>NC_139553.1:2341575-2941575 GCF_965153285.1 Podarcis tiliguerta
AGAATGTACAGTTATGCTGTTGCTTGGGAGAAAAGGGATAGGCAAAGGGGGATGGTTCCTTCTGCAGCCCTCCATTGAAATGTTTGGCGGAATGAACCCTTATCTGCCACAGCAGCAGCCTTCCTTTGGTCGCAATATTGAAATGGCTGCATGGGAGAAGGTATGGAATGTTGGTTTGAAATTCACAGCATGTTATACACCGAAAGAAATTTATTTGAAAAGGATGTACAGGTGGTATTTATCTCCTAGCAGACATGCTAAGATGTATAAATCAAAATCAAATTTGTGCTGGAAATGTAAAGAAAAGGAAGGTAATATCTACCATATGTGGTGGTCCTGTAAGAGAACAAAAGCTTTCTGAGAAATTGTTTATAATGAATGGAAGAAAGTGTTTAAAATAACTTTTAGTAAAAAAAACTAGAAACTTTTCTTTTAAGGACAGTGAGTACAGAAACAGCAACAGCAACAACAACAACAAAAATTGAATTTTTATACCACCCTATACCCAGAGGTCTCAGGGAGGTTCACAGAACAAAATCGAAACATAAAACCACAAAATATATAATCAAAATAAAAACAAAAACCCAATAACCCCCCCCCAAACCCCACATTTTAAATTCTGAAGAAGCTTAGAAATTTGTTTATGAATGCTACAACCATAGCCCAAATGGTATTTGCCCAGAGATGGAAAGAGGAAGCTACTCCAGCCAAGGAAATGGCAAAATTAACGAGTGCAAAGAAACCAACAGGAGAGAAAAAATACTAAGGAGTGGAGAATATTTGTGGAATATGTGAAAAATCATGGTATGCAACTAAGTGCATTGGCAGGGTCAACTTAAATCAAGCAGTTAAAAGTATTCTCGAGATTAATTGTAGAATAATTCAGAAATGGATTAAAGTGGAAAATGCATGGTTAAAAATTTAAATAAGAGAAGAAACCATAAAAGTGGGGGAGGGAAATCTGATATGTATTTGTAATGGAAATACAAGATGGTAAGATGTGTATCTGTAAATTCTTGAAAATTGTAAACAAAACTTACATTAAAGGGCTGCAAATGGCCAGCTCTTTAGATGATTTTTTTTTTTAAAGCATCAGTTTTGCTGTAGAGATTGTTTTCCGGCCTTCTCCCCTCCTTCCTTGCCCCTCCTTCCACCCATTCTACATTTTCATTATACTTGCTCCAGCTAATATTAGAACCAAGAGTCTTTAGCAATTTGCACTTTCTGTTCTACATATTTTTGACTCTTGAAATCCCCGCAGCAACAGATTTGCATACCCATTCAGTTTGAAGGCCTGACGGCAGGCTGGTGAAGAATTGCTCCTCTCATCCTGGCTAAAATGTGTGAAAATTGCATGTAGACATTACTCCCTTGCTTGGGGCAGGGGGGTGGGGAATAAACTCAGGCAGCCCTTGTGAAATCCTCCGCAATTCAGAGGCGAGCAGGCACGGAACAGTCTTGGGTAGAACTCAACAGACCATACAAAGTGAAATGTCATCCTTCCAGAAATAGCTGCCAAGAGAAGCATCTCTCTCTTCTGGGTGCCCTGCTAAGACAAATTGGTTGCAGGCCAATTACTGTGTATGTTTCATGCTGGTGCAGCAAAGCCCACCCCAGCTTGCAGCTTGCCCCCCAGTATCAAACACACGTATGAAGAGCCCTGCTGGATCAAAGTCTAGCGTCTCATCTCCCACCATGCCCAGCCAGATGCCTCTTGGGAAGCCCATAAGCAGGGCATGAGTTCAAGAGCCGCCCCCCTCTGTCCTCCTTAATGTTAAGGACATAAGCAGAGGCCTGTGAGAAAATGAAAAAAAAATTGGGATATGATTTACAACGAATTGAAAAAACTGTTCAAATATACTTCCCCTACCCAAAAACCCCAGAAGCCTTTTTGCTGGGGTTGATAGGAGATGAAATAAGAAAAGCAGATCAGAGATTATTCATGTACGCTACAGCTGCTGCCAGAATCTTAGTAGCCCCAAAATGGAAAACTCAGGAAATACCAACATTAATGGAGTGGCAGACAAAAATGGTTGAATATGTGGAATTAGCAAAACTGACCCCACAGAATCTGTAACCCAAGGGGAAACAAAGTTCAGAAATGAGTGGAGTAAATTTCTGGAGTATACACGTAATAATTGCAGAAGTTTAAAGGCTGTAGTAGGATTAAAATAAACCTTATGATATGAACAGGATGATGTTAAGATTCTGTGAAAAATGAAAGATTAATATGAAAACCTCTGAAGGGAAGGAGGGAAGTCTGTGCTGGACAGTGTTGAGAAAATAAGTGTACATAGGATTGTAGAACATTTGGTGCATTTATTTTGTTTGTGTTAAAGAAAACTCAATAAAAAGTATTTTTTTTAAAAGGACATAGGCAGAGGCTGCTGGATCAGGCCAGTGGCCCGTCTAGTCCAGCCCCTTGTTCTCTCAGTGGTCAACCAGATGCCTTTTCTGGGAAGTACACAGCAGGCATGGCATGAGCCACAGGATTACTCAGCACCCCACCCAGGTGGCTTCCAGCAGCTGGTATCTGGTAGCTTTCCTGCCCCTGACTTGTGAAGATAGAATGTAGTCATTGACAGCCTTCTCCATGCATTTGTCTACACCGCATTTGAAGCCATCCATTTTGGTGTCCACCACTAACCCTGTTGGAGTGAGTTCCACAGGTTTACTATGCTCTGCGATAATAATAATAATAATAATAATAATAATAATAATAATAATAATAATAATTTATTTATATCCCGCCCTCCCCAGCCGAAGCCGGGCTCAGAGCGGCTAACAACAATAAAAGTAACACAGCATTCTAAAATCAATTCATTCTAAAATCAATTCAGAATCAAATTAAAGGCAGCCATTGGGCTAGAGTTCTATGAGGATTACCAAAGGAGGCGGTCAGACTGTGCCTTGGCCAAAGGCCTGGTGGAACAGCTCTGTCTTGCAGGCCCTGCGGAAAGGTGTCAAGTCCCGCAGGGCCCTAGTCTCTTGTGACAGAGCGTTTCACCAGATCGGGGCTACGGCTGAAAAAGCCGTGGCTCTGGTTGAGGCCAGCCTAGCCTCCCTGTGGCCCGGGACCTCCAAGATGTTTTTGTTTGAAGCCGTAAGGTCCTCCGTGGGACATACCAGGGGAGGTGGTCCCATAGGTGCAAGGTACTTCCTTCCTTTTATCTGTGCTGAATATTCCAGCACTCACTTTCATTGGTGGTCCACGAGTTCTACTGTGGTGAGAGACGGATAAAAGCCACCGTTGCAGGGAAGGTGAGTACAGGTTAGGGTCAGAAAGGACAGTCTAGCAAACTTGGAGGTTCCTCTCTCGATCTTCCCCAGGACAAGATGAGTTGCATCTCAACACTTCCAGCAAAAAATCCCTTTGTACTGTTTCTTTGACCAAAATCTCCCGCCCTGCCCTCCAACTGATTTTTCTCTTCTGGGGAATAGATACGGGTTTTAGATTCTGTTTTCCTTGATCTAATAAAGTCCTGTGGCCTGTGTTGACATTGTAGGCAGTTCATATGCCACTATCCAGTAGGTGAAGCTATCTGTGTGTGGATAGATTTGATTTGCCACTAATTGCCTCCTCAATTAAAACAAATGAAGCGTCAGAATGAAAGTAAGGACTTTAAAGATACCACCCCTAAAGCTTTTCGCAGTCGTGAGAAATTAATGGCTCAGAGAAACATTCTGATGCCCTTTATAGAAGCTGCATATTGTTCCCTAGCGATGTTTATCTTTTACATTGAGTTAATAATGCCCTGCTTTGATCTCCCCCCCCCCCATTGCACCATGCATCTCAATTCTCTCTGAAAGTGCTTCCAGATCTGTCAGGAGCTGCAGTGTGATTTATTTTTGGATCACCAATAAGGGATGTAGGAATGAGAACTCGTGCGGAGAAAGTGAATAGGGATCCCCCCCCCCCTTGCAAAATAGTAGGACTCTGGGTTATCTGACTAGCTGAATGTTGTAAGGTGTAGGGAAGGTAAGCTGTGGAATTCAGGATATAGTGATGGGTCACCAACCTGGACAACCGTGTCGTAAACAAAACCTGCCCTTTTTCCCTTATGGGGTACCCAAAAGCCCATACAGAGTCCTTACATAGGTTCCCTATTGGTAGGAGAAAATAACAGAGGCCAACCAGAGAATATTGAGAAGCAAAGCAGCTAGTAAACCTGATCTTTATTGATCTGTTGCAACAGGGTGCTCCCCTCACACGCAGGAGAGAGGAGGAGGAGCCCAGAACAATGGCGCGCAAGGCCTTATATAGACATTTTAAATTGCCCACCCTGGAGTCCAAGACTATCCCTCCATACATCATACATACATCACAGAAGGTGTGGAGCTCAAGACCACTTCCCAGACACATGATACATACATCACAGAGAGGGCTGTCTACAGCAGAAATATGAGTGCTTTGTTTACCTCTTGTCTGCCAGGTTACCTGTTTAATGGTCACTTGATTGGGGAGCCTGGCCAGTCTTTTGTAATGATAAATACTTTGTTCCTGGGCCAGGTCACAGGCTCACACCCTTTTCATATCTTAAATGTGCCCTTAAGACAGGATTTGTGAAGGAAAAGGCAATGGGGAGGCTTTTCCATTTTCCTCTGACCTTGCAGAGAGAACATTTGCTCAGTTTGGGAATCAAAATGGTTCCAGGTCGGTCTTCCTGTGCTGATCTATGTACGTGCTTGGTTGGTACACTTATGAACATTTAACGTATATCTAAGACCTCAAAATTCCTACCATCCCAGGGAAAGATGCAGGGTTTTCCCTTCCGAATGAGAAAGCGTCCGCTCTCCTGCAAACCCTCTTCCTTCCTGCCAGGTGGGTGAGCGATGGGTGGAGTTGCCAGCTCTGCAGGCGCAGCAAACTACCAAATTAAAACGTTGCAAAAGTAGGATTTAATTGCTGGCGGTTTATTTGGAAGGTGCCTGGTGCGCGCGTACACAGAGGAGAATATGATGCTTCAAGTTAGATTTCTGAGGTTTAAACGGGGGGGGGGAGGGGGCTTTTCACCCTTTCCTTCCTTTTTTTTTTGCCACCAGGCATTCTGCCTGCCTGCCTGCCTGGTGTTTAATTGGAAGCTGCGTGTATCGCTTTTGCCTGCAGACGCTCCAAACGGCTTTTGAAGTGCCTTCCCCCTTCTTCCCAGGCTCTTTCCCTTCAGCACTAATGATTCTGCTTCCCTGTCGCGTCAAAAGGAAATATTTGAGTCTTGCTTTATTAGTGCTAATTAGCCCAGAGAAAAATTGGGAGAGGCTTTTTCTTCTTCTTTACGAATAATAATAAGAGTAGCTTCTCTGGCCACCCATTTCTGTCACTAAAAAATGTTGCACTTCCCTTTTTTTTATTCCACGAGACTTGTGATGAGCGTTTGGAAGTTCCTTAAGTAAATTTGGAGGCAGTGGAGAGACATAGATCAAGGTTGTGGAACCACAGGCCAAATGGGATCTCCTTGTAGCTTCACACTGGGCAGAAGAAAGTGTTCCTCCTCCTCCTTTCACAATGCTAGATCTGAAGCTGAATGTTGGAAGTTTCAGGACAGATAACTGAAAGTCCTTCTTTGTGCAGTGCATAGTTAAACTGTGGAACTCACTTCCACAGGAGTCAGTGATAGCTGCAGCCTCCCCTCATCCACCGCCCTGTCCTGGTTCTGGTTCACTTTGATATTTGGTCTGTGCCTCAGATAGCTTTTAAAGAATTGTTTAATTAATAATAATAATAATAATAATAATAATAATAAAAACTTTATTTATATCCCGCCCTCCCCAGCCGAAGCCGGGCTCAGAGCGGCGAACAACAATAAAAGCAACACAGTTCACATAAAATCACAGTCAATCAATTGAAATGCATTCTAAAATCAATTCAAAATCAAATGAATGGCAACCATTGCGCTACAGTTCTTTGTCTTTCTTTTTTCTTAAAGATTTTCTTGATTTACAAAATGTTTGCAATGTCTCTCTCTCGTATTCCCCCTCCCCCCATGTAACATTTTTATTGTTATGTACTGAAGTTCTCACCCTGGGCCAGCAGGGGGATACTGTAGATAGTTTTCACTCAGGTCCGCCTATGCAAATAAGGAATTGAAAGTGACGTTCAGTGATTGGATAGTTACAGCAAGTGGTTTCTGTTGCGTTGTAGTTGAGCTCTATATAAGCAGGTTGGCTGAACCCTTCAGTTCAGTTCTGTTCTGGCCTGTGAATAAACAAGAGCTGTCTGAAGAATCGCTGTGGCGTCTGATATGTTCACCCACAACTTAACATTTACAAATCAGTTTCATTTGTTGAGACATTACGAAGAAAAGGGGGAAAGAGGTGGGGGGGGGCTAGAGTTCTTTGAGGATGACCGAAGGAGGGGGTCAGACTGTGCCTTGGCCAAAGGCCTGGTGGAACAGCTCTGTCTTGCAGGCCCTGCGGAAAGATGTGGTTTATCAATGCCTGCCAGCTATGATGGTGAATTAGAACCTCCATTGTCGGAAGCAATCTACCTCTAAGTAGCAATTGCTTGGAGGCAAAGAGCAGTGGTGGTTCCTGCCGGCATGTACCTGCTTGATGCGGGTGGCTCCTTGCCGTTGGAAATCAGATGGTGCATTAGAGCAGCGCTGGGTTTCATTTGGCAAGGCTCTTCCTTGGCCTCAACAGAGGAATATCTTGGAATCAGAATTTGTGCTGGAAATGCAGCCTTGTTGCATTTGCCTCTGGAGCCTGTTTGATTAGAAAAGTATTCTGTGTAGAGGGGGAGAAGCCCCCGCCTCCACGTCCCCTCCTGCAAATCCCGCCCTCTTCTGCAAATTCTGCCTTCATCTCTTTTCACAGCGAGAAACACTCAAAGGAGGAAGAATAAATGAGTAGTGGATGTTTCTTCTGCATTAAGGGGAGGCTTCCCCTCCCCGCCCCCCGCCCCATTTACACAGTTAAGGCGATAATGCTGTCCCTGCCTCTTACATTTCAAGCATAATTTATTCCTTAGTTCTCAGCCTTGGATATGCAGAAACATTTTGCAGTTAATGAACCGTATTACCTCGGGGCTCCCAGTGCCGTGATCAGGCTGGCTCTGCCTGGCTCCACTCCCCGAAACTGGTGTTGCTGTTTTCTCTGAATATAGTTTGATCAGAATAAAGCCTGGCAGAGCAGCCCAGACCACCATACTGGCACTTCATGCACTGCAGGGGGGTTGGACTAGATAACCCTTGGGGTTCCTTCCAAGTCCATCATTCTGTGGTTCCCACCTTTCTGGCAGGATGATTTAATCCAGCCCTTGCCAGCCCAGTGCCCCCCTCCAGCTGTTTCAGGCTACAGCTTCCGTCAGCTACAGCATCTTACAGTTGTTTGGGTAGCCCTGCACACCTCCTCTCTTCAAGCAGAGAGTTCTTGTTCTTTCATTCTCAGATAAAGCACTCAGAATTTGCCTGCATCAATTTTATCTGTTGCAGATGCAGAATAGCTTTTCTCCTTCTCTCCTAAGACTAGAGCCTGTAACCTTCCCATGAATCTGAATGTTGGGAGATTCAGGACAGAGGAAGGAAAGCACTTCTTCATTCAGGGCACCATTAAACTGCAGTCTTGCTCCCAAGGGAGGCGATGATGGCTGCCAACAAGGAGGATTGGACTATGGTTTGTGGGTGGCGCTGTGGGTTAAACCACAGAGCCTAGGACTTGCTGATTAGAAGGTTGGTCGGTCCCTGCTCCTGCCAACCTAGCAGTTCAAAAGCACGTCAAAGTGCAAGTAAATAAATAGGTACTGCTTCGGCGGGAAGGTAAATGGCGGTTCCGTGTGCTGCTCTGGTTCGCCAGAAGTGGATTAGTCATGCTGGCCACATGACCCGGAAGCTGTACACCGGCTCCCTCGGCCAGTAAAGCGAGATGAGCGCCAAAACCCCAGAATCGTACGCGACTGGACCTATTGGTCAGGGGTCCCTTTACCTTTTCTAGCTGTGATGGCTGTGCTCTTCCTTCACAGTTTGAGGCAGCCATGTTTCTGAATACCAGTTGCTGGAAAACAGCTTGATTGGAGGTTTTTAAGCAGAGGTTGGATGAGCATCTTTGAGGTGGAATCCTTTAGCTATGATTCCAACATTGCAGCAAGTTAGACCAGATGTTCATTAGGATTATGATTGTGATGATGATGATGATTACATTTTATTTATACCCCGCCCTCCCCAGCCAAGACAGGGCTCAGGGCAGCTAACACCAGGTATAAAAACAATTGATTGAAATACAACTTAAAAACAAGATTAAAATACAACATTAATTTCATCATTTCAGTAGGAACTCAAATCAAAAACTTTTTTGGGGATGAAAACGTCAAGTCTTCACCAAGGCCAACTATCCAGACTGGTCCTACGTGGGCCAGAAGAAAGCAAGGGAAGTCCCCAAATAGGAGTTCCATCACAGAAGGAGAAGGGGAAAAAGAAAGAGGGGGAGAGGATCAAGTTGATCCCAAGCCAAAGACCAGGCGGAACAACTCTGTCTTACAGGCCCTGCGGAAAGAAAGCAGATCCCGCAGGCCCCTGGTCTTCTGAGACAGAGCGTTCCACCAGGCCGGGGCCAGTGTTGAAAAGGCCCTGGCTCTGGTTGAGGCTAATCTGACTTCCTTAGGGCCCGGGACCTCTAGGGCAGTGTTTTTCAATCACTGTTCTGTGGCACACTAGTGTGCCGCGAGATGTTGCCTGGTGTGCCGTGGGAAAAATTGAAAAATTCGAAAGATTAAAAAAAAAAGTCAAATTTTCGCCCACTAGGCGGGCGCCGGACTGTGTCCACCCTATTTTCCGTCCGTCCTGGGTGGGGATCAGATTGGATGGGATCGGATGAGAGCGGACAGGCGGTCCGCTCTCATCCAATTCCCCATAGAGAACAGCGGGGCTCTGACATCTCCCTCGTGTGTGCCTTGTGATTTTTTTCATGAAACAAGTGTGGCTTTGCCGAAAAAAGGTTGAAAAACACTGCTCTAGGGTGTTACTATTGATGATGATGATGATGATGAATTAAATTTGTATGCCACCCTTCATCTGAAGATCACAGGCTGGTTCATAACATAATAAAAAAAGAAAATACAGAATACATAGCATGGCAGCTGCTGAGCCTTTTGTGCTTACCACACTGATCTCAGCGTAACACTTTTAGAACGGAAAACACCCCCCGAGCTTGAGTTCTTCATTCTTAAGTGAGAGCCAGGACAACAATGACTTTCCCCTCGCCTGAGTGGCATCACTCACTGTTCCCCTGTGTGACAAGCATCCTTCAGGTGTGAATTCAGCAACCTCTCCAGTTTTTCATTACCTCCACTTTGCAAGCGGCTTTAAAGGCCCCAAGAAATACCATCATCAGAGGCAGCTGTCGAGGCTGCCTGGAGATTAGAGTGAGACCCTCTTCCATTAAGTATAAATTAACTTAATCACCAGGTATGGGAGATAAAGCAGCGTTAGCATGCATTCCCCAAAGCGTTTGTCAAAATTAAAATTCTATTTTAAAAAGCTCGGTTTGTCTTTTAAACAACTTGGTGCTTTTCTCTCCTGCAACCCGATCAAATAATAGATTATGTATGGCTGCATTTTATTTTTATTTTTGCAGAATTGGAGTGGTGGGAATCTGGATGCATCTGGAGCAATAAAGTGCAGGGAGGGGGGCACTCGTTTACTTTATTTCGTAAAATCTATGCACTGCTTGATGTACACCAAAAAAGTATACAGTGTGCAGTCAATAGGCAAAGTTCCAAAGTGCAGGCGCTGCCACACTGAAAGATTTGAGTTGTTACAAATGTGGAATGGGTTTTAAGTGGCACCTGTAACAGTGCAAGTTCTGCCAATCACAGTGGTCAAATTCCTCTCCCTCAGACTCACCCTTGAAAGCTTGGATGACCCCCCGGGTCCTGGTGCAGCTTGCCAGGTTCCCTCCCCAGGCCCGCCACTGGGCATCTCCTAGAACTGCCCCAGACCCTCATCCTGATCAGACCAGCCCCTCCAAACACTTTCTTGGGACTCATAGCAAATAGCACAGAGGTTCACTCTTTCCCACATGTGACCTGCCTGCGGTCTGCATAAACATTCCCTGAGGTGTACATAGAGGCTGTCAGCGACAAATGTTTGCCTTCAGTGCAGTCTTCTCTGCAATAGAAGCGAATTGCTGTCTTAGCTGAAGGGGTGGGCATCAAAACAGGGGGCTTTAAGGGGAAGAGGGTTGTGCGTTGGAAGTGAGAGCTGGACCATAAAGAAGGCTGATCGCTGAAGAATTGATGCTTTTGAATTATGGTGCTGGAGGAGACTCTTGAGAGTCCCATGGAATGCAAGAAGATCAAACCGATTCTGAAGGAAATCAGCCCTGAGTGCTCACTGGAAGGACAGATCCTGAAGCTGAGGCTCCAAGACTTTGGCCACCTCATGAGAAGAGAAGACTCCCTGGAAAAGACCCTGATGTTGGGAAAGATGGAGGGCACAAGGAGAAGGGGACGACAGAGGACGAGATGGTGGGACAGTGTTCTCAAAGCTATCAGCATGAGTTTGACCAAACTGCGGGAGGCAGTGGAAGACAGAAGTGCCTGGCATTCTCTGGTCCATGGGGTCACGAAGAGTCGGACACGACTAAACGACTAAACAACAACAACAAAGGGACGCAGGGATTCAAATTAGAATGAGGGAGATTCTGACTATACATCGGGGAGAATTTTCTGTTTGTCAGTGGAACAGACTCCTCCGAGAGGTGGTGCATTCTCCTTCCTTGGATGTTTTTAAGCAAAAGTTGGGAGGCCATCTGACAGGGTTTATTTAGCTGTGATTCCTGCATTGCTGGGGGTTGGACTAGATGGCTCTTGGGTTTCCCAAATATACAACTCTATGATTCTCTTGGCAACAGGGTGGCGGAAGAAGTAACTTGCCCACAGTTCTTGGTGGAAGAGAAGCTCTGTGCTGTGTTCACGGAATGGGAACAGACCAAGGTCTGGAAGGACAAATGAAGAAAAAATATGAATTTGTCTGGGTTAATTAAATGATATTTTATATAGCCCAGGAGTTCTGTGAAAGTCTATTAAAATTGTCCTTTGAGCTACCGGTAGTTCCTGATGTAAGCAATTGTATTAGGATGCAAACATGATATCTCTGCTAGCTTGCTAAATGGCACTCTCTTTATTCCTGAGTACTTGTGCTTCCTGGTAGAAAATGCAGTTTCGTTTTTTAACCGGACTTGTGAGGGAGCTAGAGAAAGGTGTACATAAGTCATGAAAGGTAGGGGTTAGGGTTAAGAGGCCAGCTACAAATACTTTTTAAGGTTTCATAGCTGTTAAAACATGTTACAAATGGAGCAAAACAGCACTCGGCTGGAGACTGCCATCTGCAAGATGGCAGTGAGTTGTGTCTGGCCCACAATGCATGTCCAAGGGTGTGAACTGGTGCCCACAGTAGTCCAAAGTGTAGAAAAGAATACCGTATTTTTTGCTCTATAAGACACACTTTTTCCCTCCTAAAAAGTAAGGGGAAATGTGTGTGCATCCTATGGAGCGAATGCAGGCTACGGAGCTATCTCAGAAGACAGAACAGCAAGAGGGATCGTTGCTTTCGCTGCACAGCGATCCCTCTTGCTGTTCTGGCTTCTGGGATTCAGAATATTTTTTTTTCTTGTTTTCCTGCTCCAAAAACTAGGTGTGTCTTATGGTCTGGTGCGTCTTATAGAGCGAAAAATACGGTAAGTAACTTGATGAAGGAATTGAGCAAATGCACATCCAGTTTATAGATGACATTGAACTGGGAATGGTACCTAGTGCTGCAGAAGACAGAATTGGGATTCAAAATGACCTTATAACAGATTGGAGAACTGGGCCCAAACTAACAAAATGAATTTCAATAGGGACAAATATAAGGTTCTGCCCTTAGGCAGGAAGAACCAGGTGCACTAATAATAAGGAGGGGACACCTGGCTTACTAGCAGTATATAAGAAGAGGATCTAGGGGGCTTGGTGAGGATCACAGACTTAACATAATAGTGTGGTGGCGGCAGCAAAAAAAGCTAATGCTATTCTAGGCTGCACCAACAGAAGTATAGTGTCCAGATCAAAAACAGCAGTGCACTATTCTGCCTTTGTCAGACCACACCTGGAATACTGTGTCTAATTCTGGGCACCACGATTTAGGAAGGATGTTGACAAGCTGGAACATGTTCAGAGGAGGGTAACCAAGTTGATCTGGGGTCTGGAAACCAGGCTTTATGGGGACGGTTGAGGGATCCGGCATTAGTCTGTCTTGAGAGACAATGGAGTGTGCCCCTGGGGGTGTTGTCAAACCATTGCTTTAGCAGCACCAAAGTTACCTTCCCAGGGCACAAGCCTGGGCAGTGTGTCTGGAGGTCCTGGGCAGCCCAGGCGACAAGACCCCCTCTCGACCTCCCTGATGGGAGGAAAGCAGAGCCATACGCTTAGCATCAGCTTGGCTGCAGGAGTTGCCGGAAGGAAGCATACAAGGTGCTACCCAACCATCTTAAGGACTCTGGATTTGTGTAGGGTTTACTCTAGAGCCTTATCTTCTGAAGATATCCCGCAAGGCAGGAGAGGTTTAGGGTCAGAGTTTTCCTGCTCGCAGACAGGCTGCCTTCCCAGATGGACAAGTACCATCTCTTTTGGACTACAACTCCTATTATCCATGGCCATTGGCCTGGGGATGATGGGAACCTTGCTCCAAAACAAATGGAGGCCCCAGGTTGCAGAAACCTGCCCTATAGGCTGACAGTGGGCAGGTAAGCCAATCTACAGAAGGTGCTCCACAGGGTCACTTGGTGCAAGCACCATGCTTTGCAAAAAGCCTCACTTTCACGTAGTGCATAGTTAAACTATGGAACTCCCTCCTGCAGGAGGCAGTGATGGCCACCAGCTTGGATAGCTTTAAAAGAGGATTGGACAAATTTGTGGAGGGGGATAAGGCTATCAAGGGCTACATTCAGAAGCAGCAATGCCAAATGAGTGGAGCTGGCTCTTGTGCTCAGGTTCTGCTTGCCGGTTTCCCATGGGGGCATCCGACTGGCCACTTTGAGAACAGGACGGTGGACCAGAGGGGCCCTTTGCCCAATCCAGCAGGCTCCTCTTGTATTATTAACTTGGCTGCTGGCGTCTCCAGGCAGCACTGGGAATTGTCCCATGTCTGAAACTCTGGAGAGCTGCTGGTGGTCAGTGCAGATAGTACTGAGCAAGGTGGACCAATGATCTGACTCTGTATAAGACACCTAACCTAAAAAAGGTAAAGGTACCCCTGACCGTTAGGTCCAGTCGCGGACAACTCTGGGGTTGCAGTGCTCATCTCACTTTACTGGTCAAGGAAGCCAGCATTTGTCCGCAGACAGCTTCTGGGTCATGTGGCCAGCATGACTAAGCCACTTCTGGTGAACCAGAGCAGCGCACGGAAACGCTGTTTACCTTCCCGCCAGAGCGGTACCTATTTATCTACTTGCACTTTGACGTGGTTTTGAACTGCTAGGTTGGCAGGAGCACGGACTGAACAACGGGAGCTCACCCCGTCGCGGGGATTCGAACCGCCAACCTTCTGATCGGCAAGCCCTAGGCTCTGTGGTTTAGACCAGAGCTCACCCGAGTCCCTAGACACCTAACCTAGGTTGCCATTAATCTGAGGGGAAGTGATGATAATAGTCTGGTTTAAGAACCATTTTCTCTGATATGAAATATCCTAAGTGTGCTCTGCATATATGTGAGCCTGCCTCACAACAGCAGCTTGAGCCTCTGTTTGGCTTTGAACTTGACGGTTGCCGTTTGGGCATCTACCCGAGCAATCCCCCCCCCCCCATGAAAATCTCAAAGCCTTTAATTAGCAGTTGGAAATGTAGCTGAGGGACCGAGAAAGGGGGTGGAGGAGGAAGTGCATTAGCATAAAGATTAAGGCCACTGAGACTGAAGAGGATATTGTGCAGACATGGAGTGGGGGGGGGACATTAATAAATTAGTAATCATGTATAAAAGATAAGCAGTCTTTGGGATTTTCATAAGCTTTGTTCAAATTGATATTCCTCCCTCTCTCCACTCCAACCTTCCTTTCCCTTCCTCTAAAAGTCATTAATATTTTCTCTGCTGGTGATCCCTTCTGAAGGGAGATCTGTCACAAGCTGCAAAATTAGAGAAATGAATGTATTGGGGTCAGACATTAGTATGTAAACGAAGTGCTGCTTTTTATTCCGTGTGTCACTGCAAGCCCTTCAGTGTGGTTTGACCTTTTGCTCGCTTAATCTGACTCCGCTGTGCCAGTCAGACAATTTAATTCTATGGAGCAGACACACCCTCTCTCCCTGGCCCCCTCTCCCCACTTCCAGGCAGGTCTGCTCCGAAGGACGTGCCCTCAGTTGTTCTGCCAGAGCAAAGAGCCACCACTGATTCTCAGCAGAAGCCCCCGGAGCATGATAAGGACATAAGAAGAGCCTCTCGGATCAGGCCATGGGCCCATCAGGTCCAGCTGTCATGGTCCGGTTCACGGGCGATTGAAGTCCCGGCTGGGGACGTCGGGACCGGGGGCAAGATGGTGGGGTGGGAGCAGGAAGGGGAGTCCAGAAGATAGGGGAGTCAGGAAGCCAAGGGTCTGAGGGTCAGAGAGCCGGGAGTTAAGGAGCCAAGGGTTCAAGGGTCAGGAAGCAAGAAGTAATGAAATCAAGGGTCCGAGGATCAAGAAGTAAGGAGTCAAGGAGTCAAACTCAGCAAATCAGGGAATGTGTTGCTGTGGCAAAGAGCCGAAGGCAAATGCTGACCTTTATATCCCTTCCCAGCTCTTGCCACCAGGTGCTAGGAGTTACCAATCAGCCTCACCTGTGTGGCCACACCTTGCCTCTTCAGAACAAACTTAGGAAGGCACCAGACCTGCAAAGTCCTATTGGTCACAGGGCCTGGCTCCTGCACGCAAACCTGACACCAGCATCCTGTTCCCACAGTGGCCAACCCCAGATGCGCCAGTGGAAAACCCACAAGCAGGAGCAGAGCACAAGAGCGCTCTCCTCCTCCTGTGGTTTCCAGCAACTGGTATTCAGAAGCATTGTAGCTAGTAGCCTTTGATAGCCCTCTCCTCCTCCATGAATTTGCCTAGTGTTAAGTTGTGGGCGAACATATCAGACGACACAGCGATTCTTCCAAAGCAGCTCTTTATTTGTAAGCTGGAACAGAACTGAACTGAGGAGCTCAGTCTGCCTGCTTATATAGAGCTCCAGAACAATGTAACTGTTGCCATTTTCTAAAACTATCCAACCACTGAACGTCACCTTCGATCCTTCATTTGCATACAAACTATCCAATCACTGAACGTCACTTTCGATCCTTCATTTGCATAACGTATCTTCAGTATCCCCCTGCTGGCCCAGGGTGAGAACTTCAGTACATAACACCTAGTCCTCTTTCAAAGCCATCCAAATTGGTGGAGATCCCTGCCTGCTGTGAGAGGAAGTTCCACAGTTTAACCACATGCTGCATGAAAAAGGATTTTCTTTCGCCTGCCGTGTGTCTTCCAACATTTGACTTCATTGGATGACCACAAGTTCTAGCATTGTGAGAGAGGGAGAAAATCCTTCCCCTCTCTACCTTCTCCATGCCTTTTTTAATAAACTTCTGTCATGTGCCTCTTGCTTGCCTTCTCTCTCAGCTAAGAAGCCCTCGTGGGGCTCCATCCCCTTAGCCGTTTTCGTCTTTCAGCTGTACAGCATCCTCTTGTCAGATGAGTGTACAGAGTACAGTGGTGCCTCGCAAGACGAAAAGAATCCGTTCCGCGGGTTTTTTCGTCTTGCGAAGCAAGCCCATTGACGGAGTAGCGCTATTAGCGCTATTGGCGATTTAAGGGCTAAAAACGGCTTTTTAAGGGGTGGGGGATTAGCGGTTTTGCTGCTAAAATGCTTTTAGCAGCTTAGCGATTCAAAATAAGGGGTTTTGGAGCAAAAAAAAAATTTCAATTTTTTTCGTCATTTTTCGTCTTGCGAAGCAAGCCCATAGGGAAATTCGTCCTGCGAAGCGCCTCTGCAAACAGAAAACCCTTTCGTCTTGCGGGTTTTCCGTCTTGCAAGGCATTCGTCTTGCGGGGCACCACTGTATTCCAAATGCAGCCACACCATAGACTAGTATATTGGCAGTTTTATTTTCAGTTCCTTTCCTAATAGTTCCCAGCATGGAATTTGCATTGAACTGCATTTGCCAGTTTACTGCCTGCTCACTCAGTTTGGAGAGAGGTTTTCAGCTGGAACTCCCAAAAGCAGCATATGGTGAAGAAAAAAAAAAGGAGTGTTCCGCAGACACAGCAAAATAGTATCAGGAAACAATAATAATAGAATTGGAAAGGGACCTCGCAAGGATCACCCATTCCAACCCCCTGAAATGCACTAGTTACAGATGAAAATCTCCCAGCAGTTGGCCGTCCAACCTCTGCTTAAAAACCTCCAAAGAAGGAGAGCCCATCACCTTCTGAGGTTGTCCATACTGCTGTCTAACAGCTCTTGCCCTCATAAAGTTCTTCCTAAAGACTCTGTCCTCTTGCTATGGATAGTCTCCTCAGTGTGGATGTTTAACTGAACTCGGAACCAGGTCTCCTTCAGTCAAATCCTATCCTCCTCCCTATCTCTCAACCTGAATCCTGTCTAACATCTCAAATGAAGCTCTTTCTCTTAACCTGAACCTTTTATTGTTGTTGTTTAGTCGTTTAGTTGAGTCCGACTCTTCATGACCACATGGACGAGAGCACGCCAGGCACTCCTGTCTTCCACTGCCTCCCGCAGTTTGGTCAGACTCATGCTGGCAGCTTCGAGAACACTGTCCCACCATCTCGTCCTCTGTCGTCCCCTTCTCCTTGTGCCTTCCATCTTTCCCAACATCAGGGTCTTTTCCAGGGAGTCTTCTCTTCTCATGAGGAAACCAAAGTCTTGGAGCCTCAGGTTCAGGATCTGTCCTTCCAACTGAGCACTCAGTGCTGATTTCCTTCAGAATGGATCGGTTTGATCTTCTTGCAGTCCATGGGACTCTCAAGAGTCTCCTCCAGCACCATAATTCAAAAGCATCAATTCTTCGGCGATCAGCCTTCTTTATGGTCCAGTCCTCACCTGAACCTTAGCCCTATCTCCCTCAGAACTGGCTCCTTTTATTCTCCCTCCCAAAGTGCTGCTCCTCCCCCTTCTGTGGTTGGCTGGCTTTGTAGCCAATCAAAGAGAGGTTCCAGCCCTCTGGTGGAATTTTAAAGGGAGTTTCTAGCTCATGGATAGGCAACATAAGACCCGGGGGCCGGATCCAGCCCAATCACCTTCTAAATCCGGCCTGCGGACAGTCCGGGAATCAGCATGTTTTTACATGAGTAGAATCTGTGGTTTTATTTAAAATGCATCTCTGGGTTATTTGTGGGGCATAGGAATTTGTTCATTTCCCCCCAAAAAATATAGTCCAGACCCCCACAAGGTCGGAGGGACAGTGGACCGGCCCCCTGCTGAAAAAGTTTGCTGACTCCTGCAGTCTAGCTCTGCTGTCTGTCACACCCAGCCTTGCATGAAATGGCGCCCAGATGTGTTCACTCCTTGTTCTCATTGGCTGTCCCAGACTCAACTGCATAATACTAAATAATTCCACTATGGGGAAAAAAATTCAATAAAAACAGCACCACGGTAAATGATGCCTCCAGCAGAAACAGAAAATGTACAAAGCAAAAAAATAAATACAAATGTTGTGATGAGAGTCGTAATAGGTTGACTGAAGTCTCTTGCAAAACTTTAGAACATGCTGGAGGATTCAAAGGGAATATCACTGCCTTGTTCATTTTATTCAGTGTACAGTTCTATAGGTGCACGTATTTTCAAGCCATGTGTTGCTTTACCTGTATCCTACTGCCCCTCTCTTCCCTGTCCAATATCAGTTTGCCGGCACCTGAGGGCAGGGGGCTGTCAATATATTTTTGAGGGGGGGGGTCTTTCTTTCATGTACTTCAGTGCCTCAGGTGCTTTATGGTTTAAAATAAAGCAATATTTGCCAATATATATATATTGCTTTATTTTAAACCATAAAGCGCCTGAGGCACCATAAATGACAGACGGACTACAAGAAAAAGACAACAGTGACTTTGAAAAAGAATGGGAACCATTTGTATTATATCTGCAGAAACAAAGAAAGTCTATAGACTTGATGGCCGGATTTAAATAAACATTCACATCATTAGTATTAGAAAATGTGTAGAAGATAGAGAAATAATATGGTGTACTTATTTTCATTTTTATGTTTTTAGTTTAGATTTTATTGCAGAGGTATGTTATTATTATCTTTTCTTTTAGGAGGTAGCAAGTGGGTGAAAGGAGAAACGAAGTTGGGGGAAGCCTAGGAGGGGAGGGAAGAAAGAATGAATAGAAAATGTTATGGATATGGGATGTATGTAATGAATGAAAAAGAAAACTGAACATTTATATAAAAAAAATAAAATAAAATAAAGCAATATAATATAATTGTAGGTAACATAATCATTATGTAGGGTAAGGCCAACAATGGCTGGTCCCAGGGAAGCTGGTGGAAGGGGCCTTGCTGTCTCCGCAATCTCCCTGAAGCCTATCACTCTGATAGAATTGCGGAGTTGGAAGGGGACCATGAGGGTCATCTAGTCCAACCCCCTGCTATGTAGGAATATTTTGCCCAGTGTGGGGCTCGAACCCACGACTCTGAGATTAAGAATCTCATACTCTGCTGACTGAGCTATCACAGCTTAAATGTTTTACTGCTGAAGAGCTAAGCCTCCAAATTTCACTTTTAAGTACCGTATTTTTCGCCCTATAAGACGCACTTTTTCCCCTCCAAAAATGAAGGGGAAATGTGTGTGCGTCCTATGGGGCGAATGCAGGTTTTCGCGGAAGCCTGGAGAGTGAGAGGCGTCAGTGCGCACCGACACCTCTTGCTCTCCAGGCTCCAGGAAGCTATCCGCAAGCCTTGCGCACCTGGGGGGAGTTCCCCTGGGCGCGCAAGGCTTGCCGGCGGCAGCCTGCAGCGCGGAGCACGGGGCGCCCTTCGGAGGACGCCCCGTGCTCCGCGCAAGCGTCAGCAAGCCTTGCGCACCGGGGGAGAACTCCCCCCCCCCCCGCGCGCAAGGCTTGCGGGCGGCAGCCTGCAGCGCGGAACACGGGGCGCCCTTCGGAGGACGCCCCGTGCTCCGCGCAAGCGTCAGCAAGCCTTGCGCGCCGGGGGAGAACTCCCCCCGGCGCGCAAGGCTTGCGGGCGGCAGCCTGCAGCGCGGAACACGGGGCGCCCTTCGGAGGACGCCCCGTGCTCCGCGCAAGCGTCAGCAAGCCTTGCGCGCCGGGGGAGAACTCCCCCCCGCGCGCAAGGCTTGCGGGCGGCAGCCTGCAGCGCGGAACACGGGGCGCCCTTCGGAGGACGCCCCGTGCTCCGCGCAAGCGTCAGCAAGCCTTGCGCGCCGGGGGAGAACTCCCCCCCGCGCGCAAGGCTTGCGGGCGGCAGCCTGCAGCGCGGAACACGGGGCGCCCTTCGGAGGACGCCCCGTGCTCCGCGCAAGCGTCAGCAAGCCTTGCGCGCCGGGGGAGAACTCCCCCCCGCGCGCAAGGCTTGCGGGCGGCAGCCTGCAGCGCGGAACACGGGGCGCCCTTCGGAGGACGCCCCGTGCTCCGCGCAAGCGTCAGCAAGCCTTGCGCGCCGGGGGAGAACTCCCCCCGGCGCGCAAGGCTTGCGGGCGGCAGCCTGCAGCGCGGAACACGGGGCGCCCTTCGGAGGACGCCCCGTGCTCCGCGCAAGCGTCAGCAAGCCTTGCGCGCCGGGGGAGAACTCCCCCCCGCGCGCAAGGCTTGCGGGCGGCAGCCTGCAGCGCGGAACACGGGGCGCCCTTCGGAGGACGCCCCGTGCTCCGCGCAAGCGTCAGCAAGCCTTGCGCGCCGGGGGAGAACTCCCCCCCGCGCGCAAGGCTTGCGGGCGGCAGCCTGCAGCGCGGAACACGGGGCGCCCTTCGGAGGACGCCCCGTGCTCCGCGCAAGCGTCAGCAAGCCTTGCGCGCCGGGGGAGAACTCCCCCCCGCGCGCAAGGCTTGCGGGCGGCAGCCTGCAGCGCGGAACACGGGGCACCCTTCGGAGGACGCCCCGTGCTCCGCGCAAGCGTCAGCAAGCCTTGCGCGCCGGGGGAGAACTCCCCCCGGCGCGCAAGGCTTGCGGGCGGCAGCCTGCCGCCCGGCGCATGGGGCGCCCTGAAGCAGAGCGCCCTCGCGCCGGGCAGACATCGGCCAGCCCCACAAGCTCGGGGGACAGCGGGGAGGCGCAGCGCCGCCATCCCGCTCCTCCCTGACCTGGTTTTGGGGGGGAAATAAAGGGAAAATTTTTTTTCCTTTATTTCCCCCCCAAAAAAGTAGGTGCGTCCTATGGGACGGAGCGTCCTATGGGACGAAAAATACGGTAAACTCCACAGTACTGTAAAAGCTCTGTGGACATTGATAGCACTGGTTAAACGACAAGGTCTGGGTCAAAAGGAAATTAGGAGGTTGGTTTTTCCTTTCTATCTTCTGTCTCAGAGCCACACTGAACAGGTTTGTTTTTTTAATGAGAGTTATGTTGGTACCTGGGATTCCTTGGGAAGAATGTCACCAACATGACTCAGTGGCTCCTTAAATGCCACAAGATCAAGGAGAAAATGTAACAGGACTTTTCAGGTGGGATTTATTTTACCTAACAGTTGAGGAAAGGGAGTGGGGAATCCACATGTGTAGTTCTTAAGCAGAGAATTTAAACATACCCCCCCCCTTAAGAATTGTTAACATCCCAATTAAAATCTGGCTTTATGGATTTGCGTGGGCGCCCAGCCCTGACCTCCTTGGTTATGCAGGCTTCGCGTCTCGAGCTGCATCCAGAAAACACCTGAAGTGATGGAGCGAGTGGCCCTGCGCTTGCCAAAGTGAATTGGCTCAGGCTCCCTCCCTAGTTCAGCCTCAGCACCCGAATAGTCAGGCAGCTGTGAGATGGAACAAAAAAAATCCCCCCCCCAAGTGAAATACAAGTGCCCTCCCTGCTCACGACAAACACACGAGGCATTTGGGAGGAAGGAAGAATTGAACACTGTGGTTCCATCTTGGTCGCTTCGAGGCTGGACTGCTGCAATTGCGCTCCATGTGGGACTTCCCTTTATCAGGGGGCTTCAGTTAGGGCAGAATACTGCAGGAGGGAAGCCTTGTCAGCATTTAACACCTGTGCCTAGAGATCTGCACTGGCTGCCCATTTGCTACCAGGCCAGGTTTAAGCTGTTCCCATTATTATTAATATTATTACAGCTACGACAGTTTTTTACCCAGCCTTCACCCAAGGCGAGTGACAACAATGAATTAATAACAGCTTCCAACTACTTAAAATCACAGAAATATTAGTATATAAAGACCTTAACAACTTGGGACTAGTTTACTTACGGGATCGCCTTACCTCACAGGCACCCGCTTGACCGCTGTCATCAGCAGGAATGGCACTATTACAGGTGCCACAGAATACTCAATCTGCATTTGTAAGAAATCCACATTTTATTATGTTGGTGCCATCGCCCTTGGGAACTCCCTGCCTGTTGATATCAAGCAGGCACCTTCACTGTACTCTTTCTGGAACCTACTGAAAGTGCTTTTGTTTAGGCAAACCTATTCGGACACGTAGAGTGTTTATGTGTGTTTTAATATGTTTTCAGCTTCTCATTGATTTTCATTATTTTACATTCCAAATAGCTGTTTTTACTTATATTTTTATTGTTTCCTTCTTTTTTGTTAACTGCTTTGAGGGTTTTATTTTGGGTGGGGAGTTGCCATCTACTGGTATATAAATTTTAGGGAAAAGCTAAATAAAATCGCTACCTGCCTTGTGGTTGGTGCTGCAAGTGAAGACCTTTCCCCTACCCTAGTCTGCTGACATGTCATTTCCTTCCCTTTTGTACATATTCAGTGAGGAGGGGCCTATTCCATAAAGCAGCAGTACCCAGCTGTGGTTCCCTCCAGATGTTTGTTGCACTCTTAACTTCCATCCCCCCCTAGCCAGTGTGGCCAATTGGTCAAGGATGACAGACACTGGGATGCAGCTAATTCTGGAGAGTGTTGTATTAGTTTCCATAAAGCATTATCAAAATATTTATAAATACTGCTCAGGCTTGTACCCCGAGACGTCACTTCACTGCTGCTAATGCAGCGATTTGACATCACCTCTGGAAGCACGTTCCATTGTCGCTCGAGACAGGCAGATGCCAACAACAAAAGTATAATGGTAGCTGTGCGTATTTATTTTCCCCAACATCAATTGTTTGGAAACCCTTTAGGTATCAAGCAGCTAATAAATTTAATAAACAAATGACTAAATAAAAGCATGCAAAGCAGATACTCTGCCATTTTGAGCTACAACCTTCCCGGTGCTCCATTTACTGGGCCTGCATTTGTGCAGGCCTACACTGGCATAAGCCAAACAGCAGGAATCTTGACCACAAACATGCCACAGATAGCTGGAAGGCCTGATAGATGCTCACAGGTGTGTTTTTATTTTCAAGGGCCTTAGCAATGGCTGAACTGAAAGTTTCCTGCCGCTGCCACCCTTTTTCTATTGCACAAAATGCTTTCTGCTAAAGCCTGAGCAAATGTTTGCACCCAGTTTCTCTCCTAAGCCCTTGAAAATGAGTTTTTACGGCAAGGGTGTTAATGGATGGATATGGTCGCTTCTCGGATGGGATCATGGCAGTGGCAGCCGCGAGATGGGAAGCAATGAAGATGCATTGACGCAATCTTTGTCTTTCTGTTTGGCCTGCAGGGCTGAGGCTTCAGAGGCTGAATGGGAGAGGGAGAATGAGTTGCTTGAGGAAGGGCCGGCGGAAAACCCAGAGTTGGGTGACAGCAAGACCTCAGAAGCCAAGTTCCCTTCCATTTGCCTGAGGGAGGTGTATCCGAAGTACGCAACGGAATTTGACTATCTGCGGCTGGTCGACCGGATTGCAGCTTTGTTCATCCGTTTCCTGGGCGTGAAGGGGACGACAAAATTGGGACCCACAGGCTTCCGGATGTTTATAAGGTGAGGAGCATCTTCTAGAATAATTTTCCAAAGGTAACTCAGTGTTTGAAATGCCTGGATGTGGTTCCCCTTAAGATCAGAGATAATTGTAGAGTTGGAAGGTACCCTCAGAGGTAATCTAGTCCAGCCCCCTGCAGTGCAGGAATCTCACCTGAACAATCCTTGACTGATGGCTGCCCAGACTCTGTTCAAAAGCCTCCAAGGGAGGAGAGCCCACCCCTATTCCAAGGGGGGTCCGTTCCACAGTCAAACAGCTCCTTCTGTCAGGAAGCCCTTCCTGATGTTTAGCAGGAATCTTGCAGTTTGAATCTGTCATAAATAACATGGTCCACTAAGAACAGATAGAATGGCTGGCCAGTCACCAAGACTTGCACCCTGTTCCCACTGGACCAACCCAATCATGGTCAGTTAAATGAAAGCACTTCCTTACGAAGCACATGGAACTCACTCGTGCAGGAGGCAGCAATGGCTACTGACCTAGATGACTTTAAAATAGGGTTACAGTGGTGCCTTGAAAGACGAAATTAATTCGTTCTGCGAGTTTTTTCGTAGAGCGAGTTTTTTCATCTTGCGAAGCACCACGGCGGGGAGGGGTGGGGAGAAGCAGGACAGCTGCCGCAGCCGGTCCTTGGACTCACCCGCGCCTTGTGGACACCACGCGACGCGGCTGCTGGAGGGCGGCGGGGCTCAGGAGCGCGACTCCGGCTGCAACGCTGGCTGCTGGCGGCAGCGGCTCTCAGAGGAGCGTGCGAGGGGGGTGGGCAGCGGCGCGAGGCAGCCGGAAGGTCGGGAGGTCGGCCAGAAGGTGGGAGGGAGCCGGAGGAGCCGTCAGCAGGAAGGTGGGAGGGAGCCGGAGGAGCGGGGAAGCGAGTGTGCGACCGTCGCCATGACAGGAGAGGCAGGGCTGTTTCGTCTAGCGAAGCAAGCCCTTAGAAAAATCCGTCTTGCGAAGCACCTCAGAAAACGAAAAACCCTTTCATCTAGCGGGTTTTTCGTCTTCCGAGGCATTCGTCTTGCAGGGTACCACTGTACCAGACGTCCCCGGTTTTCCCCGGATTTGCATATCTATCCCCGGACAAATTCCGTCCCTGGAATGTCCCCGGATTTGCAATTCTGTTCCCGGGAAACATGGCAGCGTCCCGGAGCCAGCCTGGTAGCGCATTTGGCTCCGGCTGGCTTCAGGAGCTGCTTGCTGCCGTGGCCCCCACCATTTTTCCTCTCTGGAAGTCTGCATATGATGTGTCTTGTCAGCCACTGCTGAAGGGGAACCGGGGACGTCCGGCGGTACAGATCTCCTGCCCCCTTCCCCCTTTGTTTTGACTGAGGCTCGGGAGTCACGGGCAGCCGTTGCCCAGTTTTTAAAAAACTCTGCGCATTTATGTTTCACAGCGTGCGGAAGAAGGGCTTTGCACCTTTATACAATAAGCACGTGTGCTTGGGCCCAGGGTCTTTTGCCTCACCATCCCCACTACTGACTCCCAGTTGCTACTCAGCTTCAAAAAAAAAAGTCCCCAAATTCATTGAAAAAAATCTGGTAACCATACTTTAAAAGAGTTGAGCAGTTTAATGGAGGAGGACGATGCTATGAATGGCTACCAGCCACAGTGGTTCTGCTGTGCAGGGTCCTTCTTGTAGGTTTCTCATAATGGGCCTCTGCTTTGTCACTGTGAGAACAGGATTCTGGACTCAATGGGCCATGGGCTGATTCAACAGGTCCTTCATAGGTTCTTACGTTCATACGTCAGTGTGTCACAGATCAATAAAGCATTAATCTCCCTATCCAAATTGACACTCGCTGCCCCCAACTTGCTTTCGGGTCAAATTTAAAAACTTGTACCATCAATAAAGAGTTGTTTATTTAAATCAAATCAACTCTTTATTGCGATTGTTGGGGACCAGTTCTGCCGTGCATGTATATCATTTTTCCCTGTTGGAGACATCAGGAATTGACTTGAGCAGATCTTCCTTAGCTAAATCTACCTTTCTCTTTCGCTACGATGGCTAGATGGAGCCTCCACTTTCAAGGGCAGTCTGCCTCAAATGCCAGCCACTGTATCCCCCCCCCCCCAATGACTTCGGAGACACTTTTCAACTTCAATGGATTTTGTATGGGGACTGATTTTTAAATCCGGGGGCTGTCCCCGAGAAACGGGGACGTCTGGTAACCTTATGTGGGTCTGAGGCAGAGACAGTATCAGTATACCATATACTCAGCTGGGCCTGAGGTAAGATTTGAACCTGGGTCTTCTGTCTTTTAAAAAAATAATAATCAAGTGGGAAATAAGAAATAAAGGTGAGGGAGACCAGTACCAAAAGCCCCCCTATTATTGTTATTATTTATTTAAATTCATATACCATCCTTCATCCATAGATCTCAGGGCAGTTCACAACATGCAAATACAATATTAAAAACACAAAATACATAATTAAAAACAAGAACAGAACAAACCAATACACCCCCCATTAGCTTCTAAAATAATAATAATAAAAAACATTCTCAAGAATAATGGGCATAATCAGGGTTTTTGTTAGTGGGGAGGACTTTGGGGTGGGGCAGAATGACGTGATTGGTTCAGTTAGTTAAGTATTTCAATTGCTTTACTTGATTTTAGAATGCTGTGTTACTTTTATTGTTGTTAGCCGCTCTGAGCCCGGCTTTGGCTGGGGAGGGCGGGATATATATTATTATTATTATTATTATTATTGTTATTATTGTTATTATTGTTATTATTGTTATTATTGTTATTATTATTATCTTCTGGGGAGTGGCACTGCCCACTCTGGCTACACCCATGACAAGAACATAAAGGTTTTTTTTTTTAAAAAAAAAGGTTGCCAAAGGAGGCAAAACCCATAGCGCTTCTGTCTTTTGCCTCGAGAGCTGCTTTAGTTCATGGTGCCATTGGGAGTTTGCTCTGCCCCCCCTCAGGATGATTGCCTCACAGTTCTCTTTTCCTGCTACCAGGAACAGCAAGATAAGCAACAGTGACTTCAGCATGGCTTCCGCAGACATCTTGTACATTGACATCACCAAGAAGCGGTACGGCATCACGGCTGATCAGCGAGATGCAGGTAAGCCCTCTTGCATAATTCTGGGTGCAGACCTTTTTGGGGGGGTAGAGGGTAGGGCAGGGTAGTGCATGTGGATATACCGTATTTTTCGCTCTATGAGACACACTTTTCCCCTCCTAAAAAGTAAGGGGAAATATGTGTGCGTCTTAAGGAGCGAATGCAGGCTGCACAGCTATCGCTGAAGCCAGGAGAGTGAGAGGGATTGGTGCGCACCAATCCCTCTTGCTCTCCTGGCTTCAGCGATAGCCGCATGAAGCCTCTTCAGGGCAACAGGAGGAATGCTCCCCCTGCCCTGAAGAGGCTTGGCACGGCTATCCCAGAAGCCAGAACAGCAAGAGGGATTGCTGCTTTCACTGCGCAGCAATTCCTCTTGCTGTTCTGACTTCACTTTGCTGGAGAGGCACTGCGCAGCTTTCCCTCTCTGCGCAGCGTCCCTTCAGCAAAGTGGGAGGAGAAATTGAGCCCCTTCCGTTTCTCCTCCCGCTTTGCTGGAGAGGCGCTGCGCAGAGAGGGAGAGAATATTTTTTTTCTTGTTCTCCTCCTCTAAACTAGGTGCGTCTTATGGTTGGGTGCATCTTACAGAGCGAAAAATACGGTATGTATTTACGTGGAGCATTTGTACCCTGCTCCTCTTCAGCCAAACAGCTTCCCAAGAGCAGTTTGCATACAATCAAAAGCAAGGCAGCCTCTGTCCTTGGCAGGCTTACAGTCTAAAAATAAGCATAGCATACAAGGGGAAAGGGGCCGGGAGGGAAGAGGAAAATTGATTCCACACACATCCCCAGTTGTCCTTGCTTTCAATGAGGGGAGGGATGAATAATTAATACCTAAGACATAAGGGCTATTAAGAATGTTGCAGTGAGGCTCTCTAAAGTCCAAACCTGGAAAAGTTTACAAGTTGCAGCGCTAGATTTATGGTTAACAAATGCAGGCGAGAACAGCACTTGCAGAGTAAATAACTCACAAGGTAGGGAAGGGAAACTAGGAAACCAGACACTTCCTATGGCCAGTTGGTGGGCACTTATTATATAGTAGTGAAATATACTCGGAGTCGAGAGTGGATTTCATGCTCTTTATTCAGCTCATAGTGGTGAGGAGGAATGGAAGTTCCCCCAGAATGTCTGCTTTATATACATTATTCACACAATGGGCCCCACGTGATTGGCTAATTCCGGGATTCTCCTGTAGGCCAATCAGGTTGCAGATTCACTTCCACCTGGAGCTGGATTGGGTGGCTCCTGTAGACCAATCAGACTGCTGCATTCTGAATACTATTGTTCTAGGACCAATCAGACTGCTGCATTTTGGATCCTATTCAACTCAGTACATAACATGTAGGAAGTGCCGGCACTGCCTGGGAATTTGTAGAAACCAAAAAATTATTGTGATTGATGGTGTAATTTGTGAGTTTGGACCAGTCATGCCCCAAATCAGGCAAAGTCACACGAAAGTCATGTTTTGGTCCACCATCTTGATTCAAGATGGTGACCAGCACCCAAATGTCAATGAGGGCTGCCAATCCTGCCTCAGGCACTCTCGTGCCATGTTTAGTGATGATGTCTCGAGAGGTGGCCAAAACTGTGCCCAGAGGTGGGTGAAGTTATTTCAAATTCACGTGTTTTGTCTGCCACCTTGATTCAGAATGGTACTCAGCATCCAAATATTTATGAAGGCTATTGCCCCTACCTTGGGAATCCTCATGCTCAGTTTGGTGATGACGTCTCGAGAGGAGTCCGAACCCATAGAGAGCAGATGGATGGACGAATGGACAAACGAGGGGCAGACAAAGCATTTTCCAAAATAGGCAGGGTTGGGAGAATTGCCCCCCTGACCTGAAGCCCTGGGGAACTGCTGCCAGCCAGTGTAGACAAGACTGAGCTAAGTAGGTTTGGGGTCTGACTCATAGAATCATAGAATAGAATCATAGAATCATAGAGTTGGAAGAGACCACAAGGGCCATCGAGTCCAACCCCCTGCCAAGCAGGAAACACCATCAGAGCACTCCTGACATATGGTTGTCAAGCCTCTGCTTAAACATCTCCAAAGAAGGAGACTCCACCACAGTCCTTGGCAGCAAATTCCACTGTCGAACAGCTCTTACTGTCAGGAATTTCTTCCTAATGTTTAGGTGGAATCTTCTTTCTTGTAGTTTGGATCCATTGCTCCGTGTCCACTTCTCTGGAGCAGCAGAAAACAACCTTTCTCCCTCCTCTATGTGACATCCTTTTATATATTTGAACATGGCTATCATATCAGCCCTTAACCTCCTCTTCTCCAGGCTAAACATGCCCAGCTCCCTTAGCCATTCCTCATAAGGCATCGTTTCCAGGCCTTTGACCATTTTGGTTGCCCTCCTCTGGACACGTTCCAGTTTGTCAGTGTCCTTCTTGAACTGTGGTGCCCAGAACTGGACACAGTACTCCAGGTGAGGTCTGACCAGAGCAGAATACAGTGGCACTATTACTTCCCTTGATCTAGATGCTATACTCCTATTGATGCAGCCCAGAATTGCATTGGCTTTTTTAGCTGCCGCGTCACACTGTTGGCTCATGTCAAGTTTGTGGTCAACCAAGACTCCTAGATCCTTTTCACATGTACTGCTCTCAAGCCAGGTGTCACCCATCTTGTGTTTGTGCCTCTCATTTTTTTTTGCCCAAGTGCAATACTTTACATTTCTCCCTGTTAAAATTCATCTTGTTTGCTTTTGCCCAGTTCTCTAATCTGTCAAGGTCGTTTTGAGGTGTGATCCTGTCCTCTGGGGCTCAGTAGGGCTCTTTGTAGAAGCTCTCAAGGGCTTGTACTAGCAAAGAAGAAGAAAACTTCCTCATGACTCTTGCAGAGAATGCTTTTTTTATTGGGTTAAAATTTCACTGAAGCAATGCAGGAGGCATCCCTGTCAAGGTATTGTAGACCCAAAGTCAGTAAGAGGGAATCATAGAATTGTAGAGGTGGAAGGAATCCCAGGGGTCATCTAGTCCAACCCCTGCAATTTTATTTTGGGTGCTGAAATGGAGGCCTGCTGAGGGTTAGTGTCCATATTAGATTTCATTTTAGGGACTCAGGCTCCTCCTCACCATCAACTCCCCACCCCTGCAAATCCCCCCACCCAAAGCTGAAATTTTGCTGAGGCAGGATCCGTATCCTGATGGCAGTAGTGAAATTGTTGCTGCAATAACTTTAGAGCAGGGCTCAGCAACCTTTTTCAGCCGTGGGCCGATCCACCATCCCTCAGACCTTGTGGGGGGCCAGACTATATTTTGAGGGGGAAAAACCACACGAATGAATTCCTATGCCCCACAAATAACCCAAAGATGCATTTTAAACAAAAGCACACATTCCACTCATGTCAAAACACGCCGATTCCCGGACTCTCCGTGGGCCAGATTGAGAAGGCGATTGGGCCGCATCCGGCCCCCGGGCCTTGGGTTGCCTACCCCAGGTTTAGAGGAAATGCCCAACTTCTGAATTTCTTTAGTAACTAGTGGAATTGATGGGCAACCAGAGCAAGAGGAAGCTTTATTTCCCCCCTGCGTTTATTGCTTCAAGCAAGCATTGCCATCTGGCCTATTGTTAATTCGGGATTAGCGCTTGGTGAGAGGTTTTATTTTCCTTTCCCCTTTTTCCATCCTAAATTTTTCTGTGGATAAGCAGAATCTGTTGTTTGTGGAGTATCGCTAGCACAGATTTTTGTGTGTGCAGTATGTTTATTGGCATCATATGTCGTTGTCTTCTTCTTCTTTTTGCTGACTGGGACGGGTGACGAGAAAAATATTTATTTTGTGCTGCATTCAAGGTAGCAAGAGTTTCTCTCTTTCTTCCCACCCCTCGTCCTCCTCCTCTGAAATTTTGATTCTGCCATCCCTGCCTCCTGTGAAAGTGAGTTCTGTAGTTTTAACTATGCCCTGCATGTTGAAGTGCTTTCATTGTACTGTGCGCCTTTAAAACTATGGGGCTGGCGCCCATCATGGAGGCAGTGATGGCCACCAACGTGGGTGGTTTTAAAAGAGGATAGGGCAAATTCACAGAGGAGGAGAGGGCTAGCGATGGCTCCTAGCCATGTTGGCTGTGCTCTGCCTTCCCGCTTGGAGGCAGTGAATACTTCTGAATACTACTACTACTACTAATAATAATTTATTATTTATACCCCAGCCACTCTGGGCGGCTCCCAACAGAATATTAAAATACAAAACCTATTAAACATTAAAAGCTTCCCTAAACAAGGCTGCCTTCAGATGTCTTCGAAAAGTCTGGTAGTTGTTGTTCTCTTGGACATCTGGTGGGAGGGCGTTCCACAGGGCGGGTGCCACTACCAAGAAGGCCCTCTGCCTGGTTCCCTGTAACTTGGCTTCTCGCAGTGAGGGAACCGCCAGAAGGCCTTTGGAGATGGACCCAGATGTCCGGGCAGAACAATGGGGGTGGAGACGCTCCTTCATATATACTGGACCGAGGTCATTTAGGGCTTTAAAGGTCAGCACCAGCACTTTGAATTGTGCTCGGAAACGTACTGGGAGCCAATGTAGGTCTTTCAAGACCGGTGTTATATGGTCTCAGCGGCCGCTCCCAGTCACTAATCTAGCTGCCGCATTCTGGATTAGTTGTAGTTTCCGGGTCACCTTCAAAGGTAGCCCCACGTAGAGCGCATTGCAGTAGTCCAAGCGGGAGATAACCAGAGCATGCACCACTGGAAAGCACACAAGTGGGGAGGGCCCTTGAGGATCCTGCTTGTGGATTTCCCACAGGCATATGTTTGGCCTGAAGCAGCAGGCTCTTCCTATGTTCTTCTCTGGCAATGCAGGTGGAGTTGTCAAGCATGAGGCAAGGGAAGTGGGGGCCACAGGTAGGTTGTCATTTGCAGCCCAAGTGCTTGCTGTACATCGGGGAGGGCTGTGTGGAGAGAGTCTCTCCCTTTAAATTCCTGGGAGTTTATCTCAGTGAAGACCTTACTTGGGAGATAAATACAAGCCAGGTGGTTAAGAAAGCCCAACAGAGACTCCATCTCCTCAGAGTATTGCGGAAGAACGATGTCAATCAACATTTGATGATCTCCTTCTACCGGTCAACAATAGAAAGTGTCCTTTCACACTGCATCACGGTGTGGCACACTGGTTTGACATCAAGTGCCTGCAGAGTGTGGTGAATACAGCACAAGATATTATGGGCTGTCCCGTGAATCCACTAGATGAAATAGCGGAAGAACGTTGCCTCAGGAGAGTGAGGAAAATTCTCAGGGATGATTCACACCCTGGCCGGCACTTTCTTGATCTCCTGCCCTTGGGCAGAAGATATAGAAGCATGATTAGTTGCACCAACAGGGTAAAGAACAGCTTCTATCCGTGGACTGTTAGGCTGCTGAATGCAAAGATAACAACAGGGCAACTGACTTTCGGGTTTGGTGGGTGTGCGTCAGTAAATGAGGAGAATTAAGACTAAGAGAGCTGAGTGGGGGGTGCGCGTGTAATCTCACTGTATACAAGTTGTACAAGTGACAATAAAGTATTTCTATTTCAATTATATCCTTGCTCCATAGGAGGACAAGCCTTGAACAGCATCACACTGAGGGCCCATAAAAGGGGGACACGCACGAAGAGCCAAAATGAAAAACCCACATTTGGAAAATTTATTTTACAAGGGGCTTCTCTCTCCCTCCCCCCCCCCCCCCCGTTTTTCTGTTCCCCGTCAGGTTTTTAATATGTGCTCCAGTTACCCGATGAACGTTAACAACGGGAAGCCCTTAAATGCTCCATTTTGTGTCTCTTGTGCCAATTTAATTGCCAGGTTTTATTAAAAAATGTAATGGATGGGCTTTATTTTAACATCCATGAATAAGTTTTCAGTCCAAGGAGCTGGGAATGGAAATTAAGAGTGAGTTGGGATGTGTGGGTGGGGGGGTAGGTGAATACCCCTCTTTCCCCATTCCCACCTCCATGCTCTCCCAAGAAGCAGAAATAGGGGGGTGGTTTTTATTGCACAAACCACCAGGGTGGTGCTTTTTTGTCGGCAAAGTGCACCTGTGGTGCTTCCTCCCCCATTTTTTATGAATAATCCACAGACGCTCTCTCTCTCTCTGTGTGTGTGTGTGCTGAGAGTGCCAAGCTGGCAGTGGGGGAGCATTCAGTTATTCTGCAAAAATAACTTGGAATATAAGAGCCAAGCTGGATCAGGCCATTCAGTGCAGCAGAGTGGCCAAACCCAGCAAACAGGTCCCAAGAGCCGTCTCTCCCCTCGCATAGTTTCCAGCAACCGATTTTCAGTAGTGCTGTCCTGTTTTTATTAATATCTCATATATAGATATTCTATCATAGGTTAATTGATTTTTAATCATTTTCCCTATGTTTCTAGCTGTTGTTATTTTTATCTGTAAACCACCAATAAGTAATATAAACCAAGACAGTGCAGAACAAAAGCCTCGGGAGCTTTCTGACGCTTTCTTTTTCCTTTTCCTCCCAGGGATGGACTTGCACGCTTTTGTGGAGGCGATTTGCTTCCTGGCACAGAGGAGGTACAAATCCCTCTCCCTTCATGAGCAGGTGGAGCTCCTCATTGACTTCGCGGAGTGCAACGTGGCTGCCCAGGACAAGAAGCGCGCCAGCTGCGACCAACGCGTGGCCCTGGTGACTTGCCACCAGAACAGGCTCCACCTCCGCCCGGCCACCGACATGCTGGTCAATTACAGAAGCTCCCGCCCATGAAAGACTGCGTTTGCTGATACGGATTTAAAGGGAGGTTTAGACCACATTCTAGTCCTTTGGGTGGAGCTAATCTCATAGCCTATCTCGTCTTCCCATTTTTTATTTATTACGTCTGGGATTGTGGGATTTTGGATTGCAGATACCATCGCTTTGTCGTGTCCCTTTGTTATTAGGAGGAGGTTTTTGAGGGTGCGCCGAGCCCTGGCGGCACCCTCAAACCCTACTTTGACAGGACTGTGTCATCTTTTTATTCAGACGACATGGAACACACTGCCATTAGCCTCCGCAGTAGACCGGAAGTCTAAGAGGGCATGTAATTGGTGGTGTGTTAGCCAGGGCATTTGGGTGTCCCCTAGTTTGTCCTGCATTTTTTTTCCTTTTTTAAAAATAATATTTATTACTTTTCCAACAATTAAAACACTACATAGAAGAAATAAAAATAGACAATACAATACAATACAAAAACACTACATAACACTAACACATTAAACTAACAAAACAAAACAAAAACAATTTAAAACACATCAAACAATTTCAATATCTTATCTTCCATTCACTTATTTCAACGACCTCCTCACACCTCCCTTTTAGTATTCCACTTCTATTAATTATTTCAGCAATTCCTTTCCATCTTCCTCTGTTTTCTATCCTATAGTTATCTTAAGACATTCTAACCTTATTTTTTCCTTTAACACTCTATTAATCTATTTGTACTTAATTCCTTATAACATTTCTACTAAAGCCATATAACTTCATTCCAACTTTGTTCTAACATTCATTTCTTGTGTTGATACGGGTTTGTTATTTTTGTAGAAGTCTGTTAGGTGGTATAAGCCTTTGGTTTGCCAGGTTTTCAATCTGGAGGTTTTGCGCTGTGCGATGGAACTGCTGAGTCACTTTCTGACTCTCTCACAAGTTTGCTGCCCCACACTAACCAGATGCAGGTGCAAGGCAAGCACACCTGAATTAACCCTTTGTTTCCCTTCTCTCTCTCTCATAAACAGACAGGGCTCTCTTGCACCCCGGGCTGATCACACAATGAACTGGAACTGGAGGAGGAAGAGTCCAGCCTTAGCTTCGCCTCACTGGAAATTCTTCGGTTTGCCAGGAGTGGGGGAGGGGAGCTGGCTGCCCTTGAACTTCACACGTTGGGAGTTTGGAATTGTGCACTAAAATTAAAAATTAAAATCCTATTTGGTTTACTCCTATTTTCTTTACAGTAAACTGGCAGAGATGGGGGGGGGGGCCTGCCTGTTCAAAGTTTTGACTTTGAACTTAATATTTATATGGAAGAAGGGCAGATGGGGTGAATAGGGCCTCACTTCCACTACCACTATCACTTTTCCCTAAATGAAAGCTTTTCATTTTGGAATGTTGCATTCTGCACTCAGCACAAAGTCAAGCATTTGCATGGTGCCTTCAAGGGGATGTGGGATATTCACAGACCCCAAGCACAGGGAGTTAATTGACTCCTCAGCTTCCTCGGGTGAGGATTGAAGTCGACCCTTTTCTACCGCACACCTAAGGGGTTCCAGGACTCACACAGGGGCTCTGGCTGCTCGTTTTCAGTGAGAGGGACAACCACCTGCCACCTGCACAAACCTGAGATTTAGAACCACAGAATGGTAGAGTAATAATAATAATAATAATAATAATAATAATAATAATAATACTCAACCGATTGTACTGGGCAGCTTCCAGTATATACAAAAACTTCTTAAACATTAGAAACCTCTGGATACAGGGCTGCCTTCAGATGTCTTCCAAAAGTTGTGTAGTTCTTTATTTCCTTGACATCGGATGGGAGGGTGTTCCACAGGGCAGGTACCACCACTGAGAAGGCCCACTGCCTGGTTCCCTGTAACTTCGCTTCTCACAATGAGGGAACTGCCCATATATGGCTGATACCCATATCCACCCAGCCCAAACCCCCTGATAATCTTGCCCAGCAGCTTCATATAGATGTCAAAAAGCATGAGGGAGAGGACGGAACCCTGAGGCACCCCACAAGTGAGAGCTCAGGGGTCTCAACACTCATCCCCCAACACCACTTTCTGGACACAGCCCAGGAGGAAGAAGCGTCTCCACCCCCATCATTCAGCCCGGATACTGTGGTCCAGCTCCAAGGGCCTTCTGGCAGTTCCCTCCAGGCAGGGGGCCTTCTCGGTGGTGGCGCCCGCCCTGTGGAATTCCCTCCCATCAAATGTCAAGGAAATAAACAACTATCTGACTTTCAGAAGACATTTGAAGGCAGCCCTGCTTAGGGAAGTTTGTAATGTTTGATGTTTTATCGTGTTTTTAATATTCCGTTGGGAGCTGCCCAGAGTGGCTGGGGAAACCCATCCGTGCCCCCAGCTCCCAATCCCCCTAGATACCATGGTCAATGGTATCCAGAGCTTCTGAGAGATCCAGCAGAACTAGGAAACAGCTTTCACCTCTGTCCCTAGCCGGCTAGAGTTCATCAACCAGGGTAACCAAGGCAGTTTCAGTCCTGGGATGGGTCCCAAATCCCAATTGGAAGAGTTGTTCAGCAACCACCTGTTGAATCACTTTGCCCAAGAATGGAATGTTTTTTTTAAAAGAAGTGGTTGAATAATCACTTCTTTAAGGGGATCCAGGAAGACTCCCTCACAGAGGGAAGCATTCATCACCCCCACAAAGCCCATTGCCCAGCCCTTCCTGCCTTGCTGTATACCTGCTCCTTCAGAAGGTGTGTAACCCCACCAAGAGCAGCAACCTCCCAGCTACCTGGTCTAGGGTTTCCTGTAAAGTTCGTCTTCCGCTTTCAGTAGCGCTTCATCTGTATGACTAGTCCAATTGAAGAGTTTTGCTGCCTGATAGTATCTTACCAAGTTTGGTATTCCTGTGCTTCCATAAGGGGGTTGGGCTAGATGACTTTTAGTAGTCCCTTCCAACTCTTCCAATTCTATTATTTGTGAGCCAGATGTGGACTCTTTGAAGGCCCAGGCCAAGTGTAGAAACCTGTAGCCTCCAGATGTTGCTGAACTACAACTCCCATCAGCCCCAACAAGCATAGCCAGTGCTTGTGTTGAAGTGAGCAGTACGTGGGAATATTAGTTAGCCAAAGCTATTGACTGCCACCCAGCTTGCCCACCCCACCTCCCCATATGAGACTCTCCACTTTGGATGGCTTATTGCTTCAGCATATTCTTAATTAAAATAATTTGAAGACTCTGCAGCTGGATTAAGACTGCACTGATCCTTTCATAATTGGACTTAAAGCCATTGTTGTGTATTTGGGAACCTCCCACACCCCCCCAAACTGATTTGTTTCATTGTGACCACCCCCCCTACCCCGCCACCTCCGCCTCCATGAAGATGCAGAGTGTGCTAGATGAAATCTAGTAATCCATAGAAGTAAGAGACATACAGGTGAAACTCGAAAAATTAGAATATCGTGGAAAAGTTCCTTTATTTTAGTAATTCAACTTCAAAGATGAAACTAATATACAAGATAGACTCATGACGCACAAAGCAAGATATGTCAAGCCTTGATTTGTCATCATTGCGATGATCATGGCGTACAGCTGATGAAAACCCCAAATTAACATCTCAGAAAATTAGAATATTCAAGGAAACCAGCAAAACAAGGATTGCAAATCGAGCAAGATTGGACCCCTTGAGAAGTAGAAGCAGATCTCGCTTTCCTTGTCATGAGTCAGTCTCCACAATATTCTAATTTTTCAAGTTCCACCTGAATCCCAGAATTGTAGAGTTTAAAAACAGCCAACCAAGGAGTACCCACCCCTTCCCGAGGGAGTCCACTCCACTGCCGAACAGCTCCTATCATCAGGAAGGTCTTCCTAAGGTTTAGTCGGAATCGCCGTTGTTGTCATTCGGATCCACTGGTTCGCGTCCCGTCCCCCCACTCCAGAGCAGCAGAAAACAAGCTTTCTCTGTCCCCCATAGGACAGCCCTTCAGGTGCCCCTTGTTCTCTTTCCAGGCTCTGTTCCTGTTTTACAGCTGGGGGGGGACCCCAAATGCATCCCCCCCACTACTTTCCATGCTTTCCATGTTTGATGTATTACAGTATTTTAATATTTTTTGGAAGCCGCCCAGAGTGGCTGGGGAAGCCCAGCCAGATGGGCGGGGCATAAATAATATAATTATGATGATGATGATGATGATGCTAGGAAAAGATGTACCTGTTGGATTTTTTTTTAAAAAAAATAATGTTTATTAGAAGTTTAATAGTTACAGAAAAAAAGGAAAAGAAACAATAAAAAATTTAACAAACAATACATCAAAAATAAAAATAAAAAGAAAAAAACACAGTACATCAAAACAACAAGAAAAACAAAAACATTTAAAAACACATCCAATATTTCCATATCTTTACCTTTCATTTACTTGTTTCATCGACGTCCTCACACCTCCCATTTTTGTATTCTAGTTCAAATGCTAATTCAGCAAATCCTTTCCATCTTTCTCAATTTTTTGTTCTACAATTTATCCTAACACAATCTAACTTTAAATTTTCCACTTTGGCCCATTAACAATCAGTTTTTGCTTAATTCTTTATAACATTTCTGCTAAAACCATATAACTTCATTCCAGCATTCTTCTAACATTCATTAATTTTGTAGTATTTCTGTAAATATACTTTGATTTTTTCCAATCTTCTTCCACCGACTCTTCTCCCTGGTCTCGGATTCTGCCAGTCATTTCCGCCAATTCCATGTAGTCCATCAGCTTCATCTGCCATTCTTCCCGGGTGGGTAGATCTTGTGTCTTCCAATACTTTGCGATAAGTATTCTTGCTGCTGTTGTGGCATACATAAAAAAAGTTCTGTCTTTCTTTGACACCAATTGGCCAACCATGCCCAGGAGAAAGGCCTCTGGTTTCTTCAAGAAGGTATATTTAAATACCTTTTTCATTTCATTATAAATCATCTCCCAGAAGTTCTTAAGATGTACCTGTTGGATTTTTGCCTGTTGGGCTTCAGGCCTCTCTACCTGCTGTCTGGGAGGAGGGTCCCATGTTCTATATTGCAGATTGTGCAAGCACAGCTGCAGAGCCCACCAAGAAATTAGCAGGCATTTGTGCAAAGTACGGCATATGATATATATATTGGCAATTACTGTAATTGGATCAGCTAGCTAATTGGTACCTGTAAGCATGAGTAGAGGGAGGCACATTTTGCTGTGTCAGAGGAAGGGGAGGAGAATACAAGAAATAAAGCTTTGGCTGCTGCCTGGCATCCAGGCGTTCCGATGCCTTTAAAAATGGTGGTGAGAATTTCTGCCAGCAAAACGTCTCATGACATGGTGATGCTGTGGCAGGAAAATAAGCACAGTTGCTTGCCTTCCGCCTTCCACCCAGCTTTTTAAAGGCCCAGAGCTCTCTTGGGCCTGGACACTTGAAGACAGACCCCCTGCGTTGTCAGGAGGGTTGGTTTAGGGTTGCACTGAACCAGCTCCTAAGCATTTGGTAAGAGCTGGATTATTGTACGTCATTTTCCTGTATGGCTGACTGGGGCTGATGGGAGCTGTCATCCAAAACATGTGGAGGGCACATGGTGAAAGCTAATCTAGGACAGTGGTTCTCAAGCTGGTTTCTTGGGGGGCGGGGAGGGCTTTGGCTTTCATTTTGGGGAGAAAGCTAGTCTCTAGTCCCCATGAATATTAATATGTGGGTGAGCAGTGCATGTTGAAATTGCAGAAGCCGGAGCTGCAAATATTTTCAGCAGCTGAAGGTGGGACATTTTCTGCCTTTCTGTGACGAGCAAAACCTGTTTCACCTAATTTATAGTTTGCTCATTTTGCAAAAATATATACAAATTGCCTAAGGCAGCACTTCCTGGGCCCAGAATTTCAGATTAATTTCATGTTTGAAATGCAGAGGACAGACACCCAGTTCTGTGAAAGTCTCTGGAAACGACGTTGACTGGAATGGATGTTTGATTTCTTGTCTGCAGTATTTCTGGCATCTTCAGCGCAAGAGTAGCCTCGGAGCTGCTTCTTAAGAGCTACATGAGAAGAGCCCCCAACCCATTTATTCTTCCCAAAATCTCGTTTCATATATTCTTAAAATGTATTTCCTTAAATGCTCACTATAACGTTTGCTAATCTGTTTTTTGACACTCGAATGCAGGACTTAGTGAGGCTTGACAGTTGATAACTGGCTGTATTTGACAGACAACACACAATGGTATTAGTCCTGGGCAGCATTTAATAAAAGACATCCAATGGCAGGTAGTATATGACAAGTTCGGACACATTGTCACATTTGACAAATGCCAGGAGCAGATTAATTGAGAAAATGCTGGCAAATCGAAAGCACTCGGCCTAGGAGGTAAAAATTTCATGTTCAAGACAGAAGTTTGAGTTTTTTCAGCTTTTGCTGTTTCACTTTAAATCTTCAAACCCACACTTTTCACAGCACAATTCAGTATGTGTGCAAACGTTCTCTTAATCTCCTGTGAAACTGGCCTGATGATAATGGGTTCCTTAACATTTAACCTATTGACCAAGAATATCATCATCATCATAATAGTAGTAGTAGTAGTAGTAGTAGTAATAGTAAATTTATTATTTGTACCCCACCCATCTGGCTGGGTCTTCCCAGCCACTCTGGGTGGCTTCCAACAAAGATTAAAAATACATTAAAATGTCACACATTACAAACTTCCCTAAACAGGCTGCCTTCAGATGTCTTCTAAATGTCAAGTAGTTGTTTATCTCTTTGACATCTGATGGGAGGGCATTCCACAGGGCGGGTGCCACCACCAAGAAGACCCGAAAGCATGGGGAATAGAATACAATTTCTTAGCATCAAGAGCAAGAAATAGAATGTACATTCTACAAACACCCTGGAATGCATTAAATTTGCCTTCTACTCAACCGTGAACTGATGGGTTCTTCCACGGTGGCCTCGTTTTGTGGTGGGTTGGCCTTTATGCACTGGATTCATATGGCAAATAAGGGGACCCTGACTAAACATTAGGAAGAATTTGGGAATTTGCAGTCAAATATAACTGGCAAGCTTAGGGCTCGTTAATGAATAAAGGGGTTAAGGCCACAGAGCTGTATTCCACTCTCAGGTCACACCCGTCACCTCCAGTGAAGGAGAAAGTGAAGCTTCTTCCTTTACTCTCTTCCACGTGAAGCTGACCATGCAACACACCTGGGCTTGATCTCTTCAAGCCCAGACCACGTGCTCAGAAGTACATTTCTGTATTTTGTAACCCAAGAATTTTCTGCCTGTGTTCTTGCTGCTGCATGGAATAACACATGAACCTGGCCTTTGGAGTTTGTAAGTAAAGCATTTAAACTTAATAATGGTGTGGTCTGTTCATTGTGAGACGTATAGGAACATTAAGCTCTGTCAGTGGATATTAAAAAGGCCCAACAGCCTATATTCCGAACACTTCACTGACACTACATCTTTTGTGAATGGGGTCTCATACTGAATAGTGTGTTTAGCCCTGTGCTTTAGATACAGGGATCCAGCAAAGTCTTTTATTAATGATGGGTGATCTATAGCTACCCTCCCCACATACTTCCAACTCTGCATTTCAGTGATTCTATTATTCTTTGTGAAAATGTTTCCTATGGTTAAAAGACACAGCTGGGATTGAGAGGTAGCTCTCTCCACCAACGCCAGTTGGCTATCTCTGCCACCTCATGAACACGCCACAGTAGGGCCTGCTTTACAGATGGCTTTATTAACTCGGCTTTAATTAGGTTGAAAACAATTATTAAACCATTCTAAATTCGCCAGGGGGCGGTTAGAATTCCACAGAGGAGCTTGGGGCTTAATCCACTGTGAAGCAGAAAAGGTGTGTTAAAAACACTTTCCATGGACTGAAGAGTTTGAAATATCCCCCTTGAGGGCACTTGATTTCTAAGAGCCACTGTGATGTGGTGGTTAGAGTGTCAGCAGACTATGACCTGGGAGAACAGGTTCAAATCCCCACCTGGCCACGAACTTCCCAGAAACTGACTAGCAGTCATTACAGCTGGGCCAGGATTTGGTTCTTACGAGGCCAGAAAAGACAACCACTTCTTCCCCCTGGGAATGGCCTCATTCTGGCAACTGGTGAGGTGAGGGTAGCCCTGGATGTTTCCTCTTCCAGGCCTTGCTCCCCACCTTGCCTTCTGCAACCCTCTTTTTTGCTCCACGGTCTCTTCTGCCTGGCAACAGTGGTGCTTGAGGGAGAATACGGGATTGGTGTGGGAAATGTCACTGTGATAAATCAAAGTGAAGTGGAATGCTGTTGCGGTGCCACTTCTCATTCCTTCCCTTGCATGGCGCAGGCCAGGGCCATCCAGTTAACACCCCACCTCCAGCAGCACCTGAGAGATGTGGGGGTGAAGGGTGGTGGGGTAAGAGGGGCTCTTAGCTTTCGTTCGTCTTCAAGAGGAGGTGAGAAGCCCACAGACCTTTGGTCCTTCTGCCTAATACAGTGGTACCTCAGGTTAAGTACTTAATTTTTTCCGGAGGTCCGTTCTTAACCTGAAACTGTTCTTAACCTGAAGCACCACTTTAGCTAATGGGGCCTCCTGCTGCCACCGCACCGCCGGAGCACGATTTCTGTTCTCATCCTGAAGCAAAGTTCTTAACCCGAGGTACTATTTCTGGGTTAGCGGAGTCTGTAACCTGAAGCGTCTGTAACCTGAAGCGTCTGTAAACTGAAGCGTCTGTAACCCGAAGAAGAAGAGGAGTTTGGATTTGATATCCTGCTTTATCACTACCCTAAGGAGTCTCAAAGCGGGTAACATTCTCCTTTCCCTTCCTCCCCACAACAAACACTCTGTGAGGTGAGTGGGGCTGAGAGACTTCAGAGAAGTGTGACTGGCCCAAGGTCACCCAGCAGCTGCATGTGGAGGAGCGGGGAAGCGAACCCAGTTCACCAGATTACGAGTCCACCGCTCTGAACCACTACACCACACTGGCTCCCAGTGTGGAGGTACCACTGTATGCAGAAAACTACCTACCTACACACACACACACACACACACACACACACACACACTGGCAGATGTCTCCTCTCTTCTGGACAGAGATCAATGATCCAGGAGTAAAGATGCATCGAGGAGAGACATCTTTCCCGGGAGTTGTAGGATTGGACCACATACTGCTTTGATCATAATGGAGTCAGGCGCAGGCAGTAAACAGAGCGACATCTGGATTCCAGCTAGGCTAGGCAGCACCAGCCCCTAGACTTCATGTCTTTTTTTCCAATTGGCTTTGGGGCCTGGGGCTGGCAGCCTGCCTGTTGGATATTAGCAGCCAACCTATTTCCAGTCACCCCAGGACAGGATCCTACATGCTGAGAGCAATGATGAATGATTATGGTTCCACCCTCCCCCCCCAACACCTTCCAGATGACCGAACAGCCTAGCAAGATGTTGACATAGGAAACTGTCTTGCTACCAAGTCAGACCACAGCTCTGTCTAGTTCACTGTTGGCCACACTGGCTGGCAGGGGCTGTCCAGGTTTCAAGTGGGAGTCTCTGCCCATGCTATTGGGGGCTACAGCTGAGGCTTCCTGCTTGCGCTCTGCCCTTCCCCAAAATGGCTGACTCCATGGCATAGGCACCAACTCCCAGGGAGACCCCCCATGTTTTCCTAGGGCCGCCCCATGATTCAGAGGGTGAACATGGAGCTAGCTGTGGTATGGCTCAGTGCTCGGTGACTCCTGCTGATGCTGCCGCCACTGGCTGGGTGGAGGCTTCTCCTGTCTTTCCCTTCCATGGCAGGGGGTGGGGGTGGGGACAGGGGCCCCTGAGGCCAGGCTGCCGCCACATTCAGCTCTGCATGATGTTGCATGCATGACATCATGACATTGCATTGGGCCTTCACAACGTTTTTGAGAAGTTGGTGCCTCTGCTCAATGGACTTTCAACAAAGGCAGACTTGGGTAATCTTTCACAATATGGAAGCCTTATAAGGTGTCAAAATTTGGTGCCCCAAATGGATCTTCTTCGTTATGGATCTTCACAACCTTGCAAAACCTCGGCTCCCGGGGGGGGGGGGACCCGCCTGCACCACCTTGAATCCGGCACTGACCTTCAACATCACAAAGAAGGGTGCAGGGAAAGGTGAACACATAGTTATGCCCTTGTATTTCAGGGTTTGCTTTTTCCTGTTTCCATCAGACTGCAATGCTGCATCTCTTGAAAGGAAATAGAGACTCCTTGCATCTTTTCCTTTCCTTTTCCTTTTTTTGAAATGTTTTTATTAGTTTTTACAAGAACAAATTTAAAATAACAAAGAGAAAAAATTTCTAAATCTCGTGACTTCCCCTGCATGGGTTCTTAAAATAATTTTTCTAAAACTACATATCATTACATTCTTCACAGTTTTCATCTCTCTAAATTATCCATATCTTTTGTTTCTTTACAAGTTAAAATCCAGCTAACTTTTTTATTTGTTTACAATGGTCTCCAATGTAAGTTATGAATTTCCCCCCTTCATTATCTTCTTGATTCCTGAGTCTCCCGGTCAGTTTTGCCATTTCAGCACAGTCCAGCAGTTTGGCTTGCCATTCTTACCTAGTCTGAACTGTTGGTTCTTTGCATCTTTGGGCTAGTAGCATCCTTGCAGCTGTTGTCACATACATAAACAGTCTTTTCTGGTCTTTTGGCTATCTCTGCCACCTCATGAACACGCCATGAGGAAGCTGTAATTCCCAACAGCTTCCTGGGGATTTTTTGACAAATGTTATCTTAAACATTTTTTTTTCAATTCATTGTATATCATTTCCCAAAAAGATTTTGGTATCTTACATGACCGCTACATATGATAAAAGGTACCCTCCTTTTCTTTACACTTCCAACAAATATTGGAGCTTGCTCTATACATTTTAGATAACTTAGTAGGAGATACCATCGGCACATCATTTTCATATAATTTTCTTTCAGCGTACAATCCTTGCATCTTTTCCTTGTGCGCCAAAAAAACAAAACAAAACAAAACAAGGGACCCCCTTTGCAAAGTTTAATACAGTTGCTGTTAGGTAAAGGTAAAGGTACTCCTGACCGTTAAGTCCAGTTGCGGACGACTCTGGGGTTGTGGTGCTCATCTCGCTTTACTGGCCGAGGGAGCCGGCGTTTGTCCACAGACAGCTTCCAGGGCTGGATAATTTTGATTCAGTGCCAGTTCATGCCACTCAAGTAGGTTATCCTGGTGTAAAACAGAGACAGGGAACCTGGTGTTGGATTTCAGCTTCTGCCAACCCCATCTGACATAGCCATGGTTGGGGATAATGGAAGATGTAATCCCAAACAGCTGGAGGGCCACAGGTTGACCCACCTCCCTCACTTCCCTGTCTAAGCAACTCACGTGCTACATTGTGAAAACCATCTCTGCACAATCTCCATCTCAGGATTGTGCCCCAGACCTCTCTGCACCCACATTGACTCACCATACATGACATGTCTTCCCCTAAAGAAACCAGGGAGCTGCAAGTCATCTCCACAGACAGAGCTGTAATTCCCAGCACCCTTAACAAACTACAGTTTCCGGGGTGGGTGGGCATTAAAATGTGTGGTGTGTTTGCATCTTAAAAGCCTCTCCTGAGCTTTCTCTTTTCTGTTTGGCCACATCCTTGCTCTAATTGACTAATAATTTACACTAATGGCCCTGTCAATTGAGTGGGGAAGGTGTTTGTGTGGTGGGAGATAGGTATGGCAATTCAGTGTTAAGATATTTGTCTTCATTACCCAACAAAAACAGCACCTCTCTGCCTCCTCCCATTTAGATGGGGAGGGGGGAAATCATTTCATCCATTTGCTTCTAGGCCCTGGGGTGTCCTCTTCATTTCTTTGCAGTATGCTTCTTTAATTTATTTCTAACAATGTTTTTATTTCTGGGAGTATTTCTACAATTTAATTTGCTTGTAGGACATTTCCTTTACTGTGTACCTTTCCGCTTGTTTTGAGGTTTCTACAATGCACACAACAACAACAACTTTATTATTTATATCCTGCCAATCTGGCTGGGTTTCGCCAGCCACTCTGGGCAGCTTCTAGCAAGCATAAAAAGCATAAGAAAACCATATATAAAATCATTGGCTTCCAGTATGTTTCCCAGCACAGTTCAAAGTCTTGGTGCTGACCTTTAAAGTCCAAAACAGCCTCGGTCCTGTATACCTGAAGGAGTGTCTCCACCCCCATCGTTCTGCCCAGACACTGAGGTCCAGTGCTGAGAGCCTTCTGGTGGTTCCCTCATTGTGAGAAGTGAGGTTACAGGGAACCAGAAGAGGGCCTTCTTGGTAGTGGCGCCTGCCCTGTGGAACGCCCTCCAATCAGATGTCAAAGAGAAAAACAACTACCTGACATTTAGAAGACATCTGAAGGCAGCCCTGTTTAGGGAAGTTTTTAATGTGTGACGTTTTAATGTATTTTTAATCTTTGTTGGAAGCCGCCCAGAGTGACTGCGGAAAACCCAGCCAGATGAGTGGGGTACAAATAATAAATTATTATTATTATTATTGGAAAGTTTTTTATTTAAAACATCCATACAAACACAGAAAACAGACAAATAAAGAAGACACATTTCATACATACCCTAACTTCCAACACCCATAACTTCCCTCCACTGCAACTCGACAACCTTAAGTCCTAGAAATTCATCTATCATTGCATCTTTTATATATTACTTCTCATATATTCCTTACTATTTATTAATTTCATTTATACTTTACATACCTAGTTCATGCATGTCAACATATTCACTTTAGAACAGTGTTTTTTCATACAATCTTCAAAACATTGCCATTCTGATTTTAGTTTTCGATTTGTCTGGTGTCTTATGGCTACTGTTAACTTTGCAAATTCTATGAATTCATTTAGTTTGCATATCCAATCTTTTTTTTTTGTAGGTATAATAACTCCTTTCCAATTTCTGGCAATAACTAATATGGTGGGGTGGCTGTGCCATATAAAAAAAAAATATTTTCTTTTCCTGTGGGATATATTTCCCCAATATCCCTAATAAATATGCCTCTGTTTTTTTTTCTATGGAGATTTTAAACATCTTTTTAAGCTCTTCGTGAATACTTCCCCAAAATTTCTTAATTTTATTGCAGCCTCACCAAACATGAAACATTGTCCCTTCAAGCTTCTCACATTTCCAACATAGATTGGACTTTAACTTATAGATCTTGGCAAGTTTAGATAGTGTCAAATACAGTGGTACCTCGGGTTACATATGCTTCAGGTTACAGACTCCACTAACCCAGAAATATTACTCGGGTTAAGAACTTTGCTTCAGGATGAGAACAGAAATCGTGCTCCGGCGGCGTGGCGGCAGCAGGAGGCCCCATTAGCTAAAGTGGTGCTTCAGGTTAAGAACAGTTTCAGGTTAAGAACGGACCTCCGGAACGAATTAAGTACTTAACCTGAGGTACCACTGTACCACCTATAAAACATTTTCATCATATTCTCTTTGATGGTGTAACAGGTGTCGAACCTGATGTCTGAATTAAAAAGTCTCTCCCACTGTTCTAATTGAATTGTATAGCCAATATCTTGGGCCCATTTGACCATTACCTCCTTTACTTCCTCCTCTTTGAGGTCCCATTCTAATAGTAAGTCATAAATTTTAGATAGTAATTTCTTATTATTTTTTACCAATACTGTGTATAATTTAGAATCCTCCTTTCCAAATCATCTCTGTCTATCTGAATTAAATACACTGTTTTAACTGATGATACTGAAGCTAATTGGTTACATTATGCCTTATCTCCTCGAATGGTTTCAACTTTAACTGGCCTTGATTTCCATCAATAATTGCCTACAGGTTGCCCAATTCCTCTCCACATATAGTTTTTTGATAGCCAAGGCTTCCAACGGGGACAGCCACCATGGAGTTTTGTGGTTCTAAATGTGTTTGATATTTGGTCCATACTTTATAAGGAGCATTCTGAAAATGTTGTTGTTAAAGCCTCTGTGGACTTCAGCCTTGTTATATCCAAGGTAGGCAGGCCCCCAGTTTCTGTAGCTCTCCAAATCTAAAATATCCATTCATTCTAATAATATCCAATCTTTTATTTGGAAATAAAATCATAATTAATGCCTGAAGTGTAGGTGGGTTCCCACGAGGCAAAACACAGTGAACCTTTATTGAACTACATAACTGGGAAACAGGGGCGAAGCAACTGCTTATATACATGCATGAAAGCCTGGGCCACTCCCACTCCCAATGTGATTGGCTGGCTAAAGTTCCAAGCTGCGAATCATGATTCAGAGTTCAAGGGCCAATGGCAGACTCCCAGATCCTGAAATGTTCTGTGATTGGACATCATGTGTCGAATCAGAATCCTTAGTCCAGGCTCAAGCTCAGGCAAACACAGACCACTGAATACATAGCACCTTACATTTCTTTCTGGAATGTTTCACCCATTAGTTTCCAAGGATGTTTTTAGAATGGCCCCTTTCATTTGCTACTGAAAACATTTTCTAGAATGCCCCCCACAATCTCCTTGCTCCTCCCATCCTTTAGAATGTGTAATGGGGTCACATGAAGGACCGGATTTATGTATAGGCTAAGTAGGCTGAAGCCTAGGGCCTCTAGATCTAGGGGGCTCGCCAGCCTGCCCGCTCCCCAGCGCCGCAGACAGTCTTCCCTCTCCCAAAATTGCAAACCCAAGACTTCATGTGAGGGTTTTCTCCCCCATTTCAATGACATTTTGCTTCATCTTCTTCCTCCATAATCCTCTAAGGGAGAGGTCACGTACTCAACTGGACACCACCCTCCCCCATAATCCTTGGGATATACTCACATGCCGCACTCTGGCCATGTAGTGCTATAACCAGGACCAGGCAGTGAGAAGTGAGGTTACAGGGAACCAGGCAGAGGGCCTTCTCGGTGGTGGTGACTGCCCTGTGGAATGCCCTCCCAGCAGATGTCAAGGCAATAAACAACTATCTAACTTTTAAAAGACAACTGAAGGTGGCCCTGTTTAGGGAGGTTTTTAATGTCTGACACTGTATTGTTTTTAATATTTGGTTGGAAGCCACCCAGAGTGGCTGGGGAAACCCAGCCAGATGGGCAGGGTATAAATAGTAAATTATTATTATAACACAACCCACAAGCCCCACATCATGTCAAGCTGGAGAACAGGGCCAGCACCTCGCTTTGCAATGCAGCCCTGCTCTCCTACCGCATCCTTGAACGGCAGACTGTGGTGGCAGCGCTGTGTCCCAGACAGCAAAGACTTGCTCTCATGCATACGAAGTGGATTGCACATCTCAGCGAGTGAAATTAGGAAAGCATGATTAATGTTGATGAATCTGGGGCTTGGGAGGGCTCTGCAGACCCTCCCCCTGACACTCTGCCTGCTTCTCTCCTTCCAGCCACCCCTTTCTCCCCAAACATACCCCTTCTCTCTCTCCCCCCCCCCCACTCCCTGCCTAGATCTGTCAAAATGATTTGCAACTCAGAGTCTCATTCTTCCCTGCTGACAACTCCTCTCCATGTGACGTGCAGCCGGCCTGGAGACTAAGGAGGCAGGGAGGCCTCAGCTGGCAGAGAGCGCTGCTGTCAAAAGCTCAGAGCTGTGCCTGTGCCACTTAGATTTCCAGGCGTGCTGGGCTTTGTTCTAATGAAGCTGTAACCGAGCCCCCACCAAAGAGAGTTTATTCAGATTGAGGCACTCCTGAAACCCACATTTCGAGATGCCTCCATAGGATTCCCGTGTAGGATAGCAGTCAGAATTGTAGAATTCTCCCATCAGCAGCGTCAGTGCCTGTGAATCCTCTGCCCTACACCAGCTCCACTCCCTTCCTCTTCTCTCTCTCTCTCCACTTCCTTCCCACTGGATTTTGCCAGAGACCCAGCAGAGCCCAGCTGAGCCCACTGCTTTGGGGCAAAGCAGCTGGTCTGTGTGCAAACCAGAAGGCGTTTGGAATGACCTTTCTCTGCCCATTAAGAGTTAATAGCCCTGGCCAAATGCACCAGCCCTTTGGCTCAGTAAAAGGCAGGTCCTCTGTGTTTGAAATCCTTTCTTGGTGGTTATTTAGCGTTCCTAGTGGGAGAAAGAGCTGTTTACAGTTTCTGGCTCTCATGAAGATTTGAAAGAAAGGACCACATCTGAAGATAGCAGTTCCTGGAGCGAGAGGCACTCACCATCAGCCTGGCTATTCCCACCCTTACATCTGTTGTCTGTCTTGAGAGCCAAAAGAGGGCGCCTCCAGGGGTGAAGTCAAGCTGCTGAGGCAGGGGTAGGCAACCTAAGGCCCATGGGCTGGATGTGGCCCAGTTGCCTTCTCAATCTGGCCGGGTGGATGGTTCAGGAATCAGTGTGTTTTTACATGAGTAGAATGTGTCTTTTTATTTAAAATTCACCTCTGGGTTATTTGTGGGGCCTGCCTGGTGTTTTTGCATGAGTAGAATGTGTGCTTTTATTTAAAATGCATCTCTGGGTTATTTGTGGGGCGTAGGAATTCGTTCATCCACCTCCCCCAAATGTAGTCTGGCCCAACACATGGTCTGAGAGACAGTGGACCGGCCCACAGCTGAAAAAGGTTGCTGACCCGTGTGGTGGAGAATCACAGCGCCTGCTTGTGGCTGCTGAGACTCATAACTTGTAACTGCTGCCTCCCACATTGGTTTTTTACAGCCTTCCCTATGTTGCTCGACTACAACTCTCATCTTGCTTGACCATTGGCCATGTTGGCTGGAGATTGTGAGAACGTGCTTCCCATATGTTTCACTCGATAAGACGCACTAGACCATAAGACACACCTAGTTTTTGGAAGAGGAAAACAAGAAAAAAAATATTCTGAATCCCAGAAGCCAGGACAGCAAGAGGGATCGCTGCGCAGCTTGCTGTCCTGGCTTATGGGATAGCTGTGTTCAGCCTCTCCCGGGCTCCCCCAAGAGCTGTGCTCGCTTTAAAGAGCACGGGGAGTGTGTGCGTGTGGCTCTTGGGGGCTTTTCCCCGAGGAGGGAGAAGGGCAGCCCTTCTCCCTCTTCGGGGAAAAGCCCCCAAGAGCTGCACACATGCTCCACTTGACTCTTTAAAGGGAGCGCTGTGCAGAGCCTCCTGCCTGCATTTGCTCCATACAACACACATACATTTCCCCTTACTTTTTAGGAGGGGAAAAGTGCGTCTTATAAAGCGAAAAATACAGTACTTATTTATTGCGATTCTATCCTGCTTTTTCCACCAAGGAGATCAAGGTGAGATGGTTCTCCCCCTCCTCATTTAATCCCCACAACATCCCTGTGAGGTAGGTTAGGCTGAGAGGTCACCCAGTGGGAGCTTCAGGTCTGAATGGGAATCTGAATGCAGGTCATCGTCTGGCACTCTAGCCACTGTGCTGGCTTTAAGTCCAAAAGTATATAAAGGGATATAGGTTCCCAAGCTGCGCCACAAACCATACATACGAACAGCAAACTTGTTCTCCCAGCGCCATTCTGATTCAGCCAAAATGATGCCCCTCCCACGCACACAAGAAAAATGGATCATCATGGACCTGGGGTACCGGGTGAGAGAGAAGAGACAGGTGTGGAAGAGGGAATGGAATAGCATCCCTTGGACCTGGAACAGGAGAATGCCCCCTGGAGAAACATTTTGTGGCTGGTCCTATTTTACTCCTTTTGTTTCTAATGTTCTGGTTTCTGCAAGCAGAACCCCAGCGCAAGAGGGGCTGACCCCTCTGGGAGAGAGGGCAAAAACAGAAGTCTCCTAGTGCTCCACATGGGCCTCACTTCCTCTCCCAACCCAAGTGCCCTTGCCAACATTTTAGGGAGTCGCAGGCAAACTTGGAGGAGGTTCATTAGACGCTGGGAAGAATTAGCACCTGTGCCTCATTACGAGTGACATAATTAGCTCCTTGTAGGGTTGCAGGAGTCAGGCTGCTGACATCAAAACAAGCCAAGCCACTGGCAGCTAGGAAGACGTTGACTTGCTGGGCCCAGGAAGCCATGCAGAGCCAGTGCCAAGAGAGGAGCAGACGGCTTGGTTGGCACTGGTGTGTAGTTCCTGTGGCTAACGCCAGCCACCATTTGGGGTTACTCGCAGACAAGTTCCTCTCTCTCTTCTTCATTGCTTGGCTGTAGGCACATGAGTTCTGCTCCAAAGGCAAGGATTTCCACCAAAGGCGGCAGCCCCTTTGCCCTCCAGTCCTGGGGAGCACCACTTCTGTTGTGTCAGGAGCTGAGTGCTATAACCTAGGGGTCCCCAAACTAAGACCTGTGGGCCGGATAAGGGACTCGTTTATCCGGCCTGTGGCGACCCCCACCACCCACTGCCACTGCCCGCTCTTACGGACACTGTGCTGCACAGCTGCCCACTTCCAGGTCGGAGGAGCACCGAAAATAGCTTGGCCACATGCGCAAGCATTGTGTACAAGCGTTATTTCAGGTGCACATCTGGGTCGGAGGAGGCCTGTGCACATGTGCACAAGCTATTTCCGGTGCTCCTCTGACCCGGAAGTGAGCCAGAAATAGCATGTGCGCATGCGTATGGGCACGCGATCCCCGCCCTCTGGCCCGCCGCGTGATTGGCACTGGAAACACCGGCCCGAGGCGCGGTAAGTTTGCTGACCCCTGCTATAACCTGTAGAATAACAGAGTTGCAGAGCTGGAAGGAATCCCCTGAAGGGTCATCTAGCCCAACCCCCTGCTGTGCAGGAGTCACAGCTGTATGAACGACTGCAAATTTGATTGCAGCTGTTTTAAAGCAGATGTTCAATAGCTGTCTGTCAGGGATGCTTTAGCTGTAATTCTCGCACTGCAGGGGGTTGGACTAGATGACCCTCAAGGTCTCTTCCAACTTTACTGTCCTATGATCAAGTAGGCTGCTGCTGCTGCTTCCCACTGTGCAGCTGCTGTGTCTTGACTGTCAGAAATCACGCTGAAACATCCTTCTCCTGCAAATGCATATGGTTTGGCTCACTCCCAGCCATGTGAAGGGGCTGTTAAGATTCTCAGGGGTCCGAATACTTTGCCTCTTGGCCACCCATCCTTTGAGCCCCCCCCCCTTTGCTTTGGGAGGCTTCACCTGGGCTTTCCTGAAACCTTTTCAGGGTTAAGAACTAGAAACTTGGTTGCTGTGCTCCGTTTTGACATAAAAGCAAAACCTAGAAACCACAAGTTTAAATTGTGTAGCTCTCCTGTGCACATGGCATGGACTGTAAGCCACAATTTGTCCTCAGCTCGTATTTGTTTCCCTTCTGTTAGTTGTTGTGGATACCTGATAACCACTCCCCCTCCACTCTGCCCGTCCCCTTCCTATGCAAGGTCAAGGTGGTGGAGGAGGGAGGGAAATGCCCCCATTTTGTGTATGGATGTATTTGGCACCATGCCATTGACACAGTAATAGCACATCAGTGGCGCATTCATACCGGGCTGTCGGTGTATCATTCGGCGTTGTAGGTTGTTTCGTGATGCTTCCCTGATGTTGCTGCACAATTGCTGTCTGGAGGGACTGTGTCGCAAGAAAAGTGGCACAAACGCTCCCAGAATATTTGAGGTACAAAAAGTTACAAGATTTCCGTAGGAATCCTGTTTGCTTGCTCCGAAGCCCTGCCTTTTCCACCATCCATGCATTTCCAACTCCATGGGATGGGTTTTTCTAGCTGCACTAGACAGAACGGACATTCTTACAAACATGCTTAGGAACGTCAGCAACTAAGCAATATATCCACAGCTTGAACAAATAATATATAGAGGCAGCATCTACTTGTGTTCAGTGTTGATATGTGAATGAAGGTACCCCTGTATGTAAGAAGAGCCTGCTGGATTGGGCCACTTGCCCATACAGTCCAGCATCCGGTTCTCACAAATGCCAACCAGATGCCTCTATTGTAGGGTTACCAGACGTCCCTGGGTCCCGGGGACAGTCCCCAGATTTGCAAATCTGTCCCTGGACAAATTCCGTCTCCGGAATGTCCCCAGATTTGCTAATCTGTTCCCGGGAAACGTGGCAGCGGCAGCCTCAGCAGCCCAGAGCCAGCCTGGTAGCACAATTGGTTCTAGCTGGCTTCAGGAGCTGCTCGCTACCACCGCCACTGCCGATGGGGAACTGGGGACATCCGGCAGTACAGATCTCCTGCCCTCCCCCCCCCTTTGTTTTGACAGATTGGGGGAGGCTCGGGAGTTGCGGGTGGGCAGCCATTTCCTAGGTGGGGCGCAAGGCTCGTGGTTTCTCTGTCAGGCAAGGTGCAAAGACCTTCTTTTGCACCCTGTGAAACATAAATGCACAGCTTTTAAAAAAACTGGGTGACGGCCGCCCGCCTGAGACTCCCGAGCCTCCCCCAGCCAGTCAAAACAAAGGGCGAAGGGGGCAGGAGATTGGGGGAGGCTCAGAAGTCACGGGCAGGCAGAGCACAGTTGCCCAGTTTTTAAAAACCCCAATCTCCTGCCCCCTTTCCTCTTTGTTTTGACTGATCGGGAGAGGTTCAGGAGTCGCAGGTGGGCAGCCATCACCCAGTTTTTTAAAAAACTGTGTATTTATGTTTCACAGGGTGTGAAAGAAAGGCTCTGCACCTTTATACAATATGCATGTGTGCCTGGGCCCAGGGTCTTTTGCCTCACCATCCCCACTACTGACTCTTTGCTGCTTAAATAAAATAAAATAAAAAAGTGTCCCCAGATTCACTGGAAAAAAATCTGGTAACTATACTCTATTGGGAAACTTGCAAGCAGAACACGAGTACATGAGAACTGCACCTAGAACTGGCTGTGGGGAGTGCAGCTGAATGGGATACAGCCATGGGCAGCTTGAGGAAGCACCGTCCGCCTTGGGGCTGCCCACAAGAAGCATGTCTAGAGTGAAAAACTATGGTGAAGCTCACTGTTTCACAGAACGTTGAAGAGTGAGAACCTGGAGGCTGAGGGGGTGTGTCAGAAGGAAAATGAATTGGTATTGATTTATATATATTGTGTATTTTAGTAATACTTTAAGTTGTCTGTTGCCGTTTCAGTTTTTTGTACACTGCTTAGATATTAAGAGCTAAATAATAAAATAATCAGGGTTCTCCCATGGTTTCCGGCAACTGGCATTTGGAAAAATTGCCACCTCCAACTGTGGAGGCAATGCAGAGCCGGTGTAGATAGTAGTCACTGACAGCCTTTTCTTCCTCCATGAATTACAGTGGTACCTCGGGTTAAGTACTCAATTCGTTCCTGAGGTCCGTTCTTAACCTGAAACTGTTCTTAACCTGAGGTACCACTTTAGCTAATGGGGCCTCCCGCTGCTGCCGCATGATTTCTGTTCTCATCCTGAGGTAAAGTTCTTAACCTGAGGTACAATTTCTGGGTTAGCGGAGTCTGTAATCTGAAGCATATGTAACCCGAGGTACCACTGTAGTCCAATTCTCTTTTAAAGCCATCCAGGTGGTGTTCATCACTGCCTCCTAGGTGAGGGAGCTCCATAATTTAACTGCACCAAGGGAAGAAAAACTTTCATCTGTCTTGAATCTTCCAACACTACACACTATGCTTCATTGAGTTCTAGTATTGTGAGGGAGACAAGCTTTTCTCTCTCCTCTTTTTCCATGGCATGCATAGTTATAGAAACTTCTGTCCTGTTGCCTCTTACCTGCTTTTTCTCTAAATAGAAAAGTCTCCAGCACTGCCCCTTTTCCTCACAGGGGAGTTGCTCAGTTCTGTTTATTTCTGTTGCCTTTTTCTGAACCATCCTTTTCAAGGTGAGGCAACCAGAACAGGGCACAGCACTACTCCAGAAGTGGTTGCCCCATAGACTTGTGTGCTTTTGACCCCTCAAGATTGGGGTGTGGGAGTTCTTAAACCAGCCACTTCCCAATAGTCCCTGACCAACTCCCTGCGTGACAGAGAAGGCCCAAAAAATCATGGGCCAAAGGCCAATCCCTCATCCCTGCAGCTGACTTTGGCGTGAAAAAGCACCCCACAGAGAGAATCTTGGATAAAATAGCTAAATAAATCTTTAATATTTTCTAATTGCAAATGTACATAAATTGCACACTCAAATCAATTCATTATCCCCCCTCCCCCGACACCAACTACGTTCTCTGTACATTATTACACGGTGGTGGTTCTTTTTAAAAGAGCATGAAAGAGATTTGGCCACCCTGGCTCCTTGCGTTTCATATTATCAGCATCAATACTTTCTTTTTTTTAAAAAAAAACATACTTACAAAAATTTTATTATTATTTGCTTTGTTTCCTTTGTAAGAGGGTATAAAACATCATTTTAACTGCTTTTTGATAGGAACTAGGATTAACCTAAGCAGATATACAGAGATAATTTGAGAGAGGGGTATATTTTCAGACACAGTGATGCAGAAATGAAAGGGCAGCGGTCGCAGGGGGAACCAACCTAAACAGGTGGACACGGAGACTTGTGAATATTGGGTGTCAAAACACAGAATGCTTACAGCTCACACAGACCTGGAAGGGTTTGTTCTGGAGTTGCTGTGTAAGACTGCTCAGTCCATCTTCCTTGCATTGGGTTCTGAACATGTATGTGCAATAATTTAAAGGCTTGCCCTTTTGGTTCTTCCCCTTTTTTAGCTAATCAAGAACACCTTCCCATTTTGACTCCAATTAGAGGGCTTTCAGTTCTGGGATGCCTGCCCAGGGACTATTCAACTGGAAGCATGTGGGGGCAGAGTCCTTCCAAGCAGCTCATATGACAAGAGAACTCACCACTTTTCTGAACTCGGCCTAAACTGGACTAAACTGTGCAGGTTAAGGACCGGCTTGCTGGGGAATCTTAAACCCAAACCATTCTGTTGTTTCCTCCTGCACTCTGGCCATGGGTGGTTCTCGCCTGTGGAATAGCTTGGGGGTTTTTTTTTGCAACAGGGCAGCAGGGGCAGACTAACCATGTTTCAATGACAAACACACAACAGTTCTGCTGGATTAGCTGCTTTCGCCAGCTGGATTTTGCAGTTTGGTGGAGCAGGTAGAGAGTAGTTGAGGCTGCCTGTGAAGCTGGATAAAGTGGCTGATGGGCACTATTTCCTGCTGCCCCCATGGAAATCAGCCAGAAACAGACAAGCCCCCTGGCACCTGTGGGCTTTCCGCTTGTTCCCGAGCAGGTGAGATACATCTCTGTCCAGTTCCCTTTTCCAGTGTGCAGCTGTCCCTTCCCCTTGAAACAAATCAGGCAATGTGCTTGTGAGCTGGGTTGTACATAGTGGCACTCAACCAGATCAGACTCTTTCTACTGTCATGATTTTTTGTTTGGTGTGGTTTTTGGTTGTTGTTTTTTTACACAAATGCAACCTCCTGCCTGTTAACTGTAGTACCCAATTTATGGTGTGTGTGTGTGTGTGTGTGTGCACGCACATTGCGGAATATCTGGCATCTCCACCAAATTCCATTGAAGCTACAGAGACGACCTGATCCATCTGCAAGTCAAGGCTTTGAAGCAGGGCTTGTGTGTGGGTAAAAGCAGATTATGAGAATCCACACTGAAAGGTGCATTGCACCACACACCAGATTTACACCAGGAGTGGCTCCTGATCAAAATACGCGAAGATCTAGGATATATTATTTCACGGTGGGAGTTTTGTTTTTTTTGCATGTGACCACTGGGTTTGCTTGCTCTCCCTTATCAAACCACCTGCCACAATCCCCAGGGCAAAAGGAAAAGATGAGGCCAACTTGTGTGTGGCTCCTGTTTGTTCCTTGCCTCTTCCAAGCCATCCATGTCTCCACTGAGCTTGCTTAGCCCAGATGGATGTTTATTATGGGACAAGTGCAGGAAAAGGGTGACACTCCCCTCTTTTTGGCACTACTCATAGAGGACATAAAACGGCATTGAAACAAGATCCTGCATTTTTCTCCCATTTAATCCAGATTTCCCCTTTCGGAGGACTTGGCGGGCCAATAATTAATTAAATAATTAGGTAAATAAAACAAATAAATAAATAAATGGTGCCATACCTCAATGATTCATCTGCAGATTAGGCCCTGCTCGGAAACCCCCTTGATCTCTTGCAATCTGGAATTGGAGGCTGGATTGGAACAAGGAATCTCATTTCCCCTCCCCACACTCCCAAGATCCAGTGGATTCCAAAGCCAACCACTGATGGCAAAACTAGGAGCCGGGGTTCTACCGCCCATTAAGAGCTACAATGGCAATCTGAACTTGGTAGCTGTGTGAGCCCCATTTCCACACCACTGTGTACGTAGCCAGTAACAGCAGACTGCAGATCTTGGCCAAAGCAGCCACACCAATTGGAACTGAAAATTGCTTTGTACAGTCGTTAGGCAAAAATGGCACATTTTACAATCACACACTCGAGAACATCTTCGTTGGCTTACAAAAGAGAACCTGTACGATTTCTAGTCATAAAGATCTGTGTATTATCATCATCATCATCAATAATAATAATAATAATATTAATAATAATAATAAAAAAGACTTACAGATTGTTTGCATTATATAACAAGTTCTTACAGCAGAAAGCTCGAGAACGAGGAAGAAAGGCTCCAGGGCCATGTTTCTTTTCTGCACGGTGGACGCACACCGTTGGGGGGGGGCAGAAATTAAACCGAGCAGGGCAGGGGGAGCGGCGGAAGAGTGTTTGGCCGGTGGCAAGCTGCTGCCCCTTGTGCCTTTTGCACAGCTTTAGGAAGGACAACAGGAGCCGCCAGTGGAAAGCCCCAAGAGAGAGGTTGCATGGAGTTTGAGATCTGCTTGCTAAGGCGCTCTGGGCCTTTCTTCTCGGGCCTGGGGGGGCGGGGATGACTGCAAACTGCTGGGAAGAACCAACCCCCCCAAGGACCAGCTTCCTCTTCTGCAGGAAAACCAAACCTGTTAAAATGACTTCGGAGAAGGAGCAAGTAACATCTCCATTGAGCACAAGAGCTGTGTCAAAGGGGAGTGCCAGGAAGAGCGCAGGAGAGGTTAAGCTACCATGGGCATACACCAACGGACGTATTGACCTCTGTGTGCAAGCGCAGAACTGGAAGATTTGGGTACTAGAGGTGCCCAGGCAACAGGGCCTCTCCTCCGCGAAAGACCCCCACCCTGCAAACCTAAACCAACAGTGGTGGGCCATGGGCGGGGGGAAGTAGCTGCTCCAAAAGTGCCTAAGGGACCACTCCCCACTAGAACTCCTCCCTGGCATTTTAAAAGGTGCACATTCAAAATGTTTACAAACCCCACCCCCTGCCCCCACAAAAAGTCTCTTGCAAAGAGGGGTTCCTGCCAGGGGTGGCACGTCCTGCATTTAAAATCTTATACTGAGAACCTTGCAATACCTTCCACAGGACTCATTATATTTGGACAGATCTCATTCCGGGACATGAACTCAGACAGTGCCCTGATCTATTAAATCTTTTCCCCATCTGTACAGGTGACTTGGTGGCATGTTTTTGGTTTTGGTTTTGTTTTTTTGCGGGGTGGGGGGGCAAGTATAAGGAGGCAGGGGATTCTTAAGGTTCACACATTCAGCGGTGCTTGTTTTATGCTAGTGGTTCACCCGCACCCCTTGCAGAGATCAGGGTGCATCAAAACAAGCTGATTGTCTGAGGCCGCAGACTGTTCAGGCCCTTATGGACTCACGGGGCATAGTAAAGTAGGGCTGCAAGTTTTCAAATTAGATTTGAAACCCCATCTCCTGTGGGGCGGGGAGAGGGGAGAAGTTCGTTCTTGTAACAGTCCGCGTTTCTGAGGGCTGGGTACAAGGTTTGTGCTGGACCTATGGGCTTGGTGCCTGGCAGCACAGAACCATGTTGGAGCCACGAGGAATTCAAGGAAGTCCCAGTTCTTCCAAGACTGTGTGTGTGCATGGAACACGTTCTCTTTAAGAGGGGCTCCTCGGCTCCCCTACGCTTTGATCCACCCACCGCTGTGACGGACGGGCTGATAAGGCGGTGAGGAATCCTCAGGACTAAGCACCAGCAAATCAACCCACAAGCTGGTTGGAGGTTAGTAAGCACAGCACCCGCCCCCTGCCATGATGCTGCTGTGACCCCTTCCCTGGAGGGCAGGGGTTAGTTAGGAACCACTAATCCTGGGCTGATGGCGATCCTGACAGGGGGAGACATTTTTCAGAAGCTGCCGTCCTTGCTCCACTCCCCATTAAAACAGGATAGTATTCCAGAAACTGGACTGCTTGGGGTTTATTTTTTGGACTGTTTTTATTCCTAACGCAGACTGTGGAAGAAAAGAGATAACAGTTACCGATCTTCATGCTTCTGTGAGGCCGGTTCCCCACCCCTTCATCGTCCACCTCGTCCGGCTGTTTAGCGGCGATGCCATCAGCAGCAAAGGCTTCACGCAACACAACCCTTTCCACTAACAAACCTCCAGAAAGCTAAACTATGCCAGAAAAGAGAGAGAGAGAGAGAGAGAGAGAGAGAATGTGTGTGTGCGTGCATGCGTGCAAGTTTGGGGTATGTGGGAATGCTGCCCATCTGAAGTACAACCACCACCCTGGTTCAGGTGAAGGACCCCTGGTGCTAAAGTGTAGCCGAGAGAGCTTCTTGCAAATGGGTACCTTAACCTAAGTTGGCAGATCTGCAAAGAGGAACATGGGGTGTTGTTGAATCGTTTTGCATCATTAATGGCACATCATTAATGCCTTGATTTCCCCACTTGTCAAATGAAGAGATTGGGAAACAGGCAGCACGGATCTGCCTCTACATATTCTACATTGCACTTGGCCCTGCACACTTGTGTGACTTGGGAGTCTTGATAGACAGGTTTCTCTTATTGTTTATAAACAACTAGTGGCAGGGGTAAAGGCTTCCTGGTCTTCTGGCCCTACCGTATCTCAACAACCTTCTAGCATGCTGTAACGTGCCTTGGCCCAAGTCAGGCCATGTGCCAGCCTAGTTCAGTACTGTCTGCACTGATTGGCAGCAGCTCTCCAGGGTTTCCTTCCCAGCCCAACCTTAGAAATGTTTTCAGGGGTTGAAACGGGATGTGCTTAACATACAAAGGAGATGCTCTGTCCACTAAGCTAAGAACTAGCTTTCCCCATCCATCTTTACCCAGAACCTCCTGTGTGCTCTGCCAGTTAGCTATAGTCAATCACCACAAGTGTTCACTGAGTTGGCACAATCTGGAGCATGACAGGCAAATCTCTGCCACCTCCCAGACTTTTTGCTCCAGTGTCCCAGTTTTTGGTCCAGCGATTCTGGACCACAAGGGAGCCCAACTGAAGCCTCAAGCCAACTGAAGCCATGCAGAGACTCGGGTCAGACATGGGCATTGCCTGGGCAGTCAAGGCTGGCATAAACCACAATGCTGAGGAAAACTTCTGCAGTGTGCAGTTTCTCAGAAAGTTAGCCCTGTCTACAAGGATAATTTACTTTGCCAGCGGTATGCAAGAGAGGGACAATGTACCCAAGCTGGCGAGTGAGATTGTGTGTTTGTGGGCAGGTTATGGTTTGGTGCATAGCCTTGTCTCCAGCATGGCAGAGGGGCCCCCAAAACGAATGGCCCAGCCACTCTCCAGCAACTTTATACATATATTAGGTATGTTGCCTTAGGAATGGAGGAAGCTGCTATAAACTGAATCAGACCATTGGTCCACCTTGCTCAACACTGCCTGTTCTGACTGGCGGAGGCTGTCTCCTGGCGCTACATGGAGATGCCATTGGGATTGAATTTAGGACCTTCTGCATGCAAGAAAGATGCTCTCCCCCTTAAGCAGCAACTCTCATGCAGAAATGGGCCTCTGGGGTCATCTATCACCTAGCCTTTTGGGAGACGCCACTGGGTGACTGGCCTGGGAACCTTCTGCATGCAAAGCAGATGCCCTGCTACTGAGCTATGAGCAGTCTGATCACTGGCTACTGCAGAGGTCATTCTGGAGTTCCTTTCAAGCTCGCTGTGATGGCTGTGTCCCCCACCCCACCCTGTGTGGAGGCCTAGCTTGAAGGACACCTTCCGACGCCTGTGTGGCATTCCTGCATGTGCCTCCTCCTACAGGTGGAGCATAATCTGGAGTGGGGTTTCCATTCATCCTTCCTCTCTGCCCTCCTGGGGAATGACCTACACCTGTGAGGAGAGGCCAGGGCGAATCCCAAAGCAGAGGCGGCAACGGGCGATGGCCAGCAGCGGGACGCAGCTAGAGAGAACACCCCAGCGCGGCAGGGCAGGGCTCCCCAGCGACGCAGCTGGGCCAGTGGCGGGCGGCGGTTTGGTCCTGCAACCTTTCGCACAAGTCCTGCTAGCTTGTCCCTCGGCCTCTAGCGGGCTCCTGAGGTGTGTCCTTCAGGAAGTAGAAAAGGGCGGTGACTCTCCCCCTGCAATGATCTCCTCCGCACGGTCGATGGTCTCCTCGTCCCTCGAACTCGGGTTCGGGCTGGGGGGACGTCGGGGCTCCCCGTCTTTGGCGAAAGAGGGCTGTGGGGTTCTCTCTTTCCTCCCCCGCTCAGGGAGGGCCGGTGGGCGGGGAGGAAGCACCAAGCACCCTTGCAACGTGGTGGCTCACCCTTCCTTCCTTCCTGCCGCCACCGCCGCCGCTGCTCTCTCTGCCCGGGCTCTCCTCCTCTATTTCTCTCCTCCTCCTCCTCCTTCCTCTCCTCTCCTTCCTCTCTCCTTTCCTCTCAATCTCCCTCAGCAGCAGCCGCCAACTCCCACCGGGCTAACAATTGCTGCTGTTTCGGAATTCGCCGTTCTCGGTAATCTGCAATTTAGTTGGGTTGGTAGGGGAGATCCCGTTACGGGTCTGCGAGCTGTACCTCTCTTTCAGCTGGGTGAGGGCGCTCATGAGCCGTGCATTGGCTGCATCCAGCGAGGCAATGCGCTTTTCCTGCAGCGGAAGGGGGAGAGAGAAAACAAAACAGAGAGAGAGGGAGAAAGAGAGAGAGAGAAAGAAAAAAAGAGACCAGCATTGGAACAGGGGGAGCTGCCTCTCGCCAAGTCAGATCTGGGGGTTGTTTTAACCATCCAAGTTAGTGGCCTTCACTGCCTCCTAGGGAAGCGAGTGCTATGGTTTAACTCTGCATTGCATGGAGGAGTCCTTCCTTTTCTCTGTCCTGAATCTCCCACCACTCAGCTTCATTGGATACCCAGGAGTTCTAATGTTTTGAGACAGTGAGAAAAGCTTGCTTCTCTCTGCTTTTTGCATGCAGTACAGTCATACCTCATGTCATGTTTGCTTCAGGTTGCGCATTTTCAGGTTGCGTCCCGCGGCGACCCGGAAGTAACGGAACAGGTTACTTCCGGGTTTCGCCGCTCGCGCATGCGCAGATGCGCAAAATGACATCATGTGCATGCGCAGAAGCAGCGTATTGCGACCCGCGCATGTGCAGACGTGGGTTGCATTCTGTTCAGGTTGCGAACGGGCCTCCGGAACGAATCCCATTCGTAACCAGAGGTACCACTGTATATGATTTTATACACTTCTATCATGCCACCTTTTGTTCAATTTTTCTCTAAACGAAATCCTGCGGCCTTTCCTCATTTTGTGTGTGTGTGTGTGTGTGTGTGTATTTCCCTCCATCCCTTTGATAATTTCTGCTGTTCTTTCCCAGACCTTTCCCAGTTTTTTGAGGTGAGGCCACCAGAACTGCACACAGAACTCCAAATGCAAAGGGGTTTTAAAAAAATAATAATGCAGGGAGCGAGGAAGCAAAGAGGAGACTGAGCAGGCAGGATGGGGAGAGATCTGCACCCCACCTCCGTGTGTGCCTGTGCGTACACACTCCAATGTGTATATAATGGCAGCTCAGTGTGTGAATATACTTGCTAACTGGGCCACTGCTGGCATATGGCCCCTGGAGATGCTGGAAAGGTGGTGAAGTGGCCCTCAGTCTCCATCACACAGACCATTAAGAGTCTGAAAATTCTTGAACTGATGGACAACCCCAAGCTGTGTGTTTGATAATTATTTCCTTCCTCCTCCGTTGTATAAGAGAGTTGGGGTGTGTGGATGTTGGTGGGGCAGGGGTGGCTCCCACCCAGGGAGCAGGAAAAGCAGAATGCCTGTGACAAGAGGCCACAAGCTCCCGCCACTTTCTCTACCTGCCTGTGCACAGAGTGTGCCCAAAGCCCTTTGCCTTGGGCCAACAGGCTGATGAAGATCTCCCGGAGACTTGTCTGATTTTCGATATTGAATAGTGCCCAGAGACTAATTAAAGAACCAGCCAAGCGATGCCTTTGCATAGGCCAGCAGTTTCTCTGATTGCCTGCTAATGGCGCAGAGCAGCAAGGGAGGGCCATGTCTTCAAAATTAGAAGCTGAACAAATCCCCAGAGCCTGCTCAGATAATAGACTCTCTCTCTCCACCGTCCCCAGTGCTCTGCCTGCAAAACCATTCACCAATCCCCTGCGGGTAAGGTCACAGCCTGGCAGGCAGAGACAGAGCAGGCAAAGATTTCTCTCTCCTGTCGCCGGCTAAATTTACAGCTGCTAAACAGGAGAGGAGCATGGCCAGGTTTGAGAAGCTGGCAACCCAGGCATGGAAATGGTCAAGATGCCCCAATGTGAAATCTGCAAGCAGGACCAAAGCACAAGAGCAACACTGTCCCCTCCTGTGGCTTCCAGCAAGTTATATACAGAAGCACTGCTGGCTAGTAGCCAGCAAGGTGTTGTGACAACTCTGGAGCTGCTTGGTGCTATAGGACCAAAATGTGTGCCTTCCTGGTAGACAGGTGCTGCAGGAGACCTGTGGCTGCTCCAGGTGAGCTTTGCTCGCAGGCACCTACCTGTGCGTCTATGATCTTCTGCTTGGAGTCCACAGCTGCCTGCATTTCTGCGTGATCCTTTTTCAACTCCTCCTCCACTGACATCAGCCTGTTGGTGGAAAATTTGCAATAGTTTCAAGTCTAACTGTCCTCCTTTGCTGGTTTTTTTTTTTTGGCAATTTATAACCCCCACCCCAATTTGTGGCTACAAGCCTGGAGCAAACCATCAAAGCAAGGTTGGAAACTTGCTTAGGGCAAAAGGGTAGGAGGCTGAGGACATCTGGAGTGTGCTGCAGCTGGATCCAGCCAAAAGCGCCCTTAGCCTGGAGCACTCGAAGTGGGGGCGAAGGGAAGGGGCAACGGTAGCGGCTGAACAAATCTGTGGATCATCAGGATGAAAGCCTGGAATTTCATCACAAACTCAGGAGGGAGGGGGTGGGGGGCTGTCCCATGGCTGATGAACCCCATTGCACCTGCAGACGGCCTTCTTGGTAGTGGCACCTGCCCTGTGGAACGCCCTCCCAGCAGATGTCAAGGCAACAAACAACTATTTTACTTTTAAAAGACAACTGAAGGCGGCCCTGTTTAGGGAAGTTTTTAATGTCTGATGCTGTATTGTTTTTAATATTTGGTTGGAAGCCGCCCAGAGTGGCTGGGGAAACCCAGCCAGATGGGCAGGGTATAAATTAATAATAATAATATTATTATTATTATTATTATTATTATTATTATTATTATTATTATTATTTCCAGACATCCTTGGATTATTTCAAAAGCCTATACCCCAAATTTAAAAGTGAAATGAATTATCAAGGTAGCACCCAGCATTAAAAACCTATGGACTAGAAACTTAGTTATGGTGTTCTAAATAAGGGGTGGAATTCAATTCATGAATCCCTTCAGAGGAAGATCCAGTGGGGGCGGGGCGGAGGTTGTGGGGTTTAGGAGGAACCACCAAACAGCACACAGGGAGCGGTGGGGGGAGTGTGTCTGGCAAGCTGAAATGGTTGCCCGCATGGAATGAAGGCTTTAGCGCCATACTGAATTCCTCCACAAGTTTAGTTTAGTTTAATTATTGCATTTGTATCCCACCTTTTTCTCCAAGGAGCTCTAGGGGGCGTACCTAGTTCTTGCCCTTATTTAGTCCCCACAACAACCCCGTGAGGTAAGTTAGGCTGAGAGATGGTAGCAAGTGGCCCAGGGCCACCCTCTAGTTGGTTTCGTTCATGGCCAAGTAGGGATCTGAACCCTGGTCTCCCAGGTCCTAGTCTGACACTCTAAGCACAACACTGCCCTGGCTCAGGTGTGGTGCTATGACCAGTTTAAGGCTGGTGGGGCAAGTAGGCTGCTCAGTCGTGAGGCCAGGGAAGCCCCCTCAGCACTTGAGCAACGTGTCGGCTAGACTAGGGAACCGGGTGTCAAATCGGCAGCTTTATAGTGCCAGGGAGAACCTGATTGACCACCTTGGGTCACCTGAACGCCAGAAGCTCCAGGACCACTCCCAGACCACCTGTGGTGCTGCAACACAGCAAAAACCAAGTCCTCACAGGTGCCTAGTCTGACTCTAACCCAGGGGTCGGTAAGGTTTACCTCACCTGGGCCAGGTCACTCCAGTGAAGATCCCTCTGTGGGCTGGATCATGCACCTGCAATTTCCAGCGTCTGCGCAGACACGATTTCCAGCACCTGTGCCTGTGCAGACGCGATTTCCGGCGCTGCAGAAGTGAGTCCCCGTGTCACGCTGGTTTAGTGCAGCGCGCAGGGACTCACTGAGCGTGCAGCTTTGTTTGGGGGCAGGTCGTGGGCCCATGGACCTTAGGTTGCTGACCCATGGGTAGGCAAACTAAGTCCCGGGGGCTGGATCCGGCCCAATCGCCTTCTCAATCCGGCCTGCAGACCGTCCAGGATTCAGTGTGTTTTGACATGAGTAGAATGTATCCTTTTATTTAAAATGCATCTCTGGGTTATTTGTGGAGCATAGGAATGTGTTCATTCCCCCCCTCCCAAAAAAATATAGTCCGGCCCCCTACAAGGTCTGAGGGACAGTGGACCGGCCCCCTGCTGAAAAAGTTTGCTGACCCCTGAGTCTCACTACGACACTCAGGGCCTTTCTCCTGCGTGTATCCAGATGGGGTCTTGAGCTGTTTCACTGCCTGAGATGAGACACCTGCCACCATTGCTTCCCTTACCTGGGTCGCACAGTAGCGCCCACAATGTAGTGATGACGATGGTGGGTTTTGGCGAGATCTCGCAGAGCGCGAGAGAGAGACCTTGCTAAATTTCAGCGGCATCTCACAGAGCATGCACACTACCTTGCGAGATTTAGGCAGGATCACACAGAATGCATGTGATCTCACAAAGCGCAGGGTGCAAGAGATCTTGCGAGATTTCAGCGGGCTCTCGTGAAGGCCTTGCAAGATTTCGGTGATACATGACGGAACGGAGGGGGTCTCACCGGAAGCCACCAGCATGGCTTTGCCCACGGGGTTGCGCATCCCAAGATGGCTGCCTCAGCCTGTCTCAGGCTGCTCCTCCTACCTGCTGATGATGCCCTTCATCTGGATCTCTTTGTCTTCCTGCTGCCGCCGCAGACGCTCCTCACTCTCCTCCAGCCGCGCCTGATACTCCAGCACCAGCTTCTGAGTATTCTCCTCCTGGCACTTGAAGCGAGCTTCGTACTCCTCCAGCTTCTTGTTCGAGATGCGCAGCTTGTCCTGCAGGACCACCACGTCCTGCTGGTACTGCTGTTGTGCGGGAAACATGCAGGAGAAAGGGCTGTGAGCACCCTCGCCACCCATGGACTCCCCTGCTCCACACAGCATGGCGGGGCCCGTGCCAGCAACCACACCCACCCCGGTCAGCCGCTCAAAGCCCTTCTGTCTCTGCCCAGCCATCTCCTCCAAGCCACCACTGGAGCAACGCCACCTGTCCACAGGTATGTGTATGTATTGCACACTGGAAAGACTCCGAGAAAAGGAACCGTATGGAATCATGGAATTGGAAGGGGCCTAGTGTGTCCTGTAGGCCAGCTCCCTGCAATGAGGGAATTTCAGCTTAGTGTGGGGGAAGACAGGAGCAAGGCAAGTCATAGTGGGAGGTGTGTGTGTGTGTTTTGATTTCGGGCACTTCTTCTGACAGTGGTCTACAGCGGGTGGGTGTGGAGAGGCAGCACACAACCCACACTCCTCCAGATGTTGCTGGACTACAAGAAATCTGCTTCCAGCCCAGGTTCAAGGTGTTAAAGGTAAAGGGACCCCTGACCATTAGGTCCAGTGGCGGATGACTCTGGGGTTGCGGCGCTCATCTCGCTTTATTGGCCGAGGGAGCCGGTGTACAGCTTCTGGGTCATGTGGCCAGCAGGACTAAGTCACTTCTGGCAAACCAGAGCAGTGCACGGAAACGCCGTTTACCTTCCCACCGGAGCGGTACCTATTTATCTACTTGCACTCTGACGTCCTTTCAAACTGCTAGGTTGGCAGGAGCAGGGACCGAGCAACGGGAGCTCACCCCGTCGCAGGGATTTGAACCGCCGACCTTCTGATCAGCAAGTCCTAGGCTCTGTGGTTTAACCCACAGCGCCGCACGTGTCCCCAAGGTGTTAGAAGTTAGTATATAAAGCCTTTAACAACTTGAGTCTAGTTTACATGCAAGATTGCCTTACCCCAAAAGGCACCCACTTGACCGCCTTGACAGGAAGTACTGGCACCACTACAGGTGCCACATAAAACCCAATTGTTTAGTGTGGCAGCACCTGCACTTTGGAACTCCCTGCCTATTGATACCAGGCAGGTGCCTTCGCTGTATTCTTTTCAGCGCCTGCTAAAAGCATTCCTGTTTAAACTATTGTGGTATTTTTTTCTTTTTCGTAAACCGCCTTGAGGCTTGTTTCTTTACAATCAAATGGGGTGCAAATTTTATGAAATAAATACACATGCTGGCTCCTAGGTGCTGGATTCCCTTATTACCTAGTCTTGCTTCCCCAGTGGAACAATGGTTCCACTAAAAAAACGAGGAGCAAATCCTAATTTTGTCCAGCACCCTGCAAACGGGGAGTTTGCTCCTGATTTTAATCCTCTCTGCCTCTCCACCCCAACAGCCCACAACTGCCCTATATAGCTGAGATATGGAGGATTGAAACCACTGCTGCTGTTTTTTTTCTTATTTATGATTTTAGTGCTTCTTATCTTTTCTGATAAACTGCTTTGAGGCAGTCAAGTGGTGCGTAAATTTCTTGAAATAAATGAATGGATAAACAGCATGCAGGGGTTTCCATTGACTCAAAGCCTGCAACACATGCGTGAGCGCATGCCATGTGGTCGTATCAGGACTCTTTTGCTGTGGGCTTTATTTGCCGTGCTTTATTAACCCGTGCAAACGCTGCAGGAATCTCCAATGAAAGAACTTTGTGGAAGCCCTCTCAGCATTCCTTTCTTACAGGGGTTCCAGCAATGAATAGCAGGGAGGGACTGGTCAGTGTAGTAGTCTCTCTCTCTCTCTGTGTGTGTGTGTATGCACAAAGGAACTGAGACAGTGCACAGCCATGGCAAAGGTGCCCACGCGCATCCGTTTTACAGCGCCACCCTGGAATTCAGGAGAAGTGAAGAACTTTAGTGGCAGTGGCTCAGCAGCAGAGCATCTGCCTGGCATGAGCCGCCAGGTTCAGCTCCTGCAAGGATCTCCAGGTAAGGCTGGAAGCGACTCCCCACCTGAAATCTCTGGAGGGCCACTGCTGCTGCCCGTCAGTGTAGGTAGATGGACCAAGTGCCTGACTCAGCTTCTGGCACCCTCACAAAGAAACAAATGAAGCTGCGGACGCCACGGAGGAGAAACTTCTGACCTCTCCCTTTTAACTGGGCGGCTTCGGGAGAGGCAGGCAGGAAACAGGTGGGAGGCAGAGAAAGAGGCGAGAATTGGAAGGCACTCGTGCCAACCGGAAAGTATGGTTCCAGTGGAGACAGTGGCAATGAGGGTGGCACTGGCAGCGAGGCAACGGCGGTTGCTCCCGTGCCTGCTCTCCTCCCGTCCAGATCTTACCATGTGGCACAGCTGTGGGAGGTGTGTCTGTGGGGCAGGGAAGGGGGCATGGATTATGTCAATGGAGCCAGCAAGGGAATGACAACAGCACAACGGAAATGCAGGAAATGAGCAATGCCAGGCTGGGATTATAAAAATGCTCAGAGCTGCTCTTGTCAAGGCAAGACAGGCCCCTTCTTTGGGGGGGTGGGCTGGGGAAGGAGGAGGGACATAACCTGCTTGCCCAGGTTCTCTCTGTAGGAAGGACCTCTCCAGATACAGCTGGGAGTCTTCCCTGCCTGAAAGCCTGGGGAGATGCTGCCAGCCAGTGTTGACAACGCTGAGCTGGCCAGACCAATGGTGTTTATTTACCTGTTTCACTTATTTGTTGCTTTTATATCCTGCCTCTCTTTCTCCAAGGGGCTCAAAGTGTCTGTGCATGGCCCTTTTCACTTAATTCCCACCACCAGCCTGCGAGGCAGGTTAGGCTGAGGGGCACAAACTGCTCTCCTTGGAGAAGAGAAAAGGGAAGAGACAAACGCAATAGGTAGAGTGGTCAGGGAGGGTGGGAGTGGCAGCCTGAGGTCATCAGGAGGGCTGCAGGACCAACACCCGCAACGCCCTGCCCTACATGAAAAGCAGTAGTGGGCAAGGAGCAAGGGCCACTGCAGCCTTCGAACAGCACAGGCCAGGGAGCGGATGTGTTTACAAAGGCAACTGTCTCTCCCTCTGGAGAGGCCACTTCTGCGTCCTGCCCGGCGTTACCTTTTCCCCTTGGCCGAACTCCTCTTTATTCCGGATCTTATCCCTGTGCTTGGGTTCTGGGTCACTGCTCTCCTCTTCTAAAAACTGCACGTTCATATTCAAAAGCCAAGCGGCTGTGCGGTCCAGGGCATTGGGGTTCACAGGAGAAGGGGCCTAAAATGAAACATAGAACCACAAGCGAAAAGAGGGAGTGGAGGGGGGGGGGGGGGAAAGAAAAAAGGGGAAACCGGAATGGACATGAAGCTAGAGAAAGACAGAGAGCACATGTCCCAAACACCCAACACTTGGGTCTTTGGTTTAGTAGGCAGTCTTCCTAGAGCCAAGCCTTTTCTAGGACTTTAAGACTGGAGGGAAGCTTCACCTGCCAACCTGAAATGGTTTGTTTTGAGCACTAAAACCGCATTCTACGCAGGCGTTCTGTTGCAAGGGTCCCGTGTACGCCCACAAATGCATATACACAAAACCAACCCCCCCTATACAAGCACCACCAGCCTTCTGGGGCCAAGTGGGCTTTGACGCTCCTCCAAGTGATGGCAGAGCGCTCAAAAGTTCTTTTCACACCAGGAAATCTCAGCAGGGGGAAAAAGCTCTCTCCTTTGCTTGCATTCAGCTCATGGAATTTCTACCTGCGTGTGGTTGAAATCATGTGAGTTAAATCTGCTCAAGGTGTCACTGCGCCGTGCTTTCAACCTTACTTCAGGCCCAGCTCCATCCCTGAATGAGAAGGCTGCCCCTCCCAAGTCTGCTCCTCATATTTGGAGGTGCTTTTTACAGAGGGACAATTTCCCCCAAGACAGTGGACAGCAAAGTTTTATTAGGAGGGTTTTGGGGTGGGGGTGCAGCTCTCTATTCCTAGAAAGAGGTGTTTTAAATGTCTCGTATCCACCCCCACCCCAATGTAATGCTGTTCCAGGGCATACCTGGAACAAGAAATCCTGTCCCTGCGCCGCCCCCCCATGACACAATAATGGGAAAAAGAAAATGACAGATGTGTCAGAAAAATAGGGTAGCAGCGGCGCTAGCAGGTTCACCGCATAGAGACCTGCTGCCAGTACCCTGAACCCATCAGGAGATCTGGGGTCTCCCTCTCAGATTTGTCTCCGAAATTCACCCCCCACTTCATGAGCTGAAGAATTTTGAAATATGTATCAACGCCTTATCTTTGGCTCCCTCTACCCTTATCTCCCTGTGGCTTCCCTAAGAAAACAGCCTAATCTGTTTTGCGGCTGAGCTGACCTCTAAAGGAGAAACAACCCTGGCTCACAGCTCCTGCTTGCAACCTCCCCACTCTGGGGAGCGAGAGGCACTGTGGATGCTCCCAGCCCACCAGCTACAAGCGGACCTAGAGAGAGTGCATGTGACTGAGGCCTTAATTAGCCCTCAAATAACAATTAACATGGTTGAATTTGAACAAGGAGCTTCATTATTTATTGTGTTCCCAGCTAATAGGTGAGGGGATGCAGATGAGCACCAGGAGGAGGGCGTGGTGGAGGAGAGATCATGGCACCAGGCTCAGGTGCAGTTGGGGGGAGGGCTTGATCCAATCGCTGACCCCTTTCCTGCTGTACTTTCTGGTCAAATGGGGCTCTTTGGAACGACCCCAGCGGCTTGCAAGTCCCTGTTTGAGCAAAGGTCACAGCCTTGAGAGGAAAGGATACCAAGGGGTCATCTAGCTGGCTGGCCTAGCGTGGCAACTCCTCTCACCTGCCCCTTCACCTGCTCTGAGCAACGCTTCCCAACACCCTCAACCAGTGTGCATGTCTTTCAGCTGGGGAGGGCACAGGGAACGACCAAACTGCTCTCAATTTCTCTCTAGCTTCGGCCGAACAACTCCAACCAGTGGTGCTCCTCTGCCGCACAAGGAAGCAGCAAGATCGTGAGATGGCACTGGATCTGGTGTGGCGTGGGATGGGGTGGGGGAAGCCGGAACATTTATGGGCAAAAGCAGCAGCTGGATGGCAGAGCGAGATGAGGAACAGCCTCCCGCCCCCTGCACACCCTCCCACCTGAGATGGTGCATATTCTGGCTGGAGAAGCGAGGTCCTCAGCCAGGTGCCCTCTCTGCCACCTCTCCCCAACCTGCCCTTCCTGCCACGTCCACACTGACCTGCTTATGCACCGTTCGCTGCTTCATCTCTGGGCTGTCTCCCTTGGAGGAGGAAGACTGCTGCCGGAGCCGGGCACCGCTGCCCGGCCAGTCGGGCGAGGAGGAGAGCATGCCGCCGCTGGAGGGGCGTGGGTACTGCATTGTGCTCAGCAGCGAGGGCGGCGTCCGGCCCCGAGTCACCGGCGGGGGTGGTGGGGGCGGGGGCGGCTGGTCTATCCGCCTCTGGGGCCCCCCGCTGTTCTGCCGGGGCATGGTGGGCTGACCACCCTTGTCCGAAAGCGACAGTTGCCGGCGGGCGAGCTCCCCTGCCCGCCGGTTGAAGTCCTCTGTTGCAGCAGCAACCACAGCGGGGTTGCCAAAGCCGTGCTTGCCCACCGCTGCCAAGTCCTCGCTGTTGCTGTGGGAGCTGAGCGAGCTGTGGCACTCGGAGCCCGAGTCCGCCAAGCCACGGGGCGAGAGGGGCAGACCTGCTGCCATCTGGTACACAGGGTTCTGGAAGGAGAGGGGCGCCAGGAGCTGGGGCCGTCCGGGGGTGCCCTCCGTGCCGGGTGTGGTGGGGGTCTGGCCTGCCCGGCGCACGGTGGCCATGGCGGCCACGGCGTTCTGCTGAGTCCGCGTGCCCCAGGGGCCCGGGGCCTGCCCGATGGAGGGGGGCCCATCGCCGAGTGGGTCAGCCGGCCCCGGGAGGGCGGCCACACCATCCAGAACCCGGCTGTCCTGCAAGTCCACCATGGAGAGGCTTTTGCCGCCGTTGGACATCTGGACGTCGGGCTCATTGGCCTCCGAGTAGCTGGAGCTCCGGGCGGGTGAGGGCTGTGCCCCCGCAGACCTTGTGACAAAAAACAAGTCCTTGTTTTCAGGGGTTGGAGACGGTAACCGTGTGAAATCTATCAGACTGTGGGGGAAATAAAAACGCATAAGGAGAAGAAGGAGAGGAGGAAAAGAAGGAGACAGAGAGAGAAAGAGCTGTGGTCGCTGCACGAGAGGCAGCAGCTCTTTCACAGGACAGCAAGCAAGCAAGCAAGCAAACAAAAAACACCCCAGCGCCATCAACACTCATGCGCCACACGCAGGCTGTTGGGAGGGCGGACGTCTCCTGGATGTGGCACGCAGGTGGGAAATGCTGAAAGGGCCACCGCTTGTGGCCTGGGCACCTGCCTTGCATGCAGACGATTCCAAGCTCAATCCCCAACTGGGAATAGGGCTGGGAACTGCCCCCTGCCTCATGCTGCTGCCAACCAGTGTAGGCAGCACTGACCCTGGTGGAAGTTTCCTACGGTCCTAGACCTCCCCCTTCATTATTAAAGGTCCAGTCATGACCGACTCTGGGGTTACGGGGCTCATCTCACTTTATTGGCTGAGGGAGCCAGCGTACAGCTTCCGGGTCATGTGGCCAGCATGACTAAGCCGCTTCTGGCGAACCAGAGCAGCGCACGGAAACGCTGTTTACCTTCCCGCTGGAGTGGTACCTATTTATCTACTTGCACTTTGACGTGCTTTGGAACTGCTAGGTTGGCAGGAGCAGGGACCGAGCAACGGGAGTTCACCCCGTTGCAGAGATTCGAACCGCCAACCTTCTGATTGGCAAGTCCTAGGCTCTGTAGTTTAACCCTTCAGTCTTACTCCTCCCTTATTTTTCTGGCTGCTGGCAAGTCAGCCTCTGCCCCCGTTGTGCTGTTAAGGTTCTGTGCATGGGTGCAGCATCAGAGGGGAAGGGGGCTGCCAGACCAGGTCCTGCAAAACCCAGTCACACCAAGGAAAAGCACTTCCAGGATTCTGCCTTCTGAGGCCACCTCCTTCCTGGGAATACACAGAGTGTGCCAGGCAGCCCTCAGGAGGTGGCCTGTGGGCAAGTCCCCCTCTTGGCTTTCCTTGCTGGTTGTCAACTAGCTGGCGGGGTTACCTGGCCCGATGGGGCTGCCCACAGCCCAGCTCCGGCACAGGGATGCTCAGCAGTAAAGGAGAGCCAGTGGTAGCATAGTGGTTACAGAAGTGTTTCTCAACTTGGGTCCCCGGGTGTTGCTGGACTACAACTCCCATCATCATGCCTAGCTAGCAGGACCAGTGGTCAGGGATGATGGGAGCTGTAGTCCAACCACAGCTGGAGGACTCAAAGTTGGGATGCACTGGGTTATAGTGTCAGCGGGAGGTCAGGGTTTGAACTCCTCACTTGGACATGAAGCTTCCACTTGGGCCGCTCACTGTCTGTCTCAGCCTAACCTACCTCACAGGGTTGTTGTGGGGGTTAAAATGAGGAGGGGGGGCATCCTTGCCACCTTGAGCTCCTTAAGAGGAAAAAAATAGGCAGCGTACAGATGCAATAAGTGAGAAAATAAAATGAGACAATCTCAAAGAGGATGGAGATTCATGATTTTGATTCGTTACTAATACGTTTCGGTCCAATAAAAAGGCTTTCCTCATAGGGGAGGGCGTCATGTAAACAGCTCAGAAACAGCTGTTTTTAGAGAATCATGGAGTTGGAATGGACTCCTAAGGCTCTCTGAGAAGGAGTCTCCTTGTTTCATTCTGCCCACTGGATGCTTCCTAATGTCATGAGCCGAAACATTATTTTATTTTATTGGGGAGGCTTACAGGATTTGTTTTACAAACCAAGTTATGTTTATCTTAATGGCATGCATATTATTTTGTGTATACAGGGAAGAACAGCACTGGGGAGCTGGAAGGGACCTCAAGGGTCATCGAGTCCAACCGCCTGCAAGCAGGAATTACAGCTCAGAAGCCGGCCTGTCTAGATGGATGCTGCCTGCCTGTGCTGGGGAGCCTGCTCTTCCCCAAAGGCATCTGGGGCTGGCTCACCCTGCAGCAAGTCAGGGCTCCGGAACCATTATATTAAGAAAGCCTCTTGTTCTGCAAACCGCCATGTGGGTGAACAATTGATTTCCAATGATGGGGAAGAAAATGGGTTTTTGCAACAGCTAATGCTCTTAAGCCCAGATCAAAGGTGGGGTGGTTTTACAAGGGTGGTTAAGAGCATGCTGCTTTGAGATCCAGCCTTGTGCATCATTTAAACTGCCCCCCCCCACTGATTACAGAGAGAATCTTGCTGCCGCCACCACCCATCTCCGATTGCTCATCTCTCTAATTAAATACACAGCTTCCACCTGAAATTTATCCATTTCGATGTTTTACATTTCAAAACGAGGAGCTGCGCAAGGCGGCAGAAATCTTTAGCGGGCGAAGTGTCCATCCGCCAGGGCCACCTTTTAGCCTCCCCCCGCCCATGGCTGTCCCCCACCCCCAGGATCCTTTGGGGCTGCCTCAGCCAGCTTTTCCACAAAAGCCCTCCCCCATTCGCCTGGCAGGGCTCATCTCTGCTCCACCCCCCCCACCCCCTGCCCTTGCCCGTCCTTACCCAGATAAGTCGTTCTCGATCACCATCTTCTGCAGCCCCACAGATATGCTGTTGCTAGCGTTGGGCGTCGAGGCAGCATGGTCTGCTGTGACGGAGACTTGCACGCAGGACGGGTTGCTGAGGGCCGAATTGACGTCCCTCAGAATGCGTGGCAAGGGTCCAAGCTTTGTTGCTGTGCTCTGGAGGAGTGAGGAGAAACACAAGCAGGGCCATCACTGAGCATGCCTATCCTAGCCACACAACAACGTCTAGGCAACACAGTGGCCACATACATACGTCATAGACAACCTTCATAGAATTCCTTCAAATCACAAAAAGTTCAAAATGAAATCTTTAGTCTCAAAGTCTCTGAAAATCTTTAAATGAAGCGAGGTAGCAAACTTTGTACGGTGGAAGACAAGCTGTGAAGCTTTGTGTATTCAACAATGATGTCCAACACTGAACAGTGATTCCGGATATTGACTACTGTTTCGTAGAATTCTTCATCAGCGTGGTGGCAGGATATAGAATGCTTCCCAAACCCATCTTATTTTGAATGAATGTATATAAATGAAAATATCAAATGCTGTGGAACGGTGCTCATTTAAAAATGTAGTATGCAGTGATGAAACAGTACAGTGGTACCTCAGGATGCGAACGGGATCCATTCCGGAGCCCCGTTCACATCCTGAATGGAATGTAAGACATGATGGTGCATCTGCGTGTGACGTGATTTTGAGCGTCTGCGCATGCGCGAGCGGCAAAACCTGGAAGTAACGCACTCCATCACTTCCGGGTTGCCGTGGAGCACAACCCAAAAGTACTCAACCTGAAGCACATTCAACCACTGTACAAAGTTTGGTACCTCGCTTCATTTAAAGATTTTCAGAGACTTTGAGACTACAGACTTCATTCTGAACTTTTTATGATTTGAAGGAATTCTATAAAGATTGTCTATTATGTATGTATACGGTCATCGTGTTGCCTAGACATTGTTGATGTTCTCTTTGCAACACAAATATTTTGTTAACTGGAGTCCCCTATCAGCTTGACACAAGGGGTTCCCCATATGGGGCTTGAAGACTCTGAATGCCTTAAGATGGAAACCAGACATTGGGGTTGGCCCTTCCCCATCTACACATGCAGGGCAGATCACTCCACTCCGCTTCCTCATTTCATGAGAATGTGATAAGAGTGCTGCTGGATTGAGTCCATGGACCATCTAGTCCAGCATCCAGTTCTCACAGTGGCTGACTGAGTGCCTAATCCTCTTTTAAAGCCACCCAGGTTGACGGCCATCACTGCCTCCTGCGGGAGGGAGTTCCACAGTTCAACTATGCCCCTCATTCACCAGGCGGAGATGCGCCAACCAGATGGGCATGGGCAGGAGAGTGTGGTTGGGGGAAAACAGCCTTAGGTGTCAAACTGAGACCTGTGCCATGCCTAATTATGCCAGTGGGTCAGATGCCAGGCCAGTGTCATGTAATAATAATAATAATAATAATAATAATACCGGGCTCAGGGTGGCTAACACCCAATATAAAAACAAATTGATTGAGATACAACTTAAAAAACAAAATTAAAATACAACATCATTAAAACATTAAAATGCAGCCTCATTTCAATGGAAACTTAAATCAAAAACTTTTGGGGGGATGAAAACGTCGTCTTCACCAAGGCCAACTATCCAGACTGGTCCTACATGGGCCAGAAAAAAGCCAGGGAAGTCCCCAAATAGGGGTTCCATCACAGAAGGAAAAGGAAAAAAGAAAGAGGGGGAGGGAATCAAATTGATTCCAAGCCAAAGGCCAGGCGGAACACAGGAATACAGCCTGACCACAAAACTGGAAAGAACCAGTTAAGGAGGAACCTAAGGGCTGAAACAACTCCAGTTAAGATACAAGGAGGGTTCTGCACGTACAGTAAAAAAATTGGGTTACGTGTTTCCAAGGAATGTGGTTGGATGAGAGTTGCTTCAGCAATAGGATAAAAGAAGGAGGTTGGGAGGAGGGCGAAACAGCCAAGATGATGCACCTTTTGTCTATAGAGCATGTGCGCTCATGGGAAGTAGACTCCTCAGACTCTGTCCGGCAATGTGTTACTGAACAAACTAATTGGGAATTTGGTGTGAACCTCTGCACTTGAACCCCCCCCCCCCCAGTTTCTGATAGCTAGTTCTCTCTTGCATAGGAGACAAGATGATCTCAGAGCAAAAAAATAATCTGGACTTCCCCTTATGGGAAGTTCCCCTACCTGCCTCAGCCCCCCAACCTCCTGGAAGGCACCAGTTTAGGGAAGGCTTGCTTTCCAGACTGTCCCGTTTGAATAGAGGGTTTTGTTTTGCCTTTTTTTTTTTAAAAAAAGGAACAATTATTTACTTAACATTTCACAACAACAGCCAAGAATGTAGAACTTGAGCTGGCAAGATCCAACTTAAGTTAGGTGCAAATAAGGTTCACGGTGGTTTTTAAGAAGCCTGCAAACTTTGGTCATAAACAAATGCACCTAATTTTGTTTGCACAACAATGTGCCTGGAGGACGGATTTGGCATGCAAATTCTGCTGTCAAAGTCAGAACTCCTTTTCATTCCTGAGTTTTATGTTTTCAGCTTGACTGTCTTTGCTTATAAACATATCCACAGTTTTGTATGCTGACTGAGACTTTCCTGACAAAGAAGGAGTGTTCAAATGCCGACGTACGTACTGCTCACTGTTGATTTCACATGATTATACACTGCATTTATAAATTATTGCTTTGGTGGGGTAGTTTACTGGTGGTTGGTTATACAAATTCAACAAGCCAGCGGGTACCTGGTCCAGCTGAATCACAACTTCCCAGAGCAGAGAGTGTAAGGTGGAGAGTTCACGGCCCAGGTCAATGTACCCTTCGAAACCGGCCGTGTTGGATAGAGTCTCCGGGTTGGAAATCTCCAACAGGAACCGCTGCATGTTGGTCCACTCGTGCTCCAGGAACTGGTTCATGAAGGACATGTATTCTTCTTTGCTGCCAAACCTGTTACGAACAAAGCACATGAAGCGGTCTGGTTGGCCGCTGTGAGAACAGGGCAGTGGGAGAAGAGAAGTCTTTACATCTGACCCAGTGGCCAGGCTGATGCTCATTAAGAATGGAACCTCCATGTCCAGAGGCTGTCTACCCATAAATACTGGTTCCTAAGGGATCAGGCAGGTTCTTGTCCTCACATCCTGCTTGGGTGCTGTGGGGCTAGAGGGGCCTTTGGTCTGTCCAGCAGCCAGGCTCTCCCAGTGTTCTTACAAGACTCAGATACAACCCACATTGAGTGGGTTAGCATGCCACGATGGCAGAGCCGACTAGCCAGAGTTTGGGGTGTTGCTAGGTACATCAGAGACTTGGAGTAAAGATGCACAGCCCAAGTGAAGATGGTGAACAGGTGTGTTTCCCGCCAGAGCCGTGTTTTTGCAGACCACCCACCCACCCACCTTGCAAGCAAAGTAAACAAACTTGGTGATAGCGAGGGGAGCAGGAGAAGATGCAGTGCCTGGTGCAAAACACACACCAACAATGCACCTGGTTGGGGTGCTAATGTCTGGAAATAAAGCTACTTCTCCTGTCGAGCCAGTGATGGTTTAGTGGTTAGAGCAGCCTTTCTCAACCTTGGGTCTCCAGCTGCTGTTGGACTCCCATCATCCCTAGTGAGCAAGACCAGTGGTCAGGGATGATGGGAGCTGTAGTCCAACAACAAAAGTTGAGAATCACTGGATGAGAGAGTGCTGTGCTATGACCTGGGGGACCAGGGTTCTACCCCCACTCAACCCAGGAAGGTCTTGGGATCCATCTAGCTCAACTAGCAGCACTCCTCCAGCGTTTGAGACTGGGACCATTCCCAGCCCTAACTGGAGACGGCCCAGATTGAGCTTGGGTTCTTCTGCATGCAAAACGAAGCTATGATCCTTCCCCAACAGGTAGGTAGGAAGCCGCCTTATACCATGTCCAACCATTGTTCCACCTAGCTCAGTACTGCCTACACTGACTGGCAGCAGTTTCAGATGGGGATCTTTTTCTAGTACTGTCCAGAAATGCTGGGGATTGAATCTGGGGTGTCCTGGGTGCAAAGGAAGCACTCTCCCATGGAGCTGGGGCCATAACAACACAAGAAGAGCCTGCTGGATCAGGCCAATGGCCCATCTGTTCCAGCATCCTCTTCTCACCTGTGGCCAACCAGGTGCCTGTGGAAAACAAGCAAGTAGGATTTGAGTGCAAGAGCAACTCTCCCCTTCTGTGGCTTCTAGCAACCAGGATCCCAGAAGCATTGCTACCTCCAGCTGTGGTAGCAGAGCAGAGCTATCATGGCTAGTAACCCTCAATAGCCCTCTCTTCTTATATCTCTGTGCTGTTGGGCAGCTGAGAGTCTGTGGATCAGGAAGCTGAAGTACGGGGGTGGGCGGTGTGGGCAGGGGCTGCCAGGAGGTGGGCTAAGAGCTGGATTTCGGCCTGAACCCCTTTACGACTGACCCAGCCAAAGCCAAATCACTGGCCTTCCAGATGATGTAATTTCACCCCCTTCCACAGGCCAGGGGCGCCCAAGGCCTTGACAAAGTCACCTTCGCTGAAAAGATTATTGGGCGGGCGGGCAATGCCAAATTAGACGGCTGCGTTGGCAGGGAGGATGGCCGGCCAGCAATTTGAGCAGGTGGGTGTACGAGTGAGAGAGAGATGGTGGAGGAGGGCTGATCCTGTCAACTCATGCGAGTCTCCTCTGTTCCAGCAGACCCCATCTTAAGATGCTTTTGTCAGCAAACTCACTCACTGCTGCTACTACCCTCTCTCTGTCTCTCTCTCTCTGTCTCTCTCTCTCTCTCTGTGTGTGCGCAGAGATTCTCTTTCGTTCGCTCTCTATCTCACAGCTCAGGATAAGCAGCTCAGAGCTCCTGAGCAAAGCCAGTGGGGAGATTTCTGAAATCTTCCCCCCTTTGTTTCCACCAAACCTACAGGCTTAGTTTAGAAAACTGACAGCACGGCTCTTTCCCTTGCCAGAGCTGATCCTCCTGGTTTTAGGGGCTTTAAAAAATCATAGCGCCAAGAAGTGTATGTATGCAAGTGGGAGGGGGGGGAAGCCTTGTGCAGAGTGTGGGGTCCAACATATTCCCTATCCTGGCTCCATTTGTGAGCTTGGTTCTATTGCAACTGGAGAGGTAACTGCAAAAACAAACCTGGTCACCCATTTCCTCCTTGAATCGTGCTAAAAAAGAAACACCGTCCCCAGCAACCCCGCTTTAAAGCTTGGGGTGATGTGGGTGATTTGCCTTACTGGAACTGTGTTGTGATCAGCCGTGACTCCTGCGTTGGAGGGGGCTGGACTAGATGACCCTCAGGGTCCCCCCCCCCAACTCTATAATTCTATCCAGTCACTTAATAGCAAGGAAGAGGAATCCTTATCCAGCTTTCCCTCCCTGTGCAGTTCTGGGGCAAAGGGTTGGGATGGGTTAATAATAATAATAATAATAATAATAATAATAATAATAATAATTTATTATTTCTACCCCACCCATCTGGCTGGGTTTCACCAGCCACTCTGGGCGGCTTTCAACAGAACATTTAAAAAAAAAAGTTGCTAGAGCATCAGATGCAGCTCTCACTTTTGTACAGTGGATTACATTCCAGCCGTGCAGAAGGCAGAGGCTCCCGTGCACCAAAAATATATCCACCCAGGCAAACAGGAGGCATTGGCACAATTCAAGGACTCAGGGAGAGCCTGGAGCGATGCTAATGAGTGGGTGTGGACTAGGGAGAGGGTGTGTGTTCTGGAAGAGGGCCAAGGGCTAGAGAGAGAGAGAGAGGCCTGGATGGCCACATTCAGCTCTCTGGCCTGAGGTTGCCCACCCCTGAGTTATGGTAAGTCACAGCCCCCAGAAGACCCCCGTTTGGTACGATCTCAGATTAGCAGAGCTGGAAAGTATCTTTCCCAAAGACCTTTGGAGAAGCAGATGGAGAGCAGAGCTGCTGGTCTGACCCTACAAGCTGCAGGATGAGTTACTGAGTGCAGAACGCAGCTGCCTGAGAATCTTAGCTTCAATTCAAGTTTCTAGTCCTTAGTGTTGCCAAGCGTGGAGACAGACAGCCGGGTCGTGCAGCCACTGCAGTGACCACAGGAGGAATGACCGCTGGGAGGAGTGCAGAGAGAAGGAACGCCCTGGTGCATCTGCGGAAGCACAACCAGACACCTTCATCTGCTCCAGCTGCAACAAAACATGTCTCTCCTGTATTGCTCCCCACAGCCCCAACAGGCGCTGCAGCCTGCCAATAAGCTGCACATCACCTGCAAAGATGCACTCCTCCACTGTCTCCTGAGACAGACGGATGCCAACAACTGTTTCCAGTTGAAATTTAATAAGCCAGAAGGGTGCCCAGATGAGATTCATAGCATTTGGGGCAGAGGGAGATGAATCTGCAGATTGGGCAGATTCATAGCCATTTATGTGGGCAAAATGGTGAGCCTTGGGAGTGCTCAGCCTCCGGACCTAAGGCAGCTTCCCGGTCGTTTTTAAGAGAGAGAGAGAGACGGAGAGAGAGAGAGAGAGGAGTTCCTGGGGAAAGGTTTACTTTGCAAAGTTGGCCAGGTTCTGCGTGACCTTGGCGATCAGGGTCAGGGTGCGGGCTGTGCGGTCATCGGGATACTCCTGGAGGAGGCTGAAGAGGGAGGGCGACATGATGGCCGGGCAGAGGAAGCGGAGGAACAGCGAGGCGCTGATCAGGCGCTCACTGATGTCTGGGCGGCCGCGGCTGCTGCACTCCTGGCGCCACGAGGCGAAGACCTCTTTCAGCTCTCTCGGGAAGACACTGCAAAGAGAGACAAGAGGAGGGAAGGTGGGAGCGAGGCCTTTTGCTTCCCCTGGAGGGAAATCTTTTTTGGGGGGAGAAGCACCCTCTGGTGGGCTCCTCTAGCACAAATCAAACCTGAGCTCCCCAAATATATTTTAAAATTTCTCCTATTCTGGTGCTTGCATCGAAAGTATTTATTATTTATTCCCTAAGATTCATATACCCGCTTCGGTGTGCAGAAAATACTTCAAAGAGGTTTATAAAACAGCATGGTTATTGGTAAAAGAAAACAAAAATATTCCAAAAATTAAAACCAACCATTAACCAAAAACCACATCAGCAATCCTATACAGTCATATCTCATGTTACGTCTGCTTCATGTTATGTTCTTTCAGGTTACGTCCCGCGGAAGTACCGGAAAGGGTTACTTCCGGGTTGCGCCACTCGCGCATGAGCACATGTGCAAAATGACATCATGCGCAGAAGCGGCGAATCACAACCCGTGCGTGTGCAGACACGCCACTGATGGGTTTACATTCTTTTCATGTTGCAAACGGGCCTCCGGAACGGATCCCGTTCGCAACCAGAGGTACCCCTGTATATCTTGCCAAGCTTTGCCTAAACAAAAAGAGTACAGTGGTACCTCGGGTTAAGAACTTAATTCGTTCTGGAGGTCCGTTCTTAACCTGAAACTGTTCTTACCACTTTAGCTAATGGGGCCTCCTGCTGCCACTGCACAATTTCTGCTCTCATCCTGAAGCAAAGTTCTTAACCCGAGGTCCCATTTCTAGGTTAGCAGAGTCTGAAACCTGAAGTGTCTGTCACCTGAAGCATCTGTAACCCGAGGTACCACTGTACAACAAAGGTGCCTGTCTGGTGCCAATAGGTAGGGAATTCCAAAGACCAACACCTTACAAACGCAGAATGGGAATTATGTGACACTTGGAACAGTGCAAGTTGGAATGGGAAGAAAGATTGGCTGCTAATCCACACTGGGAAACTGTAGCTTTGGGAGGGGAATAGAGAGTCTCCAATCAACCCCCAACACCCTTAACCAACCACAGCTCCCATAATTCCTGGGGGGTGGAGCCACGGCTGTTTAAAGTGGTACTGAAGTGCTGATGGGAGATGTAGTCCAAAGCACCCAAAGAGCACCGGGCTGAACTAAGCCACAGATAGGACCCTGCAGCCTCCAGATGATGCAGAAGCCCAACACTCGTCATCTCTGCCTACTGGCCATGATGGCTGCTGGGAGCTGCAGTTCCACAGCATCTGGAGGGCCGCGGATTCTCCACCCCTGAGCCAAAAACTGACAGCCATTAAAGCCGGATCTAAATGGTATTTGCTTCCTGGTAAAAGCTATGGTTTTCCCAGTAGTAATGTATGGAAGTGAGAGCTGGACCATAAAGAAGGCTGATCGCCGAAGAATTGATGCTTTTGAATTATGGTGCTGGAGGAGACTCTTGAGAGTCCCATGGACTGCAAGAAGATCAAACGCATCCATTCTTAAGGAAATCAGCCCTGAGTGCTCACTGGAAGGACAGATCGTGAAGCTGAGGCTCCAATACTTTGGCCACCTCATGAGAAGAGAAGACTCACTGGAAAAGACCCTGATGTTGGGAAAGATGGAGGGCACAAGGAGAAGGGGACGGCAGAGGACGAGATGGTTAGACAGTGTTCTTGAAGCTACAAACATGAATCTGACCAAACTGCGGGTGGCAGTGGAAGACAGGAGGGCCTGGCATGCTCTGGTCCATGGGGTCACGAAGAGTCGGACACGACTGAACGACTAAACAACAACAACAGTTCCATCTCTGCCTCTTCATCGTGCAAAGCTCTAGCTGCAGTTTCCCCTTGGGCTAATTTTTGAGGCTTTCTTTAGATTGACTTTGCAGTAGCCCAACCTTTTTCCTTTTTGGAAAAAACAACAACAACAACAACAACAACAAAGCAAACAAATGCTAATTGTGTGATGGAACTCAGGGTCACCCACATGTCCCAGAGGACCAGCTTTCTCTGTTTGGAAACTGCAGGTAAGCACATATAGCCAAGGTGTCACGAGATGCAGCAGCAAAATCTCTTGCAGGCACTGGCTGGTCCTGCTGACCGCCCTTGCAACCAGGGCTGCTGCCAACTCTTCAAATGGTCCCTGATCCTGTGTCTTTCACAGCTACTAGCAGGGATCACCAGGTAAAGACTCATCCTTGCATTGGGGAAGGGTTAGGATTAGGACCTATTCCCCCCCCCCCCCCAGCATCTCAAGTTGCTGTTAAAAGTACAAGAGCAGGGCACACTTATTTTTCTGGTCAGTTGGCAACCTACTACTCTCTCCCACATCAGGTCCTTTGGGAGCATCACACATTTACTGCCATCTCTGCAGTTGCCCCTTCTTCAGAGTGAGATAAATATGATTACCTCTAAGCATGAAGAAAGCACACCCCAACCCCAATTGTGAGCACCTAGATGTCACGGTCACACAAACACACACATTATACGTCTGTGAAAACCAATACAGTCATACCTTGGGTTACAGACGCTTCAGGTTACAGACTCCGCTAACCCAGAAATAGTACCTCGGGTTAAGAACTTTACCTCAGGATGAGAACAGAAATGGCGCAGCGGAGGCAGAGGGAGGCCCCATTAGCTAAAGTGGTGCTTCAGGTTAAGAACAGTTTCAGGTTAAGAACCGACCTCCAAAACAAATTAAGCTCTTAACCCAAGGTACCACTGTACAGTGGATGCTGGGGTTGCGAATGTGATCCGTGCGGGATGCAAGTTTGTAACCCACAGCATTCGCAACCAGCAGCTGTACGTCTGCGCACGCATGGGTTGTGATCCGGCGCTTCTGCGCATGCGCGGCCGCCGAAACCCAGAAGTATCCTGTTCCAGTACTTGCGGGTTTTGGCGGTCCGTAACCCAAAAAAAACGCAACCTGAAGCGTCTCTAACCCAAGGTATGACTATACAAGGACAGAGTTAGTTCACAACGAAAATTAACTTGCTGATTTACCTATCTTTTGCCAGAGGGAAGGTGTGTTTTTTGTTTTTGTTTGGTCACAAAGCAGGGGCAAAGGGGATGTATTCCCCCCCCCCCCGCACCAGGGCTCTCACTTCTAGCACCCCAAAGCACCCCACTCCACCAGTCCCCGTCCACTGACCAGTACGAGTTGATAATCTTGCAGAAGGCCAGCTCACAGCACATCTTCAGGTTGCTCTGATGCTCTGGGAGGTCTGAGGAGGAGCACTTGCTGGGATCCACCTCACAGTTTTCATCCGATTCGTACAGTGCCTTGATGAACTCGCCTGAAAGCACCAGGAGGGCAAGAAATAAACAGATAGATCATAAGGAGAGCCACAAGAAAACTGAGCTTTGAAAACTTGGAATGCAGTGACCTGATCGGTGCCCTTCAAGTCAGCAGGCAGACGGGGACTTTGCTCTGCTTTGCTACTCTCAATATAACCTTAACAGGATGGATCGAGTTCAGGCTCAAAACCAACAAAACCAATCTCCGTAGCAACAAAGGTTAAGGTTCTGCACTTAGGCGGGAATAGCCAGGTGGACAAATATAGGATGGGGGATACCTTCCCCCTGTTTCTATTTTATTTTTATTAGGCATTTCCATTAGGTAGAATCATAGAATCATAGAATCATAGAGTTGGAAGAGACCACAAGGGCCATCGAGTCCAACCCCCTGCCAAGCAGGAAACACCATCAGAGCACTCCTGACATATGGTTGTCAAGCCTCTGCTTAAAGACCTCCAAAGAAGGAGACTCCACCACACTCCCTGGCAGCAAATTCCACTGTCGAACAGCTCTTACTGCCAGGAAGTTCTTCCTAATGTTTAGGTGGAATCTTCTTTCTTGTAGTTTGGATCCATTGCTCTGTGTCCGCTTCTCTGGAGCAGCAGAAAACAACCTTTCTCCCTCCTCTATGTGACATCCTTTTATATATTTGAACATGGCTATCATATCACCCCTTAACCTCCTCTTCTCCAGGCTAAACATGCCCAGCTCCCTTAGCCGATCCTCATAAGGCATCGTTTCCAGGCCTTTGAAAAGGTGGTATGGAAATACTTCCAAGAAACAAACAGAAATTCACCAGGAAAAACCAAAAGCAATGTACAAAAACATATACACAGCCATTCCATGGGAGAGCACAGAAAGCCTAAACTTCAGCAACAGAGCACAGAATTTGGCTTCCTCAAGAATCGCAGTTCAGGTTACTAGTTCTTGTGACTGGAAAACTGTACTTGAAAGGCTGTGGGCATCAGGACTCTTGAGATGCTGCAGCCAAACAAAGGTAAAGGAGCAGCAGTTTGGTTTTTGGATTCCCCGTTTCTTTTGTCGCTCATGCCCTTTCTTGATAAAAACGCAACCGGCTTACGAAAAAGCTCACCCCAACTTCTAAGGTCCTCGGTGCAGAGATATTTGTTTAATAAATTGTATACACGGCTTGATTGTAAGGGATGGGGAAACCCTCATAGAAGTTAATAATAATAATAATAATAATAATAATAATAATAATAATAATAATAATTAATAATAATAATAAAGCAATGCAATTATCAATAAAAACAATTGTGCTGCAGCATTTGGAGCAAGTGCAAGGAAAGCCCCACAAAGAGCACATTGCCTCCCTTACCCACCATTTTGCATCTGCTGAGTCTGTGAAGCACACCTTTCATCAGTGATGGGATGATTGTAAACACTGCCTTGCACAGGTGTGCTCAGGCCAAGAGGTGTGGATATAACCTGGACAGGTGTGTGTGTGTGTGGAATCAGGTAGGACATTCAACTGCAGCAAACCTCTGCAGAAAGGGTTATTTGCAGTTTTAGGCTCCTAATGACTTTTGGCTGTAGGCAAGTAAGGAGATTATCTTTGTAACAAAAGGCTAAAAAACCAGGAGATTATTGGGGGGGGGGCAGAGGAGCAGAGCTTGACAACCCCTGCCCCAAGCCCACCCTGTTGCCAGTCTGCAGGTCTCCTGTCTGTGGTAAAGCACACTGGTGGGTCACAAGGGCCCTGTATGGGTTTGCCTTTAAAACCTTACAAGTAAACAATGCAACCCCAGCGGTCTCTCCTTGACATGCTCCTGGGATGCATGCAGGAGCTGCCCCCCCCCCCCCAATACAAAAGCAGCTAACCCTGCCATCACCCATACGGAGTCAGAAGTAGAGCGATCTAACTACTAAAGTGCATGTGCTGGCAGTCTTGAGGCTGGACTACTGCAGTGAGTTCTTTGTGGGGCTGCCCTAGGGCCTGGTTTGGAAGCTCCAGCTGGTGAAGAAGGTGGAGACTAGACTGCTGATGTGGGCATCTGGTTCACAACTCGTGACACCCTTGTTAAAGCATCTGCATTCGTTTTCCACCTACTACCGAGCCAGGCTCACTGATTTGCAAGGCCCTGAACAACTAAGGTCCAAGGTACCTGAGGGATGGCCTGAGCCCTTATATCCCAGCTTGATCACCAAGATTACCTGCAGGGGGTGTTTGCCATTTCCAGTGTTGATGAGGCTCATTTGACAAGAAGAAACTGAGCCTTTAGTGCCATCAGTGCAGTCCTGCGGAACTCTCTGTCACTAGACATTCAACAGGTACCTTCTGCTTCAGTCTTTTAAACACCTGCTTATGCCCATCATTCTGCCCGGACACTGAGGTCCAGCTCTGAGGGCCTTCTGGCAGTTCCCTCACTGCGAGAAGCAAAGCTACAGGGAACCAGGCAGAGGGCCTTCTCGGTGGTGGCACCCGCCCTGTGGAATGCCCTTCCATCAGATGTCAAAGAGATAAACAACTACCTGACATTTAGAAGACATCTGAAGGCAGCCCTGTTTAGGGAAGTTTGTAATGTGTGACATTTTAATGTATTTTTAATCTTTGTTGGAAGCCGCCCAGAGTGGCTGGGGAAACCCAGCCAGATGGGCAGGGTACAATTATTATTATTATTATTATTATTATTATTATTATTATTATTATTATTGCAACTTGTTCTCATGATTTTCATTAAACCGTTTGATATCTTTTATGAGTAAAGGTAAAGTGACCCCTGACCGTTAGGTCCAGTCGTGGACGACTTGGGGGTTGCGCTCTCATCTCACTTTCAGGCCAAGGGAGCCAGCGTTTGTCCGCAGACATGTGGCCAGCATGACTAAGCAGCTTCTGGCGAAGCAGCACAGCGCACGGAAACGCCGTTTACCTAGGCTCTGTGGTTTAGACCACAGCGGCACCCAAACACCCCTTTTATGAGTCCTGGTATATTAGTATTTTAAGAAACAAAATAAATAGTCAACATCGTTAATGTTAGGCTTTCCTTCAGCATGAACGCTCTTCTGACCGTGTCTGTTGAAAGAGGCATGTAGGTTGGATCTTAGCTGCATAGCAAGGCAGAACACCTGGGAGTGGCTAGATAGAGCCTCCTGGCTAAGAAGAAGTCTGCCTCTTACTCTCTGGTACTGGGGCACAACAATAGCTTGCCTTCGCAGCTGGTCTGGAGGTTTTCCTTTCGGGTGACTGGCTGGCTACGGCTGGATGCTGTACCTGGTTGCAGGTCGGATCCAATAGCCAGAGGTCTTCTCAGGTACTTCTTTAAGTACCACGTAAACAAAACCTCCATTTATAAGGGCAGTCTCCCTCTGGATATCAAATGTTAGGCAGCAGCAACAAGAGACGGGGTCTCTTGCCTCCATCCTCTCCATGAGAGATTCCCAGTCATCAAAGTAGCAGGACACTGGGCCACAGAAACCTTTGGTCCAATCCCATGAAGCAAAGCGCCTCTTTCCCAGAGGAAGAAAACTACAGAAACTGGAAGGCGGATTTTGGCACACACCAATGCAAGGAATCAAAGAATTGCAGAGTTGAGAGTGAGTCCCCAAGGGCCATCTAGTCCAACCCTCTGTGACTTCCGGGTGGCTGCACTACAGCGGGCGGGCGGCAAATCTGACAGCTCTGTCAGATTCGATTTCACAGAGGGTCGGGGGAAGCGCTAAGGTGAAGCGCGCCCCCCAAAAAACCTCAAAAGGGTCTTTGAGGTGTCGAGAAGTCCTGCAGTCCACAAACGGCATCTCTGAAGCCCCCGTCTCTGCCTCCGTGCCAAAAGGTACGGGGAGTCGGTGTGTGTGTGTCACGGTGAATGCCGGCAGGTTAAGCAACAGCGCAACTCTGTGAAAGTGAAGTCTCCGAGTCAGCCTTACAGTGGTCCACTTCTCAAAAAAAAAAATCCAAGCTGATTGCAAAGGTGAGGAAAATTAATTTCATTAATTCGGCAAGAGCGGTAGGATTAAAAGGAATTCCACTCCCGCCTATGGCTATTATATTATGCATGTGAAATCTTACAAGTAAAGAAGAGTCTATGGACTTCCCGGCTGGAGTTAAAGCTAGCTAATTAAAAGACTATACATAGCTTTCTTAATAGCAATCTTGATATTTCTGAGCTTTTAAAATACTGAACTTGAACTAAGCCTGACCTGAACTTGAGACAGTATTTAAACTTTGACTTGAACTTGAATTAAAGACTGATTATAATTTTATAAAAATGGAAGATACTTTGAATCCCTGATTTTAAAGACATATTTGGTTGGATTTCTTTTGAAGAGGATCTTGAGACTTTAAAGATTGAGAAGATACAGACATTGTGGATTAACTGTTCTAAAAGACTCTGGATGGTCAAGTTTTAAGATTAAAAGAAGAGGACTATATTACATACAATGTCAAGACTGCCTTGGATTTAAAACTAAATTTATACCTTTAAAGATTTATCTCTGCTGGACATTGAAAACTACAATTGTAATTAAGTCCCTGGAATTTGGATCTTTACAGACTGCTTGGAACTGCGACAAATTTGGTATTATTTTTATTTCAACCATACATACAGAAAATTAGTGTAAAAGACTTAAGTCCTTTCTTTCTTTCTTTCTTTCTTTCTTTCTTTCTTTCTTTCTTTCTTTCTCTTTTCTCTTCCTTAAAGTTCTACTTTTATGATATTGTATATTACCTGATTTAAATTAGGTTCACACTTACTTTACTCTGGTTAACATTTGTGTAAAAGCTGGGTGTTGGGAGGGGGTAAGAACAAAGGGAAAGTGTAACGAACTTTGCAACTTTCCAAGCTCAGCGAAGTGACCTTAACAGGTGGTGATTAAGATTAAAATAGCCCTTTCTGCTGGGAAAAATTCTTGTTTTGAAATTTGGCTGCTAGAGAGAACAGACAAGTTGCGAGAAAGTTAAATCACAGCTAAGACCTTATAAATAAAAAGTTAAGGAAAGATATGGCAGCGAAGAGGCCTCTGACCCCAATTCAAGGCAGAAAAGCCTCAATACAAGAGGCTAAATCTGAACTTGCGGAACTATTTGCAGAATTTAAAAAGGAAATGGGTAGTGAAATAAAGGAGGCTGTTGGTGCATTAGCCACCCAGATTGATAAGAATACAAATAGGATGTTAGACCAAATTAAAGATTTGAATGTGAGAACTACAAAGGTGCAAACGGTGGTAAAAGGTATGGAAGAGAAAACAAAACGAGTGAACAAAGAGGTGAAAGGCCTGAGAAAAGATCAGGAAGATTAAAGACAGATGTAGGTGGAGTATGCACAACCCAAGAAATGGTTTGGGATGCTTTAGCTCAGGCACCCCTAACCTGCGGCCCTCCAGATGTTTTGGCCTACAACTCCCATGATCCCTAGCTAACAGGACCAGTGGTCATGGATGATGGGAATTGTAGTCCAAAACATCTGGAGGGCTGAAGGTTGGGGATGCCTGCTTTAGCTGCTATGGAGATGAGACAGAGAGAAAATGTGGTATGGCTGAGGGGAGTCCCAGAAGAAGATGAGCAGGATCTAAGAGAATATCTAGATGAAGTGATGGCTGAGTGGTTGGGAATTGATAAAGGAGTTCTGGATAGCTCAGTGGATAAGATTTACAGAGTTAGATCCAAAATAGCAAATATTAGGAAGGTACCAGGGGATTGCCTGGTCTTTTTAAATTCAGGATATTTAAGGGATAAAAATTTCCAAACCAACTACAGTAATAAACTTCAAATTGATGGAACAAATATTCTTTAATATTAAAGAAATCCCCGCTGGTCTTCTTAAAAAACGCATTAGTTATAAATATATAACCGATGCTTTAAGAAGAAATGAGATACGATACAGATGGGAATTCCCAGAAGGACTATCCTTCACTTCTAAGGATAAAAAATTCAGATCTAGGGATTTGGAAGATGCGGATAAGTTTTGGAGAAGATATAGCAAAGATCTTGGAGAAGTGGGATAATTACCTGAGGGAGCTGTAGGAGAACAAGAACCAGAAGTATCACAAGAAAGTGTAGATAGCCAAGAAGAAGAAGAGGAGAACAAAAAAGAAAAAGGTAAAAAAGAAAAGAATGTAATAACAGAAATAAATATGGCTGATTTGAAGATATTAAGTTGGAATGCAAATGGATTAAATAATAAAACCATAAAATGAAAAGGAATAGAATTGAACATGTAATATTAGATGTATGGTAATTTGCTTGCAGGAAACACACGTGGCTAAAAGACATAGGAGAATTTTTATAAATAAGAGGATAGTTGGAATTTATGCCCCAAGGGAAAAAATATATGAAATGTTATTGATATTAATTGAATACTTGGAAGTAAGAAATGAAAAACAGGCAGCCGTGATGTTTATTCACGCTGAAAAAGCATTTGATAATGTTTCATGGGCCTTTACGCGGAAAGTCCTGGAGGAAATGAATGCTGGAGAGCTATTTAAAAGAGGAATAGAAACTATTTATTCTGAACAGCAAGCAAGATTAATAATTAACAATACTCTTACAGAAGAATGCAAAATAATGAAAGGGATTTGACAGGGATGTCCCGTTACCATTATTGTTTATTCTAGTATTTGAAGTACTGGTGAGAAATATATGGACAGATGAGACCATTAGAGGAATAACAGTAGGTAAGAAGTCATATAAGTTGAAAGCATTTGCTGATGACTTGGTGATCACGGTGGAAGACCCTATAAATTCAATATTGAAAGTGTTAGAAAAAATACAGGAATTTGGACAAGTATCAGGTTTTAAACTGAATAAAAACCAAACCAAACTCTTAGTTAAAGATATCTCAGAGCAAGATAAAAAAGAGATACAACAGAGGACTGAAATAAATGTATATAAAAAATTGAAATATCTGGGGATATGGTTAACAGCAAAAAATATAAATTTATTTCAAGACAATTATGAAAAAAATATGGAAAGAAATTAAAAGGAATTTAGAGATTTGGGGAAGAATGAATGTGTCTTTATTGGGAAGGGTTTCAGTAATTAAGATGAACGTATTACCAAAAATGATGTTTTTATTTCAATGTGTTGTTGGAACGGGAAACTATGATAAAATGGGCATGTGGGACCTAACATTCAAATGATTGATTGGGAAAGATTATGGAAGAATGACATGAAATTTACATGAAATTTTTACGTAAAGAAAATTATATGAAAATGTTACATAGATGGTACCTAACTCTGGTTAAACTGGCAAAAATGTATAAAACAAGAGATAATAAGTGTTGGAAATGTAAAGCAGCAGAGGGCACTTTTTACCATGTGGTGGCAATGTAAGGTTATAAAGAAATTTTGGGAAATGATATATAATGAATTGAAAAAAAAAATGTTCAAAATAACCTTCGTTAAAAAACCAGAAGCCTTTTTATTAGGTATCACAGGATTGGGCTTACCGAAAAAATGCAAGAATTTGTTTATGTATGCAACAAGGGCCGCTCGGATATTATTAGCACAACGCTGGAAAGAAGAGGAAGTCCCCACTAAAGAAGACTGGCAAACTAAGTTAATGGAATACGCGGAAATGGCTAAATTAACCAGGAGAATTAGAAACCATGAAGACAATAAATTTAAAAAGGAATGGGGAATGTTTATTGTGTATATACAGGGGATACAAGTTAATACATTAGCAGGATTTTGAAAAATGCTTGTAATATAATAGATAGGGTATAAAATTGGAAGGTAAAAGGAGGTAAAGAATTTGTGGACATGCATGAACAATATAGAACAAGGGAACCGGGGGGTGGGATGGAGGGAAGTCAGGGGATTCTGGTAGTCCCATGTTTTGGATTCAATGTGGGTTGTCTATATAGTTGTTTTAAGATTTTGATGTATAGTATTTCTTTTTCATGGGATGTTTAGTTGTTGTAAAATTAATAAAAATATGATTTAAAAAAATAAAAATAGCCCAGCCCTCTGTAACGCAGGAATCACCGCTAAAGAACCGGCGGCAGGAGGCCACCCGAACTCTGCTTAAAAACCTCCAGTGAAGGAGAGTCCTCTACCTTCCGAGGGTGTGTGTTCTACCGCTGAAAATCTCTTACTCTACTTCCCAATGCTTAATCAGAATCTTCTTTCTTGTCTTGAATCCACTGGTCTGGATCCTACCCTCTGGAGCAGCAAAAAACAAGCTTGCTCCACCTGCCATCTGACAGCCCTTCAGATATTTGTCTCTCCTATCAGTCGTCTCTTCTCCAGGCTAAACATCCTGAACTCCCTCAACCTTTCCTCACAAGGCTTGGTTTCCAGACCCTTAATCACCCTGGCCGTCCTCCTCCACACACCTTCCAGCTTGTGAGCATCTTTATTAAACTGTGGCACCCAGAACTGGACACAGGATTCCAAGTGTGGTCTGACCAAGGCAGAAGAGAGTGGTGCTGCTACTTTCCATGATTTGGACCCCAGACTTCTGTTGATGCAGCCTAGAATAGCATTAGCGTTTTTTGCTGCTGCATCACAGTCTAGACTCATGTTAAGCTTGTCGTCCACCCAGATCCCTAGATGATTTTCACATGTACTGCTAGCAAGTCAGGTGTTGCCCATCCTATATTTGTGCATCTGGTTCTTCCTGGCCAAGTGCAGGACCTTACTTCCGTCTCTATTGAAGCCCACCTCTTTGGTGTGGTTCCTTAAGACTATTCTTAATTACCTGTAAAGCATCGAGGCTCCCTGGATCCTGGCCCCAAACCAGAAAGCTTCTGTTGATGAAACCCAGAGAGGTACTGACACTCCCCATACCTACCTAAGGCATCTTGCAAGTACTTCTGCCCCACCAGCTTCAGGTACTCCTCGATAGCTTTCGTGGCGAGGGTGTTCTCTCGGAAAATAAGGTGCTCATTTTCGCCACATCGGTCCACCTCAGACATCATGAGGTCCGTCAAGAAATCCTGGAGGAGGAGGGAAAGAAGGGTGGGTGGTAAGTTAGGTGAGCAGCATCTGCACAGCAGGAGATCTAAGGATAATGTCCCCCAAAATTCACACCCTGCTCCACTCCCTGCCTGAATTAACAAGCTCTTTACACAGAAAACTTTCAGAAACACGAAATATCCTCACATTTCTGACTGAGTTCTGCACAGGCTTCTTGCTGGGAGGGAAACCAGTTCTAGAGCAGTAACTCATTCTGAGCTCTTCAACTCTGCAGGTGCTATATGAACGATCCAACAACACAGAAACTCAGCAGAGTTACCCAGCAGGGTCAGGCTGGAAGACAGCAAGGCAAGTGCAGAAACTCATTCAGAGATGCAGCAGGCAGCCTCTCCATGTAGATATGTGCTTTGGGTTCACAGCGGAACACAAATAATTCACTTTGGCCATTTCTGCTCGGTGGCTTTGCTACTTGATGCAAGATCAGGCAGGAGATAGACACTGAGAAACATGTCACAATAGCTGCCACAGGTTCCCCTTTCCTGGTTTGAGGGGCTCTCAGACAACAACAACAACAACAACAACAACAATACAGTGGTACCTCTGGTTGCGAACAGGATCTGTTCCAGAGCCCAGTTCGCAACCTGAAAGGAATGCAACCCGCGTCTGCGCACGCGTGGGTCACAATTCGCCACTTCTGCGCATGACGTCATTTTTCGCGTCTGCGCATGCGCGAGTGGCAAAACCCGGAAGCAACCCTTTCCGGTACTTCCAGGTCACCGTGGGATGCAACCTGAAAAAACGTATCATGAAGCAAACGTAAAAAGAGGTATGATTGTATAATAATTTATTATTTATACCCTGCCCATCTGGCTGGGCTTCCCCAGCCACTCTGGGCAGCCTCCAACAAAATATTAAAATACAGTAATGCATCAAACATTAAAAGCTTCCCTAAACAGGGAACTCCAGGCATCCTCCTCTCACAGGGGCCAAGCGCACACCTCAATGGGATGCCCAAAAGCTGGCCCCAGTCACAAGAAAGTACACGTGCAAGGGAGTGATCTCTTTGGTTCTCCATTAGGGATGTTTGCTCAGAGAGCAGCAGTTAGGCCTGTAAGGTTTTCCAGGTGTGTCCGCACAATGCAGAGAAACTCAGCAAGAGCTTATTTTTGAAATGACTTCAGAAATTCACGTCCTTCGCCCTCAAGCACACATTATGTTGATTCAGAGGAGGACGCGGCTACAGCAAAGGGATTTTGGCCGTGCTGCATCCCCCACCCCAACCAGCCCTGTCCTCCCTCCCAGCCAAAAACTTCCAAGTGACAAGACCGGCCAAATCCTGAGTTTGAGGAGATGCTGTAAAACTGCATGTTCCCAAGGTAATTAGTATGTTTGGGAAGTGACAGGGGCAACTCATGAGCAAGAGCCAAGGTCAGGCTCCTCTAACTGAGAATAAGCACCTTCCGTCAGGCTGAGCTGCGAATCAGAATTTAAATGTACACGGGGAGTGGAGAGAGTAAGGTGGCCAGGCAGAGAGAAACCAGGTGAAGGTGCCCCAGAGACCATGGCAGAAGGGCCTGGAGAGAGAGAGAAGGTTAGGCAGCGTCAGGCCATGCGTTTCTCAAGAAGCCGAGAAACAGCTGGGGCAAAGCTTCTCTTTCCAAGCAGGATCTGAACTTCCTTGACTAGCAGCGTAACTTCAAAGCTAAGTGAGCCAAGAAAGAGACGCTCAGCTACTTTAAGGGGTGGGGGGAGAGATTAGGTAAAGGTAAAGGGACCCCTGACCATTAGGTCCAGTCGTGGCCAACTCTGGAGTTGCGGCGCTCATCTCGCTTTATTGGCCGAGGGAGCTGGCCTACAGCTTCCGGGTCATGTGGCCAGCATGACGAAGCTCCTTCTGGCGAACCAGAGAAGTACATGGAAATGCCGTTTACCTTCCCGCCGGAGTGGTACCTATTTATCTACTTGCACTTTGATGTGCTTTCAAACTGCTAGGTGGGCAGGAGCAAAGACCAAGCGACGGGAGCTCACCCCGTCGCAGGGATTCGAACCGCCGACCTTCTGATCGGCAAGCCCTAGGCTCTGTGGTTTAACCCACAGCGCCAGCGCCTCCCTGTGCTAGGAAGAGATGCATGTGATGCAATTTACAAACTTGCTTGCTTCTCATTTGGCTTCCCTGTTTCCCAGGGTGTCTTTTCAACTTGCCTAGCAAAGCTAACCCTGTCTCCAAAGTTTGCATTAAGGTTTCAAATCCAGCCAAACTGAAAGCTTTTCCTTCCCTCACAGAAGCCGAATCGGAAACATTCTGACGGTTTTGTTCCCTGAGTGGCTAGGAAAGTTTGAGGAACATTCTGCTCCATTTTGGGCCAGTGTCCATGGCGCTGCCCATCCCTCGTGCAATGCAGCTGCTCGATTCAAGAAATGAGGGGCTTGTTAAACCTTTGAGCATTTCTCAAAGGACAATATGGGGAATTAATACACAAATACTAGTACTTAAGAGCCAATTTGCGAGGAAGAGACAGATATAAAAATCCTTTGGTGGGATCCCCACTGCATTCCAGTCGAAGTGTACCGTATTTTTCGCTCTATAAGACGCACCAGACCACAAGACGCACCTAGTTTTTGGAGGAGGAAAACGGGGGATAAAATATTCTGAATCTCAGAAGCCAGAACAGCAAGAGGGATCGCTGCGCGGTGAAAGCAGTGATCCCTCTTGCTGTTCTGGCTTCTGGGATAGCTGCGCAGCCTGCATTCGCCCCATAAGACGCACACACATTTCCCCTTACTTTTTAGGAGGGAAAAAGTGAGTCTTATAGAGCAAAAAATACAGTACCTCTCCTCCTCACAGGTTTATTTCATTTCACTTTCCTGCAATTTATTGGCAGCCCAACCGCTGATATTTTCTGGTCGATTTGCAGGGATGATAAACAAATACAACTGCAATAAAACCATAACAATTGGGGTGGTGGAACCAAACCAGCACACTAAGTCTGCAAGACCAAAGATGGAATTGGCTATCCACAGTGCTGACTGGCTCCCTCTTCCCATGCTGTCACAGAGGACAGGTCTACCCTGCCCCCCCCCCCCCAAAAAAGAAGATAGTCATCGAGGCAACAAATGAATTGATTAAAAGCAAGGACATTCGGGCAACACACTTAAAATAATTATTTGACAGCTGAGCAAAACCATAGACTTGTAGAACTGGAAGTTAACCTCAACCGCCCTCTAGCCCAGCTCCTTGGCAATGCAGGAATTGCAGATGGGTAACCCCTGACAGAGGACCACGCAACAACCTCTGTTTAAGAAAATCCAAGGAAATTTATTTATTTATTTATTTATTTATACATACATACATACATACATACATACATACATACATACATACCCAGCCCTTCCCGGTTCAACAACCGGGCTCAGGGCGGCTAACAACAAATTTAAAACACTTAATTGTAAAAGCAGCATAAAATACAGTATAAAAACATGAATAACAATAAAATTCAAAGTTCAGAAATCAATTTGGGGGAAGTCCATCGAATAAGCATTAGATAGTCACCAGGGCTAACTGGCTGAATTAGTCCTACTTGGGCCAGTGAGGAGGCCAGGGGAGAATTAGCTGTGGGGTCTCAGAGCAGGTAAGGGAAGGGAAATAAAAGATCAGGCTGAACTCAAATTAAAAGCCAGGAGGAATAGCTCTGTCTTACAGGCCCGGCAGAAGGAGGTTAAATCCTGAAGGGCCCTAGTCTCATGGGACAGAGCATTCCACCAGGTTGGAGCCATCACTGAGAAGGCCCTGGTGGAGAATAGTCTGACTTCCTTAGGGCCTGGGACCTCTAAACTATGGTTATTCATGGACCTTAAGGTCCTCTGTGGGGCAGACCAGGAGAGGCGGTCCCGTAGATACGAGGGCCTTAAGGAAGGAGAGCCCACTACCTTGTGACTGAGTCCATTCCACTGTCCAACAAGAATTCCTTTTAGGGAAGAGGTCTGTGGGAGGGGGCAGACTGTGCATTGCACAGAGGGCTGGGCTGGATGAGACTTTGCTGGTCTATCCCCTCCAGATGTTGTTGTGATGGCAACTCCCATCATCCCTAGCCAGCACGAAGGCAGAGGCTGGACTAGACCATTTGTGGGGTCCCTGCCAACTAAACACATGATTATATAGTGGCTGAGACAGTGCTTGAATGCCTGCCTACCCTTCTCCAACCTGATGCCCTCCTGATGTTTTGGACTGTAACTCTCACTAGCTCTAGCCACGATGGGCAAACAAGGAAGGGCAGACATCATGATCCCATCATCAGCAACTCTTGGGCCATGCTGGCTGGGACTGATGGAAGGCCAGCAATATCTGAATGTTCCCCATTCCTGCCCGCTCAGATAGCATCTTAAATAATGTTCCATGCCACTCCAGTCTCTGAGCGTTGAGAGAATCCAGGGGTTGCCTTTGTTGCAGCTCTTGCAATGGAGCCCATCCTTTTGGGATGCGGATGAGGACACTGCAGTGGCCAGCCAAGGCCATTGTCTTACAAAGAAACTTGCCTGGCTAGTTCAGCAGTAGGACCCTCTCTTTGATTCTAACCCTCCCTGGGTACAGGACCCCAAGAATTGGAAGGGACTTGTGGCATCATCCAGATTGACCCCATAAGCCCAACAAGAATAATGAAGGTAAATATAATAAGCTGTTTCACACCTAACTGGCAAGAGAGCGATGTCAGAGAGAAATTTTGCAGCAAAATTACGTTCCAAAGCGAAGAATTGATCTGCCTCTGTGCATCATCCCCCTGCATAAAGCAGTTTCTGGGCCACACGTGGATCGTGCCCATAGGCCTGGTGTCCTGCCTGCCTTCCTTTCCTTCACCCCCCCCCCCCCATGAATAGCAATGCAGGGGTAGGTAAGAGGAGAAGAGTGACTGGAGCCTTCCTAAACCCATCTGCAATCCTCAGAGGCTTGGGAAGATTTGCAAAGTTAGCAGATTTTATTAGTAGCTCGGCTATTAGTGACGGAATGGGTTATTAGCACTTAAAGCGGTGGAACGTTCTTGCCTGCTTTGGCTGCGGCAGCTGCAAGGCTCTGTCTCTCAGCTCAGAAAAGATTAGCAGATTCCTGATGGTGGCAGGAAAGGTGACCTCGCTCCGCCCCCCCCCCCGCCACTCCCCATCTTCCCAGTCCTTTATTAACCCCAGTTCAGCAAAGCTCAGCAACGCAGAAATGGTTTGTTTACAACAATCCTGGAAGCGTGGGCTGGCGCACACCAGCAGCCTGCAAAACGAACCCTCCTATGCGCACAGAGGAGACAATGACCTTAATGGATTAGAGAATTGGGCCAAAACTAACAAAATGAATTTCAGCAGGGAGAAACAGGAAGATGGAAGGTTCTGCACTTAGGCAGGGATAGCCAGATGCATGAATAAAAGGGTGGGGGGCACCTTGCTTGACAGCAGTCCCTGTGGAAAGGATTGGGAGGGTGGGTTTGTAGACCACAGGCTTAATATGAGTCAGCAGTGTGATGCAGCAGCAAAAAGAAGCTAATACTATTCTAGGCAGCATCAACAGAAGGGAAATGATAGTCCTGCTCTATTCTGCCTTGGTCAGATCAGACCTGGAGTCCTGTGTCCAGTTCTGGGCACCACAGTTTAAGAAGAATGTTGACAAGCTGGAAGGTGGGCGGAGGAGGGAGGGCAGAATGATCCAGCATCTGGAAACCAAGCCTGATGAATTGGGTATGCCTAGCCTGGAGACAGCATCTTAAAAAGCAGAGACATCACCTTGCCAACAAAGGTTCGTTTAGTTAAAGCTATGGGTTTCCCAGTAGTGATGTATGGAAGTGAGAGCTGGACCAGAAAGAAGGCTGATCGCCAAATAATTGATGCTTTTGAATTCTGGTGCTGGAGGAGACTCTTGGGAGTCCCATGGACTGCAAGAAGGTCAAACCTCTCCATTCTGAAGAAAATCAGCCCTGAGTGCTCACTGGAAGGGCAGGTCCTGAAGCTGAGGCTCCAGTACTTTGGCCACCTCATGAGAAGAGAAGACTCCCTGGAAAAGACCCTGATGTTGGGAAAGATGGAGGGCACAAGGAGAAGGGGACGACGGAGGACGAGATGGTGGGACAGTGTTCTCGAAGAGACCAGCATGAGTTTGACCAAACTGCGGGAAGCAGTGGAAGACAGGAGGGCCTGGTGTGCTCTGGTCCAGGGGGTCATGAAGAGTTGGGCTCGACTAAACGACTAAACAACAACAACAAAAGCCTGGAGAAGAGAAGACTGAGAGGGGATACTTTAGCTTTCTGAGGGCAGCAGCTGTTTGACAGAGGATCAGACTCCCTTAGAAGGCAGTGGACTCTCCTTCATGGGTTGTTTGAAGTAGATATAATGATATAAATTTATTATTTATACCCCACCCATCCGGCTGGGCGGCTCCGAACAGAATATGAAAAACCTGACAAAACATCAAACATTAAAAACTTCCCTAAACTGGGCTGCCTTCAGATGTCTTCTGAAAGTCAGATTGTTTTTTATTTCCTTCACATCTGAAGAGAGGGCGTTCCACAGGGCGGGCGCCACCACCGAGAAGGCCCTCTGCCTGGTTCCCTGTAACCTCACTTCTCGCAGTGAGGGAACCGCCGGAAGGTCCTCAGCATTGGACCTCAGTGTCCAGGCAGAATGATGGGGTGGAGACGCTCCTTCATGGCTGTTGGGGTATCTTCCAACTCTACAATTCTATTATTAAAAGGCAACATGAGAGTCATATTCAAATATCTGAAGCCCTGTCACACAAAGGATGAAGTAGATTTGCTTTCTGTTACTTGAATCGCAAGAATGGGCCTTTTCAGTCGTGGCTCCCCGACTTATGGAATACTCTCCCCAGAAAGGCACACCCGGCTCCATCACTAGCCACTCTTATGCACCACAAAACACACATTTTTTCCAGGCAGGCTTTAAATATTGTGACCTTCTTTAGTGGGCAAGGTGCATTATGACAGCTTTTTATTTATAGCGGATGTTCGGGTTGCAAACATGATCCGTGTGGGATGCACGTTCGCAACCCGCAGCGGCGCATCTGCGCACGCATGTGTTGCGATTCGGCGCTTCACTTCTGCGCATGCGCGACCGCCAAAACCCGGAAGTAACCCATTCTGGTACTTCCACGTTTCAGCGGTCCGTAACCCAAAAACAACTTGAAGTGTCTGTAACCCGAGGTAGGACTGTATCTGGATGTTTATGGCTTTTGTTCTGCTTTAGTTTTAATTTCTGTATTATACTGTAAGTCACTTTGTGTCTCCTTTCTCTTTTTCTTTTAAAAAAGCAACTAGTAAGAGGAAGAAATAATAAAACAGCATCACAAAAGGATTCTGACGAAACCTTAGGAAGAACTTAGTAATGATTAGACACTGGAAGGGAATGCCAGAGATGGTGGTGGAGTTTTTAAGCACAAGTGGGATTGAATCATAGAACTGTAGACCTGTAGAGCTGGAAGGGAACCTGAGGGTCATCTAGTCCAACTGCCTACAATGCAGGAATCTCAACATGTGATCCCTTACCCAATTCGAAAGCATATTGCATGGTCACCTCACTCAGGGGCTCCCTTCTAATCCCAGGGTTCTGCTGGGTGACCCCTGAACAGTTAAGATGTGATGGACTATGCAGAATTGGATAAATTAACAGGAAGTATTCGAAACCTGCGGGACCAGAGATTCTTAGAAGACTGGAGTAAATATACGAATTATTTGAAAAGTAATAGTAATGAACAGATTACGCTAGTAGGACTGCAAGAAGTTTTGTAAGGAGGACTATTTGAAATATTGCAAGAAAGACTATGAGGAGAATTATTAGTTCATGATAATTAAGAGTAATAGGTATTTTAAGAAATGCAGAATAAGTGAAAAAGAACAGAAAATCACCAGAGGTGTTGATGGAAGTTTAAAACAATGTATAAGAAGTTATGTTATGTGACTGTTGGAAATGATATGTTAAAAAAACTAATAAAAATATGTATATATAAAAAAAGAACAGTTAAGATGTGTTCCGGATGCTCTTTTGCTCTGCAAAGAGGACCACTGGAGTGCAGCAGTTAACACATTTCAGACTATTACCAGGGAGAGACCAGGGTTTAAAACCCCACTCAGAAACGTGAAGTTCAGTGGGTGGTGAGCTTGGGTGCCTCTCAGCCTAACCTACCTCACAGGGTCGTTGAGGGGATTTAAACGAGGAGAACCATGTTTGCCGCCTTGACCTCCTTGGTGAAAAAAGGTGGGCAATAAATGCAATAAATTTTTAAAGGTGGGACATAAATGCAGTGAAAATGAGAAGCAGAAGACACAGGCCCTTCTGCCCCAGTGACAAGTGACCAGCCAGCAGATTGACTGTGAAGTAATAAGGTCTCTTCTCATAAGCAATCCTGATTAATGAGATTGACCTATCCTTAAGAGGCTTTCACTGATAAAGGTAATATGATTAATGTGCGATTCAAAGATCGTTCTAAAGCCCTGTGGGAGAGGAGGAGCACACTGTCTCTGCGGACATGGGTGGGGTGGGGGTCATTATTGGCTGAAATGAGTTGCAAGCTAATCTGCAAATATGCCCCAATCGCTCCCCCCCCCCCCCGGGATTGATGTAAATAAAATACTTAGTGTAACTCCTTGCAGACAGAACCACTTGGAGACTGAGACAGAACATTTAAAGCACTATGGGACCATTTCAAATGGCAGGGGGAAGCAATGGCCTTTGAGCCCTGCCTGCAGGTTTTTATACAGGCACCTATCCTTGAGTGGCCCACAGGACCTCGTTCTAATCCAGTACAACAATCCTTTTAGCCTTACGCCTTAAGCAGGTGTTGTGGCAAATGGGAGAAGGGGATGCGAAGATGCACATCGGCCTGTGAAGAGTCCGTCAGAGCAAACACTAAGGAAGTCAGACTATCCTCCACCAGGGCCAGGGCCTTCTCAGTGATGGCTCCGACCTGGTGGAATGCTCTGTCCCTTGAGACCAGGGCCCTTCAGAATTTAACCTCCTTCCGTCAGACCTGTAAGAGCTATTCCGCCTGGCTTTTAATGTGAATTCAGTCTGATCTTTTATTTCCCTTCCCTTCCCTCCCCTTTTATGAAGATCACCCACTCTGAGACCCCACAGCTAATTCTCCCCTGGCCTCCTCGCTGGCCCAAGTAGGAACAATTCAGCCAGCTAGCCCTGGTGACTATCTAATTGATCTTTGATTTTTGAATTTTATTGTTATTTATGTTTTTTATACTGTATTTTATGCTGCTTTTATAATTAAGTGTTTTAAAGTGTTTTAAGTTTGTTGTTAGCCGCTCTGAGCCTGGTTTTTGAGCCGGAAAGGGCAGGGTATAAATAAAAATGTATTATTATTTTATTATTACTCCAATTAAAAGTTGAAACAGCTCTGCGAGGGATGCTCAGATGTTCTTCCTCGTGTGCAACATGGCATGGATCAGGGTGGGTAGAGGAGGAAGAGGAGGAGAGGGACTCACACTTATCTCTGGAGATGTCACTCACCGGCCTGCACCCTCTTCAAACAGCCTAATTATTGCCCGGAGGAAGACAGAGATCATTTGTGTGTGCAAACTGATTAAAGTCATAACTAGCTGGACTAACCGCTGTTGTAAAAAACAGATAGTTTGTCTCTTTGGGTGGATAGAGAAGGAAGTGGCAGCAGTGATGGTTGTTGTTTAGTCGTTTAGTCGTGTCCGCCTCTTCGTGACCCCCTGGACCAGAGCACGCCATGCACCCCTGTCTTCCACTGTAAAACCATGTGGCAGCAGCCATGGGCATGTGGCTGCCACATGGTCAACACTCTGGGGTGGATGGTCGGTAGGCTTCCTTTCAATGTGGAGGCTGTGTGAGAGAGCCACTGTGGTGTAGCATTTAGCATCAAACAAGGACCTCAGAGAGATCTAGGTTCAAATCCCCACTGGGCCATGAACAAAGATCACTGGGTGACCTTGGGACAATTGCTGCCTTTCAGCTTAACCAACCTAACAGGGTTGCAGTGGGTATTAAATGGGGAGGACTATTTAAGCCACTTTGAGCTCCTTGGAGGAAAGGCGGCATTTTTCCACCTCTGCTGTATTAAGCAGTTGGTCCCATTTCTCGCCCTCGATCTGGCCACAGTGATCCAGGTGATGGTCACCTCCAGGCTTGATTACTGTAATTTATTCTACGCGGGGCTGCCCTTAAAGGTGACCCAGAAACTCCAGCAGGTGCAGAATGCCGCGGTGAGGCTCCTTACGGGGTCCTTGCTGCGGGATCACATTCATCCAGTGCTTTACCAGCTGCACTGGCTCCCGGTGGAGTACAGGGTCAGGTTTAAGGTGCTGGTTTTGACCTTTAAAGCCCTATGCGGCATAGGACCCTCGTATTACGGGACCGCCTCTCCTGGTATTCCCCACAGAGGACCATAAATAACAACACTTTGGAAGTCCCGAGTCCGAAGGAGGTCAGATTGGCCTCAACCAGAGGCAGGGTCTTTTCAGCTCTGGCCCCGGCCTGGTGGAAGGCCCTACTGCAGGAGACCAGGGCCCGGCAGGATTTGACATCCCTTCATATAGGGTTTTGTATATAATTTTCCCCTCGGCTCTTTTTGCTGGCCCTTGCAGGACCATCATGGATAGTTGGCCCTGGTGAATATTTGACATTTTCTCCCCTTATGGCTTTGATATATAGGCTACCACTAAAACAAGGCTGCATTTTAAGCTGTATTCTAACTTATATTTTAATCAACTGTTTTTTGGTGTTTTGTTTTTTTTAAAAAAAATGTTTTTACTGTACAGTGGTACCTCGGGTTACAGATGCTTCAGGTTACAGACTCCGCTAACCCAGAAATAGTACCTCGGGTTAATAACTTTACCTCAGGATGAGGCAGCGCGGCAGCAGAGGGAGGCCCCATTAGCTAAAGTGATACCTCAGGTTAAGAACAGTTTCAGGTTAAGAATGGACCTCCAGAACAAATTAAGTTCTTAAACCGAGGTACCACTGTATTTATATTCGGTGTTAGGCACCCTGAGCCCAGTCTTGGCTGGGGAGGGGTATAAATAAATATATTATTATTATTATTATTATTATTATTATTATTATTATTATTATTAAATGTAAACAACAGCAACAACAACATGGTTCTCCTGCAGTTGCAGATGCCTCACGCTACTGGTACTGGTTTTCAGGGACTCATGGGGAAGCCTCAATGTGATTTCCATGCAGCCAGGAAGGCTGGGTAATAAGGGAGGTGCCAAAGCCAGGCCCTCCCCCCCCCCCCGGCTACTTTTCATGGTGACGCTTTAGAAAACCCACAAGTGGTTAGCGAGGTGCCCCAATGGGAAGCAGAGAAATAGCAGCTAGTAGGAAAAGGACCCACATCCCAGCCAATGAACCAAAATTTAGGACAAAATACATGCATTCCTAAAAGGGCACTTTGAGAGAAAGCATGCAAAAAAGATAGGTGCATTTCAAAAGATACCGTATTTTTTGCTCTATGACGCACCAGACCACAAGAGGCACCTAGTTTTGGGAGGAGGAAAACAAGAGAAAAAAAATATTCTGAATCTCAGAAGCCAGAACAGCAAGAGGGATCGCTGCGCAGTGAAAGCAGCAATCCCTCTTGCTGTTCTGGCTTCTGGGATAGCTGTGCAGCCTGCATTCGCTCCATAAGACGCACACACATTTCCCCTTACTTTTTAGGAGGGAAAAAGTGAGTCTTATAGAGCAAAAAATACGGTACTTCATCACCAGGAATATAGGCGGGAGAGATACCCTTAGTGCAACACCCACCCTCAAAAGCACTAGGCGGAAAGGTTAGTGCCCCAGAGGAAATGGGGCAAGAGAACCCAAAGGACATTGAAGAAGAACAGTCCTTGCCTGCAGGCTCACAAAGTGAGAAGACACAGACACAAGTGGAAAGGGAGGGAAATGGTTTGTAAGCAGCCACTTGTGTGTGGTGAGCAAATTTTGCCCCCAAGCGACCAGAAGGGAGCCTCCTTAAAACCTGGGTCCTTTTTGGCCATAAATTTCTGGGTAGAAAACAGATAGTCCTATGGTCCCCGGTGTGTGCCTTATTTTAGTGGATGCAAGGAAGACTGAAGTAACCGGTTGTGAGGTTAATGTACCGTATATACAGGCAAAGGGAGGTGCCTTTTATTGAGGCTGTTTATACCTAGAGCAGCATTGCTGTGGAATCACAGAATTGTAGAGCTGGAAGGGACGACGAGGGTCATCTAGTCCAACCCTCTGCAATGCAGGAATCTTCTGCCCAACGTGGAGTTTGACAGTACATCCCTGAGACTAAGTGACTCATGTTCTACCAGCTGAGCAATGTTGGGCTATGTACCATCTTTGACCAGCAGGTGTTCTTCCTTTATCTCAGGGGTGGAGAGCCTGTGGCCTTCCAGATGTGGCTGGTTCCCAACTCTTCAGCAGCAGCAGCCAGCAAGGATGATGGGAGTCACAGGCAAACCACATCTGGAAGGTCACTGGTTCCCCATCCCTGCTGTCACTGCAGATGGAAGCTGGGGACCTTCACTGCATGCAAAGGGTGTGCACTCTGCAAGTGACCCACCAGCCCAGCTCCACCCTCAGAGGTGCCTTACAGAGAACCACACATGCCAGCCAACATGCTCAGTCAGTGCTGCCTTGTCTTGACTAGCAGAAGTTCCCCAGGGTCTCAAGCAGGCAGGTAGTTTTTAGCCCCCCTGGCCTGCTCATTTCCCCAAAGTCACCATACCTTGGACCCATGGCTTCCTGCGTGCCAAAGGCACCTTGCAATCTTCCACTGAGTTATGGGTCCTCTCTCTGACCCAGCAGTCTGTCCAGGGTCTTGGGCAGAGAAAGAAATCATCCCCATCCATGAGAAGATCTGTACTGGGGGCTTCAAATCTCGAGGTTTCAAAAACTTGAGATTTGAACCCCGGGCCTTCTGCATGCCACAGCAGGTGCTGTGCCACTGAACTGAAGGAGAAGGGAGGCTTGGTGGAAGTCTACCTGAACCCACCCCAAATGCATTTAAAAATGTACAGTGGATGCTCGGGTTGCGAACATGATCCGTGCAGAATGAAAGTTTGCAACCCGCAGCGTCCGCAACCTGCAGCGGCGCATCTGTGCATGCTCAAAGCTCAATTTAACGCTTCTGTGCATGCACGACCGCCAAAACCCAGAAGTAACCCGTTCTAATACTTCCGGGTTTCAGTGGTCCGCAACCCGAAAAAACACAACCTGAAGCGTCTGTAACCCGAGGTATGACTGTACATGACTCCGAGCAAATGGGAGTTTCCCCAAGACAGCTTACAACAGAATCTCCTTTTAAAGCCACTGTCTAAAAGAAAGAAGCTTAGATTAAAAGCAGCAGCATAAAACAATTCCTAATCCAGTGTTGCAATTTAAAATGGGTAGCAGTTACAACCACCTCTGCAATGCATCGCGTAACCCAGAATGATGCCTTTTTGTACCACTCTGCCATTGTGGAAACATACAGTTCCCATAAGCATGGCTTTCTGGAAGTACGTCCAGAATTGCTTCAGGAATAACTCCTCAGCAGCTCCTTCTGACCACTGGACATGCTGGCTGGGCTGATGGGAGGTGGAGACCAAGAACATCTCAGGGTCTACAGATGGTCTAAACCACCCATGATCTAATTAGTAACCACTGAAAGGAGGGTTCACAAGGCACCACACCACAGAACAGAACAGAACAGAACAGAACAGAACAGTGAGAGCTGGTGGTTCCCAAACTTTTTTAGTCCCGGCCCCCTTGGTTCCATAAACTCACCCTCAGTGCCCCCTACCCTACAAAAAGCCTAATTCAGAAAAGCGCTTTGTGCGGCCCACAAACGAAAATAGTAATAACAAAATTCAAAACAGTAAACAGTTAATTGCACATTTATTCATAATCCATAGAATCATAGAGTTGGAAGAGACCACAAGGGTCATCGAGTCCAACCCCCTGCCAAGCAGGAAACACCATCAGAGCACATCCAATTCAAACTACAGTGGTACCTCGCAAGACGAATGCCTTGCAAGACAAAAAACTCGCAAGATGAAATAGTTTTTTGTTTTTTGAGTTGCTTCGCAAGACGAATTTCCCTATGGGCTTGCTTCGCAAGACGAAAACGTCTTGCGCCTTTTTCTTAAAACTGTCAATGCATTCCTATGGGAAACCGTCAATGTATTTCCTATGGGAAACCGTGCTTCGCAAGACGAAAAATTCACAAGACGAAAAAACTCGCAGAACGAATTAATTTCGTCTTGCGAGGCACCACTGTATGTAGTTTAACTAATTCCACAAAACTGATGAACCTGGTCCAGTAATACCAGTTTTCAAAGTGTGATAGTTGTTTATACCTCTGCCCCCCCCCAACTGCTGTCCCCTTGCCTCTTAGCACGCCCCCTAGGTAATCCCACTGCCCACTTTGGGAACCACTGGTGTAAGTGGATGACGGGGGCTAAACAGCTGTTGGCAAGACCCCCAAACTCAAGGTGGATCACAGCCTCAGGCATCCAGCTGCAGCACATGTGGGGTTGATGAATGTGCGCGAGAACTTCACGCCCATCTCTGAGCACAAGCGCGCAAGAGCCTTACCTTGGCCTTCCCTGTGCTCTGCAGGATGTGGACAAGGGCTGAGGCCATCTCCTCCTTGTTCTTCACACTCAGGACTGGCTCCAGAACTGAGCAGAGGACCATGTAGTTGTTGGTGATGTACTCAGCAAACTCCTTGTACATTTCCATGGGGAGGATGCTCATACTTTGGTAGCGTGACTTGATGCGGATCATGGGGCCCCCAGACTTGCCCTTGCTGGGGTTGGGTGTCACCACCGGGTACCACTTCTCCACAAACTGCCGGCCCGTGATGGAGCCCGCTGGGATGCTGACCAGCCCAATGAAGTTGGTCTTGTCCTTCTTCTTCTTCTTGTCAGTCTCCTTGTATAGGTGGACCGTGATGCCCCTCAGGGATGGAAGGTTGTTGAACTCAAAGTGCTCCCCCCAGAATACATTGTCTGTTTTCAACTTGCATGTGGTCCGTGCGTAGAGGACCTCGTCCAGGCAGAGTTCGCACAGGTACTTCTTCTTGGCCGGCAAGTCTTTGGCTTCGATAATCCACACCTTGAGCATATTCTCCACCCGCCGGCTGTTGTCCTAGAAAAGAGATGCAACGGGGTGGAAACACAGTCAAGAAGAGAGCAAGGATGTGCGGTAAGAGCATAAGGCTCCCAGTACGTTTCCGAGCACAATTCAAAGTGTTGGTGCAGACCTTTAAAGCCCTAAACAGCCTCGGTCCAGTATATCTGAAGGAGCATCTCCACCCCCATCATTCTGCCTGGACACTGAGGTCCAGCGCCAAGGGCTTTCTGGCAGTTCGCTCATTGTGAGAAGCCAAGTTACAGGGAACCAGGCAGAGGGCCTTCTCGGTGGTGGCGCCCGCCCTGTGGAACGCCCTCCCACCAGATGTCAAAGAGAACAACAACTACCAGACTTTTAGAAGACATCTGAAGGCAGCCCTGTTTAGGGAAGCTTTTAATGTTTGATGCATTACTGTATTTTAATATTTTGTTGGAAGCCGCCCAGAGTGGCTGGGGAAGCCCAGTCAGTTGGGCGGGGTATAAATAATAAATTGTTGTTGTTGTTGTTATTCTTATTATTATTATTAGGAGAGCCTGCTGGATCAGGCCACAGGGGCCCCATCTAGTCCAGCACCCTGTTCTCACAGTGGCCAAGCAGATGCCCCAGTGCAAAACCAGGACCTGAGCACAAGAGCCACACTCTTCCCCTCCTGTGGTTTCTAGCATCTGGTATTCAGAAGCAGTGCTGGTTCCCTCTGTAGAGGCAGAGCCAAGCCGTGGTGACTGCCAGCCATCAATAGCCCTCTCCTCATCCATTAACTTGTCCAATCCTCTTTCAAAGCCATCGGGGTTGGTGGCCATCACTGCAACTATGGGTTCCATAGTTTAACTACGTGCTGTGTGAAGAAGGACTTTCAGCATGTGGAGTGTGTGTTGGGGGGTGGGTGAAGCAATTACCCGCTGCGAGAATTGGAAGAACGAACGGCTTCATTATTTGCAACGTGCTAGAACAGAAAACCAATCCTTAATTACATTTTTAACTTTTAAGGAAATTACTGGCTCCTGGGAATTTGCATAATAACCCCCGCTTATGCTCGTTTCCCAAATATCACTATGATTTCTTCTCTCGCTGGCACCAATTTGCAAGAAGAAAGGAGGGCTGAGAACCTGTCTCTCTCTCTGTCCTTCCCCCCCCCCCAAACTACACATGCTTCACTTTCTAAAAAACCTATTTCACCGCTTCCAATTTGGCAGCCAAGAGAGCCTCAAAATTAAAGGGAAAGGTGTGGGGAAGGGGGGCGCCCTAAGAGAAAAGAGAACAAATTGTAGACTAAAGAGAACTGTTCTGCAGGTGTTCCTTCCGCTGTGCCGCAAATTCTCCACTGGGCTTCAGCAATGGGATAGTACTGCTGGCTTTTCACATCAGGTACCAGGGACTGCAAATGCATAGACACAGCCCCAGACCCCCAGCCAGCAAGCAAAAACCCACCCTCTTTAAAAGGGGCAGAGTTTCGAAAGAAAAGGCAATGCCTATAAATGCGTGGGAGATCATACTTAAGGATTTGCATGAGCAAAAATGGTGGGCGGGTGAGAGGGAGGAACCTCTTGTGGGGCAGAAAGTTGCCCAAGCCTTGGTGCCTTTGACAACAATAATTATCTCAGCCTATGGCCAAGCTGGTTGGGACTTTGTGGGAGTTAGAGCGCAGAACGTTCAGGGACAAGGGGATGGTTCATTGCATATTGAATCCCACAACTCTCCCCTAGGGGAAACTTTATGAAAGTTAAATTTATGCATAATCCATGAATGACACAATTGCCAAAAATCACCATTTTAAAAAAGAACAAGAGGAAGTCACCTATGGGACTGGATTTTTTTTTTTTAATATTTTTACTGTATTTATATTCAGTGTTAGCTGCCCTGAGTCCCGAGTTGGCCGGGGAGGGAGGGGTATGTATGTATGTATGTATGTATGTATGTATGTATGAATGAATGTATGAATGAATGAATGAATAAATAAATACAGTGGTGCCCCGCAAGACGAACGCCTCGCAAAACGGAAAACCCGCTAGACGAAAGGGTTTTCCGTTTTGGAGGTGCTTCGCAGGATGAATTTGCTATGGGCTTGCTTCGCAAGACGAAAATGTCTTGCGATTCCTGGGGTCCCCCCCCCCTTTTCCCCAAGCCCCTAAGCCGCTTAACAGCTGTTCGCTAAGGCGCTTAACAGCTGATCGCTAAGCCGCTTAACAGCTGATCGCTAAGCCACTTAACAGCTGATCTAAGCCGCTAATCCCTTAAGCCTTTAATAGCTGCTAATAGCCGCTAAACCGCTAATAGCGCTAATCCGCTAATGGGCTTGCTTCACAAGACGAAAAAAACCGCAAGACAAAGAGACTCACGGAACGGATTCTTTCTGTCTTGCGAGGCACCACTGTAAGGCTACCACCTGTAGCCTGCACTACTCTTGGCAGTTATTTTAAGAGGAACCTGGATTGGTTCTGCCATCTATGGACACGTACCTGGGAATAAGAGCATAAAAGAGCCCTGAGGCTGGATCAGGCTGGTGGCCTGTCTAGTCCAGCATCCTGTTCTCTGAGTGGCCAGCCAGACACCTCTTGAGAAGCCCAAGGTCCTGAGTACAACAGCAACTCTGCCCACCTGCAATTCCCAGCAACTAACATTCAGGGGGCAGACTGCCTCCAACTATGGAAGCATAGCACAGCCATCAACTGAGGTCCAGGGAACCTGAAGCACCGCCTGAACTTGTGTATCACTCATTCACTAAGGTCATCCACAGGAGCGTCATTGTTCGCTCCCCTAGTTGGCAAGACTCATTTGAGTTTTATGGTGTCCTTGGCCCAGTCCTGTGGAACTCTCTGCCACTGGAGATTCCGCAGGAATGCCCAATCCTCTTTTAAAGCCAAGCAAGTTGATGACCACCACTGTGTCCTGAAGTTCTACAGTTTAACTATGTGCTGCATGAAGCTGCTGCTTAGCTGGTACCTTGTTCGGGTGCACAGCACGGCGCAGATTCTCCATCCACTTGTCCCTCTCTGCTGCAGAGCGGCAGGAAAAGCATTTGCTCCCGGACGATGTCGTCACCTGGAAGAGAAGAAAGAAGCGAGAGTTTCTTGCAAGCTGACCCAACCTTAGGAGCCACGTATCTCTGGGCTATGTGCCATCCTTGTAAGACCCTGCCCTACATTGTCCTTTTTAAAAATAAACAAATTAATTTTATTAAATGTTACAAAAAAAATGAATAGAAAAAAGAAATAGAAACAATACACAACCATACATAAAAACATTTTATCTACACAATTTTCCAGAATGCAAACTAGAAAAGAAGAAAGACAAAAGATAGAAGAAGGAAACAAGAAAAAAATGAAAAGAAAAAATACTTTTCATAATCAATTATCCCAAATTCATTTTTGGTCAGTTGCAACAAGGCAAAATTGTCACCAGAAGGGAGTTGCTTCCCTGGATGTGTATTTTAATGAGCTGAACAGAGTGTGTATGACTTTACCAGTGCTTATCTTACATTTTGCCTGCTATTTTGTTAATGTTGTTAATATCGTTTTATAGATTATTAATGCTGTATTGATTTGTCAACCATAGAACACGACTTTTGCTTTAATTCTGACGCTTAGTTTATTTCTTCAGTTGTTGCTTTGTTAACAGTGTTTTATGGCTTGTAATTGCTTCACTGATGATTTGTTAATTATTCCATATGATTTATGCTGTGCTTGTGATGTTCTGTTATGCTCTGCCATGCTACTGTTAGCTATTGTTTGTGAGCCACTTTGGGATTCCTTAGAATGAATAGCGGCACAGGAATACAATAAATCAAATCAAATATCAAACCACTGCATGTCCCAGCTTGGGGAAAGGAAGCAGACAGCTGATCAGATGGTTAACGAAGGAGGAGTCAGGGTCTGGGGCCACGACGTAGGAAATCATGAGGCTGGCACACAAGGAGAGCTGGTGGGAGACTGAGAACAAGACCCCCAAACCCACATGGCCAATGGGTGGCCAGTGAATGAATGAATGAACAAACGAGCTGTGAGGTGGAAAAGGCTGGGTGTATTAAAGTCTGAGGGTCTCGCAGTGACTTCATAACTGAGAGTTGTGGACTTGGACCTCCCCAGTCCTAGTTGGACACTCTAACCCAGGTGTGGGGAACCTCAGGCCCCAGGGCCCCAAATGCAGCCCTCCTGCTCTGTCTACCCCTTTGAACATTTCATGCCTAGCTGGATTAGGTCCATTAAAGCTTCTGTGGATGGAGGACAGAGAGGAGTGACTAGCGGGAAACGGCATCTATCGCCCCACCTCCACTATTGCCTCTGGCCCCACCTACCCCTGGCAGGTGGCCCCAGGAAGGCTGCCCAGAAATGAATGCAGCCCTCGGGCTTGAAAGGTGTGGCCCCCCATGCTGCTCTAACGTCTGCACCATCTTCAAATATCTCAAGGGCTGTCACATGGAGCAAGCTTGTTTTCTCCAGTTCTGGAGGGTAGGACTTGAACCCATGGCTTCAAGTTAAAAGAAAGGAGATTGTGACTAAACATCAAGAAGAGTTTTCTGACAGTAAGGGTTGTACGACAGGGAACGGACTCTCTTGGGAAGTTGTGGACTTGCCATCATTGGAGGTTCTAAAGCAGTGGGCAGATGGCCATCTGTCATGGATGCTTTTGCTGTGGTTCCCACATTGCAGGGGGTCAGACTAGATGGCCCTTGGGGTCCCTTCAAATTATACAATTCTATGATCCATTATGTTTCCAACAATGTCACCACTTTTGTGTGTGTGGTTTTGATCAATAATATAAACACTTTAACTTATATTGGGATTGTGTTTTAGTCAAAAAGCTTTGGAATTTGGTTTATAAGGAAATATGCGGACTGTATCTTGCCCGACATCGATTCTGTAAGATATTTTTGACGAAGGCAAAACCATCCTATCATCACAAGAGATGCTCCAACCAGCCAACAACAGTACACAAAAAAGAAGTGTAGATGAGAGGAAGCTGCACACACAAAATACATACAGAGATGAAAATAGTATCTTGCCCAAAAATTCACCTTTAAGATCACAACGATGTGGCAGATGGCACAAGCCAGGGAGAAAGAAATGGGGGGGGGGGGGGACAGAAATATAAATTGATCCCTGCAGGGGTTGGGCTAGATGACCCTCGGGTTCCCTTCCAATTCTGCAATTCTGTGACTCTTGGGTGTACAATGGAAAATCTGAAACAGCACGACGGGAGAGGGGAGAAAGCTCTTTCACATGCCCAGGTACCACATAGATTAGGCACATTATGCAATGGGCGGGGAAGCCCCAGTAATATGCATACTGTAATGAAGCCCAGGGTGTTATGTGTGTTTTATTTATTAATAAAGTTTTTAAAAATACAGGTATTAGTTTGCCAGGACAAAATTCAATTAGTGCAGTGAGGAGGGAGGAAATCATTAGTTTCTCAAATCTAACTCATTTTGCCTCATTATCCTTGTTCCATGGGTGGGTGGCTCTTTCTAGAGCAGGCAAAATAACTCTGCAATTTTTGCTTGCCGCCTGAAACGAAAGCAAGGTAGAGAGGAAAGTCTGGAAGGTGTTTCTGCTGCAAGCCAAGCGCCTTATTGAAATGCAGAGCCCAGCCTCTCTCAAGGACAGTCGTGAGGGTGGCATGGAGAAGCAAGAGGCAGGGAGGCGCTAATGGCAGCGGTGACATTATGCTTGTGATACCAGGGCGGGGGAGAGCTGTGGCTCAGCAGTGAAGCACCTGCTTGGCATGCAGAAGGAACCCGGTGTAATCCCCAGGTCTGGAAAGGACCCCTGCCTGTGACCTGGGAGACCCAGATAGGCCAAGGGCTCGTCTTGGTGGAAGGCAGGGCTTTTTCAGCCATAACTCAATGGAAATCAGTTCCGGCACCTCTCAGGTGAGAACCATTGCCATTGTAAGAAAACAAGGGAGGCGCTAATGGTGAGTTCCACCACCTCTTTTTCTAGAAAAATAGTACTGGTGGAAGACAACTTCATTGGATGCTGCTACATCAGCCTGTTACTTGGAAGCACGACGGCTCAAATCTTGGTCCATTTTGTGGGTGACAACCATAGCTGAATGGTATACAGAAGATGCTTTTAATGCAGAAGGGCCCCAAGGTACAATTCCCCACTGGCATCTCCAGGTAGGTAAAGGTAAAGGGACCCTTGACCATTAGGTCCAGTCGTGGCTGACTCTGGGGTTGGGGCGCTCATCTCGCTCTATAGGCCGAGGGAGCCGGCGTACAGCTTCCGGGTCATGTGGCCAGCATGACTAAGCCACTTCTGGCAAACAAGAGCAGCGCACGGAAATGCGGTTTACCTTCCCACCGGAGCGGTACCTATTTATCTACTTGCACTTTGAGGTGCTTTCGAACTGCTAGGTGGGCAGGAGCAGGGACCGAGCAACGGGAGCTCATCCCGTCGCAGGGATTCGAACCGCCGACCTTCTGATCGGCAAGGCCTAGGCTCTGTGGTGTAACTCACAGCGCCACCCACGTCCCTGCATCTCCAGTTAGGGCTGGGTAAAGACTTTGTTCTGAAACGCTGGAGAGCTATTGCTTCCAGCCAGTGTAACACTGAGACGGAGGGATCAATGTTTGACTTCCTGTCTTCCTGTGGAGCAATGCGCTCACCTCTGGAGGTGGCAGGGGGCAGCAGGAGGCTGAGAGTGATGGGAGGGAAGGCTGGAGGCTACTGTGTGTCCTCATAAGTCAGGGCAAGCTTGTGGGTGGAAAGAGCAGGCAGAAATCCTGCAACCCAGATAAATTATGCAAACGGAGGCATCTGCATGGATGCGTTTTGCAAAGTTCGGAGGACAGCGGAAGGTGCAGTGCGACAAAGCTCTGCAACTGGACCTTACCTCGGGAAAGAGTTCTGCTCACTGCACCCTCCCATCACCAAAAGGCTCCCCCCACGCAGCCCCAAACACACACCATGTGCCAAACAGTCAGACTGCCTGCGCCCTCCCGGCGTTGCATGCACAATCAAGGAGATGCCAGGACTTGAACCTGGGACCTTCTGCATGCAAAGCAGATTCTCTGTCACTCTACAGTCCTTCACCATATTCAATCGGACCACTGGCCCATCTAGGCCTACACTGCCTGCACTGACAGGCAGTAGCAGCCTACCCTGAGATGCTGGTGGTTGAACGCAGGGCCTTCTGCAAGCAATGTCTGATGATCAAACATTGAGCTATGGCCTCGGGTCAGACCATTTCTCCACCTAGCTCAGTCCTGGGGGTCCACAGGCACATGTCGAAGACAGGCACCCAATTTCACCCTGGTGTGGGAGGATCACGCCTCTGTCCTCAAGGCAGGGAAAGCACAGCAGCAAGATGTGCCTCCAGCCCCAGGCTCCCTATTCCTCAGAACAATTCCTGCCACCCCCATCCTGCCCAGATGCCTTTGGTGTGTCAGGTTAACTTTGCTGTTCCTCCCCATGAGGTTGTTTTCCAGGACGTCAGTTCAATTTTGTCCATTCCTGATGCTTTTCCTTGAGTGTAAGACCATCAACTGGGGACGCAGGTGGTGCTGTGGGTTAAACCACAGAGCCTAGGACTTGCCGATCGGAAGGTCGGCGGTTCGAATCCCCATGACGGGGTGAGCTCCTGTTGCTTAAGGGAAATGTACAAGTCTGTGAGGGCAGGGACTGTCTCGTTCTGATTCTATGCAAGCCGCCCAGGCAGGCTTTTCAGATGGAAAGTGGGGTACAACCCCCCCACACCCGGCCCCGTGATAAAGCAAGCAATACATAAGTGATTGCTATGGCACAAAATGAACATAAAAGCAACCCTGTTGGGTCAGGCCAAAGGTCCGCTGAGTCCAACCTCCTGCTTCCCACAGGGGTCAAACTCTCAGGACTGCACACCCACCCACTCTGAAAGCAGGGCATCCGGCCAGCAGCCTTCCTGGGTGTCAATGGGTGCACCTTACCTCGAAGCAGAAATCCTGCCCCAGGATGCTGCTATGAACAGGCTTAATGACCACTTCTTCCTCCATGCTGAGATCCAGGGCCTCCACAGCGCTACTTGGACTGAGCAGTGACTCGTGGGAGCGAGATTCCTTCAGCCTGGGCATTAGATGGGATCTGGAGGGGGAGGAAGGCAAGAACAGTGAGGATCAGAGCCACACCCTTCCAGCACCACGGAAAGGACCAAGCGCCGCTTTCCACAATAGCCCTTGAAAAAAGAAGTGCCCGATTGGACCAACAGCACATCTGGATTGTATTTAGGAATATAACAACCTGTCTCACTATTTATCAAATTTCTATACCACCCATCATCCGAGGGTCAGTTTACAATACCAAAACACAAAAACATGTACATTGTACCTGGTCAGACCATTGGTCCCATCCTGCTCAGTATTGTTTACCCCAGGCTTCCCTAACCTCGGTCCTCCAAATGTTTTGAGACTACAATTCCCATCATCCCTGACCACTGGTCCTGCTAGCTAGGGATCATGGGAGTTGTAGGCCAAAAACATCTGGAGGGCCGAGGTTGAGGAAGCCTGGTTTACCCTGACGGGCAGTAGCTCAATATTGTCCACCAGGCTCTCCTGGATTTCCGGCAGGGGGTCTGTCTCAGCCCCACCTGGAGAGGCTAGCGGGGCTCAAACCGGCGACCTTCCCTGATCTACAGCCCTTCCCACCTATACAGGTCCCCAAAGTTGCTCACAAGTGCAATAAAACAAGATAAAACAATAGGATTGGGTTTAAAACCAATAAGGAAGAACAACAAGCAATCAGCACCATTGTAAACCAAGACTCTGAGGATCAGAGATTTTAAATAGAGATTTTAAATAGAAGCCTGCTAACACATTAAATAGAAGCCTGCTAACTCAAAAAAAAGTTCGACAACTTTGGTTGGCCCTCATGGCTCTTCACTTCACCAAATCTGGCCCTCTTTGGAAAAAAGTTTGGACACCACTGTATCTAATGAAACGCGTTGGCCATACAGTGGATGCTCGGGTTGTGAATGTGATCCATGCGGGATGCATGTTCGCAACCCGCAGCATTCACAACCCGCAGCAGCGCGTCTGCGCACACACGGGTTGCAATTTGATGCTTCTGTGCATGCACAAAGTGCAATTTAGCGCTTCTGCGCATGCGAGACCGCCAAAAGCCGGAACTAACCCATTCCGGTACTTCCGGGTTTCGGCGGGTGAGTAACCTGAAAAAAACGCAACCTGAAGCGGCTGTAACCCGAGGTATGACTGTATTAAGGGCTTGAGAGAGCACCTTGGTGGGGCTGTATGGGGTTTGCAGGTCACAAACTAGGGTGCCTCCCGGTGCACCCTTGCGTTTAAGCATTAGCCAGGTAGCCACAGGTAACCCAGAATTGCATATGTGCAGGTGAGTGAGCACACAGAGAAGGGAAGAGCACTACGTCCTCTCTGGCAGCAGGAAGGTGTGTGTGCTCCACTGGGCTAGCAAACATGTTTGCAGGCTACTAACCTTCTTGGGCTCACGGTCAAGGCTGACTGAATGGGACCTTTGGTCGTGCGAGATCAAGCAGGGAATTCAGGGAAAGGAAAGGCAGATTTGAGAGGATCGGCAACAGCTGGTAGGAACTCGCTCCAGAGAGAGAGGTGTGTCAGGCACCTTGATTATTCAGCTTCCGGCAAATGCCTTTTGACACTTGAGGAGTGCATATTTTTTAGAACACACCTTATTTTCTGTGATTGTAGGCTGTTTTAAACAGTTTCTAATGCTGTGTTTTAGTGCTGCAACCTGCCCCGTGACCTTAAGATAAAGGGCGGGTAATTAATAATGATAATAATTTTACATTCTTGGGTTTGAATGAAAATCTGCTGAAGATTGTTGTGTGATCCTTTCCCGCCCACAGACAAGGAAAGGAAGCCGGCTCCAGAACATTTCCCGCCCCTCGTTTCTTTGGACAATGATGGGAATAATTTTAAGTCAGCCACAACAATGCAGCAAGGACAGAATGGGCATTGTTGAGGTCCCAGAGCAGCTTAAAAGAAAACAAATACTCGGGGTGTCTTGGAAAAGAGCAAAGACGCAGGGTAAATGAAAACCTCCCTGCAGATAGTGACAAAAGCCAGTGTAGATATTCACAACCATCTGTTTCCCCCCTCATCCCTCCCTTGGATCATTGGAATGGGTTGTAAACTTGAAATTAGGGCTCCAGGGATGATGCAGGAAGTTGAAGGCACCCCATAAGGAGGAAGGGAACACCCGGCAAGAACAGAACTTTATGGAAGAGCCATAGCTCAGTGGTGGAACACCTGTTTTGCATGCAGAAGGCCCCATACACACAAAATTAAGATGCCAAGTACCATCAGCACATCTGCGTTCCTATTTTCTTATTCCCCAAATGTCTATTCTATTCTATTCTATTCTATTCTATTCTATTCTATTCTATTCTATTCTATTCTATTCTATTCTAGTATTGCATTGCATTGCATTGCATTGCATTGCATTGCATTGCATTTCCACCCCACCTTTTTTCTGAAGCTGGCATATGTTAGGTAAAGGTAAAGGTAAAGGGACCCCTGACCATTAAGTTCAGTTATGACCGACTCTGGGGTTGCGGCGCTCATTTCACTTTATTGGCCGAGGGAGCCGGCATACAGCTTCTGGGTCATGTGGCCAGCATGACTAAGCCGCTTCTGGCGAACCAGAGCAGCGCACGGAAACGCCGTTTACCTTCCCGCCGGAGTGGTACCTATTGATCTACTTGCACTTTGACGTGCTTTTGAACTGCTAGGTTGGCAAGAGCAGGGACCGAGCAACGGGAGCTCACACCATCGCGGGGATTCGAACCACCAACCTTCTGATCGGCAAGTCCTAGGCTCTGTGGTTTAACCCACAGCGCCACCCACATCCCTATGTGTTAGGTACTTCCTCTCATTTAATCCCCACAGCAACCCTGTGAGGTAGGTTAGACTGAGAGGCTGCGACTGGCCCCCAAGGCCCTACAGTCAGCTTCCCGGCTGAATGGAGATTTGAACCCTGGTCTCCCAGGTCCTAATCCAACGCTCTAACCACCACACCACACTGGATCTCTCTTCCAGACGGGAAACCCTTTCAATAAGACCACATGCATCAAAAGAGAAGAAGGGAGCATAGCGTTTTTTGCTTCCAGACAATTGGCTGTGCCCAGATACAAACTGCACCAGCTAATTAAATCAATCCATTGCCTTTTCTTAATAATAAGGGTTCCTATGGCACATCCGTGTCCTTGGCACTTGCAAAGTATAGAACAGGTCTCTGCTGAAAGAGATTTACAATCCAGAAACTGATGTGGGGACACAATGGAAACGGAAGAAGCATGGAGGCTTGGGATGTTGTGTTGTGTGGAGGGAGAGGTAGAAGAAGGTTCTGCGTCTATAGAAGTCCCAAGTTCTTAGGTTGGGCTAAAGTATGGCTCTCCTAGGGTGAAACTGGGCAACGCTTCTTCATCAGATGATGCAACTCTATTATTTAAGCTGGGTACTGAGCAATCATTAAATATTATCATTATTATTAATTGCATTTATATCCCACCTTTTCCCCTCCAAGGCGCTCAAGGCAGCTTACATGGTCCTCCCCCTCCTCAGTTTAATTCTCACAACCACCCTGTGAGGTAGGCTGGGCTGAGAAGCCAGCTCAAGGTCACACCAGAGAACTTCATGGCCCAACAGGGATTTGAACCCTGGGCTCCCATGTCCTAGTCAGAAATGCTAACCACTACACCATTCTGGATTCTGACACCTCTCTATTGTACATGCAGAAGGGAAAGGAGATAGCTCCATGGCCCCAGGGAGCCTACAGTTTAAAGTTTGACAGCTCAGACACTGGGAGCTGACGCTTTGAGTGTGGAAGGTCCCCCCCCCCCAAAAAAAAAAATTCAATTCTCAGCAAGTCTGGGGAAGGGCTGGCAAAGACCAACATACCTTAAATTCCATGGAAGGCTATAGCTCAGTGGCAGAGCCCATGTTTGCCTACAGAAGGTCCCAGCCCCAATTTCTAAAATCCCCTGCCTGAAAAACCCCAGGGAATATCTGCTGTTAGTGTCCATGCAGGCAGCTACCAACGCTCCAAAAGGCCGTTGCAGGAGAGGCGCAAAGGGGTTAAGCTTTTGGGGATGCTGCTTTCTCCGGAACAGAGATCAGCCCTGTCCCCCCCTCCCCTCCCCAAGCCTCACCAAAAGGGACTTCCATCGCCGCCCCATCACCGCCTCGCAGCTGTGGCCTGGCATGGAACATCTGCTGCGGGAGAAGTCAGGCGCGAGCTGGGCACCTCCTATTCTGTGCCGAAAAAGCTTGAGAAAAGGAAAAACTGAACGGGGAGGGGGGGTCTCTCCCACTGCTCCCAACCACCTGGTTCCCCCCTCCTCGCCCATCCCACCTCCTTTCCCCTCCTCTGGCCCCCGCTCAGCATCGCCAAAGCAGCAGAGGCACACAAACACACACTGTGAGCTTTGAGCTTGATCTGGCTCCCGCGGCTGCTGATTGGCTGCTCTGTAGCTGGGGAAGGGAGCCACAGCTGCCGAAAATGTCAACATCCGTGCGCTTGTGAGCAAGCAAATGAGCACCCGCTGCGCACTGTGAGGAACGCGGAGGAGCGGTGCCATGGACCCCGCAGTTTAGGGCCTGGGACAAGTGGTGAGGTGGTGTCAGATTGGTGGTCCAAAGAGATCTCCCCAAAAGCAGATAGATGTAAGAAAAGCCTGGCTGCTAGATCATGCCCGTGGCCCACCTCACCCAGGATCCTGTTCTCACAACGGCCAACCAGATCATCCAGTTGTAAACTTAGGATCCCCAAAGAGTCATCCAGTCCAACCCCTGCAATGCAGGAGTCACAGGAAAGGAATCACTAAGAGGTGGCCATGCAACCGTCGTGTCAAAACCTCCAGTACGTTTCCGAGCACAATTCAAAGTGTTGGTGCTGACCTTTAAAGCCCTAAACGGCCTCGATCCAGTATATCTGAAGGAGCGTCTCCACCCCCATCGTTCTGCCCAGACACTGAGGTCCAGCTCCGAGGGCCTTCTGGCGATACCCTCCCTACAAGAAGTGAGGTTACAGGGAACCAAGCAGAGGGCCTTCTCGGTAGTGGCGCCCGCCCTGTGGAACGCCCTCCCACTAGATGTCAAAGAGAAGAACAACTACCAGACTTTTAGAAGACATCTGAAGGCAGCCCTGTTTAGGGAAGCTTTTAATGTTTGATGCATTACTGTATTTTAATGTTTTGCTGGAAGCCGCCCAGAATGGCTGGGGAAACCCAGCCAGATGGGCGGGGTATAAATAATAAATTATTATTATCATTATTATTATTACTCCAAGGAAGGAGAGCCCACCACTGCAGGCAGTCTGCTGCAAGGGCTTGTGGGAAAATCTCAAGCGGAACCTGAGCGCAACGAGACCCCTTCTCCCCTCTGGCTTCCAGCAACTGGTGTCCAGGCAGAGCATAGCCCTCCTGGCTAGTGGACGTTGGTAGCCCCACTCCTCCATGATTTTGTCATCCAAGTTGGTCACCATCACGGCCTGCTTGGGGAGGGAGTCCCGCAGTTTTAATTAGGCGCTGAGTGAAGAAGTCATTCCTTTTATCTGTCCTGAATCTTACAACATTCAGCTTCATCGGATGTCCACAAAGTCTAGTGTTATATAAATTTAATAAACGGTAACGATGATTAAATAAATAAATTAAGTAATCCTCCAAAGTGAAGGGAGGGGGGCTTTGTCTGGGCTTCATGGAAGGGTCCTATTTCCTAGCTCTAGAGCAGAGGTCAGCAATTTTTTTCAGCAGGGGGAGGGTCCACTGTCCCTCAGACTTTGTGGGGGGCCAGACTATATTTTTTTGGGGGGGGGGGAGAATAATGAGTGAATTCCTATGCCCCATAAATAACCCAGAGATGAATTTTAAATAAAAGCACACATTCTACTCATGTAAAAACACGCTGGTTGCCGGACCGTCCGGAGGCCAGATTTAGAGGGTGACTGGGCCGGATCCAGCCCCCGGGCCTCAGTTTGCCTACCCATGCTCTAGACCAGCCTTTCTCAACCTGTGGGTCGCCAGATGTTGTTGAACTACAACTCCCATCACCCCTAGCTAGCAAGGCCAGATCTCAGGGATGATGGGAGTTGTAGTCCAACAACATCTGGGGACCCACAGGTTGAGAACCACTGCTCTCTAGGGCATTTACTTGCTATATGCTTGCTAACTATGCCGTTTGCTTGCGACTAAAACTGGAAACTGCATACACTGAGCGGTTCAAGTGAGAGCCTAGCCCAATGCTCCAGCCAACTGAAGGGCTGATTGGATGAATGGTTTATGCCCTCTAATTTTGCTACCAGCTCTTTAAGTCTCCAAGCTGCAACCTGACCTGCTCCTTCCTCGCAGCCACAGAAGAGATGCCCCTCACTTCCCCTGGCGCTGGCACCAACAATTTCCTAGGGCTTAATGAGTGACCCAGAATCTTCCAGAAATGAAAAACCATGAGTTCAGCTCATGGAGGAGCGGAGGTTGCCAGCCAGTGGTCAGGAAAGCATCGCAGCACAGTCCTACCCATGTATACTCTGGAGGAAGCGGGTGCAGGATTGTGGCCTTGTGCAGCAAGGTGGTGGGCTGACGGGAGGTGTTTAAGCAGAGCTCGGATGGCCACCTGCCAGTGGTTCTTTAGCTATGATTCCTGCATTGCAGGGGGCTGAACGAAATGACCTTTGGGGTTACATTCCAAATCTACAATTGTATGGTTCTACAGTTTATATAGCCAAAGTGACCTTAAGGTCCATGAATAACCATAGTTTAAAGGTCCCGGGCCCTAAGGAAGCCAGATTATCGTCCACCAGGGCCAGGGCCTTCTCAGTGATGGCTCCGACCTGGTGGAATGCTCTTTCCCCGGAGACCAGGGCCCTTCAGGATTTCACTTCCTTCCGCAGGGCCTGTAAGACAGAGCTATTCCGCCTGGCTTTTAATTTGAACTTAGCCTGATCTTTTATTCTCCTTCCTTCCCTCCCCTTTTTATGAAGATTACCCGCTCTGGGATCCCACAGCTAATTCGCCCCTGGTCTCCTCGCTGGCCCAAATAGGACTAATTTAGCCAGCTAGCCCTGGTGGTCATCTAATGTTTATTGAATGGATTTCCCCCCTAAACTGATTTTTGAATTCTGAATTTATTGTTATTCACGTTTTTATGCTGTTTTTTGTTGCATCAATTAAGTGTTTTAAATTTGTTGTTAGCCGCCCTGAGCCCGGTTTTCTGAACCGGGAAGGGCGGGGTATAAATATGTATGTATGTATGTATGTATGTATGTATGCTGTCACAATGAATATATTACTTCTAAAAGTATAAAACCAGTCTTCTGGGCATGTGCAGAGCACCATCACGGTGATCCTTCAGCTCAGATTCCTGCATTTGCAGGGGGTTGACTAGAGGACCCTTGAGGTGCCCACCAACTCTGCATTTCTATGGTCCAAAGCCTCTGCCCTGCCTGCAACAGCCGTTCCCCAATCCTTCATGATTACTCATAAAAGGAAAGGGCTCCGTCATAACCTAGAAACATCCATCCCTCCAAAGGCTGGAGCCTTTCCCAGCAAATCAATCACTCAGCCCCCTCCTGACACATCCGTTCTTCTTTCTGACTTCCTTCAAAGGTTCGCTCTTGATAGATGACTCTACCTGAACCCAGAGACCAGAAAGAAGTGGTGGGATGCATCCTGCTCAGGTCTCAGGAGACCGCTTAGTTGCGACCTTCATGGGTTGCTGTGAAATGACCTGGTTGCCCTCTCCCTCTCAGCAAACAATTCCACATGCTCCTTCAAAAGATGGATGCTAATGCCTGCCAACTGTGTGGGAGCACAGGGTTTAAACCGGTATTCCTGTGGATAAGAGCATAAGAAGAGCCTGCTGGATCAGACCAAGGGCTCATCCAGTCCAGCATCCTCTTCTCATGGTGGCCAACCAATGAGAAACCTGCTGGCATGACCTGAGCACAAGAACAATCCTCTTTCCTCCTTCTCGCACCTGGTATTCAGAAGCCTTGCTGCCTCCAAGCCATTGTGGCTGGCAACCATCAACAGCCCGCTCCTCCATGAAACTGTCCAGTTGCTTTTGGTGGCAATCACTGCCTCCTTTGGAAGTGAGTTCCATAGTTAAACTATGCACTGAGTAAATAAATACTTTCTTTTATCCATCCTGAATAATAATAATATAATATTAATTTATTATTTATACCCCACACATCTGGCTGGGCTTCCCCAGCCACTATGGGCATCTTCCAACAAAATATTAAAATACAGTGATGAATCAAACATTAAACAGGGCTGCCTTCAGATGTCTTCTAAAAGTCTGGTAGTTATTTTTCTCTTTGACATCTGGTGGGAGGGCGTTCCACAGGGCGGGCGCCACTACCGAGAAGGCCCTCTGCCTGGTTCCCTGTAACTCGCAGGGAAGGAACTGCCAGAAGGCCCTCGGAGCTCGACCTCAGTGTCTGGGCTGAACAATGGGGGTTGAGACGCTCCTTCAGGTATACTGGGCCAAGGCTGTTTAGGGCTTTAAAGGTCAGCACCAACATTCTGAATTGTGCTCGGAAACGTACTGGGAGCCAGTATAGGTCTTTCAAGACTGGTGTTATGTGGTCTTGGCGGCCGCTCCCAGTCACCAGTCTAGCTGCCGCATTCTGGACTGGTTGTAGTTTCCGGGTCACCTTCAAAGTTAGCCCCACATAGAGCGCATTGCAGTAGTCCAAGCGGGAGTTAACCAGGGCATGCACCACTCTGGAGAGACAGTCCGTGGGCAGGTAGGGTCTCAGCCTGCGTACCAGGTGGAGCTGGTAGACAGCTGCCCTGGACCCAGAACTGGCCTGCGCCTCCATGCACAGCTATGAGTCCAGAATGACTCCCAGGCTGCGCATCTGCTCCTCCAGGGGCACAGTTGCCCCATTCAAGACCAGGAAGTCCTCCATAGCTGCCTGCCTCCTGTCCCACAAAAACAGTACTTCCAACTTCTATCATATCACCTCTTGCCTCTTGGTGTTGCACTCAGGCCAGGCTTTCCATGGGCATCTGGCTGGCCACTCTGAGGAGGACTGGACTAAGTGGAATTTTGGTCTGACCCAGAAGTTAGCTTGTTCTGATACTATTAGGGGCCCCTTGCTCTCTGCTCCACAGGGGCTGCCAGCTGGAGAAAGAAAGTTACTAGATGTTCTAGGTAGGACAGGTGTACACACCAACTTAGAATGCCCCTGGACTAGGGACTTATGTGAAACCAGAATGGGCCAATTCAATGCCAGCATCCTATGTACATGTTGTTGTTGTTGTTTAGTCGTTTAGTCGTGTCTGACTCTTTGTGACCCCATGGACCAGAGCACGCCAGGCACTTCTGTCTTCCATCCTATGTACATAGGTACATACATAAAGGTAAAGGGACCCCTGACCATTAGGTCTAGTCATGGCCAACTCTGGGGTTGCGGCGCTCATCTCGCTTTACGGGCCGAGGGAGCTGGCATACAGGTTCCGGGTCAAAGTGGCTTTGCAAAGCCGCTTCTGGCGAACCAGAGCTCCACATGGAAACGCCGTTTACCTTCCCGCAGGAGCGGTACCTATTTATCTACTTGCACTTTGATGTGCTTTTGAACTGCTAGGTTGGTGGGAGCAGGGATCGAGCAATGGGAGCTCACCCCGTCGCGGGGATTTGAACTGCCAACCTTCCGATCGGCAAGCCCAAGAGGTTCAGTGGTTTAACCCACAGCGCCACCCGCGTCCCTACAATTTATACACTGCTTGATTGTAAAAAGCCTCAAAGCAGTTTATGAAAAGATGGAACAATAAAAGTACCACTAAGAAAAATTAACAGCAATAACCTCAGACATTTCAAAAGTTAAAACAACAATAGACGAAAAACATATTAAGACGTGCATTAACTTTCTGAACACCTGGGTAGGTTTGTCTAACAAAACTGTTTTTAGCAGGTGCTGTAAAGGGTACAGTGAAGGTGCCTGCTTCATCTCAAGAGGCAGAGAATTCCAAAGTTCCCAATTGCCGTGTGCTCACTCAGTCTGGGCTGCTGGACATTGAGAGAAGCTATACATCTCAGCTAGGTTTGTCATTTGTCCAGTTTTGGGCTTGTGTCTGAAGAAACGGAGCTTCCAGATCAGCGGTGAAGAACTATAAAATTCACAATGCTTGGAGACCTCTTTAGAGGGCTGAAATGCAGACACCCTGCCTCCAATCAAATTAGTCCACAAGGCTTCCGGGAAGACAAGGGTGAGGGCAGAGGGGCAGGAGTCATGGAAGATCTTTCAGAGAGCTACTCATCCGCTACATGTGTCTTGTGAAATCAGGCTAATGAACAGGATTTATGGCTTGGCAGTCACGATTCAGAAACGGGTGCCTTTGCAACAAGAAGGAGCAACAGCCCCTGGGCTGAAGACTGGGCTGGAGGGTGACGTATATCAGCCATGGCAGCCCAATGGAACCTCTTTCTTCAGAGGCAGTCTACCCTGGAATACCACGTGAGGCAAAAACAGCAGGAGAAGGGCCCCAGACTCAACGAAGAAACAACTGGGAAGAGGTTGACACTACACAAAGTAGGCTGCTGCCATCTTTCCAGGGAGAAGGTACCTTTCAGGGGCTTAACGGAGCAAAAGTGGGACTGGCAACCATTTTTATCCCCACGCGAGGTGGAAGCTTCAGCCAATGTTCAGCCTGACAGGCCTTGAACACAGCTGGGGTGCCAAAAGGTTGGGGGAGAGGAGCCAAAAATGTGTCTTGTGAAACCAGCTCTTTGAACTGCAAAGGAAAAACTGAGGCTGCAGAAAGGCCTTTGCTTTCGGACTCTCCCCATCCCACCGCTCTGCGGTCACCTCAACAGTGACACAAAAAGGCTCTTTTTGCAGTAAGGTTTCTCCAGGTGCACTCCTGCTCACCTGCTCGCTGGTAAAATGCAGCCACCCCACCACAAAAGCGCTGCGATAGAGGCAATGAATGAGAACTGCTCCAAGGTTGCTTTTTGGCAGCATGTTATCTATGTGCTACTGTGCATCTGTAATTGCAGGGGCAAGGACAGGAAGTTGTGGACGCAGAGCACTCTGTACAGAAGTCAGGAAGAAAAGGAAAGCTGAAGCTCGGGGGCGGGTAGTGGTTAGGGCGTTGGACCAGGATGTGGGAGAGGTCAGGGTTCAAATCCACACTTGGGGCAGTCTCTCAGCCTAGCCTACCTCACAGGGTTCTTGTTGATGGGGGGGTGTGAAATGAGGAGGGGGGAGCAGTGTGTGCTCTACCTTGAGCTCCTTGTAGGAAACATGGAGTGTAAACATACCAAAATGTGACAACTGATAATAGTATCTCTTCAACCACTGTGGAAAGCGGGACATTGGGCTTGATGGGCTCTTGGCCTAAATCAACAGGCCTCTTCTGACACTCTTAAGCAAGGGTCAGCAAACTTTTTCAACAGGGGGCCGGTCCACAGTCCCTCAGACCTTGTGGGGGGGCTGGACTATATTTTTTTTGGGGGGGGATGAATGAATTCCTATGCCCCACAAATAACCCAGAGATGCATTTTCAATAAAAGGACACATTCTCCTCATATAAAAACACACTGATTCCCGGACCGTCCGCAGGCCGGATTTAGAAGGCGATTGGGCTGGATCGGGCCCCCAGGCCTTAGTTTGCCTACCCCTGCTCTTAAGCATTGAGAGGAGGCTGAAGCAGGGAATGCAACCAGCCCAGAAGGTGGGCAGAGCTGAGAGTTTCTCACAGCCTTGAGTCGCACAGGTGAGGAAAGCTGGAAGTCCCCCTATTGATTGGAATTAACCAGGCACATCTTTGGCCGCAGGGGCCTCAGGAGCAGCTAATTACGCCATCTCTCTGTGCGGCAGGCCTCCAGGCTGAGCTTCCTGCCAGTCTGCTGGAGGAGCCCGCTGACACCTTGGGGGTCTGCTCTTAGCTCACACCCCTCACCTTCCTAATTTGATTGCCAGTGCCCTGCGCTTCCCCAAGTCTCCTGGCGCCATGTCCCACCCAACGGCTGAGCACACACTGGGGATGTGAGAGACCAGTGAGAAAGGGTCCATGTTCAATGCTGAAAGGCTGCTTGTCCGGAGCAGGGCTGCTGATTCCTAAACTGGGATGGCTGCTTGCGCATGCCCGTCAACGAGCAGTATTAATACGCCCCACGTGTTACGCTGTGAAGAGGGAGGGAAGGCCTGGAATGCAAACTTTCAGAGGGATGCGCTGGATTAGATCTGAAGCCTCTCACTCACCTTCCATGCCTTTTTTTTGGGGTGGGTGGGGAGTTCCTGCCCTTTATTTCTATGGGCCACCAACAAGCCAGCACTGCGAATACTAAGATTTAGTATTACTTTCAGATTTAGGGGAGCTAGTCTCAAGCCCAACGACACATTCTCAAGATGGAGGGGGAGGGAACAGCTGCAGTCGCCTGCGGTTCCTGCGCAATGTTTGCCATCTTGCCAAAGGTTGCAGGCAGCTTTACGTGCAGCAATTGCATGTTGATTGCCCTCCTAAAAGACAAAGTCCAGCAACTGGAGGAACGTGTAGCTACGCTCCAAAGAATTAGAGAGCTGGAGCTCTTCTTGGAAGCAACAGAGCACACCGTCTCCACCAAGGAGGAGACAGGGGACTCCCCTGAGAAGGAGGCTAGTTCACCAACACAGGAGCCCGATATGTGGAGAAACGTGACTCAAAGAAGTAGGAGGCCCAGGGTTCGCTCTGATTGTCTAGAAATGCACAATCGCTTTGAGGTCCTCTCCCCTAGCATGGAAGACGAAGAGCAGACTCCATTTGAGGATCTCTCCCTCATTACAGTCGATCAGGTATATGAAGATGAGCAGCAAAGTCAGTCCTCAGGGAATGTGCAGGCGACCTTGGAACGGACCGCTCACGGAAGAACCCTGACCAAACCTAAGAGAAGGCGTGTAGTGGTGATAGGGGATTCCTTACTGAGGGGAACAGAAGCAGTGATCTGTGGGCCTGACAAGATGTCTCGGGAAGTGTGCTGTCTCCCCGGGGCTAAGATCCAAGATGTAACTGAACGACTGCAAGGAATCATAAAACCCACTGACAAATACCCCTTCCTCTTGGTTCATGTGGGAACCAATGACACTGCAAGCAATAGCCTCCAGAAGATCAAAAGAGACTACGAGGCTCTGGGCAGGAAATTGAAGCAATTAAATGCACAAATCGTCATCTCATCTGTCCTCCCAGTTGAACGACGTGGCCCAGGGAGAGAGAGGAAAATAGTGGAAGTAAACAGCTGGCTTCGCAAATGGTGTAAACAGGAACGGTTTGGATTCTTAGATCACGGACTGCAGTTTCTTGAGGATGGACTTCTGGCAAGCGATGGGCTGCACCTCACAACGGTTGGGAGGAATGTTTTTGCCAAAAAACTCAGAAACCTCATCAGGAGGGCTTTAAACTGACTAATGTGGGGGAGGGAGACAGTGCTCCTGAAGGTAGGAGTCTATTAATTGATGAAGATGATCATCCAAATGTCATAGACCAAATGGAGCAAACAGCAAGCAGACCTAGTGGTGGGAGGAAAAAATCCTTAAATAAGAGACACGGGGGAATGACTAATGGACTTCAATGTCTGTACACTAATGCACAAAGCATGGGAAATAAACAAGATGAGCTTGAGCTCTTGGTACAGCAAACTAAATATGACATAATAGGCATCACTGAAACCTGGTGGGATAAGTCCCACGATTGGAATGTAAAAATGGAGGGATACAATCTATTTCAGAGAAACAGACCAGACAAGAAAGGAGGAGGAGTGGCGTTATATGTCAGGGATGTGTATACCTGTGAAGAGATCCAAGACTTAGAACCTCAAAGCCAAAGTGAGAGCATTTGGGTCAAAATTAAGGGAGAGAAGAATAATAGTGACCTCATTGTGGGAATTTACTACAGATCCCCAAGCCAAACGGAGGACATAGATGATGCCTTCCTGGAACAGATGGCCAAGCATGCAAAAGGAAGGGAGATAGTAGTAATGGGGGACTTCAATTACCCAGATATTTGTTGGATGTCAAACTCAGCCAAGAGCATAAGGTCAAACAGATTCCTCACTGGCCTTGCAGACAACTTCATTGTCCAGAAAGTGGGAGAAGCAACAAGAGGAACAGCCATTTTAGATCTGGTCCTAACCAATGTCGATGAGCTGGTTAATGGGGTAGAAGTGGAAGGATCATTAGGCGCAAGTGATCATGCTCTTCTGAAGTTTACTATACAACGGAAAGGAGCAGCCAAGCATACTAGGACTCAATTTCTTGACTTTAAGAAAGCCGACTTCATAAAACTTAGGGAAGTGCTGGGTGAGATCCCATGGACAGTAATACTAAAAGGAAAGGGAGTTCATGATGGCTGGGAGTTTGTTAAGAGGGAGATAGTAAAAGCACAACTTCAGGCAATACCAATGAGACGGAAACATGGAAGGTGCCTAAAGAAGCCAGGGTGGCTATCTAAAGAACTTTTAACTGAGTTAAGATTAAAAAAGGATGTGTACAAAAAATGGAAAAGGGGGGAAACCACCAAAGAGGAATTCAAACAAATAGCCAGCACGTGTAGACACAAAGTCAGAAAAGCTAAAGCACAGAATGAACTCAGGCTTGCTAGAGAGGTTAAAAGCAACAAAAAAGGCTTCTATGGGTATGTTCGTAGCAAAAGGAAGAACAAAGAAACAGTGGGGTCACTCAGAGGAGAAGATGGTGAAATGCAAACAGGGGACACAGAAAGGGCTGAACTCCTCAATGCCTTCTTTGCCTCAGTCTTCTCCGATAAAGAAAACAATGCCCGACCTGAAGAATTTGGAGGAAATGATTCAGCAGAGGAAACACAGCCCAGAATAACTAAGGAGATAGTACAAGAATACTTGGCTAGTTTAGATGTATTCAAGTCTCCAGGGCCAGATGAACTGCATCCAAGAGTATTAAAAGAACTGGCAGATGTGATCTCAGAACCACTGGCAGTCATCTTTGAGAATTCCTGGAGAACAGGCGAAGTCCCGGCAGACTGGAGGAGGGCAAATGTTGTCCCTATTTTCAAAAAGGGGAAAAGAGAGGACCCAAATAATTACCGCCCAGTCAGTCTAACATCAATACCAGGGAAGATTCTGGAGCAGATCATTAAGCAAACAATCTGTGAGCACCTAGAAAGGAATGCTGTGATCACCAATAGTCAGCATGGATTTCTGAAAAATAAATCATGTCAGACTAACCTGATCTCATTTTTTGACAGAATTACAAGCCTGGTAGATGAAGGGAACGCAGTGGATGTAGTCTACCTTGATTTCAGCAAGGCATTTGACAAGGTGCCCCATGATATTCTTGTAAAGAAGCTGGTAAAATGCGGTCTTGACTATGCTACCACTCAGTGGATTTGTAACTGGCTGACTGACCGGACCCAAAGGGTGCTCATCAATGGTTCCTCTTCATCCTGGAGAAGAGTGACTAGTGGGGTGCCACAGGGTTCTGTCTTGGGCCCGGTCTTATTCAACATCTTTATCAACGACTTGGATGATGGACTCAAGGGCATCCTGATCAAATTTGCAGATGACACCAAACTGGGAGGGGTGGCTAACACCCCAGAAGACAGGATCACACTTCAAAACGACCTTGACAGATTAGAGAACTGGGCCAAAACAAACAAGATGAATTTTAACAGGGAGAAATGTAAAGTATTGCACTTGGGCAAAAAAAATGAGAGGCACAAATACAAGATGGGGGACACCTGGCTTGAGAGCAGTACATGTGAAAAGGATCTAGGAGTCTTGGTTGACCACAAACTTAACATGAGCCAACAGTGTGACGCGGCAGCTAAAAAAGCCAATGCAATTCTGGGCTGCATCAATAGGAGTATAGCATCTAGATCAAGGGAAGTTATAGTGCCACTGTATTCTGCTCTGGTCAGACCTCACCTGGAGTACTGTGTCCAGTTCTGGGCACCACAGTTCAAGAAGGACACTGACAAACTAGAACGTGTACAGAGGAGGGCAACCAAAATGGTCAAAGGCCTGGAAACGATGCCTTATGAGGATCGGCTAAGGGAGCTGGGCATGTTTAGCCTGGAGAAGAGGAGGTTAAGGGGTGATATGATAGCCATGTTCAAATATATAAAAGGATGTCACATAGAGGAGGGAGAAAGGCTGTTTTCTGCTGCTCCAGAGAAGCGGACACGGAGCAATGGATACAAACTACAAGAAAGAAGATTCCACCTAAACATTAGGAAGAACTTCCTGACAGTAAGAGCTGTTCGACAGTGGAATTTGCTGCCAAGGAGTGTGGTGGAGTCTCCTTCTTTGGAGGTCTTTAAGCAGAGGCTTGACAACCATATGTCAGGAGTGCTCTGATGGTGTTTCCTGCTTGGCAGGGGGTTGGACTCGATGACCCTTGTGGTCTCTTCCAACTCTATGATTCTATGATTCTATGATTCTATGATTCTAAGACAAACAAACAAAAAAACCCTCCACAACTGGATTACGGTATCCAAATCAATGAGATCTGCATACTTTAGCATAAGAGAAGATGGCCCATGAACTCCCAGGGATCTCCTCCACTTCTGAGGTTACCAGCTGCCTGTCTTGCTCTGGGGTCCCCGGTGTGGGGCTTGTGGGTATCCTCCCAATTTGCATTTATTTATTTAAGTGTGGAGTTGGGTGGCTGTTTTTTGGTTTTTTTAAGTTCAGTAGGACTGTAAGAATGCAAGAAGAGCCCGTTGGGTCAGGCCGGTGGCCTCTCTGGTCCAGCATCCTGCTATCACAGTGGTCAGCCAGATGTCAGTGGGAAACCAGGGAGCAGGATCCAACCACAAGAGCAATATTCTCCTGCCTGCAGATTCCAGCAATCAGGGGCATCACTTTCTCCAACTTCAGATTCAGATCGTGGCTAGTATGCTGGTTTGACATCATCTGATAGGAAGTGCCTACAGAGGGTGGGGAATACAGCACAAGATATTATGGGCTGTCTTGTGAATCCGCTGGATGAAATAGCGGAAGAACGTTGCCTCAGGAGAGTGAGGAAAATTCTCAGGGATGATTCACACCCTAGCTGGCACTTTCTTGATCTCCTGCCCTCAGGCAGAAGAAATGGATCCAAACTACAAGAAAGAAGATTCCACCTAAACATTAGGAAGAACTTCCTGACAGTAAGAGCTGTTCGACAGTGGGATTTGCTGCCAAGGAGTGTGGTGGAGTCTTCTTCTTTGGAGGTCTTTAAGCAGAGGCTTGACAAGCATATGTCAGGAGTGCTCTGATGGTGTTTCCTGCTTGGCAGGGGGTTGGACTCGATGGCCCTTGTGGTCTCTTCCAACTCTATGATTCTATGATTCTATATAGAAGCAGGATTAGTCGCACCAACAGGGTAAATCACAGCTTCTATCCGTGGGCTGTTAGGCTGCTGAATGCAAAGATAACAACAGGGCAACTGACTTTTGGGTTTGGTGGGTGTGCGTCAGTAAACGAGGGGAATTAAGACTAAGAGAGCTGAGTGGGGGGTGCGCGTGTAATCTCACTGAATACAAGTTGGACAAGTGACAATAAAATATTTCGAATTTTTTCTTTCAAATTCGCCTTTCTTTTGCCTGTCCTGAATCTTCCACAAGTCCAAGTGTTACAAGAGTGGGAGAAAACCTTTTCACTATCCACTTTCTCCACACCCTGCAGAGTCTTACGAATGTCTATCATGTCATCTCTTACCCACCTTTTCTTCAATCTAAAAATTACTAAAGGCTGCAACCTTTTCTCATAGGGGAGTTCCCTCCATCCCCTTTCTGAACCTTTCCCAACTCAACAATATCGTTTTTGAGGCGAGGTGACTAGAACCGAACACAGCACCATTGACTCGTAGTACAACATTATGATATTGGCAGTTTTTAAATATTGAATTCCCTAGTGTCAAATTGAATGCATGGAGAAAGAGAGGGCTACTGGTGCCTATCGATGGCTATGGGGAAGCTTCGGATTCAGGAGCAGTCTACCTTTAAATAACAGCTTCCGGGGGGAAAGAAAAGCAGGAGAGGGCTACTGCGCTCATATCACCTGGCTGGTCACTGCGGGGAAACAGGATGCTGAGTTGTTTGGGCCTTTGGCCTGACTCAGCAGGGCTCGGCTCAGCGCAGTGAGTCAGGTGGAAATTGAGGTGGGGAGGAATGCTCCACAGAGGGCCGATTGTACTTCCTCTCGTCTCTGCTCTGCTTTAAAAGTAAAATATTTGCAGGCATGCAAAGAATATGTTTTGATTTGGGAAATCAGAGAAATGTCGCTTCAGACAGTGCAAGAGAGCCCCCAAGTTGGGGAGGGGGAATGTGCTCATCCACCTCAGTGGACACCCCACCTGGTGTCCTTTGCCATCCCATCTGAGGCAAAAGAGCAGGAAGCGAAGGACGTGGCCTGCAATGCAGTGTGTGGTGGCCCCAGTGGCGTAGCATGGGGGTGCAGGGGGGGCCGGCCGCACCGGCTGCAACATCTGGGGGTTAGGGTTAGGGGGTGCAAATCCACGGGTTAGGGGGTGCAAATTACTTGCCTTGCCCTGGGTGCTGACAACCCACGCTACGCCACTGGGTGGCCCCACTGTCCAAAGACAAGACATGAGCCCACTGGCGTGAAACTCTCCCTGTTCATTCACTTGCTAAATGCAACGCACCTTCCAGGCATTGCTTCACTTCTACATACCATTCGCTGTCCTACCGACGTCTTGTGACTCTTCCCTCTTTGCATACATTGCTAGAGAGCTCAGAAGGAGCGAAAAAAGTGACAGGTGGGAAGTCTGCATGGCCCTAAGGAAATCTCAGAAGCCACAAAGTTGGGAGAAGGCCACAGTTCAGTGGCAGAACACCTGCTCAGGGTGCAGAAGTCAATCTCTGCCACCTCCAAAGCATCAGGTAGAAGTTGAGGTGAAAGCAAAACCACCACCTGCTCCATTTACTGCCCCATAGTGCCATGACACACTACTACTGAGGACCAAAGCAGCAGCAGCAGTTTCCTGCATTGAAAAAAAGTTCATCCAGCTGGATGGAAGCAAACCAAGAACAATAACTTATAAAGAGGTGCAAAGGATAGCCCCATCTCAGGACAGATAGTTAAGAAGCATCTGTGCATTCAGCCTGTCACTTGGATGCAAAAGCTGAATCCCCAAGGAGAAGACGGCACAGTTGGAAGAACAGAGAATCACACAGGAACACAACAGGCAAACTCATTGCAGTTGAACAGATAAAGGCTTCTAGGAGGCTGAAGTAACTTGCAAATATCCAACCACATCGCACAAGTGGTTCTGTGACACAGCACGCTATGGTAGGCCCTGGAATTACCGCAACTATCTTCACAACGCCCCTGCAAAGGAGGCCAGTATTAGGCAAGGACTACAAACTGAGAGCAGCAACTTTGCTGAAAGGCAAGCTGCCTACATGTGGTTTTAGACAATGCCTAGATGCTACTGGTAACTCCAGCATCCAACACCAAGAGTTCAGGGCAGAAGAATAAGCAAATAACCAAAGTTTGTCAGAATCAAATAAATCTGCCAGCCAGAAGCTGCAACCAAGCCAGAGCTTTGGTTTGTAAACTATGGCTTGCAAGCAACTTCCAGATTATGCCTGCAGTTCTATTTGGATGTCTGAGCAAACTTGTGGTTGCTGCAAGTCTGGAAAGGTAAAGTAGAACCTGCAAGAGAGGGGAGGGAGAATCATAGAACTGTAGAGTTGGAAGGGACCCTGAGGATCATCTAGTCCAACCCCCTGCAATGCAGGAATATGCAGCTGGTCCATACAGGGATCGAACCTGCAACCTTGGCGTTATCAGCACCATGGAGGCAAGAGAAGGAGCATGCAAAGGCTTATGAAATGTTCCTGATCTTCAAGATCGGATTTTGCAATGTCTGAATTAAGTCGGAGTTGATAGGCACTGGGCTGCATCTGCTAATTGCTCCAGATACTCATCATCTCCTTAAGTGCAAAAGAGCTGTGATGGGTTAGACGGAAAGGGCAGGGAAACTGGGGCCCTCCCAGCTGAGCAGCCAGCATGGCCAATGGCTAAGGACAATGGAAGATGCAGTCCAAAGAGATCTGGATGGCCAGAGCTTCCCCACCCTCCGAATGCCAGGCCCAGAAGCCCACAACCAGGGGACAAAAGTGAGTGTCTTGCCTCTCCGTAGGCTGCTTCCCAGCAACCAGAATTCAAGAGTTAAACCAAGAAGTTGGAGGCAGCAATGCTTCCTGAAAACCACGCGAGGACAGAGTGGTAGTCTTGTGCTCAAATCTTGCTTGCATCTGGTTGGCCACTGTGAGATGAGAATGCTGGACTAGCTGGGCCTTGATGACTAGAAGCCAATTAATGAGACTGATCCTCCATGAATATTGCCTCATCTGCCTTTCACAGCCATCTAAGCTTAAATAGTGACTAATGCACATATTGTGGCAGTGAGTTCCTTAAGTCCGTGAAGCACAGTGGAAGAAACCCTTTGGTCTGCTCCTGAGTTCCCTGCAGCTCCTTTCACTGGTCAATTCTCCCCACCCCACTGACAGAGAAAAACTCCACCTGTGCTATTACTGTATCACATCATTTTATCACCATCGTCCTTTTCCCTGTCACTTAGCTGTCTTATAGGAGCACAAGGGGGCTCCTTCCTTTGGCCCACAAGGGTGGCAGCTGCCTCTTCAGAACCGGTCATAAGAACACAAGAACCTAAGAAGAGCCTGCAGGATGAGGCCCAGGGTCCAGTCCTAAAGCCATCCAAGTTGTTGGCCATCACTGCCTCCTAGGGGAGCAAATGCCATAGTTTTAACTGTGGATTGGGTCCATTCCGAGGTCAGTACATGAACAGAACCAGCCTACCCACCTCACCCTCAAGAAGACCCTTGACGAGCATCTCATTTCAAGTTAATTTTACAGCCATAATGGATTTTTCAGAAAGCATTTCTAGAACATATTTACTCTCCAACATCTTACTTCCTTTCGCATTTGGAATAACCCCCCTCCCTGCTCCCTTACACTTTCTATCTAATTCCCCAAGTCATCCCAATCCTTGAATAATTCCAGGTAGTTTCTTTTTTTTCCTCTTTTTTTTTAATCAATAGCTGACAGACTTGTCAAATTACTTCGGGGACCAACAAAGCAATTTTTAAACATTCATAAACCCTTGCAGATCTGTTTAAGTGTGCTGAATTTTAAGAGCGAAAAGGTGAGGGCTGAACAAAAATGATCAAGCAGGATTACGGTTTTGTAAACGAGAATTTAATTCATCATTAATGAATCATTTTGCAGAAGCTGGCTTGGCCCCCCACACTCCTAACCTGTTGCAAAAATGGGAGAGCAAGAGATGGGGAAAGCCCAAATAGGGAAAGGGGGGGGGAGCGAGGGGAACGTGCACCAGCCCCAACCAGATTATTTCTTTGGAAGTCCCAAATGTCTAGAGGCTCCAGCATACAATAGTGTATTAATACAATCACAGAATTGTAGAGTTGGAAGGGACCTCCGAGGTTCATCTAGTCCAGCCCCTGAAGGTAGACTTTATTCCTTCCTTCCTCTGTTCAGTGACTAATTAAGGCACCAAAGAGGGGCTGGTGGGCCAGGTAGGAAAGCTGCAGGGGCCTGCTATTCGTGGCGTGAGAAGCTCCACTGCAGAAGCATGCAGAGGGGCTGTGACTCAAGGAACATCCCAAAAGGGTTGCAGATAAGAAAGAGAGGAAATGTTTGCAGTCAGAGGGTCACAGTCCATCAATCTCTTGAGGGCCACATGGCAGCTGTGGGCAGGGCCAGGGGCAAAAGCTGGTAAGGGGCAAAACCCCTTGCTTACAGGTCTTGCAATGGCTGCCAATTTGCTACCGGGCCAAGTTCAAGGTGTTGTTACTAACATAAAAGGTAAAGGTAAAGGGACCCCGACCGTTAGGTCCAGTCGTGGCCGACTCTGGGGCGCTCATCTTGCTTTCCTGGCCGAGGGAGCCGGCGTGCGGCTTCCGGGTCATGTAGCCAGCATGACTAAGCCGCTTCTGGCAAACCAGAGCAGCGCACGGAAACGCTGTTTACCTTCCCGCCAGAGCGGTACCTATTGATCTACTTGCACTTAGACGTGCTTTCGAACTGCTAGGTTGGCAGGAGCAGGGACCGAGCAACGGGTGCTCACCCCGTCGTGGGGATTCGAACCGCCAACCTTCTGATCAGCAAGCCCAAGAGGCTCAGTGATTTAGACCACAGCACCACCCGTGTCCCCTGTTACTAACATACAAGGCCCTAAACAAACCAGGTTGCTTGAGAGAGAGCCTTATCCCTTTATGCACCCAGTGAATCGCTGTGGTCTGTGGGAGAGTCTCTCCTGCAAATTCCTAAGACCTCAGGAGCCGACTCCGCAGTAACTCGGAGCAGGGCTTTTAGTGTGGCTGCCCCTGTCTTGTGGAACGGCATTCCTGTTTGAGATACTGCAGGTGCCCACTATCTGCACTCACTAGAAGAAGTGGGACAGATTTTTGTCCCATCAGGTTTTCATGGATAAATGGGTCTCTACCACATATTTGCTGGTTTAAAACTATTTTATGTGTAAATCACATTGAGACTGTGGTTTAGAAGGCAATTAATAAATTAACGGCAATAACAGCAACAAGGATAACTGCAACCCTGGAATAGCTCAGTCGGTAGAGCATGAGACTCTTAATCTCAAGGTTGTGAGTTTGAGCCTCACAACGAGCAAAACGATTCCTGCATTTACAGGGGGTTGGAATAGATGACCTTTGGGATCCCTTCCAATCCTACAATTCTAATATTCTATGCTGCTGCTGTTGAGCCGTCTGTATGCTCGATGTATTGACACCGGTGCAAGTGACTCTCCTGTTGGTAGGGGATGAATACATAAATTCTACTACTACTACTACTACTAAATTCTCCTCTAAAGCCAAAGGGATGCCTACCTCCTGCTGCGTCCCAGGGCACTCAGAAAACACAAACCCCCTAAAACAGAGATTGCAGCTCCCTTTCATTTTAATCTTCCTCGGAGGCTGATTCATTATTGACAATGGAACCAGTGGTGAGACAGGCAAGGAGACAAGTGTGCTGGAGGGTTGGGGGGGCGGAAACGGCTGTCGCACAACCCCACTCCCTTCACCCTCCAACCTGACAGCCCCAAATGGCTGTAGATCTGCAGGAAATTTGAAAAAAATACCCCACCCATAATGTCTTTCTTCCAAGGATTTTATTCCTCTCCCCCCCCTCCACTCTGCCGCACCATATCCAAGTGACCTAGATATGACAGTTGTTTGCAAATATCTAATTCCAACGCAAGCTTTCCTTTTTTCTCTCTCCCTCCTCCTTTCCTTCCCAAGCATGGGAAAGGCAGCTCTCAGCCAGCATCTGCCCCAATTATTTCCTCGGATTGCAAAAAGGAACATATCTGGGAGGCTGGAAATAATTAATGCAAACAGCTTTAGCCATGGATTTTTTTAAAAAAGGAGAAGAAGAGAGGTGGGAGGGAGGGCAAGAGAAGGGAAAAAGTCAGGCAATCGACTTGAGCGTTTGACATTTTCAGAGCAATGAGGACTGCTGAAATGGGAATTTGGTGTACTTGTGGCAGAAGCAAGTAGAACACACCCCTGAAAAAGCAACAACACCCCAGCGTGGTGCTTCATGTGAGATACTGGGGAGAAAGGGGTAATCTTAGCCCTGTCTTGGCCCTGAACGCAGGAAGCAACAGCAAAAATGACAATAGCTCTGAGCACACACAAAGAGCCCAGAAAGAGAAACTATCTGCAAGATTTCGGTAATTGCCACCAATGCTCTTATCTGGTCAGGTGAAGTGCTGGCCAATGTGATGGATGCTACTTTGTGTAGAAAGATCTCATCCTGTTCCCACAGTGGCCAGCCAGATGTACACTATGGGAAATCCGCAAGCGGGTCCTGGGCACAAGAGCATTGCTCACCCCACTCCTGTGGATTGAGAAGCGCCTCTGACACCAACCGTGGAGGCAGAGATCAGCCATTCCGTAATTAATGCAAATAATGATTATTGTGGGGGCGGGGGCAGAGGGAGAGAAAGGTTTGAAGCCTACCTGCAAACACAAAAGTGCAATTAAGGGTTATTCAGACCTGATTATGAGAACTCCAGTCTTCCCACACCCCAACAGCAAAAAGCGCCTCAGAACAGCCACACTTGCCAGGGTGTGTCAGTCTCAAGAATTCAATATAATTCCTTGAGTAAACACACCTAGGACTCGGCTAAGGCAAACATGAGGATTCCTTGTTAAGTGACTTTTCTTGGAGGTAGGAAACACCTCAATGACACCAGCATAGAAGGGTAATAAACCAACTCCAGCCCTCCAGATGTTTGGGACTACAATTCCCATCATCCCTGACCACTGGTCTGGTTAGCTAGGGATGATGGGAATTGTAGTCCCAAACATCTGGAGGGCTGGAGTTTGTCTAGGCCTGGTCTAAGCCTCCCCCCTCAATTGTTCTCTCTGGACCCCCTGAATGCTCAATGTCAGATTTCTTCAGGGATATGTGGAAGGTCACGCATGGCCACTAAATCCAGAATAATTCCAGCTCCTGAGTTCCATGCTCTGAATAGAATCACAGAACCACAGAGCTGGAAAGGAACCTGCAAGGGTCATCTAGTCCAACCCTCTGCAAGGCAGGAAGCACAACTATAGCATCCCTGGCAGGTGGCCAGCCAACCCCTGCTTAACAACCTCCAAGGAAGGAGAGTCTACCACCTCCCAAGGGAGACAACTTCAATGTCAAACAGCTCTGACCTTATTCCTAATGTTTAGTCAAGAGTCTCATTTCTTGTCATTTGGGTCCAATGGTTTGGGTCCTGCGCTGTAGAGCAGCAGCTTGCTTCATCTTCCATGTGACAGCCCTTCAGATATTTGAAGATTATAATATTAGCAATCCAGTAACATATATCATACTACTGGATTGCCAGTAGTATACATGCGAAAAGCATCTAGGGGTCTTAGTAGACCACAATGCCAGTGTACTGGAAGAAGCAAAGATCACCAGTGTCAAAGCAATGATTCTTCAACATCAACTTCATTGGATTGGTCATGTTGTGTGGATGTTTGGTTATGGTCTTCCAAAGCAACTACTCTATTCCGAACTTAAGAATGGAAAGCGTAATGCTGGTGGTCAACAAAAGAGGTTTAAAGACTCTCTCAAGGCAAATCTAAAAAAAAATGTAGTATAAACACTGACAACTGGGAAACACTGGCCTGTGAGCGCTCCAATTGGAGAACAGCCTTTACCAAAGGTGTTGTGGGCTTTGAAGACACTTGAACTCAGGATGAAACGGAGAAACGTGCAAAGATGAAGGCACACTTGGCAAACCCTCACCCATGATCAACTCCCGCTCCAGAAACCTATGTCACCACAGCGGAAGGAAGCGTGGATCCAGAATTGGCCTTCACAGTCACTTACAGACTCACTATTTAGACCATGTTCATGGAAGACAATCTTACTTGGCTACGAAGGATCGCCAAGGAACAAGAAGAGTGTTCAGATCAAGGGAAGTCATAGTCCCACTCTATTCTGCCTTGGTCAGACCACGCCTGGAATACTGTGGTGTTATCAGCACCATGCTCTAACCAACTAAACTATATCAATATTTCTCCGTTTAGAAACTCCTATCCATGTTGGTCTCCTTTCTCTTTGAGTAGTTCTGACCACAGGATCTCACCCAGTAGCTCCTTCAGCTTTTTGAAACTGGTCTTCTTAAAGTCCAGAGTGCATGTCCAACTACACTCAACTTTCCCTTGCCTCTGTATCATGAAACCCAAGAGGACATGATCACTTCTTCCCAAGTTTCCCAGTACTTCCACTTCGCCGATCAGTTTTCCCCTATCGGTGAGGACCGGGTCCAATATAGATGATCCCCGTGTTGCTTCTTCCACCTTCTGGGAAATAAAATTGTCAATGAGGCTGCTGTCTCTTTGGCGCTTGAGGGCTTTCACTCTGTCTGTGAGAACTTCCCACAATCACCTGAGGCATCTCTGGTGGCACATACCAGTCTGGGTAAATGCAGCCCCAGGCACCAAAATACACTGTGGACGAGGAAAAGGGAAACACTGTGCCTGCGCTTGCAAAAAAAAGAAGAAGAAAGTGGCAAAACGCAACATTTCCCCTCCTCTCCATAAATTGCACAGATTTGAGTCCCCAGGAGGAAGGCGAGGGAAACACCCTTTGCGTGAAACACAACCAGGCCGGCTATAAAAAGAGCATCCTGTTTTTGAGCCACAGTTTGCTTGTGTGGGGATCTTTTCTCCTTCTAAAATCACCGTTGGAAGGAGGGGTGTAAACTGGAGTGCCAGATTGCAGCTCTAGAAGAACGAGAGGAATTTTCTTTGGGCCTGCAGGCGGAAGGAGGCGATGGTGAAAGCAAGCACTATGAGCCAGCCCTGGAATGGTTTTGTTTTGTGAGCAACACAAACTCCGGACAGCAAAGCTTACAAGATCTTACTTACCATGGTGAGTTTTGCTTCCCGGTCTCTTCCAGGATTTTTCGTTTTCTGTTTTTGCAGGTGAGGAGCAGACAGTGGAGGCGGGAAGAAAGGCTGGTATCTCATCTCCTCCGGCCCTCACCCACCAACCCATCAGCAGGAAGTAAGCCTCCTCTCCTCATCAGACCTCCTTGTATGGTGTGAGCAGCCGGGCTCAGCATGCTGGCTCTTGGCCCCAGCCCAGCTCCCTGCGGCCTCAGGAAACTGTTCCAGCACGCAGTCTACAGGGAACAATCCTCAGCCAGTTCGCAGACAAAGCCAATATTATTAACTCCTTCTGCAGCAGGCAGGGGCTTTTAAAGGGACAGGCAGGAGGGCTCCCACCTCCAGCACGGCAAAGAGTGCATGCTCCGAGTGCAGAAGGGGACAGATTCAAGCCTGGCAGCTCCCCCTTGTTCTTTTCCTTTCTAAGGATCAGGCAGGAGATGGTGAGAAGGACGCCGCTCTGCCTGGGAACCCTGGAGGGCTGCTGCTCCCAACTAAAACTAACACGGGATAGACAGGTCTCCCTGAATATCCACGAAGGAGCATTGCTAAGAACTCAAAAGCACTCTGGGCGCAGATCCGCAAGGGGGTAGTAAAACCAAGATGGTGTGTGACACTCTGGGTGCCCCGTGAACAAAGTTTTGTGCTTTTTAAAATAAGCTTTTCAAAAAGGAAAACTGGGAGAGGCAGGCATAGAAGAGTCGGGAGACTGAATTGTGCCCCTGTACCTATGTTCTAAGTCATGGGTAGGCAACCTAAAGCCTGGGGGCCAGATCCGGCCCAATCGCCTTCTAAATCCGGCCCACGGACGGTCCAGGAATCAGTGCGTTTTTACATGAGTAGAACGTGTCCTTTTATTTAAAATGCATCTCTGGGTTCTTTGTGGGCATAGGAATTCATTCATCACCCCCCCAATATAGTTTGCCCCCCCCCCAAGGTCTGAGGAAAAGTGCTGAAAAAGTTTGCTGACCTCTGTTCTAAGTGGCACCATTTATTTATTTATTTTTATCATTTATATCCCACCTCCTCATTTAAACCCCAAGACAAGCCTGTGAGGTAAGGTGCGCTGAGAGGCAATGTGGCTGACTCCAAGGTCACACCTGGTGAGTTTCCTGTGCCAGGCTGGCGGAGTGGGGGAGGGAGAGGGGCTTCCCTGATGGATTTCTGTGTGGCATCACTTAATCTGTTAATGGGCACAGGAATTATGTCAGAAACAAGAGGGGGAAGGGAAGGGGCTTCTACCACTTCTGTGGGAACTTCACACAGCCACCTGGGATTGACCAGGGTCGTAGAGAACTTCGTGGGAGGATTGGGCCCTGCGCTAAGAAGTGGGAGGGTGACCCATGGGATCTGCATCTAAATGCCTCGGCCCGATCCTCTTAAGTCATAGTCCAAAGTCCAGGAACCGTGCATTCCTCAGCATCCTTTGGGAAAGGGTTTTTTTTTACAAGCGTTTATCTCTGCTGCCCTCGGCCCTTCAAATGTGGACTTTGTCGCTGGAGATAACAAGTCTGCTTTGCAGCGCAGGAATGAAAAATCATGGGCAGGAAAGGAGTATTGCTGGAATTTAAAGATCTTTCTGCTCAGATAGACTGCTTTTACCTTGGGCTGGCAATGCGCAATATATATAGATACAGATAAAGATACAGACGCATATATGTATATTTTGTTAACTGCTGATTATTTAAGTATTTGCACCTTCTTCATCTTGCTGCCCCACAAATGCTGGACCCACAAAGGGTGTTAGGCTATAGGCTCAGGACTGAAGCCATCTCAGTAAAAGTCTGTCTGGGCGGCTGCCCTTACTAAGCCTCTCTGTAAATTAGCATCAGGTGTGCCTTAGTTATAGAATGGGGATTTTAAAAAAATGTATCAGGACCATATTATTAACAGCCCAAATGACCTAGGGTGGCCATTTTGTGCTCCCATCTGCTTTAATTTTAGTACATAAAATTAAATTTTACATGGAGTTGTTAACATCCACCCAATATTCTCTTCCCAGGGCTACAATTCTGGGAGGTTCTCAGCACTCTTAGCAAACTACAACTGTCAGGAGTCGGGGGGGGGGAACCTGCCTTAAATGTATGGCCTTTATGCACACCACACCTTATTCTGAGCCAAAGCGCTGGCCTGTCTAGGTCAGGACTGCCTCTCGCTCTGACTGGCAGCATCTCTCAAGGGTCTCAGGTAGGGCTTTGCCTGCGGGATCCTTAAACAGAACAGAGCAAGGTCTTGACACGCCTCTTGTTTATTTCACAACGTTCATACACTGCTTGATTGTAAAGCAACAAACAAACCTCAGAGCCGTTTACGGAAACCATATAGAACCATCAGATTATCAGACCAAAGACTGATGAAACTGGTAGCAGCGCCCTAAACATCTGAGGAGACTTGCCTGAATAAAAATGTTTATAGCAGTTGCCAAAGAGAGGCACCTGCCCAATACCTATAGGCAGGGAGTTCCAAAGTTCAGGTATTGCCATACTGAAGTGTTGAGTTCTTTTGAGGAGGTACCAATGCTGGGTCCATCAGGTTGAGTGTTTACACTCTCTCTCTCTCTCTCTCTCTCTCTCTCTCTCTCTCTTCCACACTGCTGATCTTGCCCTGGCTTAGAAGGTGTACTGTCCCCTGTCCACCCCCCCCAAAAAAAAAATGTTGGGTGTGCCAGGAGGGAGGGGAGTAAATGCAGACACGGGTAACAGAAGCAGTAATGAGTGCGAGTGTGCGCAGCCTGCCAACTGCCTCCTCCAATCTGCCTTGCTTGCCGGAGCTCAGGAGCAGAGTAGATGAGGATTTATGAGTTCTGTCAGGAAAAGCGTGGAAAGGAGTCCGTGACAAATTAATCACCAATCTCGGCCACGCTGACGGGGCGCTTTCCATGCCCGCCCTCACCAGCGGTGCCAGGTTGCTTGCCATGGGCCGGAGCGCTGTAGGGGGCACCTTTCTGATGCCATCGCCCGTGTTCTCTGCTGACATCTGCCAGGGCCCCACAAAACCTTCCAGATGTCCGTCCCCCCCTGGGCCTTCTGCCAAGGCTCCCACCCAGCACCTGGGTTGCCCATCCTTATGATATATCATTTTATTTATTTGCTTTGTTTCATTCAAAAGCCACCATCACCCCAAAGTGGTTTATGAAAAAGATACAACAAACAAACAAGAAGTATTATTAAGAAGAATTAACAACAGTTTCACCCTTTCACAGTGTTTGTCCCCCAGTTCCATTAGTGATGACACTACTAGGGTTGCCATATTTCAAAACATATGTGAACCGCCCTGAGACCTTCAGATATAAAGGTAAAGGGACCCCTGACCATTAGGTCCAGTCGTGGCCGACTCTGGGGTTGCGGCGCTCATCTCCCTTTACTGGCCGAGGAAGCCGACGTACAGCTTCCAGGTCATGGGGCCAGCATGACTAAGTCGCTTCTGGCGAACCAAAGCAGCACACGGAAACGCCGTTTACCTTCCCGCCGGAGCAGTACCGATTTATCTTTTGGGGGGGGGGCAAGTAAATTTTTATTAATATTGCTCATTTATACATAAGTACAAATACAAAATTTATACCATAACTTGCGCGTATCACATCAAATCAACAAATCAAAAATACAACACAAAATTATTTTAGGCTCCGCTGAGCCGTAGACTTCCTTCCACACTTTTGGTAAGTATCAGATAAATTTGAATTCACGTATTTTATCATTTTAATCCTGTATCATTTACTGTTAGAGTTAATTCAGCCCCGGGTACCTATTTATCTACTTGCACTTTGACATGCTTTTGAACTGCTAGGTTGGCAGGAGCAGGGACTGAGCAACGGGAGCTCACCCCGTCGCGGGGATTTGAACTGCCGACCTTCTGATTGGCAAGTCCTAGGCTCTGTGGTTTAACCCACAGCGCCACCCGCGTCCCTCCTTCGGGTATAGGGCGGTATATAAATAAATTTAATCAATCAATCAAAAGATGAGAAACAGATTAAAGCTCACAGCAGCTTTCCAAATATCTAAGTTGGCTCATCTGAGCAAAAAAGCTAGTTGGCAGGTACTGAGAAGAGGACAGCAAAAGTGTCTGCCTGGCGTCAAGAGGCTGGGAGTTCCAAAGAGTGGAAGATGCAGCACTGTTGGTTACAGCATGGTGCTGATAACGCTTAGGTCGCAGGTTTGATCCCTATACAGGACAACTGCGTTGCAGGGGGTTGGACTAAATGATCCTCAGGATCCCTTCCAATTCTACAATTCTGTGATACTACAGGTGAAACTCGAAAAATTAGAATATCGTGGAAAAGTTCATTTCTTTCAGTAATTCAACTTAAAAGGTGAAACTAATATATGAGATCTACTCATGACATGCAAGGGACGCGGGTGGCGCTGTGGGTAAAACCTCAGCGCCTAGGACTTGCCGATCGTCAGGTCGGCGGTTCGAATCCCCGCGGCGGGGTGCGCTCCCGTTGCTCGGTCCCAGCGCCTGTCAACCTAGCAGTTTGAAAGCACCCCCGGGTGCAAGTAGATAAATAGGGACTGCTTACTAGCGGGAAGGTAAACGGCGTTTCCGTGTGCGGCTCTGGCTCGCCAGAGCGGCTTTGTCACACTGGCCACGTGACCCGGAAGTGTCTGCGGACAGCGCTGGCCCCTGGCCTATAGAGTGAGATGAGTGCACAACCCTAGAGTCTGGCAAGACTGGCCCGTATGGGCAGGGGTACCTTTACCTTTACCATGACATGCAAAGCAAGATCTGCTTCTACTTCTCAGAGGTCCAATCTTGCTCGATTTGCAATCCTTGTTTTGCTGATTTCCTTGAATATTCTAATTTTCTGAGATGGTCAATTTGGGGTTTTCATCAGCTGTAGGCCATGATCATCGCAATGCTAACAAACCAAGGCTTGACATATCTCGCTTTGCATGTCATGAGTCTATCTCATATATTAGTTTCACCTTTTAAGTTGAATGACTGAAAAAAATGAACTTTTCCATGATATTCTAATTTTTTGAGTTTCACCTGTATTCTCAAGGATGGATTTCTTCTGCCGACTGAAGTGCTTGAGTGGGCACATGTGCGGCAAGGCAATTTTGTAGGTAGACTGGTCCCAAGTTATTCAGGACTTTATACCCTGACAGCATTACCCCTTGAACCTGGCCCAGAAGCAGGTCAGAAACCAGTGCAGATCTCTGAGCGCAGGTATTAGATGCTGACGAGGCCTCGCTCCTGCCAGCAACCGCACCGCAGCATTCTGCACCAGCTGCAGCCTCAGGATCAGGAGCCAGGGAAGCCCTATGTGAAATCCTTCCTAATTTTGAAGAACGTAAGAAGAGCCAAGCCAGATCAAGCCAAAGTTCTGCTTCAGCCTTCCCTGAGTTTTAGGCAAAACCGCCATTACCCCTGCCAAGAGCCTGCACTACAAGAATGTTGCTAGGCACTTAAAGAGGACTTGTGGATTGAGCCCATGGCAGAAATTCACATAAATGTACAGAATTTGGCCTCTTGGTGAATGAGGACCAGGTGTGTGTGTGTGGTGGGGGGTCCTCACTTTTTAAAAGGGGTGAGGAGAAGGAGAAGGGCAAGATATCTAGAGCATGGATTAAAAGACTGGGGGCTCCACTCCCTAGCCACAGCCCTGCTACAGAGACCAGGTCCAGGGGAGTTGTAGTACGAAGTCTCTGGCTGGCTGACTACAGTATTGATTGATTGACTGATTGATTGATTGATTGATTGACTGACTGACTGCATTTATGCACCAACTTTTTCTCCAACGAGCTCAAGGTAACGTACGTGCTTCTCCTACTTCTCCCACAACAACCCTGCAAGGTGCATTAGGCTGTGACTGGCCCCCAAGGTCACCCAGTGTGGGGTTCGAATCCTGGTCTCCCAAGCCCTAGTTTGACAGCCACTGACAACTCAACACCCACATGCTCTTTACACCCCCCCCCCTGGTTAGAGCAACAAAAGGCAGAATATTCCTGGAGGAGCATCTTCAATCAACGGGAGGTGGAGTTATGGCGAAGCCTGTAAAAGTGCTGACCCCTCAAAATATGGGTGGGTGGGTTCCACTTCATCCACAAGCCTCCAGCCTTTTGCCAGCAGCACCCAGACAACCCCAAAGCCCAGGTGACGTAGCCCCGCCAAGAGAGTTATTGGCAGGTGAATCTTGCCATTCTCACTTGGGCGATGAGGCAATCCTCTTTTTAAAGGCTACTGCTGAAGTCATTTGCTTTATTACCTTGGCGCCTGCTCCCCACCCCCACCCCACGTTGTTTGCCGTAAGTCTCTTGGCAGCAGCCCATGTCTCTGGGTCCAGCTCTTTCCCCCTTCATAACCTCAGCAGAGGGCATCTGTATTCTCCACACACACACACAACCCACTTGCCACCCACAAGCTCGGCTCAAAATCTCACACTGGGGCCTAAGTTCTGGCAAGGCCACTAAAAAGGTACTTCACAAACCTCTTCATTTAAAAAACAAAAACACGGCCGGGGGAAATAAAAACACAGCAAATCTTTACGTGTGTGCAATGCAAGGATTGGGGTTTTTTGGGTGGGGGAGCAGCACTTCTGCTCCTAAGAATAGTCATACCTCGGGATAAATACCCTATTTTTTGCTCTATAAAACTCACTTTTTCCCTCCTAAAAAGTAAGGGGAAATGTGTGTGCGTCTTATGGAGTGAATGCAGGTTGCGCAGCTATCCCAGAAGCCAGAACAGCAAGAGGGAGCACTGCTTTTGCTGCACAGCGATCCCTTTTGCTGTTCTGACTTCTGAGATTCAGAATGTTTTTTTTTCTTGTTTTCCTCCTCCAAAAACTAGGTGCGTCTTGTGGTGTGGTGCGTCTTATAGAGCGAAAAATACGGTACACTTCAGGTTGAGCGCTTTCGGGTTGCACTCCACGGCGACCCGGAAGTAACTGAGTGTGTTACTTCCGGGTTCCGCCGCTCGCGCATGTGCAGACAGTCAAAATGACGTTGCGCGCATGCGCAGAAGCAGCAAAACATGACCCATGCACGCGCAGATACGTTGTTGTGTTCGGGATGCGAACGGGGCTCCGGAACAGATCCCGTTTGCATCCTGAGGTACCACTGTATCACACTGAAGTCATCAAATCTGCAGCCATTATTGTTGCAAAGATGTATTTCCATGAAAAACGGGTTTTTTAACCTGTTCTGTTTCCCCAGAGCAGGCCAGGGGCAGTATGCATGGTTCCCCCTCAGCAGCGGCACCCTCAAAATTATTTGTGCGACTACTCTGCACGGCAGGTTAGGCTAAGAATGACTGAATGGCCTGGTGTCCCCTGTTGAGCTTCAGAACAGAGCAGGGATGGGAAAGTGGGCATTGCAACTAACTCCTTGACCAACGCTCTAATGTTGGAAACCACAAACAGGAGTTGGTGCTTGGGTGTGTGGGCAGAGCCTGGTGGAATCTCAGACACCACAGAACAAGCAGCTTGCAACGAGGAACATACAAATCTGCCTCGCTTGTGCACGTCATGGGGTCAAAAAGGATATGCTGGAGCTGGAAAGGTTTCAGAAAAGGTTGGCCAAAGATGATCGAGGAGATAGAGCGATTCCCAAATGAGGAAAGGTTGCAGTGGTTAGGACCTTTTACTTTAGAGGAAAGGTGAGTAAGAGGAGACATGACTGGAGTTTATAATAAACGATGCACAGCATGGGGAAAGCGCAAAGAGAAAAGTTTCCCTGTCTTTTTCGTAAGGCTAGAACTCTTGGGCATCCTATGGAGCTGAATGCTGGAAGGACAGATGAGAGAAAGTCCTTTTTCACACAGTGCAAAGTCCAACTGTGGAACTCCCTCCAGCAGGAGGCAGTGGGGGCTACCAACTTGGATTCTTTTAAAAAGGGGACTGGGACAATTCATGGGGGTGGGAGAAGGCGATGGATGGCTACTAGACATGTTTCCTCTGCTGTGACAGTCAGAGGAAGAAATGCTTCTTCTTCTTCTTTTTCTTGCAAAAAACACACACTTTTATTTAAGCCATTTAAAGTAGCACAGCACTTCTGCCAATAGGGGAGAAAAGTAGGCATACATTGTTGGTTTGAAAATTCAGTCAGCCCATTCCATCCCCAATGCTAAATAAGCTATACTGGAAGGGTCAGAAATCATTTGATTATTTTTTTAAATCCATTTATCAGATGATCATCAGCTCAAATCTTCTCGGGTTTAGATTATGCTGAAGTTCATCCTAAAGTGCCCCTCTTGGTTGGACATAATCAGCAATCATGCAATAATTCGTTCCTGAACCTCTCAATCTGTGGAACTGCCATCCTGATTTGGAAGTCGTTGTCTCCCTTTGAGATTCTCCCTTTGCTTCAATCAGCATCAGATATTCTACACATCCAAATCTTCAACACACCTGAAGGACATAACATGTTTTCTTCTGATGCCATCTGAATCTTCCCAGTTACCAGAACCCTGATGCGATCTTAACAAACAATAAGTTCTGGATAGCAGTTGCTGGAAACCACAGGAGGGGAGAAACATTTCTATCGTGCTTTTTCTCTGCTCCCTGGTTTCCCATAATGGGCATCTGCTTGGCCAGTGTGAAAACAGGGTGCTGAACTCAATGGACCACTGGCCTGGGCCAACAGACTTGTTCTTTTGCTCACCTGTGTTGGAAGATGGATTGCCAGGCTGAAGATTATTAAACTATTTTTAAAGCAGAGTGTACACAACTCCACAAATAGCCTGGGTCACACACTCCCACCCATCCCTCAGCTGCTTATTTCTGGACTATTGAGCTGAATAAACTTAGCTTCTGAATGGAGTTTGCAAGTTTATATATTCACAAAACCACAGAACTGACCCAGAGGATTATTTAGGCCAGTGTTTCTCAAACCTGGGTCCCCAAATGCTACAACTCCCATCGTCCCTAGCTAGCAGGACTAGTGGTCAAGGATTGGACCCAGGGTTAAGAAACATTGATTAAGTCCAACCCCCTGCTATGCCAGCAAGTCGTGACCCCAGGAAACACTTAGTGCTAGTCTGCCATGCATGCATGCAGCTGGCACTTGCCACACAATGTACACTCTGCAGAGGCTCAGAGACGCTCTCTACTATGACTTCATACGACTCAGAACTAAGGCTGACAATACAAGCAGGTTATTGGCCTGGGTCCAGCTAAGCCTACGAAGATAATGCATGCAAATTGTCTGCAATTCTCTGAACAGCATTACTATCATTGCCACCGTCCACAAGCTGATTTTAGGCAAGTTGTTGCCTATGAGCCTCAAGTGAGCGCCTGTGAAGGCAGCAAAACACACCTGAATCTTGTGCTGTTTGCTTCATGGAATGCTGGGAGGAGGAGGAGGGCTGTGGGGCAGCCTGTGCAATAATAATCTGCAAACAGTAAAAGAGCTTCCTTGCCAAGCTGGCCAGGTCAGTGAAATTTTGCATGCCAATTAAATACTGTAATCATACACAGCAGCCTACCAAAGAAAAGGCAGTCAAACCTGACAGTAACCACACACGCAAACAAACACACAGTTTGCTTTTTACATACAAAAGAATCCCCATGTATATTAACACTTGTGCCCATTTGACACAGAGCTACCACATTTTTATAGGCAAAAGTTCCTGTACCAGGTTGGCAAAGCCTGCTGTAAAACATAGCCTATAAAGTAAGATCTCAAAGAATCGTAGAGTTGGGAGGGATATCCAAGGGTCATCTAGTCCAACACCCTGCAATGCAGGAATCAGTGCAGAAACTATCTAAATAATAATAATAATAATAATAATAATAATAATAATAATAATAATTTATTTATACCCCACCCATCTGGTTGGGCTTCCCCAGCCACTCTGGGCGGCTTCCAACAAAATACTAAAATACAGTAATGCATCAAACATTAAAAGCTTCCCTAAACAGGGCTGCCGTCAGATGCCTTCCAAAAGTCTGGTAGTTGTTGTACTCTTGGACATCTTGTGGGAGGGTGTTCCACAGGGCAGGTGCCACTACTGAGAAGGCCCTCTGTCTGGTTCCCTGTAACTTCACTTCTCTCAGGGAGGGAACCGCCAGAAGGCCCCCGGAGCTGGATCTCAGTGTCCAGGCAGAACGATGGGGGTGGAGACGCTCCTTCAGGTATACAGTCATACCTCGGGTTAAATATGCTTCGGGTTGAGCATTTTCGGTTTGCACTCCGCAGCACTTACTTCTGGGCTTCTCCACTAGCGCATGCGCTCAAAATGACGTACGCGCATGCACGGAAGCAGCAAATCGCAACCTGCGCACACGCACAGACGCGGATTGCGTTCACTTCAGGATGTGAACGGGGCTCCAGAACAGATCCCGTTCACATCCAGAGGTACCACTGTACTGGACCGAAGCCATTTAGGGCTTTAAAGGTCAGCACCGACACTTGTGCTTGGAAACGTACTATATATCTCTATAGAGATAGTTCATAACTACAAGGAGAGTCAAGCTACAAGGAGAGTTCCTTAGGACTGAGCATGAATGGGACATTATGGAATTTTTTTTGGGGGGGACTAGGAAGCATACAGGGGGGGCAATGATAGCCTTCCCTCAGTCATGCATGGACCCCGAAGGCCTAAGATAAGCATCATTCCTTCTGCGAAATAGGTATAACAAGCACAGTCCCCCTTCACGGGGTCACTCTGAAGATTCCAGCATCAAACCAGCAAGGTTTTGAAGGTCTTACACGGAGCATCACAAGACACTGAACTGACTTGTAAAATTCTAATAAAAGCTGTGTTGCTTTTTCCCAAGTCTGTGATGCTTGCAACTGGGGGTTATTTTGAGGGGGGGGGTGGGAGCAGCTGGCTGGCTCTCGCTTTTCCTCCTTTAAAAAAAAAAAGAAATTCACATCCTCTGATTTTCTGGCTGCTTGCTTTGTACACTGAGCCAAGAAACAGGAGGAATAACAGAAACGTGTCAACAAATTGACACCTCAGAAGGCAGGAAGCGCCTCCTCCACTTTCCCACCACAAACTTTCAAAGCAAAGACTAGAAGCCAGAGTGGTTATCTCAGCAGCTGCTGGAAATCTGGTTAGTTCTCTTATCACCTAGCTCGGTTTCTCACCAGCCTGGAATAATTAAGAAACGAAAGTGGAAAAAAAGGTTAAGGAACTGAACATCCACCTTCTTTCCATAGCAGCAGCCAGGAGAGCGAGAGACCAGAGAAATAGCAAGATGACCGCATTTTGTTTCAACGCTCAGCGCCTAGGGACATTTCCCAGCTCCTGAGCGATGCTAACAAAATGGTCTGCTTTTTAATATAATATTAAGAACCAAGGGAGGTTGCCTCATAAACAAGTCAGCCCCTGATCCATTCAGCTTAGCAGGGTCAACACTGATCAGTAGCAGCGCTCCAAGGCGGCAGCTTTCCCAGCCCTACCAGGTGTGGGGAGGTGCTAGGGTGGCGTGGGAATGGAGCTTGTGACCTTCAGCAAACAGAGCAGGTGCTCAGACATTACGTTTTAGTCTGCTCCTTACAAAATTAAGCACCATCCACTCCTTGTGTCCCTTAATACAAAGTGGTTTAATGTCCGAAGCCTTAAACCATTCCACCCAACTCAGTATTGGCTGCCCAGACTGGCAGTGGCTCTCCTAACCCCACCTGGGCTGGAGATGGCGGAAGCTGAACCCGGGACCTTCTGCATGCAAAGCAGGTGGTCTACCCCGAAGCCACAGCCCTTTCCCCCAGCTATGCCTCCTTTTTTGTGGGGAGGGTCTGCAGTGCTTTGTTGCATTATCAAGGCCAGTGTGAAGCATCAGGCAGAGAGCATAGAGGCTAGGCCAGGAAGTTCTGGGTTCAAATCTTCATCGAGCATTTGGGGCAACTTTCTCAAGGTAGTCTCAGCCTAGCCATTTCAGGGCACCATTGTTTTGTTTGTTACACAAATGCAGGGATTTGCACCTTTGGCAGGAGTGTTGAATTTTTCAACTTCCAAATTACAAAAATGAGAGATGCTAAAAAGTTGCAACATAACTTGGGAATTCAAAAGATATTTTGGGTAAATTGATATAATTTAGCTTTGCTTGGTAAGTAAATTGTGTATAAAACTGCAAAGAAATCATTAAAAATGATTGCCAAGTGCTTGCAGTTATAACAAAACAACAACAACTTATTATCATTTATCATTACCATTTAACGTTTTACACGTTGTGTGTTGTTGTTTCTCCATTTGATCTTTTTACATGGTTTTACATGCATTGTGTATTTTAAGCATTGTGAATCACTGTTATATTTATTGACTATAGTTTAGTAATTATTTATTGTTAAGAGTGAATTTCTGTTTAATTATTATTTGCTGATATTAAATGTTATTGTGTACTATTATATTCTAATGGATTATCGAATATTACTTTTTTGATACATTGTTTATTTTAAAGTTATGTTATTATGGCTTTTTGTATTGGATCAGATTGTTATAAGGTGTGTGATCTTTGTTATTTCTTCAGCTTGCAAACTGCCTTGTGTATAGTAATATAGAAAGGCAGTATACTTATTAAAAGTGAAATGAAATGAAATTTTCAGGTGGTAAAATAAAAATTATTTGGTTTTCTGAAAGCAGTTTGTGTTTCTTCATCAGACGTAGACTTGCCAAGTTAAATGGTGTCCAATCACAAAAATAATAGCAGATTTGAATTCCTCACACCCAAAAATATATTGTTAAGACTAATCACTTAAGAAATTAGCAAAAATTGCATTTCATTCCCCTAAAATGATATGCCCTATCAGGGCAGCATGCGTGCTTCTCGAACCCCGCTTTTATCCACCCAGCAACCCTGTGAGGTTGGCCCATTAAGCATCATAGCTAAGTGGGGATTTGAACCGTTGCCAATCCCAGTTTGGCAATTTACAAAGAAAGTCACAGTGGGAGGAGGGCCAAAGACGCGCTTCAAACACAGAGAAGTTGTTTCCTTTTTTCCAAAACTGCATTCCAGCCTGAGCTCCCAAACAGCCTGCATAGAACTCCTTGCACTGGATGCAAGTAAAATAAGCAGTGTGGTGAAATGGCTAGAACAGCCTTTCTCAGCCTGCATTCTGGCTGGGGTCTGTGGGAGTCACAAGCTGAATTCACATGGGAGTTCCCTCCGTTTTCCAGATGTTTCCCTGTTAATTTTCCAAGTTAGATTTGAAGCTTGCACGTGACGTGAAAACCACTTTCTAAATGCCACTGGAATACTGTGCAAGTTTATCACTCTGTGTGATTTGCTTCCAGAAAAATATCCATTTGCAAACAATACAGAAATCTATTTGGTTATTTGTTGCACTTATATCCCACCTTTTCTTCCAAGTAGCTCAAGATAGTGAACATAGTTCTCTCTCCCCCCATGTTTAAACCCCCACAACAACTCTGAGGTAGGCGGTGTTTAAAACTCCCATTGTTCTAGCCATGTTTTGCAACAGGGAATTTCATAAATGCGAGCAGTTTCTGAGCTCTGGGTGCAATACTGCGCCTAAGATTTCAGATTAAAATTGCCACTGTTACTCAGAAGTAAATCCCAACCAAGTTCAATGTGGCTTCCTCACAAGTAAAATGTGCATGGATTGGGAGCCTGAAAACTTTCTTTTCTTTTCAACCCAACATGTTTTGTTTAGGTTTTAGTTGCCTTGTTTGATGTACTTTTAATATATAATGTGCTTTTAATTTGAAATATACTAGCCAGTTAGTTTATGATGGTTTAAGTCAGTGATGACCAAATTTGGCCCTCCAGCTGTTTTGGGACTACAATTCCCATCATCCCTGACCGCTGGTCCTGTTAGCTAGGGATGATGGGAGTTGTAGTCCCAAAACAGCTGGAGGGCCAAGTTTGGCCATCACTGGTTTAAGTAGTGCATGTTAAAGTGTTATCTACCTCAGACTCTCACAGTGATGCTTAAAATCAAAACAAATTTGGGAGTGGGATCATTGCAAGACACTTAAGTCCTAGGTCTGCAAACTGGACACTCAAGGTGGTGTCTCTGCCATCAGTTGCATAGGCCTTTAATATGTGTTAATTGCGGAGCCCAAAATATCTATTTATATGAGGGAAAGGAGTTTTTAGGGAGAATCCAGGGCTTGTCTGCAGAGTGGAAAGAAAGGTGATTTTTTTTCTGCCTCCCCACTTCCAGCCATTCTCTGAAGAATGGAGAAGAGACCCTCTTAAGAATATTAGGGGGGCGGTTTGGAGGGGAAGCGTGACTTTTTTGGGGGGCATTCTTCAGATGAGGACCAGACCATGTGAAAAATGAACGTAAGATTCTAGCTGCAGTTCATTCATTTTCAGCTTAGTATTCTTGCTATTAAAAAACGACGCCTAGACATTCCGTTGCTGTGCATAACAACCTAGGTTTAAGGTGCCATTCAGCTCCTAGCTTTCATATATCAGTTTCTAAGGCTGAGAGGGGGGTCAGGCTGGAAGGCAGTGCCTGGCCCAAGGTCACCCAGTGAGCTCCAGGGCTGAGTGGGGTCTTCAACATCCCAGTTCCTAGTCCAACCCTTTAACCATTGCACCACCACTGGCTCAAATAGAGCTAAACTTGCACATTATTTGGCAGGCATTCCAAAAGGGTGCTTCTGTGTCCTAGGGAAAGCTAAGCTATAATGCAGGAATTGAGAGGTAGGGGAACGCAGGGGAAATGAAATATGAGGGTATGAACACAGCCACAGTCTGAAACATCTGGAGGGAACCAAGTTGGAGAAGTCTGGTGTTAAATGTTGAGCTATGCAAATATGCTATTACTGCTCAAACAAGGAGCTGATAGCGGGCTGGGGCTGTTTTTTTTGGGGGGGGGGCCTACCTCACTGGATTGTTGTGAGGATATAAAAGGGACCCCTGTGAGCCCATCCAGTGCTGGATTTAGGTATAAGCTAAACAAGCTATAGCTTGGGGCCCCACTCTCTTGGCCCCCCAGATTCACTATTAATATACTTCTTCTTAATTGTATTTCAGTTCAACAATTACTTTGATAAAATACATCTCTTGTTACGTGCAAACGGCTTGAGATACCTATTAGGTCCATCAATTACCATATAGCATATATTCAACACCAAAAACAGCGGCCATTCGTTGTTGACAAAGGACAGCTGGACGTATAAAGGGCCCCATTACCGAGTCAGGAGCTTGGGGCCACATCAAACCTAAAAACGGCCCTGCCCCATGTCACAAACAACCACTCCAGGAACTACGTTTACTCAGGAGTAGGCGACCACCCCGCTGCATCCCACGGAGCGGGAGTGTTCCCTCAGGAGGAAGCGCGTGCAACATCTGCCGCCGCTGCCAAGCGCGCCATCCCGCGCTGCACCGGTTGTTGCTCCCGAGCAAGCCCGCACCTGGTTCTAGCATGCCAACGCCCATTTACTCTGGAGCAAGTCCCCCCCCCCCGCGTGCAAGAGAGCTTGCTGCCAGGACGCCTTGCCGCCGGGCATAGCCAGCGCCGCCGCCTTCCCTGGGCCTGATTCCCGATGGAAGGAAGCGCACGATCGCCGCTGAGCCATCTCCCCATTGCAAGCTCTGAATCGCGCTTGCAACCAGAACCCCCGAGGGGCTTGCTCATGAACAAACGAGGCGGGCGTTCATTTGATCCGGCCGTGTCGCAGCGCCCTTACCTTGGCAGCCGTCTCCGCCACTTGCGGGTCTCCTCGGAGAAGGAGGCGCCACGCCGAAAGCCCCACAGAGCAGTATCTGGCGCTGGCCACCATCGCTCCCCAGCCTGCCTCGGCTCGGGGAGTGGAGTGGAGCGGGCGCTGCTCCTCTTCCTTGTGTTCCAGGCCCCAATCCTCCCGGGGGTTCGACCTAGCAGCAGCAGCAGCAGCAAAGGCGGACTCAGCCCGGGCGCAATCCAGCCTCCTTCCCTCGGCTGGCTCGTTCCGCGGGAAGGGAGGAGACAAAGGCGAGCCCGACCCGGCCCGGCCCCTCGCTTGCGCTGCCGGCCCGCCCTCCTCCTCGCTTCCCTTCCTTTGGGAATCGGGAAATAGGAGGAGAGAACAGATCGTGCATGTACTCAAAACTACGGTGCGGCTTCCCCTCGCGCCGAACTGATTGCGCACCGAATAGACTCTCGCCTCTTTCTGCTTTTCCAGCGGTTTGAGCAACAGCAAAGTCTGGATCGAGAGGGTTTTTGGAGATGCTTAGAGACGCCCTTCTCGTGGCTTTGACCTGGTTGCCGGTGGTCTACAGGGCCAAGTTCAAACAGATTTTGTTATCCAGAGGCCACTGTGCAAAGTCACATCTAAACCGGCTGGCACATCTGCCAAAGCCCAGCCTAGGGTGCAGGATACCGTCTTAGCAAGATCGTATGTTCTCTCCATGAAGGGATGTGACTACTGGGGAGATGGTAAAACACCTGACCCAAGCAGAGAGGCTGTGGCTTTCTCAAGTCCTTATGGGCGGATTTCAGACAGATTATACAGCATCCCCTCTTAAACTAGCCTTCTTCCCCAGCACAGAGAGATTGGCAGGTCTGTGGCTCCTTAGAGGCTTCCACGCGTTGCCTTTGAAGCTCCAGTCTGCAAGGCAATCTCTGTCTAAATCTGATGGTCTGAGGTTGGTTGCCAATAGCCTGCACTGTATTGTCCATTAGCCTTGTTAGAAAATACAGTATTTGGGGACTCAATTATTGCCAGAACAAATCAGGGAGGGGGAGGCAATGCTTACAGGTGCTTAAAATAATCATAGAACTGTGGAGTTGGGAGGGACCATGGGGTCATCTAGTCCAACCTCCTTTTGCCCAACGTGGAGCTCGAACCCATGACCCCAAGATTAAGAGTCTCATGCTCTACCGACTTTCCAGTCCTCTTTTAAAGCTGCCCACGGATGTGGCCATCACTGCCTCTTGTGGTAGTGAGTTCCATAGTTTAACTACGTGCTGCACGCCGAAGGACTTTATCTGTCCTTAATCTTCCAACATTTTTTCACGCTGCACGAAGAAGTCCCTCATAACAAAAATATGTTCTGAAACAAACAGAATTGGCATATGTGTGTGTGTGTGTTTGACTTGAAGGGCAGTCCAGCAACAAAAGCCTTTTTCCACCCTGAATAATTGGGTGCACTCTTCCCACCTTGGATCAAATCTATGCTTCCAAGTGCCATAAGAAAGTTGCAGAGATAGCGCAGGATAGTGCGCACCCCGGAAATGATCTCTTTCAGCTTCTGCCTTCTGGAAGGAGGTACAGGGTTATAAAGACTAGGACTAGCTGCCTGAGAAACAGCTTCTATCCAAATGTGATTTTGGTTTTAAACGCAGTGTAAGGAGTCTCTATGGGAGTATATTGTACAGTGGTACCTCGGGTTACATACGCTTCAGGTTACAGACTCCGCTAACCCAGAAATAGTGCTTCAAGTTAAGAACTTTGCTTCAGGATGAGAACAGAAATCATGCTCTGGCAGCACAGCAGCAGCAGCAGCAGCAGGAGGCCCCATTAGCTAAAGTGGTGCTTCAGGTTAAGAACACTTTCAGGTTAAGAACAGACCTCTGGAACGAATTAAGTACTTAACCCGAGGTACCACTGTATTTCAAAATGGGGTATCAGAGTTTTTAGGGGGCTAACCAGCCTGGGATAGCTGGGATAGCAGGCTTGTTGGGTTTTGAAGGTTTTATGTAGATTCTTCAATTTCGTTGTTCTGTATGGGACAATGACAATAAAGATTATCGTATCGAACACTTTAGAAGAAGAAGACAAGAACACAGCAACACTTGGGGTCTCAGCATCCTTTACCATCTCTGGAGTGAAACAGCAAAGCCCTTCTGCCCATCCCCTTCCCCACAAGTCTGCTTTCAAAAGCAAGCAGATAACATGCCTGAGACAATGACAGATTTTCATTCTGCCTGCCAACAGACCCCACCCCCCCTCCCCGCAGCAGTCAGGACTGAGTTTGTTCAAATTCTGCCTTCCTTGTGTTTATCGAGACTGCTGGAAGAGAGCAGACACCAATATGCAATTAATTGGCAACTGGTGAGAGCAGATTGCCGGAAGGAAAACCGAGGGGGCGAGGCATCGTGGCATCTGTGAAGTGGCTGAGAGTGGCAGATATAGAACACAGCAGCCTCAGTGGTGGGGTTTCAACACAAACACACCCCGCCCCATTTTTCTAAAAAAAGGATTTTGTTTGTGGAGGTGGACTCCCTCACCAATAGACAGAAATCGACAGAGATATACTAGCTGTTAGAAAACACAGGAGGGGAGATTGCTCCTACGCTCAGGTTCTGCTTGTGGGTTTCCCATTAACACACCTGGCTGGTCACACTGAGAAGAGGATGCTGGTCTTGATGGACCATTGGCCTGATCCAGCCTCAGGGCTCTTCCTGTGTTCTTATATTCTTAAATGTGCACCTTTTTGGAAGTACCCTCTGGCTTCTCAAGACTGCCTCTCCACCCCACCCTTCAACCCCAGACCTCACCTGCTGAATGCAGTGGAGAAGATTATCTTTGGAAAGTACTCTTGGAAACGAAGAGTTTACAGAGAATAGTTACCGCTGGTGCCATGGAGTGTTCCTGTGGGAGGCAGCTCCTGGCACCTGCTGGACTGCACACCTTGCTTCAACAAAAATGATTCAGGTGGGGGAGATGAGCTTTTGGGAAGCAGGCCCAGCTTAAAACCTTGAGATAAGGTGCTCAGGCAGCAAGCGGTGGGTTGGTGTTTGGTGGCACTGTGTGAGGCACGAACCTGCGTGGAATGATAATGGGAGGCTGCTAAGAGCCCTGCTGAACCTTCCCAGGAGGGAGGGTAGCAGTTGCTTCTCTGTATGATATACCTCACATTTGGTGTGATTTTCCAGAAACCAGCAGTGGAGAATCTCTATCTGGCTTGCGAAATCTTTCCAGGCTACACACCTCCCTGGCTCTGCTGCATGGCCTGCTTCAGCCTCATCACAAAATTTGGAGACAGGTGGATGGAGCTCGTCCACCTGGGAAGGGAGAAGGAGAAGGAGAACTCTGGTCCTCAACCTCTGCTGCCTTGCAGGACATCTTTGGGGGGAAGAAAAGGCTAAGGAGGAGGGAAGCTTTTAATGTTTGATGCATTATGGTATTTTAATATTTTGTTGGAAGCCGCCCAGAGTGGTGGGGGAAGCCCAGCCAGATGGGCGGGGTATAAATAATATACAGTGGTACCTCGCGTTACATACGCTTCAGGTTACATACGCTTCAGGTTACAAACTCCACTAACCCAGAAATCGTACCTCGAACTTTGCTTCAGGATGAGAACAGAAATTGTGCTCCGGTGGCGGCGCAGCAGCAGCAGGAGGCCCCATTAGCTAAAGTGGTTTTTCAGGTTAAGAACGGTTTCAGGTTAAGAACGGACCTCCAGAACAAAGTACTTAACCTGAGGTACCACTGTATTAACGGGAAGCGGGTGGCGCTGTGGGTAAAACCTCAGTGCCTAGGACTTGCCGATCGTATGGTCAGCGGTTCGAATCCCCGTGGCGGGGTGAGCTCCCGTCGTTCGGTCCCAGCTCCTGCCCACCCAGCAGTTCGAAAGCACTCTTAAGTGCAAGTAGATAAATAGGGACCGCTTTATAGCGGGAAGGTAAACGGCGTTTCCGTGTGGTGCGCTGGTGCTGGCTCGCCAGCTGCAGCTTCGTCACGCTGGCCACGTGACCCGGAAGTGTCTTCGGATGGCGCCGGCTCACGGCCTCTAGAGCGAGATGAGCACGCAACCCTAGAATCGGACATGACTGGCCCGTACGGGCAGGGGTACCTTTACCTTTACCTTTACCACTGTATTATTATTATTATTATTATTATCCACAAATCTGGAGCAGAGTCCCCAAGATGGCGCCTTGTATGCCTCCTCCGGCAGGTGCCAAGCTGGTGCCAAACGTCTTGTTCTGCTTTGCACCACATCAGTGTGGCCAAAAGGAGGGTCTTGTTGTCTGCGCAGCCCAGGACCTCCAGACACGCTGCCCAGACTTGTGGCCCTGGTAGGTCACTTGGTTGCTGCTAACACAGCAGTTTGGCTTCGCTCCCAGAGACACACTCCATTGCTTCTCGAGACAGTTGGATGCCAACAAGATAAAGAAGACTGGCATTCAGCTGTGTCCTTAACCAAATTCCTCCCCTCACACTCCTGATGTCCTGCATATCGCAAAACAGAAAAACTGAAAGGTTAGGGAGGGTGGAAAGGAGGATCCGTTCCATGAGGCTTCCCCACAAACTGACCACACCTTGCCATGCCATCCCAAGTCCCAAAAATAATTCCCAAGGAAGACAGAAGGCAGTCGAGGAAGGCTGCCTCACACAGGCCTTTTGCAACTGTCTAGAATTATTTCTTTCAGACCCACCAAATCATGTCAATGAAGCACCTTCCCCATTGCTGCAGTCAAAAGGGATGCAGACGAGAGAGCACATGTTGTTGTTTTATTTTAAAAATTAAGGGAACAGTCAAAGGCTGCCTGTACATTGCAGCCGGATGACCTTTTTAAATAAAACAAACCAAATCAACACTACCCCGCTGTATTATCATCCTCATCTGTTAATAATTGGACATTTTCAGAGTGGATGGAGATTAGTCACCACCCAAGCCCTGATTATAGGTTGCATCTTGTGCCTGGTTGGAGAGAGCCTCTCAGTTTCAGAGCAAAGGACAAATTTTTTCGCTGGTTGAGGGGTCGGGGTCTTCGTTCTCCCCACCCCACCCCTCCCCACTTCATAAACAAAGCCTTTAAATCAAAGGGATGTGCCCCCCCCATTCATTTTGCAGCTTCAGGAGCGCCCTGGATCTCATTGTGGATAGGCAAAAGATGAATAAAAAGGTGGGCGGGGGTGAAGACAGCTGTTTGGATGAATCAGCCACATCCAAGCATTCACAGATTTTTTGTATTGTGTGAGGAAAGCCAGAAAACAAAACCTTACAACCACTTGATGATGTGCTCACAATCAGATGCACGCACACCCACACCCACACACCCCCGGGTATATCTTCTAACTGAAACAAGAGGCGCAGGCTAACACAAAAGTGGTTCCATTCATTCATTCATTCATTCATTCATTTATAAAAATATTCATATACAGTGGTACCTCGCAAGACGAATGCCTTGCAAGACGAAAAACTCGCAAGACGAAAGAGTTTTTCGTATTCTGAGTTGCTTCGCAAGACGGATTTCCCTATGGGCTTGCTTCGCAAGACGAAAACGTCTTGCGCCTTTTTTAAAAAACCGCCAATGCATTCCTATGGGAAACCGTCAATATACATTGGTGCTTCGCAAGACGAAAAAATTCACAAGACGAAAAAACTCACAGAATGAATTAATTTCGTCTTGCGAGGCACCACTGTAATGCTATGCTGCACATATCCAAACATAAAACCATGCAATTAAAATCATATATATATATATATATATTTACAACAGACGTAAGTTGCAGCCAATTATAACCATTTCCAAAAGGTGTTTAAAAGTTGGCACCACAGTTGGCAACTGCGGAATGGCTAGTGGTCCAGGATACTCAGGGCCTTCTGGCTGTTCCCTCCCTGTGAGACGTGAGGTTGCAGGAAACCAGGCAGAGGGCCTTCTTGGTAGTGACACCAGCCCTGTGGGATGCCCTCCCATCAGATGTCAAGGAAATAAACAGCTATCTGACTTTTAGAAGACATCTGAAAGCAGCCCTGTTTAGGGAAGTTTTTACTGTTTGATGTTTTATCATGTTTTTAATATTCTGTTGGGAGCCGCCCAGAGTGGCTGGGGAAACCCAGCCGGATGGGTGGGGTATAAATAAATTGTTGTTGTTGTTGTTGCTGCTGCTGCTGCTGTTGTTGCTGTTGTTGTTGTGGCAGAGTGTTCCACAGGGCTGGGCTGATAGACACCAAAGGCTTGGTTTCTTGTTGTCGTCAAATTAGCCTTACCAATTGAGGTAACGACCAACGATGCTCCTGCTGATGATCTGAGTGATCAAGCTGGGATATAAGGGTCCTAGGTACCCTGGACTTAAGTTGCCCAGGGCATTGTAAATTAATACAAGGGCCTTGACCCTGGCTCAGTAGCAGATGGGCAGCCAGTGCAGATGCCTCAACAAGGGTGCCACACATTGTCGGCCAGGTGACCCCACCATCAATCTGGCCACCGCACACTGCAGTCGCTGGAGCCTCAGTACCAGACTCAAGGGCAGCCCCACGCAGAGCACATTGCAGCAGTGCAGACGTTACCAAATGCCTGCCCAGGAGCAGCCATAGCCGGTTAAAGGCACTCCTGGCTACAAAGGACACAGCTTATGTAGATTTATACCGTATAGGATGTAATTTCCTTTAATTCCAGAGGAATGAGTTACTAGTTCAGGGATAGGGGAGACTCTTTGTACATGCTCAAAGGCACTACTCTCTGCACAGTCCCTTCCCAATTCCCAAGGCTGAGGAACACAGGAAGCTGTTTTATCTCATCTAGATCGGGGTGACCAGTGCAGTGCCTTCCAGGTGTTAGGTGGACTACAGTTCCCATCAGCCCCCCTTAGCATGGCCAGTGGTTAGGGATGATGGTTGCTGTAGTCCAGCAGCATATGGAGGACAACATATTGGCTACCCTTGGTCTAGTGCATTGCAGGGGTTTGGGGGCGTGTCAAATGATCTTAAAACTAGTGGAAGGGGGTTGTCCAAGGACACTGGGTTTTGTTTTGTTTTTGTTTTGAGGAAGTGGCGCAGCTTTAAAAGGACTGGCCCTCTGAGGGTTCTGCCTGCCCCCATCTGCTCGGCTGCTGTACCTTCCTAAGTACATAAATATGGAAGGCTGTCATCATGCAGCCCCCGTTGGAGAATCTGTAGTACCGCATCTCAGTCCTGGATTTGCGCTTGTTTATTTGTTTCACAAGATTTAAAAACCCCCCGAAAGAGGTTGCATGAACTCAGGGAATGGGGCGGAAGAGAGAAGGCAGGTTTTTAAAGAGTGATTTGAATTAAGCAGGAGTGGAAGGACACAGAGGAGCTGCAAGGACATGATGGGAGCTTGAAGGACATGTGAGGGGTGGGGTTGGGGTTGGGAAGCTGTAAAGGAAGTGGGGAGGGTTGGCAAGGAGGCAAGGAAGGGTTGTTGGGGGGTAAGTGGGCAGGCAGAGGGTGGCATCACAAGCAAGGGTGGCAGCCCCAAGTCTGTAAGTAAGTAGTTACACCCCATAAGAAGGAGGTTTTCGGAGATTGGAAGAGGCTGCTTGAAACCTCCAACTGCCTTTGGGAAGCAGGGATTGTGCAACGGATTGTCTACCCAATATAGCTGAAAGCAGAAGGGCCTGTGGAAAGCTACAGGCAGCAGTGTGCCCCCCCCTCCATGGTTGGCCTTGAGCTCTGTGTGCTTTCCATCACACTGCGGGTGGTACTAGCAGTGTGTGCTCTGAATAATTCAGGTGCTGATCTGCAGGGACCAGTGTAAAAGGCATGAGCAAAAGCCATCCACCGGAGCTAAAGCTTGCTGCAAAAGCCTGCTTCCCTGCCAAACGTTGTTGGCCAGAGAAAGCTGCCTGCAAACACCACCCCAGATATAAGAACATAGGAAGAGCCCCTGCTGGGTCAGGCCAAAGGCCCCATCTAATCCAGCATCTTCTTCTCATGGTGGTCAACCAGATGCCCCAGTGGAAAAGCCACAAGCAGGACCCAGGAGCAAATCTCCCCTCCTGTGGCTTCCGGCGTTCAGGTACTGCTCTCTTTGACTGTGGGGACAAGAGCACAGCCGCTGTGGCTAGGAGCCATAGACAGCCCTCTTCTCCATGAATCTATCCAATCCTATTTTAAAGGCGTTCAAGTTGGTGGCTGCCACTGCCTCCTGTGGAAGGGAGTTCCAGAGTTTAACTGCACCGTGAAGGACTTTATCTGTCCTGAATCTTCCAGCATTTGTTTCATTTAATGCCCACGAGTGTTATGAGAGAGGGAGAAAAACATTTCTCTGTCCACTTTCTCCACCCCACACATAATTTTATAAATTTCTATCATGTTGCCTCTTAATTGTCTTTTCTCTAAACACACACACACAGAGAGAGAGATATTCAAACATGCATGGCTTCATAGAGCAGGGGATGACAACAGGTTGAATGAAATTTAGTATTGATTGATTGCACTTATCTTTCTGCCAAGGCATCCAAAACAGTTTTCATGTGTACACCATGCAAAGGTATTGTTATAGGTTTGGGGGGGGGGTGTCAGTCTGGATGGTATCTGTGGGTACCTTCCAAATCTGTGATCCTGTTTATGTGGGGTAGAATCTATATGAGGAAACTAGCCAAACCAGTTCCTTTGTTAAGGGAATGGTCTTGGGTTGCCAGTTAAGTACCGACTGTTACATGTCCAAAGAGGTAACCCTCAAGATAAGTGGGTGGACTTTTCCCCACCTCAATGGGGCTGGATGCCACCTCATCTTAGGAGGGAGAACAGTGAGGGGTGTTTTGGCTGATGCTGGAAGCTGGGGAGACAGAGGCATGTCTTGCTCTGCGCTGTACCCCAAAGCTGTGTCTTGGGGCTCCGCTGAAAACCTAATGGAGAAGCAAAGTCTGCTGGGGTGCAGGTGCTGTGAACACTCTCCCCTCAGCCTATGCTCAGGTTGTATAGATGTGTACATAAAACTACATATCCTAAAGATCCCTCAGTATCCATTGATCTTCATACTAAGGAAACCAAAACCTGGGTAAACAGTCTTCATGCCAAGGAAACTAAGGCCTGGCTCCTCTCCCCACTTGGAGACTGAGGTTAAACATGAGATAGTATTTTCACAAAGGTGGGTGACACCTGGCTTGAGAGCAGTACATGTGAAAAGGATCTAGGAGTCTTGGTTGACCACAAACTTGACATGAGCCAACAGTGTGACGCGGCAGCTAAAAAAGCCAATGCAATTCTGGGCTGCATCAATAGGAGTATAGCATCTAGATCAAGGGAAGTTGCAGCTTGTGCATGAACCAGGGAAGCACCAGTTTAAATTGTGTCTCGCTGTGTGTTTGCCCTATGGGGCTTTGACAGAAGACACTTTGCACATCTTCAGAGGTCCGGGCTTCCACTTGACGAAATCTGGAGCTCTTTCCATAACAGGTTCTAGAGGCAATACCTCAAACAGAGCTTGCTCAAGATTTGCCAGCTGTCCAAAGAACAGGCTATCCTGGGCTCATGCCCTCAAAGGAGGAATCCAGATTTGTGCAAATTGCTAAATCAGTTCAGCTTCATCTTCAAGAAGGGAGCAGGCCTAAATTTCCATGCAAGGGTGGAAATTACAAGGCCTGGCTGTGGTCAGTGTGATGTGGGAGATTCGTCCCTTCCACTCAGGCTAAATCCAGCACCCAGAAGGAGGAAGGTTTGCCAAGGGACATCTACAAACGTGCAATTTTCTCAGAGCAGAAATTCTAGGGCAGTTCTGGACAGAAGCACTTGTGGCAGCCTGCTGTCCCTGGTTGCAGGGGCCCTTATTAGGTTCCTCCTCAGCAATTTGCCTTTCTGTGCAACTTGTCTTACAGGAGGGCACTGGTGAAATCTAAGCCACCCTCCACCTTCTCCTAGACAGAGACATATCTGTGCCATAGGTCTGTGACCCAATGAAGCTAAATGTTCAGAGATTCAGGACAAGCAAAAGAAAATCCTTATTCACACAAAATAAAAAAATATATAAAATCCTTCCAGTAGCACCTTAAAGGTAAAGGGGCCCCTGACCATTAGGTCCAGTCATGGCCGACTCTGGGGTTGCGGCACTCATCTCGCTTTATTGGCCAAGGGAGCTGGCGTGCAGCTTCCAGGTCATGTGGCCAGCATGACTAAGCCGCTTCTGGCGAACCAGAGCAGTGCACAGAAACGCCGTTTACCTTCCCGCTGGAGCGGTACCTATTTATCTACTTGCACTCTGATGTGCTTTCAAACTGCTAGGTGGGCAGGAGCAGGGACCGAGCAATGGTAGCTCACCCCGTCATTGTGGGGATTCGAACCACTGACCTTCTGATTGGCAAGTCCTAGGCTCTGTGGTTTAACCCACAGCGCCACCCGCGTCCCCTTAGAGTAGCACCTTAGAGACCAACTCAGTTAGTTATTGGTATGAGCTTTCGTGTGCATGCACACTTCTTCCGGTACACTAAAACAGAAGTCACCAGACCCTTATATATAGTGAGAGGGTGGGGAGGGGTATTACTCAGAAGGGTGGTGGGAACTGGCGAATCATTGGATTCTTATCTCATTATAGATGATAATTTTTTAGCCATCTCACCCCTTGCTTTTCCCTGTAAGACCAATTGCAGCCGTTAACAGTCGTCAACAGGTTTACCACACCTATCAGCCAGTCACCCATTCCCACCACCCTTCTGAGTAATACCCTCTCACTATATATGAGGGTCTGGTGACTTCTGATTGAGTGTATCTGAAGAAGTGTGCATGCACAAGAAAGCACATACCAATCACAAACTTAGTTGGTCTCTAAGGTGCTACTGGAAGGAATTTTTTTTATTTTGTTTCGACTACGGCAGACCAACACGGCTACCTACCTGTAACTTATTCACACAGTGCATAACTAAGCTAGGGAACTCTGTCCCACAGGAGGCGGTCATAGCTGTAAAAAAAAAAATCAGACAAATCCATGGAAGATAATGCTATCAGTGACTACCAGGCATGAGATCTGTACAGGATGCTGGGCTAGATGGGGCCCACTTTGGCCTCATCCGGCAGGATTTTCTTTTGTTCTTAAGTCTCCTAAAGTTCACATTTTAATGCAAAGCAAACCGCCTTCACAATTCGCAGTTCGACAGATTTCATGATGCAGATTCTTCAGCCGGAGGAATGTGCGCAACGTTTGGGGAAAGTCTGCATAAAACTGCAAGCAAAGGTCAAAACTTGCTGCCATGCACTCCTTGTAGGGTGGGATCTGCCACCCCCTTGGCCGCACACCCCTCCTCAATGCTCCTGCTGCAGCAGACCCATTCCGCCCACCCCTCCCTCTTCCGGCAACCCCCAGCTTGATTCTAGTTTCTGCTCCTCCTGCAAAGAAGCACAACAGCAGCGATGGTTCATGGCAGACACTCCAGGGAGTGGAGGAGAGGTTACCACGTAACTGCATGCTTGCCCTGAGTTCAGGAAGAGCCCAGCAGCAAGCAAGCCAGGAACGCCCAGAACCCTGGCTACCGTGTGTGTACAGTGGCAAAGTTGCATGCTCTGCTACCAGGGGTGTAGAGCAGGTGGGGGCGTGGCTGGAGCCCTGGGGGGCGTGACACCCCCAGGGGGCGTGACACACTGCTGCAGGGGCATAGTGTGCATCCCGGGGCCGTGGTACACCGTCCGCAGCGGGGTGGCACACGTTCTGGGGGTGTGATGCGCCGCCTGTGGGGCATGGCGTCCAGCACATGCAGGGGGAGTGCATGGCACGTGTCCGGGGGGGGGGCCGCCACGATGGCACCCTCCCGGAATAGTGGTGCCAGGGGCGGTCCGCTCCCTCTGCACTCCTGTTCCTCCGCCAGTGTGTGTGCAATGCCACCTTGAGTTCATTAGAGCAAAGGGGGGGGGGGGTATAAACACAACTTTTATATCTAATGTGATGTAATGAACTTCTTTAATTTTTTAAACAAAGTTATCATTCCATAAGTTGCTTGTGTCCTCAGAGGCTGCTATAACCCTTGTTCAACCCTCTCAGACATGGGCTGTCAGTTTGCCCATTAACATCAAGTTACAGAGCTGGGAGATCCAGATTGCAAACAGGTATACATTTAGAGGTTTCCAGTATCTTGAAACATCCCCCATTTAATCCCCACAACAACCCAGTGAGGCAGAGAGGCAGCGAGTGGCTCCAAGGTCACACCCAGTCAGTTTCATGTGGCCAGGTGGGGATTTGACTCGTGGTGTCTCCCAGGTCCTAGTCCTACGCTCTAACCACTGGACCACCACTGCCCCTCTGGTGTGTGAAGCCTTCACACTGGGACATGAACCAGAGCACGTCTCTCTGCCACGGCTCACTGTGCCATAAAAATCTCATGCCCCAACCCTGGATGTGTTCCATCCTTCCCACAGGTGTGAAGTCTCTGTAACACACAGCCAGCTTCTGCTCGGGAGAATTAATCTCTCTCTCTCTGACAGTCGGATCAAGGCATTATCTTCGTCGTAATTCCAGACTGCAAGCCATTTTTCCTTACACTTGTCACGATGACAGAAAACCCACATCACAGCAAGGGAAATAAAAACAAGGAGGGGGGGGGAATCTCTCTCCCTGCGCCTCTGCCTCCACTGGGTTGCCTTTTTTAAAAAAAAGCCACTACCCTGAAGGCACTAAAAAGAACCAGTCTTTATCATGCATATTTTGTTTGCTTGTTTCTAATGAAAATAAAGGATTCCACTCATATTACAAAACTTTTGGGTTTTTCATTTAAACTGCTTATCCCCTTCTGTACAAATAGTAGCAACCGGGACGCGGGTGGCGCTGTAGGTAAAACCTCAGTGCCTAGGACTTGCCGATCGTATGGACGGCGGTTCGAATCCCCGCGGCGGGGTGAGCTCCCGTCTCTCGGTCCCAGCTCCTGCCCACCTAGCAGTTCGAAAGCACCCCTAAGTGCAAGTAGATAAGTAGGTACCGCTCTATAGCGGGAAGATAAACGGCGTTTCCGTGTGCTGCGCTGGCTCACCAGATGCAGCTTGTCACACTGGCCACGTGACCCGGAAGTGTCTCCGGACAGCGCTGGCCCTCGGCCTCTTTGAGTGAGATGGGCGCACAACCCTAGAGTCAGACACGACTGGCCCGTACGGGCAGGGGTACCTTTACCTTTACCTTTTTACAAATAGTAGCCTGGGGTAGGAACTTAACATTATCTGGTTGGTAAAAGAAGGAAAAGGGGGGGGGGAGGAGGGGTGGTTTCCCAAATTTTCCCAGCCCCTGTGGATCCATAAGCTCACCCCTGGTGCCCCCTAGCATGCCCTATGAAAAGCATTATTCAGAATAGCAGTCTGCAAGACTTAGGCTGAAAAAATTCAAAACAATTAATTGCACATTTTATTCAAGATCCATTTTTTAAACTATTCAGTTTAACAATTTCAACAAAATTGATGAACTTGATCCAGTGATACCACCTTTCAGAGTCTTTTTCACCTTCAGTGGCCCCTGGGCCCCTTAGCACACCACTTCAGTGATGGCCAAATTTGGCCCTCCAGCTGTTTTTGGACTACAACTCCCATCATCCCTAGCTAACAGGACCAGTGGGCAGGAATGATGGGAATTGTAGTCCCAAAACAGCTAGAGGGCCACATTTGGCCATCACTGCGTGACTAGGTAATCTCATCACCTCCTGGGGGCAGCACTAATAATAATTTATTATTTGTACCCCGCCCATCTAGCTGGGTCTCCCCAGCCACTCCAACAAAGATTAAAAATACATTAAAATGTCACACAATACAAACTTCCCTAAGCAGGGCTGCCTTTAGATGTCTTCTAAATGTCAAGTTGTTGTTTATCTCTTTGACATCTGATGGGAGGGCGTTCCACAGGGCGGGCGCCACTACTGAGAAGGCCTTCTGCCTGGTTCCCTGTAGCTTTGCTTCTCGCAGCGAGAGAACTGCCAGAAGGCCCTCAGCGCTGGACCTCATTGTCTGGGCTGGATGATCGGGATGGAGACGCTCCTTCAGGTATACAGGACCGAGGTCGTTTAGGGCTTTAAAGATCAGCACCAACACTTTGAATTGTGCTCAGAAACATACTGGGAGCCAATGTAGGTCTTTCAGGACCGGTGTTATGTGGTCTCGGCGACCACTCCCAGTCATAAGTCTAGCTGCCGCATTCTGGATTAGTTGTAGTTTCTGGGTCACCTTCAAAGGTAGCCCCACGTAGAGCGCATGACAGTAGTCCAAGCAGAAGATAACCAGAGCATGCACCACTCTGGCGAGACAGTCTGTGGGCAGGTAGGGTCTCAGCCTGCATACCAAATGAATCTGGTAGACAGCTGCCCTGGACACAGAACTGACCTGCACCTCCATGGACAGCTTTGAGTCCAAAATGACTCCCAGGCTGTGCATCTGGTCCTTCAGGGGCACAGTTACCCCATTCAGGACCAGGGAGTCCTCCACACCTGCCCGCCTCCTGTCCCCCAAGAACAGTACTTCTGTCTTGTCAGGATTCAACATATGACCCTACAGATGCTGGTGGACCCTGTACTCTCACAGTCTCTGGCAGCTGGTGGCAGCTGGAGTCATGAGACCATAAGAAGAGCCTGATAGATGATGCCAACGTATTTTCTGCCTCTAACTGTGGAGGCACAGCAGAGCCATCATGACCAGTAGCCTTTGATTGCCCTCCCCTCCATGTATTTGTCCGATTGTCTTCTAAAGCCCTCCAAGCTGGTGGCCATTTCTGCCTCCAGTGGGAGGGAGTCCCATCATTTAGGCGCTGTGAGTCCAACTACATATGGAGGGCGTATCTCTGATACAACTCCCAGAAGTGCAAGCTGGATTTCGAAGGGGCAGAGGAACCAGAGACCAACTTGCAAACATGTGCTGGATTATGGAGAAAGCTAGAGAGTTCCAGAAAAACATCCACTTCTCCTTCCTTGATTGTGTCGACCTCTGCAAACTATGAAAAGTTCTTAAAGAAGTGGGAGTGCCTGATCACCTCATCTGTCTCCTGAGAAATCTGTCTCCTGAGAAATCTACAGTTAGAACTGGATATGGAACCTCAGATATGCAGATGACACAACCTTGATGGCAGAAAGTGAGGAGGAATTAAAGAATCTCTTAATGAGGGTGAAAGAGGAGAGTGCAAAATATGGTCTGAAGCTCAACATCCAAAAAACTAAGATCATGGCCACTGGTCCCATCGTCTCCTGGCAAATAGAAGGGGAAGAAATGGAGGCAGTGAGAGATTTTACTTTCTTGGGCTCCATGATCACTGCAGATGGTGACAACAGTCACAAAATTAAAAGATGCCTGCTTCTTGGGAGAAAAGCGATGACAAATCTAGATAGCATCTTAAAAAGCAGAGACATCACCTTGCTGACAAAGGTCCATATAGTTAAAGCTATGGTTTTCCCAGTAGTGATGTGTGGAAGTGAGAGCTGGACCATAAAGAAGGCTGATCGCCAAAGAATGGATGCTTTTGAATTATGGTGCTGGAGGAGACTCTTGAGAGTCCCACGGACTGCAAGAAGATCAAACCTCTCCATTCTGAAGGAAATCAGCCCTGAGTGCTCACTGGAAGGACAGATCGTGAAGCTGAGGCTCCAATACTTTGGCCACCTCATGAGAAGAGAAGACTCCCTGGAAAAGACCCTGATGTTGGGAAAGATGGAGGGCACAAGGAGAAGGGGACGACAGAGGACGAGATGGTGGGACGGTGTTCTCGAAGCTACCAGCATGAGTTTGACCAAACTGCGGGAGGCAGTGGAAGACAGGAGTGCCTGGCGTGCTCTGGTCTATGGGGTCACGAAGAGTCAGGCACGACTCAAGGACAAAAACATCCCTGATCCAAATCTCTGCTCAACTACAAAGCACACTGGGAAATATTGATCCAGTTATACTCTCTCTTAGTTTTATCTACCTTGCAGGGTTGTTGTGAAGATATTAAGGAGGAGTCCATGCATGCATGCTCATACCTTGGAGGGAAGGTGGCATAATGTGCAAACAGCAAGCATAAATAAAAGTTTTCTAAACCCTCCAAAAAGAGCCACCCACTCTCCACTGAATCACAGTCACCGCTTGAAAGGCAAAGGACAGAGAGAATCTGAGTTATTTCGCTATGTCGTGATGGAATATCCACAATCACAATCCTATATTTGTTTACACACACACACACACACACACACACACACACACACACACACTTCTGCCTATGAATACAAGTTGCTGGGAATTGCAGGTGGAGGACAATTCTAGGATTCTTAATGGTGGGTTTCTCCATTCCAGTTTAGAATGTGCAATCCGAGGCTCCAAAATCCAGGAGGACAATTCCAGGAGCTCCGCTAATATTTGAGTTGCCCCCTCTCCCTTTCCGCAGGCTGAGAGCAGCTTGCTGCCAAGGTCTCTCTGCTTTTGAAGCTGGCACGGTTAATCCCTTCACCTCCACACCTGCTTTGCTAAAGGAGCACGTCCACACCTCCCATCTCAATGTGATCTTTTTCAAAAGCAGCAGATGCCTCCTGGATCCTGCTCCATGAGGAGTTATCAGAAATTCAGACACCCTGCACTTTAGAGAAGGGAAGAGGCATCTTCTCCATATATTGAAATGAAATTTGAATTCTGCCCCTCCCTTGGAAACACACACTTAAAAGCAAGGAATGACTCTTTAATGACAGTGCTAGAGAGAGAGAGGCAGATGAATCAGCTAAAGGCCCAGGTCTCCCCTTTCAAGTGCAGAAACTTTAGATTCCCACTCCCCTCTTTAAGAAAAAAAGAAATCTATTCCCCGCTCCCCAAGGTCGCTGAGAGTTTGCATGAAACAGATCTTTTTAAATGCATGACTTTGACTTCCAAAAATACAGACACATGTTAACCTACAACATCTGCTTGAAACTGAATGCAGTTAGCAATGGGAGACGTTAAGAGTGAAGAGAGGACAGGAAAGAGGGAGCCACAAAGGAAGGCTGGAAGCACCTACAGGCTTTGAATGCAGAGAGAACAGGAGGGCAAGCGGGTTGCTTTGCTGATCCCAAGAGGCTCTTGCAGGCTGGAATCTTCAGCTTTTTATTTAGTGAAGGGTTTCGTAAAGGGGGGAGGGGAACATCCACTGTGTTCACTTTAAATGCTTGGTATGGATTTGCGTGGAATTCTGGGGTAGCAGATGCTTGAAACTCATCAAAGTTACTAGTCCTGCAGGTGGAGCCAAGGTTGAATAGGGTGGAGCCAATGGTGATACCTGGATATCAACGAGTTTTCATGTCCAAACAAAATAAAATACCATAAATAAAATAAAGTAAAAAGTAAAAAAATCCTTCCAGTAGCACCTTAGAGACCAACTAAGTTAGTTATTGGTATTAGTTATTAGTTGGTCTCCAAGGTGCTACTGGGACGCGGGTGGCGCTGTGGGTTAAAGTACAGAGCCTAGGACTTGCTGATCAGAAAGTCGGCGGTTCGAATCCCCGCAATGACGGGGTGAGCTCCCGTTGCTCGGTCCCTGCTCCTGCCAACCTAGCAGTTCGAAAGCATGTCAAAGTGCAAGTAGATAAATAGGTACCGCTCCGGCGGGAAGGTAAACGGTGTTTCCGTGCGCTGCTCTGGTTCACCAGAAGCGGCTTAGTCATGCTGGTCAAATGACCTGGAAGCTGTACGCCGGCTCCCTCGGCCAGTAAAGCGAGATGAGTGCCACAACCCCAGAGTCGGTCACAACTAGAGTTAATGGTCATGGGTCCCTTTACCTTTAAAAATAAACAAAAAATAAGATAGCTGCTTATTTACTTGACACCTGATGAGAAGGCGTTCCACAGGGCGGGACCTACACCTTCACACCTGCCTCTCTCATCCTCCTTCCCCTTGCTTTTTGGCTGAGCTGCTTCAGGCACCTTGGATCACGGTTTCCATGTTAGCTGAGCCCTGCTGTCACCTGGGAAGGCCAAACAGATTAAGCCCCAATCCCTCCAGCCGGTGTTAAACAGAGCGGCTTTGAAGTGAAGGTTTGTTTAGGGAACATCATAATGCAAGAAGAAGAACTGATTGTCCGATACAGTTTGTTTATCTTGCATAGCCTTTACCAGCCTGATGCTCATCCGCAAAGCATTAGGCTGGCAAGGTCAGTCCTTGTTCATCCAGGCAGATGAAGCTTGTGAAGGTAGGAAGAGCCATTAGCTGGATGAGGCCAATGAGCTATCTAGTCCTGTTCTCACAGTGGCTGACTAGATGCTTGTGGGAAACCAGCAAGCAGGATCCTTGCACAAGAGCAGGTCTCCTCTCCTTTGTTTTCCTGCATCTGATATTCAGAAGCCTCGCTGCCTCTTGAACACGGAGGCAAAGCACAGTAACTGTGGCTCATCTCCTCCTCCTCCATGGATTTGTCCAAACCTCCATCAAGGCTCTCCAAATTGGTGGCCATCATTGCCTCCTATTGGGACGCTGGTGGTGCTGTGGGTTAAACCACAGAGCCTAGGGCTTGCTGATCAGAAGGTCGGCGGTTCAAATCATGCGACGGGGTGAGCTCCCATTGCTCGGTCCCTGCTCCTGCCAACCTAGCAGCTCAAAAGCACGTCAAAGTGCAAGTAGATAAATAGGTACCGCTCTGGCGGGAAGGTAAAGGGTGTTTCCGTGTGCTGCTCTGGTTCGCCAGAAGTGGCTTAGTCCTGCTGGCTACATGACCCGGAAGCTGGACGCCGGCTCCCTTGGCCAGTAAACGAGATGAGCGCCACAACCCCAGAGTTGACCATGACTGGACCTAATGGTCAGGGGTCCCTTTACTTTTAAGGTCCTACTGGAAGGATTTTATTTTATTTTATTTTATTTGTTTTGTTTTGTTTCGACTACGGCAGAACAACACAACTACCTACCTGTAACTTTTCATGTCCAAGTGCTGCTTTTACCAGCCAGAGGGTCGGGCACATGACATGATTGATGTTCTTTTCCAGTGTTTCAGATTTTTAAGAGGAATTTGGTCACCTAAGAGGCACATGTTTTTGGGGTGCTCCTGGCCAATGAGCCCTTTTTAGGGAGATACCCACACACCGAATTTTGCTGTAGACTTTTGTGTATTTGGGGAAATTGAATTAATGTGTTCCTACCAGATTGAGATCTTTGTATGCTGTCCTAGTCCCATGACACCCAAGGCAGAAATCTTAACAAACCACAGGACAAAATCAAAACAATATTTTTAAAAAGCAAGTGGAATAAAAGTGCAAGCATCAATCCAAATTGCAGGTGATATGTGTTGCCACAAAGCCAAACAATTTCAGCAGCCTCTTGAGAAAAGCCAATAGACACAAAGTAAAAATAAGAGAGAGAATAATAAACACATTAAACGCAGGTTATCAACTTTTGTTGCTTATTGGCAAGGTTGTCTTGTAGCTTGTCTTACAGCGGTGGGACTTGATCCTAGGAGAGCAAGCCTATGTATGTTTACTCACCGGACCCACAGGGCTTACTCCCAAGTAAACTTACATAGGATTGCCACCTCAGTGCTACAAAAGCCCATGCCAATTAGGAAGCACCCGCAAATTAATTAGCTAACCTTAAACCTTCCCCACCCTCCCTCCCTTTTCCCCACAAACCAGGTCAGCAGGGGGGGTCCAGAGAAAGGAAACCTTTGCCAAATTATTATTATTATTATTATTATTATTATTATTATTATTATTATTATTGCCAAATTATTATTATTTCTACCAGACTTTTAGAAGACATCTGAAGGCAGCCCTGTTTAGGGAAGCTTTTAATGTTTGATGCATTACTGTATTTTAATATTTTGTTGGAAGCCGCCCAGAGTGGCTGGGGAAGCCCAGCCAGATGTGCGGGGTATAAATAATAAATTGTTGTTGTTGTTGTTGTTGTTGTTGTTATATCAAAGTGTTCCCTAACAGATGCCTTTCCACAACACCTGATGACGATCAGGAAAATTCAGTAGGTCCAGAGCAGAGATAGAGAGCACCATTGTTTTAAAAAAACCAAATCAAAATTTTGCACCTAGCTAACATGTGTGCTAATTCTCCAGCCTCTATATAAATTAAGCACACTTACCAAATCACTCTCACAATGCCTAATTTATTCTACTTTTCTTTTTTTTAAAAAATGGTCCATTTCCCCTCCTGATTTTGTTAGTGGCAGGTTAAGAGCAGCTTAAGAACAGCACAACATGCCATAGAACATGCAGCGTTAGGGGTATTATTATTATTATTATTATTATTATTTTATAATATTTATTACTTTTTGAACAATTTAAACATTACAAAACCAAACATACACAGAAAAATAAAAACCAATACAATACAATATAAAGACACTACATAACACTAAACACATTAAACTAAACAAAACCAAACAAGGCAATTTAAAACACTCAGACAATTTCAATATCATATCTTTCATTCACTTCTTTCACCGACCTCCTCACGCCTCCCTTTTTGTATTCCACTTCTATCAAATGTTTCAGCAATTCCTTTCCATCTTCCTCTGTTATCTGTCGTTAGGGGTATCATTAAAAGTTAGAACAAACAAATAACTGGGTATGACAAAGATAAAAAGTTATGGATGTAGTAGAAAAGGCTGCAAAGTTAAAGTGGACATATGCAGCGGATGTGGCAAGAGATGACTTGGATCAATGGAATAAACTTGCGGGGATGGCGAACTCCCAAGAGACTGCGATCTATTCACAGAGTTAAAAATTGGCAGTGAAGTGATCTGCCCCCTTTTTGGTCAAAGTTGTTGAGCTTCTTTGGGGGGAGCCAGTGATCTGCCACAGACGTCCAGTGATCTACCAGTAGATCACAATCTACCTGTTAGACGTGTCTGGAATAAAGCAGTGCTGGCACTGAGACCCTACAGTCTCAAAAAGCCAAGGGGATGACCACCTACGTGATAGGTGGAAGAACTAAAACCAACAGCTTATGTGGTTGCAACCCACAAACAACAGAGCATGATGGAGAGACCCTGAAGACGAGTCTGTCCAAAGGCAGAATCGAGACACGGGAGGACGAGGACGAGGAGGAGGAGGAGGAGGAGGAGAGGGTAGGGGCAGGGTGTTATGCAGAACAAAAAACTTATGCAGAGTACCTCCAGTTCTGGAGGTGTGAGCAGACCAGAGCTCAGCACAAAAAACTGCATAAAATTTGCAAATGTCAAGCCTCTGCAAAATTAAGGTGGCATTGGAGTCCTCATGTACCCAGTGCCTGCCCCCCTGGAGGCTCTGTAGACATTATGCTTGTTTTCTGCTGCTCCAGAGAAGCGGACACGGAGCAATGGATCCAAACTACAAGAAAGAAGATTCCACCTAAACATTAGGAAGAACTTCCTGACAGTAAGAGCTGTTCGACAGTGGAATTTGCTGCCAAGGAGTGTGGTGGAGTCTCCTTCTTTGGACGTCTTTAAGCAGAGGCTTGACAGCCATATGTCAGGAGTGCTCTGATGGTGTTTCCTGCTTGGCAGGGGGTTGGACTCGATGGCCCTTGTGGTCTCTTCCAACTCTATGATTCTATGATTCTATGCGGTGGGCGGGGGGAATGAGAGGCGGGGGAGAAAGAAGGGCAGGATACTGATCCTTCATTCTGTTGCATAGTGTTTGTGCAGGGTGTTTGTGAATAACGTTTGCCAACCCCAGCCTCCTCCAATCCAATCTGATACCTGCAAAAGGAGTCAATAGCTGCATCCCCCGCCCCAAAAAGGATTGGGTGCTATTTCCTGATGTCCCTGGAAGTGTTTTCAACATCTCTCTCCAGGTGGTTAATGTCATAGAGCAGGGACCATCCCTGGACTCTGTGGTCTCTCAACAACTGTTTTTGATGCCAAGGGAATGCTAACACTCCTCATCTGGAAATTCCTCAACGGGGAACTGGCAGGCGCACAGCCGTCCAAAACAGCCAGCCCTGTCAGATCATCCCTCCCACAGTAATGCACAGGTGCAGCAGGGGAGTGTTTGGGATGTGCACAAGTGAACTGGGGGCTCACACAAGGATTCCCCAGAAGCCCCTATGGTGCACAGAGCTTCCACAGCAGAAGAGTCAAGGTAGAAAGTGGCCCCTTAAGATAGAAACAAAGCCTGTGATGGCTTCATTATTCCAGCTCCTTTCTGGCTGCCCCCCTCTGCTGACGACTGGCATTGACCCTCGTCAGACATCCATCCAGTTCCAGCCCTGATCCTGCTAGCAGTTGCCCACCAGCTGCCTGCAGGACCAGGTTTCTTCAGAGACTACCTTATCTCTTATGCACCCAGTGGATCACTGGGGTCTGCAGGAGAGTCTCTCCTTCAAGTTCCAAAGACCTCAGGAGCCCACTCTGCAGTTACCTGGAGCAGGGCTTTTAGTGTGGCTGCCCCTGCCCTGTGGAATACGCCTGTCACCTAATATCTGCACTCTCTGGAAACAGCTGGATATACTTTTGTTCCAACAGGCTTTCCCAGCTGGATCAATGGGTCTTTTACCACAAGTGTCTACTTGTTAGGGGTCTCATAAGACCCTAAGAAGGTGCTGCTGGATCAGTAATTAATTGTCATCATCATAATTATCCACCAGCACTGGCTTGACCATCAGGCCCCGTCGGAGAGCTGCTACCCTGATCAGGTAGCCTGCTACGAGTCTTTCCAAATGTTAAGTTTCCCTAACCCCAAGTTTGCTGCAGAATCTAAAGCAGGGAGGAGACGGCCATTTGATCCCTGGAATCAATAATCCCCTGTAGTTAGGCAAAGAACACTGTCTATAATAGGACCCTTAAAAAGATGAACTGTGGGGCTCAACCATAAATTTTGGTGGGCCGTGTTAACACATCAGGTTCCCAGTGGAAAGACTTAAGTGTTTGGGGAGCATGAAAAACTCGATCCATACATATCCATGTTTTAAAACAGAGAGTAACTTTATTACAGAAGATAACTTTCCCATGTAAATTTATGGGGCTCTTTCTCCCAACCAAACTCCAGCCTCTTATTCAATTTATCCTTGTTTTATTGCCTGCAGGTAAATCCCAGCTAGTGGCATTTACTAGAGTAATTCTGCTTAAGTGCAGCTATGAAAAACAGCCCAGTTTGGTTTGTGTCCAGCACCTGATCAAAAGGCATTTTTTGCTTGGGGTGGGGGGCAGAAAGGATGATGGAAGAAACTCTCCTCTACCCCTAAACATTGTGTGCTTGTGCTCTCTGTCAGGGATCGGTCAGCTGTGACTCCTTCATTGCAGGGTATTGGGGTCGGCAAAATTTTTTAGCCGTGGGCCAGTCCATAGCTGTCAATGTTTCCCCCTTTTTAAGGGAAATTCCCTTATTCCGAATAGGATTCCTCGCAAGAAAAGGGAAAGGTTGACAGCTATGCGGTCCACTGTCCCTCAGACCTTGCGGCGGGCTAGAGAAGCAGTACCGGGGGGAGCTGGAAGAAGAGGCGAGGGGGGCAAGTAGTCCTCCTCCCCAGCCCCCAGCCCCAGCCGCTGCGCTTACTTCCCAGGGGCTACCGCCAACCCCACCACCGCCTTCTCATGGGTAGGCAGAGTGAGCTTGTCCGCTCCTCTCTCTGGCCCACAGGAGCACCAGGGCGGCGAAGGCGGAGGGAAGATGAGCAGCGCGAAAGGGCTGGCTCCGGAGAGGGGCTGCTTAAAATGGTGCTCAACCAACTCAGCACAGCCTCCTTCCTCCTCTAGGCAGGGCAGGGAGAAGCCAGGAGGAGGGAGGGAGGAGGTCTGCTGCGGTGTGTGTGGGGAATGGAACGGCGCAAGGGGGGAAATGGTGCAGCCCAAACGAACAGAATCCCCACGCCGATCCACGGACAGCCTGCGGGCCAGATCCTGAAGGCTACTGGGCCTGATCTGGCCCGCAGCCCTTAGTTTGCCAACCCCTGGACTAGACAACCCTTAGGGGCCCTTCCAATTCTACAAGCTTCTGTGCTGTTTCCTCCATAGGATCATAGGAAACTGCCTTATACCAAGTCTTATCATTGTTCCCTCTAGGTCAGTACTACCCACACTGACTGGCAGTGTCTCTCCGGGGTCCCAGGCAGGAGGCATTCCCAGATGCCTTTGAACCTGGGACCTTCTGCACGCAAAGCAGATGCTGAGCTATATGCCCCCTTCTCTTTCACCCTCGGGCCTCAGTGAAGGCCATCTGAAGTGTATATTCCTTTTGAAATCAGTGGTGCCATCAAGGGAGGACTTTGGGTGCAAGAGTCCAGGGCCTGACTCAGCAGAGATACATCAGCAATGTCTACGCAGTGGCGTAGCATGGGGGGTACAGGGGGGGCCGGCCGCACCGGCCGCAACATCTGGGGGTTAGGGTTAGGGGGTGCAAATCCACAGGTTAGGGGGTGCAAATTACTTGCCTTGCCCCGGGTGCTGACAACCCATGCTACGCCACTGTGTCTAGGCAACACAATGACCATATACATACGCGATAGACAATCTTTATAGAATTCCTTCAAACCATAAAAAATTCAAAATGAAATCTTTAGTCTCAAAGTCTCTGAAAATCTTTAAATGAAGCGAGGTACCAAACTCTGTACGATGAAAGACAAGCTGTGAAGCTTTGTGTATTCAGCAAATATGATGTCCAACATCGAACAGTGATTCCGGATATAGACTACTGTTTCGCAGATCTTCGTCAGCATGGTGGGAGGATATAGAATTGCTTCATTAACTGAAAATAAAATTTTACAGATGATGACCAGTGTTGGACATCATATTTGTTGAACACACAAAGCTTCACAGCTTGCCTTTCATCGTACAAAGTTTGGTACCTCACCATTCAAAGATTTTCAGAGACTTTGAGACTAAAGATTTCATTTTGAACTTTTTATGGTTTGAAGGAATTCTATGAAGTTTGTCTATTACGTATGTATATGGTCATCGTGTTGCCTGGACATTGCTGACGTTCTCTTCGCAACACAGGGGATTGTTTGGATACTCAGCAGAGATACAGCGGGGCTTTCTTGCCACATCGTTAATTAAGGAAAGCAATCCACATGGATAGTCCCACCAGCATGTCCAGTAAGTCCATTAAGCCCAGAGTCATGGAATCATAGAACTGTAGAGTTGTAAAGGACTACCAAAGGTCATCTAGTCTAACCCCCTGCAATGCAGGAATCTCAGCTCAAGAGTCCCTGACAGATAACCATCCAACCTCTGTTTAAAAACCTCCAAGGGACAAGAATCCACCACCATCCATGGGAGTCCATCCAAAATCACCTACCAGCACCGCTGTTAATTAAATAGTTTTAGCCCACTTTTATTAAAACATAACCCAAAGTGCCTTACATCAACATCACACAAAAGAACTTTAAAAAAGCAATACAAAACTCAGCCCACCTCCAATTTGCACCAAAAGCAGAAAATATTCTTCCACCACCAGCAGTAATTCAGAGGGACAAAATATCCAGACAAGAAGCAATTGGCAATGTGGGGTTGTTATTTAAGGAAATAAAATAAGAATTCCTGGATTGTACTGCTTCAAGCTACTGGGGGGGAGACGCGGACAGAGGATGATTTCATTCGTCCGCATTTTCAAAAGTAAACTGGAGCAATAAGTGGATCACAATGTAATTATCTTTCAGCTTCCCTGCTTCAAATTATGCAGTACGCATTGGCTCAGAAACATACAAAAATGCACTTAAGAGGGATATTCTTTTTTTGGGGGGGGGGATGATGACCTATTTATACATGTATAAATTATACATTTAAAGGCAAGCCAGGCACAAAAAACCAGAGCTCCATGTGTTGCACTGAGCACAAGTGACATACCTATCACCACCAGGTCAGCAAACATCAACAGACCATCAAGTGTAAGAAGCAAGGCTCCAGGGAACACATAAAAGTTTTCCTTTTTGTATTGTAATATTTATTGAATTTTCCATTATATATTATTTCAGTACTTTTATATTTTTCGTCTTGTTATTTGCTCAAAAGAGCTGTCAACTTCCCTCCCTCCCACTTCATGGTTACCTTAATTATTTCTATTTCACCGTATTTCTATTTTTTCCTGTTTACAATATATCCATCTCAATTATCAAATCTTAAATAAATACGTAAAAAAGTACATAACCTCAACATTACAAGTTTCTTAAGTCAGCCCTACTAGTCTTGTTAAATGTTTACAATTAGCCTTCAAATATTGTATAAATTTACCCCAGTCTTTTTGGAACGTTTGATCCGACTGGTTCTGGATTTTCCTGGTCAACTTGGCCAACCCTGCATATTCAATCATCTTCATTTGCTACTCTTGAATCGTTGGCATCTCCTGTTGCTTCCATTTTTGAGCTAATAAAGTCCTTGCTGTCATTGTTGCATACCTTAATAGTCTTTGGTCTATCTTTAGAATTTCCTATTATCACCAATAAAAAATGCTTCTGGTTTTTTAACAAATGTACTTTTGTACATTTTCTTTAACTTATCATGTCCCAGTAAGTTTTTACCTTATTGCATGTCCACCACATGTGATAAAAATTCCCTTCCTTTTCTTTACATTTCCAACATTCCTTATTTTTTAATTTATACATTTTGGCCAATTTGGTTAGTGTTAGGTACCACCTATACATTATTTTCCTAACATTTTCTTTTAATGCAGTACAGGCAGTAAAGTTAATTCCTTCCTGTCATAATTTTTCTCATGCCTCGTGTGTCATGTCATTTTGTGTCTCTGCGCATACGCAAGTGCCGAAACCCGGAAGTAACTCGTTCCGATACTTCTGGGTTCGGCGCAACCCGAAAATGCGCAACCCGCAACGTTCATAACCCGAGGTATGACTGTACAGTGGTACCTCGGGTTAAGTACTTAATTCGTTCCGGAAGTCCATACTTAACCTGAAACTGTTCTTAACCTGAAGCACTACTTTAGCTAATGGGGCCTCCTGCTGCTGCCACGCCGCAGGAGCCTGATTTCTATTCTCATCCTGAAGCAAAGTTCTTAACCTGAAGCACTATTTCTGGGTTAGCGGAGTCTGTAACCTGAAGCGTATGTAACCCGAGGTACCATTGTACTTTAAAAAGTCATGCCTTCCCCCAAGGAATTCTGGGAGCCCACAGAGAAATACAGTTCTCACGAGAGGTTCAACAACTGATCCCTCTTCCCAGGGAACACTGGAAATTGCAGGTGTGGTAAAGGGGTCTCTTAACAACTCTGAGCACCCTTAACAAACGACAGCTTCCAGAATTAATTGGGGGGAGCCACGACTGTTTAAAGTGGTATTGTGGTGCTTCAGATGTATGCTATGAATGTGGCCCAACACGGACCAGTAGTCTGGCTTCCAATGTTTCCTATGCCACAATATCTATTGCAACGGGAGGCAAAGGTTTTGTATGAGGGTTTCAGATGCCTTAGCATTCCATTGCCCTCTTGATTCTGAGGTAATTCCTTTGGATTCCAGTTAAGCACATCTCCCCTCTTTTCACTGTCCCATGTTGTTTTTCTACAAATTATAATATCACTTTTTAATTTCTCGTCATCTGTACAATCTCCACCTACCCCCAACAGCATAACACCCCCATAGAAGAACTACTCAAAGCATAGCTGTCAACTTTTCCCTTTTCTTGCAAGGAATCCTATTTGGAATAAGGGAATTTCCCTTAAAAAAGGGAAACGTTGACAGCTATGACCTAAAACCACATTTTAACATTCTTCACAGCTGGCTCCTTTTGGAGCAGGTGTGAAACTATACTGCAAAGACCGACCTGATATTGCACCGCTGTTGAGCTATGTGCTATATCTGTGTTCACCTGACGTTGCATTTTTAAACCTCATACTGATCTGGAGTTCACTAGAGTAACAGGGGGCGGGGCAGGTGGCAGACAGGTGGGCAGGAATGGGTGGAGAGAGAGAGAGTTCATTTATCTGTGCAGGATTAGGTCCAAAGCACCTAGGAATATTCCTCTCTGCAATATCTATGCCTACAGAAAGGCTCTGTAATCTTCGCCTGAGTCATCGCTAAGATATTATGTCAGACGTGAGTCTCTCTCAATGGGGGTTTGTACAAGTTTCCTGGGAGAACCACAGCTCACAGGCCCCCACTGCTAGTAAGGAGTAGCTGATGAGGAAGTCTCCCCTGCTGATAGCAATTTGAAAGCATTTTATTGAGAAGTTGGAAAGACTCAGACTGAGCATCCATTTAAACACACTACAGTTCATGTATTGTGCAATAAGTATCATAGCCCCTGCACCTGACGTTTATGTAGTCTTTGGAATTCTAGATTCAGCTCTGTTTGGTGGGCCAGTCTGAAAAAGCCAGGATGTTGCAGAACTGGAAAATGTGCAGAACCTGGGAAATTTAGTTCTTTCCGGGTGCTTGGTATTGTGCCTCTGTGAGAGGTAACCCAACAACTCTCAGCTCCCAACAAACCACATTTCCAAGGCTTCTTCAGGAACAATGGTTTAAAATGGAATAAAAGTGTTTTAAACATACCATGTGGATGCAACCTTAGAGTGATCAAGGAGATGGAATAATTTACTGGTGCAGGCCTATGGTCCAAATCTGTATAAAAGCAGCATATGCTAATTTATACATCTATAAATAGATGCAAATTTAGGCTGAATTTCAGAAGAGTGTTGTTGTTTAGTTATTTAGTCAGGTCCAACTCTTCGTGACCCCATGGACAGAGCCTAGGGCTTGCCGATCAGAAGGTCGGCGGGTCGAATCCCCGTGATGGGGTGAGCTCCCATTGTTCGGTCCCAGCTCCTGCCCACCTAGCACAAGAAGAATTTGGATTTGATATCCCGCCTTGCACTCCCTTTAAGGAGTCTCAAAGCGGCTAACATTCTCCTTTCCCTTCCTCCCCCACAACAAAGACTCTGTGAGGTGAGTGGGGCTGAGAGACTTCAAGGAAGTGTGACTGGCCCAAGGTCACCCAGCAGCTGCATGTGGAGGAGCGGAGACGCGAACCCGGTTCCCCAGGTTACGAGACTACCGCTCTTAACCACTACACCACACTGGCTCTCAATTCAAAAGCACGTCAAAGTACAATTAGATAAATAGGTACCGCTCCGGCGGGAAGGTAAACGGCGTTTCTGTGCGCTGCTCTGGTTCACCAGAAGCGGCTTAGTCATGCTGGCCTCATGACCCAGAGGCTGTCTGCGGACAAACGCCGGATCCGTCGGCCTGTAAAGTGAGATGAGCACGCAACCCCAGAGTCATCTGTCCCTGGACCTAACGGTCAGGGGTTACCTTTACCTTTAAAACAAAAAAAGTATGATTGCAAATTATTCTGGATTTTATTGTTTTATCTTTTGGTAAACCACTTTGAGGGCGTTTTTACAATCAGGCAGTGTGTACGTTTTATGAAAGAATTTTTTTTATTAGATTTATTACACACCATAAAATTTCATAAAATTTATACACTGCCTGATAGCACCAATAATCTAAGACTTTTGAAAAGCTAAAATAGCAATAGACTAAAAACTTGCCCCAACATTCTGAACATTTGGGGGCCTGTCTAAAGAATACTGTTTTTAGCAGGTGTCGAAAAGACTGTAGTGAAGGCACCTGCTTGAAATCAATGATGGTACAATGGGAGTTGTTATCTGAAAACATCTGTGAGGCATTGAGATGGGGAAGCCTGTCCTAAAGCTACAATGGCAATAGCCTAATTGTTAATCAGGGCATTCTGCATATCAGAGTTGAGAAGTACTGGGACACCAGGTAGCTGAGAACACCATTCTGATGAGCTGGTACATATTTGCAAAAGCAGATGGTAGAGGCAGACCGGCAGCTGGGCTTTTGAAGCATATAGAGATTGGAAAGAAGCCTCCCTCCTTCTCCTCCTCCTCCTCCGTGGAGCATCTCCACCCCTTTTGTCCAGCAAAGGGGGATTTACAAGATGACTGAATGAGGGCAAGACAAAGGACCTCATCTCCATATGAACAAAGAGGCAAATCAAAGGCAATCTGAACAACAAAAACAAATCTCAATCTTTCTTTTTCCAAAGAAAGGGGCAGGAGGCCACACAAGGACCCCCCCCCCTTGCCAGGGCCTTAAGTCCCAGACTCCAAATGTAACACTCAGTCCGAACAGCACTCAGCAATTTAAGAGCTGCAAAACCTCCATTGTATGTTTTCATGGGAAAGAAACATACCCAAGCATGCGTAGTTTGACAAACTTAAGAGCTTAAACTAAGATCATGGCCACTGGTCCCATCACCTCCTGGCAAATAGAAAGGGAAAGAAATGGAGGCATTGAGAGATTTTACTTTCTTGGGCTCCATGACCACTGCAGATGAAGACAGCAGTCACGAAATTAAAAGATGGCTGCCTCTTGGGAGAAAAGCAATGACAAACCTAGACAGCATCTTAAAAAGCAGAGATATCACCTTGCCAACAAAGGCCCGTATTGTTAAAGCTATGGTTTTCCCAGTAGTGATGTATGGAAGTGAGAGCTGGACCACAAAGAAGGCTGAGAGTCCCATGGACTGCAAGAAGATCAAACCTTTCCATTCTCAAGGAAATCAGCCCTGAGTGCTCACTGGAAGGACAGATCCTGAAGCTGAGACTCCAATACTTTGGCCACCTCATGAGAAGAGAAGACTCCCTGGAAAAGACCCTGATGCTGGGAAAGATGGAGGGCGCAAGGAGAAGGGGACGATAGAGGACGAGATGGTGGGACAGTGTTCTTGAAGCTACGAACATGAGTTTGACCAATCTGCGGGGGGGAATGGAAGACAGGAGGGCCTGGCGTGCTCTGGTCCAGGGGGTCATGAAGAGTCGGACACGACTAAATGACTCAACAACAACAAGAGCTTAAGAAGAGACCTGCTGATCGAGCCAGTGGCCCATCTAGTCCAGCACTGTGTTCTCACAATGGCCAACCAGATGCCTGTGGCAAACCAGCAAACAGAACCTGAGCATAAGAGCTCTCTCCCCTCATGTTGCTTCCAACTGTGGATGCAGAGCACAACCACCATGACTAGCAGATATCAACAGCCCTCTCTTCCATAATTTTGTTTAATCTTCTTTTACAGCCATCTAGGCTGGTGGACACCATTGCCTCCTGTGTTCCACAGTTTAGCCATTCACCTCATGAAGAAGACATTCGTTTTACCTGTCCTGCATCTTCCAGCATGTCCATGAGTTCTAGTGTTATGAGAAAGGGAGGGAAAGTTTTCTCTACCCGCTTCCCCCATGCTATGCATCAGTTTATGTTGCCTCTTACTCGCCTGTTGGCTAAACTCAAAAGCTTTCATCCTGTGCTAAGATAGACCCCAGGGGCAAGATAGTTCCACTCTTTGCACCCAAAGACAATCACAGCTAATGCCTGCTTTTCATGTTAACCAGATATTATCTCAGTTGTGCAAGACTCCAATTTTTTCCCTGTCTCTGCAGTAGTTTGAACCACAGGGGTCCTAACGGGTGTGCTTCTGCACTCTAGTCTTGCCACAGCAACCCACCAAGGCCTCATGTTTAGGTTGTCTTTCTCTTCTCCACCCTGCCCCCCTTTTGTGTTCCTCATTCCAAACAATGCCTCCCACCCCTCCAATTTTGCAATAGAGATTGTTGTTCCTGTTGGTTCTGCAAATTATGGGCTATAAAGAATTAACGACCGATTATAAATCAATTTACTGTGCTGAGGAAAAGAGAGGGAGAGAGGGAGGGGGGCTTTGTGGTGGGGCTTCTTTTCAAAAGAAAAGTAATTAGTTTTGTTCACATTTTATTCTTCAGGAAATTGGAGAAGAATCGGAGAGCATTTAATTTTGTCCATCGAAAGGACGGATTTGAAACACATCTACACACACAACAGGTACATATTCATGTCCACACAGCACTTTGCAATAGAGATGCACAGAATAATTCAAGTGGATCAACGCTGCAGATTAACTAAGGGCCTTATTCTTCCTTCAAGATGGGAGAAACCAGAGGAAAAAGAGACACAAATGTCTTGGGACAACAGACCTGAACACACAACTTCCTGGATATGGATCTGCTGAAAGCCAGCCTTTCCCTTTTTGATGCCAATGCAGAAATGCTGGCAAAACAACTCCATGCACACTTCTGAAGCGACTCCTTCCTTCCATAAGAACTCTTTATTCAAACAAACAACAGATTCAGGTCACCAGTTTGCATCCAAGTCTGCTGGATGGAGGCTGAGCAAGGCCCCCTGCTGGTCAGTTGCTCAGTCATCTGTGCAAATTTAATTGGTCTCTTATCTTGCTCTGGTCATCTTAGAAGAAGAGTTTGTACAAGCTGCTCCCTTCCCCCATCCCCTTTCCTTTTCCAACACTCCACTATGTCCCCCAGCGGCTTTATACTATGGATTTCCCTTCCAGCAATAAAGCTCCTGGCACATTTGCAAAGCTAAGCAGGGTCCGGCATGGTTTTGAATTAGACGGGGGAAGCGTGTTGAGATTCCTGCATTGTGGGAGGTTGGGCCGGATGACCCTCAGGGTTCCCCCAGCTCTACAGTTCTATGATTTTAATGCCAGCTGGCCCTGGAAAACCTGCACATACTGCCATATCCACATATCATCCACACATCCAGGCTGCCATATTCACCCCTCTTGCAGCTCCTGCCCGCTCCTCAACCACCCCTCTCCCTGCTGCTGCTACTGCCAGCAGTGGAATCATGGATGATCTGGCCACATTGCCTAGGGGTGGTGGGAGTTATAGGCCCCTATGAAGAAAGGCTGCAGCACTTCAGACTTTTTTAGTTTGGAGGAAAAGCAAGCAAGCGGCGACAAGACAGGTGTTTATAAGTTTATGCATGGCATGGAGAGAGTTGAGAAGTTCCCCCCTTTTCTCTCCTAACACTAGAACTGGTGGGCAACCAAAGAAGCTGAATGTTGGAAGATGCAGGACAGATAAAAGAAAGTACTCCTGGTTAAACTGTGAAACTCACTGCCACAGGAGGCAATGATGACCACCAATTTGGATGCCATTAAAGTCAAGTCAAGTAACCTTTATTGGCATCACATAAGGACATTCAGAATACATTCAGAATAGATAGGTGAATCACAGTCTTTCTGTCTATCCCAGCTGCATGGGAGTGCCGTTGTCAAGAAGAGAGTAACCTGAGCTCCTCTCACTGCAGCTGCAGTAGGAGTCGATAATGAGTTTTTAAGCAGGTCCCTTTCAGTGCCAGATTTACATATAAGCCCCACTCTCTTGTTCCCTCCACCCAAATTTCACTATTAATATACTTCTTCTTAATTGTATTTCACTCCAACTATTTGAAAAAAATACATATTTTGTTATGTGCAAACGGCTTGAGATACCTATTAGGTCCATAAATGACCATATAGCATATATTCAACACAAAAAAAATAGCGACCATTTTTGTTGACAAAGGACAGCTGGACATATAAAGGGCCCCATTACCTTCAGTAGCTCAGGGCCTCATCAAACCTAAATCCGGCCCTGGTCCCTTTCTGCCTAGAGGAGCAGAATGGTTGATCTCCCAGCAACTTAAAAGCTCCTGGTTAAACTGTGAAACTCACTGCCACAGGAGGCAATGATGGCCACCAATTTGGATGCCATCAAAGTCAAGTCAAGTAACCTTTATTGGCATCACGTGAGAACATTCAGAATACATTCAGAATAGATAGGCCAGTGCGATCTTGTCACCACCCCAACGGCACAGTCACCTGCTAAAGGGCAGAAGAGGCGAGCAATCCACCTCATCTCTGTGTGTTTCCAGAAAGGGCAGGATCCTGTAGCATGCTTTGGCAACAAAAAATCAAATAGAGGAACTTAGCTACTGTCTAGGTGAGCTCCTGGTCTCTCCCCTGTAGTAAGAAGTGCATATCCTCCGTTTCTGGTTTCCATGTTGGAATACATAGATGGTCTAGAAACTGTTGGTGGAGATCATCATACATTTTACATTTAAGGGCCATGTGAGCTAGAGTTTCCACCAGGTGGGCATCACATGGGCAGATCCTGTCTCCTTCTGCCAAACCCACAAACCTACCCCAAATGCCATTAAAAGAGGACTGGACAAATTCCTGGAGGAGGAGAGCTGTCAGTGGCTCCTAGCCACAGTGGCTCTGCTCTGCCTCCATGGTTGGAGAAAGCAACGCTTCTGAAAAGCAGTTGCTGGAAGAAGCCACTGGAGGGGAGAAGAGGGCTCTTGTTCTTGGGTCGTGCTTGTGGGTTTTCCATTGAGACACCCAGTTAGTCACTGTGAGAGCAGGACGCTGAACTAGGTGGGTTCCCTTTGACCCGATCTAGCAGGGCTCTTTTCATGTGTTCATGAGCTGGAGTCCAACAACATATGGAATGCAAAAGCAGGGCTTACCATCTCTAGAGTTACAACTCTCCAGGAAATAGAATGGTCAGGCCACTGTGGTGTAGTGGTTAAGAATGTCACACTAGGACCTGAGAGGCCAGGGTTTGAATCCCCACTCAGCCACAAAACTCACAGGATAACCCTCTATTTAAGAGGCTTCTACTCTGCAGCCTCTTATAGCTGTTTTATCTGCGAGTCTTTTAGTTCTTATGCTCTTACAGTTGTTTTAACTGTGTGTCTTTGCTGGGTTTTTTTTAGCTCTTATCTGTTTTAATTATTAGTTTTTTATCCATCCACTATCTGTGTTTAATCTTGTATTTTATTCGGATGTTTTATGCCTGTTTCCTTCTCCTCATTTGCCCTAACAATTATCGGTCAAAAAATCCTAACTTCTAATTTATCTATATGCTTTTTAATCCTGGTCTGTGACCGTAATAAAGTTCATTCATTCACAGGATAACCCTGGGGGGGGGGGGCGAATCACAGTCTTTCTGCCTATCCCAGCTGCATGGCAGTGCCGTTGTCAAGAAGAGAGTAACCTGAGCTCCTCTCACTGCAGCTGCAGTAGGAGTTGATAATGAGTTTTTAAGCAGGTCCCTTTCAGTGCCAGATTTACATATAAGCTAAACAAGCTATAGCTTAGGGCCCCACTCTCTTGTCCCCTCCACCCAAATTTCACTATTAATATACTTCTTCTTAATTGTATTTCAGTCCAACTATTACTTTGAAAAAATACATATTTTGTTATGTGCAAATGGCTTTAGATACCTATTAGGTCCATCAATTACCATATAGCATATATTCAACACACACAAAAAATAGCGGCCATTTGTTGTTGACAAAGGACAGCTGGACATATAAAGGGCCCCATTACCTTCAGTAGCTCAGGGCCTCATCAAACCTAAATCCGGCCCTGGTCCCTTTCTGCCTAGAAGAGCAGAATGGTTGATCTCTCAGCAAGTTAAAAGCTGAAACTGCAGATATATTCTCTGAATTATAATGCAGAATGCAGAAAGAAAAGGGGAGAGAGATGGCCCAGCCCTGAGAAAGACAGCGAGCGGAAATCAAACAGCCAAGTCTCATCTGCATTGCAGGCCCTGCTGTGTGTTCACCGTCCCCTCTGCCACCACGGTAACATCAAGATGCTCTCACACTGCGCAAGGATTGCATGGGGTGCCAAAGTTATCAAGATTGTGGGACAAATGAGTGGAAGAGACTAGAAGGCAGAGCAACAGGAGATCTAGGGTCTGAGGTCATTCTCCTACCCTTGGGTGATGAGAGCTGATCACAAAAACTGCCTCTGAGCATATGCAGAAAAGCTTTCAGTTTTGTTGCAACTGAAGCATCCAGGAGCAGCCTCCCCACAAGTCACTTAACAAACTAAGGACTTTGTTCCAAAGTTGAACACATCGGGAAACTATTTATTGCCCTAATCTGGATTCAAAGGGTTGGTCAATCATCTGACCATTCTCCCAGTTCAGGAAGCTTGGATCTTGAAGGGAGTTCTTGCTTCAGCAGCTCAGATGGTGAGACTATGTTGAGATGAGGGCTCCACACCTTCTGGGCTCTCAGTCAGGCCCCGATCTAGCTAGCGCTTCCATGCACTTTCCTTCTCCTCAGGTAGATGACCAGTTTGGTGGCCCTGAATCTCCTGCCTGCCTGCCTTCTCTTCTTCTGAAGCTGATGGGGGGTGGCCAGGTGGCCTCTGGTCTTGCAACAGAGATGTATGGATCAAAAGGGTATTCAGGATCAGCTGGTGGTTTGGAAATCTGCTGGGTGAATCAGCTCTCTCTACTCTGGGAAGATCCCAGGTGCTAAGTTTGAGAAGAACTGAACCCTGATACCTTGCACACACAAAAACTCAAAATAAGTCTGTGGCGTAGCTTGGAATGGATGTTGTTTGGGTTATTTTGATGCCATGGCAAAGTGAGTGTGTTAGGAAAAAACCTCTCCCTCTCTGAGCTGCTGCCAGAATTATTATTTGTCAGAATTGGAGGGGGGGGGGCATGGATAGAACTCCATCCTTGAGAGAAGACATAACTAAAATCTGGAACATAGTATACATGGTCAAAGCTTACCAAAGAGGGCAGACCACAAGATAGTGTCTGTATTGAGAAACTGAGTCTTTATTTATCAAAAATATTGATATACTGTATTGTAGAACAATATCGCAACAGCTTGCAACAGTATAAAATCATAAAACCATAAAGTAAAATCATAACAAATTAACAACAAGTCAAAAGCAAAAGAATTAAAAGCAAACATCAATAGACCATTGTGGGAGAAGCACTCTTAATTGCCTGCAAAGGCCTGGCAGAATAGAAAAATTTCAGTGGGTATTTAACACTTGGCACAGAAGGTGCCTGCTGAATCTCTAGTGGCAGAGAGTTCCACAGGCCTGGGCCACTGAGACTAAAGTCTTGGTTTCTTATTGTTGTCAAATAAGGTGCCTGCTGAATCTCTAGTGGCAGAGAGTTCCACAGGCCTGGGCCACTGAGACTAAAGTCTTGGTTTCTTATTGTTGTAAATAAAAAATCTATGCCAACTTGGGGGTAGTTCTAGGCATCTCTTTCTACTTTTTTTTGACATTTGTTATCATAACTTGTGATGTTACAAATAAATATATGTGGGGGTTTTCTAAAGGAAAAATCCCCTTCCAAATCCTGATGTATTATTATTATTATTAGTAGTATTAGTAGTAGTAATTTAGTTATACTCTGCCTTTTTCCCTGACAGGAACTTAAGGTGGCTTATAGATAAAACAGGAACAGCTTAAAAATAGAAGAAGAAAAAGATCATTAAAAAACTATTAAGCACTAATAGAATTAAAACTATATATAAATGTAAAATATCTATTTAAAATATACAGATAATTACAATGAAAACAGCATGGCACTATCCCTTTCATTAAAACCAGTTCGTTACCTAAAGCCTGTTGCGATAACAAAGGTTTGCACCTGCGGGTGGAAAGATAGCAAGGACAGATGGATTAAATGAGATGGCCTTGTTGGTGTTTCTCCCTCCGAAGGTTATTCAGCACCTGCAAAACTGAGCCCTCCTCGCCTTGGGCACGTGCCCAGTCTGCCTATCGGTTCATCCGGCCGCCCCCGTGTTGTAAATTAAGTGTTGTCTTCCAAGGATACTCTGATTGTTCCGGTTCAGGGGGCAACTGGCCAGCCGATCCAGAGAAGCGCCATTCCGCTGGTCCTCCTTTGTCTGGAAATGTCACCATCCATTATTAAAAATGATGCTCACCATGCACCTGTGCACCTGCGCACCTGCCTCTTGGCCCAGGAAAGACACAACCATGGAACACAACTGTATTTCCTGGAGCCACTGTTCCAGAGATTGCTCCCCTTGTTTAACCAGATGGTTTTTTTGAGAGTGAGAGGGGTGGCGGCGGAGAGAGAGAGAGAGAGATGCCTTTGGCTCCCATTATTTTACAACCCATCATTCCATGAAAAACCTGGCATGATCTTGCCCTGTTTTTGTGACAGGGCACATCTCTCTTTATCTTCTTAGGAACAGACAGGGGGTTTCGTGAGAAAGAAATCTAGTGAAAACAAGAGGTATGTGTTCTACCCACCCACCCAAACCACACAACATCCCTGGAGCAGTGGCGTAGCGTGGGTTGTCAGCACCCGGGGCAAGGCAAGTAATTTGCGCCCCCTAACCTGTGGATTTGCACCCCCTAACCCATGGATTTGCACCCCCTAACCCTAACCCCAGATGTTGTGCCCGGTGTGGCCGGCCCCCCCTGCACCCCCCACGCTACGCCACTGCCCTGGTGTCCTGCAAAACCTAAACTTGAAATGCTTCCTCAATGATCCAGAAATCTTCCTATGACCTACACCTTCCTTCTGCAGTTCACCCACAAAGGTGCCAGGAGCAAGAAGGGGCGATGAAAGGAAAAGAAGAAGAGTTTGGATTTGACATCCCGCCTTTCACTCCCCTTTCACTCCCATCTAGATCAAGGGAAGTAATAGTGCCACTGTATTCTGCTCTGGTCAGACCTCACCTGGAGTACTGTGTCCAGTTCTGGGCACCACAGTTCAAGAAGGACACTATCAAACTGGAACGTGTCCAGAGGAGGGCAACCAAAATGGTCAAAGGCCTGGAAACGATGCCTTATGAGGAACGGCTAAGGGAGCTGGGCATGTTTAGCCTGGAGAAGAGGAGGTTAAGGGGTGATATGATAGCCATGCTCAAATATATAAAAGGATGTCACATAGAGGAGGGAGAAAGGTTGTTTTGTGCTGCTCCAGAGAAGCGGACACGGAGCAATGGATCCAAACTACAAGAAAGAAGATTCCACCTGAACATTAGGAAGAACTTCCTGACAGTTGGAGCTGTTCGACAGTGGAATTTGCTGCCAAGGAGTGTGGTGGAGTCTCCTTCTTTGGAGGTCTTTAAGCAGAGGCTTGACAACCATATGTCAGGAGTGCTCTGATGGTGGTTCCTGCTTGGCAGGGGGTTCGACTCGATGGCCCTTGTGGTCTATTCCAACTCTATGATTCTATGATTCTAATTTTTAATGCTGTACTGTTTTTAACATTTGATTGGGAGCCGCCCAGAGTGGCTGGGGAAACTCAGCCAGATGGGCAGGGTATAAATAATAAATTATTATTAGTAGTAGTATTATGACGGCAAAGGAAGCAATGCAGGTTTCCTTTGCCAAAACTCACCGTTGCCCATCTGAATCCTTCTACTTTCCAGAATGCGCCTTGACACAGCACACACTTAAACAGCAGCTCCTAAAGGCCACAGAAAATGCACACACACACACACACACACACACACACTTCTGGCGACTGAGTAGGTGCTGGGGGGACAGTGGGGCGGGGGAATGATTCTGCTGGGCTGCCCCTCTCAGCCACCATCTATTTCTCCGCTCCTGGCATCTCTGTGCACCCAGGCCCTTCCTCCTACCCCACATCTTGTGTCCCTTCCCCACCTCTTCTCCTGAGCAGACTGTTCCCCTTCTTTCAGCCCCTGTGGGAGGCACAAAACCCCATAAATCACTGCTCCCTTCCCCTGAGTCAGCTTCTGGACCCATGGCCTCCGCCACGCAATCCCCAGCATCCTGCCAGTCCCTGGTGGGCGACTCAACCATAATGAAATAGAAACTTTAGCCTTTTTAAAAAAGAGAGAAGGAGTAGGTCTGTGCTTTCATACTTTGCATGACTCACAAAATCCTGACCTCTGGGCATTTGAGTTCAACACTCGCCTTGGGCTTTGGACAAGTGCTCGCAGCACCCCACGCCACCCCATTTTCCTTTCAGAGTCCCTCCTTCCACCATTCATCCCAGCCTTCACTGACTCCCTCGTTTCCTGTTGGTTCTTAGGAAACTGTCTCTGGGTCTTAGTGAGCCTCTGCACAGTTGAGTGGCAGGCAACCCCCATGCTGTACGCAAGAGATTACATGCCTCTCTGCTTGTAAGCCTTTCGACTTCTTTCCCCTCTGGGGTGCAGGGAGCCCTGTGTAAGATTCTTGCCATTGTGTGGCAATTACCAAGCGCTTTGCATAACTCTCTGGCACCCGGCATAATGAACCCCCTGCTGTCCTTGGTGCAAGGGGCTCTTGTTCCAACATGGATTAATGCCAGCAACCCGTAGCCTCATGATCAGATGACTGGTGCTTCCAGATTGGTGTTCAGAATTAGCCCTCTCCTGTGGCTTCACCCCCAACCAAGTTACCTGCCCTTGCCTTCCTGCTACTACACCCAGGCCCTGTCTGTGGGTTGCCTGTTGCCCGCTTTGCCCCATTCATTTTGCAAGCTCTATCCACTGCCCCCCCATGGATCCCTCCCCATGGAGGGAGCCAGTGTGGTGTAGTGGTTAGGAGCAGTGGACTCGTAATCTGGTGAGCCGGGTTCGCTTCCCCGCTCCTCCACATGCAGCTGCTGGGTGACCTTGGGCCAGTCACACTTCTCTGAAGTCTCTCAGCCCCACTCACCTCACAGAGTGTTTGTTGTGGGGGAGCAAGGGAAAGGAGATTGTGAGCTGCTACGAACATACCCATAAAAGCCTTTTTTTGTTGCTTTTAACCTCTCTAGCAAGCCTGAGTTCATTCTTTGCTTTAGCCTTTCTGACTTTGTGTCTACATGTGCTGGCTATTTGTTTGAATTCCTCTTTGGTGGTTTCCCCCCTTTTCCATTTTTTGTACACATCCTTTTTTAATCTTAACTCAGTTAAAAGTTCTTTAGATAGCCACCCTGGCTTCTTTAGGCACCTTCCATGTTTCCGTCTCATTGGTATTGCCTGAAGTTGGGCTTTTACTATCTCCCTCTTAACAAACTCCCAGCCATCATGAACTCCCTTTCCTTTTAGTATTACTGACCATGGGATCTCACCCAGAACTTCCCTAAATTTTATGAAGTCGGCTTTCTTAAAGTCAAGAAATTGAGTCCTAGTATGCTTGGCTGCTCCTTTCTGCTGTATAGTAAACTTCAGAAGAGCATGATCACTCGCGCCTAATGATCCTTCCACTTCTACCCCACTAACCAGGTCATCAACATTGGTTAGGACCAGATCTAAAATGGCTGTTCCTTTTGTTGCTTCTCCCACTTTCTGGACAATGAAGTTGTCTGCAAGGCCAGTGAGGAATCTGTTTGACCTTATGCTCTTGGCTGAGTTTGACATCCAACAAATATCTGGGTAATTGAAGTCCCCCATTACTACTATCTCCCTTCCTTTTGCATTCTTGGCCATCTGTTCCAGGAAGGCATCATCTATGTCCTCCGTTTGGCTTGGGGATCTATAGTAAACTCCCACAATGAGGTCACTGTTATTCTTCTCTCCCTTAATTTTGACCCAAATGCTCTCACTTTGGCTTTGAGGTTCTAAATCTTGGATCTCTTCACAGGTATACACATCCCTGACATATAACGCCACTCCTCCTCCTTTCTTATCTGGTCTGTTTCTCTGAAATAGATTGTATCCCTCCATTATTACATTCCAATCGTGGGACTTATCCCACCAGGTTTCAGTGATGCCTATTATGTCATATTTAGTTTGCTGTACCAAGAGCTCAGCATTAAATTAAAACCTTCCCTAAACAGGGCTGCCTTCAGGTGTCTTTTAAAGATAGGATAGTTGTTTATTTCCTTCACATCTGAAGGGATGGCGTTCCACTACCAAGAAGGCCCTCTGTCTGGTTCCCTGTAATCTCACTTCTCGCAGGGAGGGAACCGCCAGAAGGCCCTCGGCGCTGGATCTCAGTGTCCAGCCAGAACGATGGGGGTGGAGATGCTCCTTCAGGTATACAGGACCGATATACCTCCTTCAGGTATACATGAATGCTCCTTCCTATAAGTCAGAACTCCCCACACCCAAACTGGGCAGAATGGCTGAGGCATCACCTCAGTTGGAGGTCAGCCAACCAAAAGGATCAAGTCTGCCCTGAGCAGCCATATGCATGCACCAATATCTTAGGACAGAAGACATACGATTCCAGACTCCAATTCCTGCCTTCCCTGGCTTTGGGCATACTAGATGGGGGCTGATGGGGGTTGTAGTCCAACAAGGCCTGCAGGGCACCATGCTTGCCATCCATCCCTATTACGCAGTGAACATGGTAAGTAGAAGCTTGTTGCAAAGTCTGGGGGTTGGTTTAATACCTGGGTTGTTAACTCTGAAGGGGGTAGCCATGTCTTTGTTCTACAGCCATCATCCGTAGACAGACATTGTCACAACAGACTGTGTTCCCTGCTGTGGCAGGAGTGTTTGTTGCACAGTGTGGGTTTGTCAAGAAGACAAACAGGAATCTAGATGTCACCAGGATCTAAACAAGCCCTCCCTGCTAGCATCTACTCCTTCAGGAATAAGGCCAAACAAGACCGGACAGATATAGTCACCAAAGTGTGAGATGCCAGGGAGCTAGTTATCATAAAACGTGCAAAAAACAAAAACAAAAATCAACCACAAAAAACCCCAGTTTTTGCTGACTGCTAGCAGCGGTTATGTGAATGGAGCCCTCCATGTTCAGGGGCAGTCTACCTCAGTGTATCAGCTCTGTATTGGAGTGGGCAGGGGGCAAACATTGGGGGGAGCGGGGGTTAATAGCCAGTTTGGATATTGGTTTGTGTGTTGGACTAGGACCTGGGGGAGACCAGGGTTCAAATCCCCCCCCCACTCAGCCATAAAACACACTGTAATGGTTCTAGGGGTTGCTCGTGCATAAATTGGCGCCACACCTGGGTGGGTTGCCTGAGTGAACCCTTTCTGTCTGGACAGCCACTCGCCCGTGGCTGTCTCAATCGCTGGCAGAATCCGTCAGTGGCGTTTCTTGAACTTCTTCCAGCATAAAAGTTCTTTGCTGCTTAGTCTCCGCCTACTCTCCCTGCGTGGAAGCCTTCTGCGCAGGGAGGGTGTGGGCATCAGAGGACCCGTGCTCTCCCCACTGGTCCCCGGCGAGGAGTCTTGGAGCCACCTCGCCGATTCCCCCATCTGCCCCCCTTCTCGACTGGTGCTACGCTGATTTCCTTCCCCAGAAGATGTGCTGCTTCTCTCCCTCCCGGGACGCTCTCCGGAATCCCTCTGGAGCCCTCCCTCTCCTTCTGGCCCCGATGGCAGTTCCCTGACACACACCTTCTGGAACAGTCACCTGCATCTCAGCCTAACCTGCTTCACAGGGTTGCTGTAGGTATTATACAGGGTGGGGGAAGAACCATGTAAGCCCCCTTGAGCAAAAAGTAGGAGGCATCTGGGCTGGCTAAGACGGAAAGCAGGAGGGCCATTTCATCCAGCAAGCCGACTGAAAGATAAATCTGTGATGTCTGGGACACTGGCTCTACCCATTCTGGCCCTGCTCAAGGGACTAGTCCTGAAGTAATAATAATAATAATAATAATAATAATAATAATAATAATAATAATTTATTATTTATACCCCGCCCATCTGGTTGGGCTTCCCAGCCACTCTGGGCGGCTTCCAAAAAAATATTAAAATACTGTAATACATCAAACATTAAAAGCTTCCCTAAACAGGGCTGCCTTCAGATGTCTTCTAAAAGTCTGGTAGTTGTTCTTCTCTTTGACATCTGGTGGGAGGGCGTTCCACAGGACTGGTGCCACCACCGAGAAGGCCCTCTGCCTAGTTCCCTGTAACTTGGCTTCTCGCAGTGAGGGAACCGTCAGAAGGCCCTCGGTGCTGGACCTCAGTGTCTGGGCAGAACGATGGGGATGGAGACGCTCCTTCAGGTATACTGGACCGAGGCCGTTTAGGACCAGACCTTTTGCAGCAACTCCATAAGCTTCTGCATTCCTCAAAGGGCAGAGCCACATACTCAAACGTTTGCAAGAGCAAATATCAGAGAGACGGGACATGAAATTAATGTTTCTCCCTCTTCTTTTCTATGAGTACCTGGGTGTGGGTGTGTGTGTGTGTGGAACCCGCTACCACCACTTCATGCTTTATTAGTTTTGTGCTTTTGGTAGGAGACGCCTTCCCTTGTCGCAATGTCTCATCAAATTACGGCCAACAACACGGGGGGAGTCATCTGCCTCCGTGATGCGAGGCTACATTTTTGCAATTAAGCAAGACAGCCAAACAATGGCCTTCCTAGCATAGGGAAAGGTCAGGGATGGCAGATATCTGTTTCGTGGCTAATTGCAAGACACAGAGAGCCAATTATAGCAGCGCCATTTGCATATAGCTGCTCGGGGCAGCCTTGATCTTTTCTGTTGGATGCCTTCCAACTGAGGTGATGCCTCAAACATTTTGCCCAGTTTGGGTGGGGGGGAGGGGAGAGTCTGGCATCACTTGATTTAATTTTAAGCTGCTGGGAAACTGGGCATCAGGGAGGGAACAAATGAAAAGGGCACAAACACATTTTGGAACCCAACTTCTCAAAGGCAGGGTCTTCCAGCAAACACAGCTCCAAAAAGGAGATGGAGTCACACACCACCTGTGTCCTTCTATGTTGGCAGGCAGCAAAGTCTACCTCCTCTCCTCCAAGGAGACGCCTCTGCTGCCAGAACCTGATGGTTGCTCCACAGACCCCTTGAGGGAGCAAGGAAAGATCTCCTCAGCTGGAAACCTCATTAACTCCAAGGAACCAATGGCTGCAGATGGCATCAGCTCTCTAAATGGCCAGGAGGAAGCACTCAGGGAGTGGAACTTCTGGTTAGTGATTAGTTAGACATAGAACGGGATGCGGGTGGCGTGTGAGTTAAACCACAGAGCCTAGGACTTGCCAATCAGAAGGCCAGGAGTTCGAATCCCCGCGACGGGGTGAGCTCCCGTTGCGCGGTCCCTGCTCCTGCCAACCTAGCAGTTTGAAAGCACAAAGTGCAAGTAGATAAATAGGTACCGCTCCGGCGGGGAGGTAAACGGCGTTTCTGTGTGCTGCTTTGGTTCGCCAGAAGTGGCTTAGTCATGCTGGCCACATGACCCGGAAGCTGTATGCTGGCTCCCTTGGCCAATAAAGCAAGATGAGCGCCACAACCCCAGAGTTGTCCGCGATTGGACCTAACTGTCAGGGGTCCCTTTACCTTTATAAATAAGAAATAAATAAAAAATAAGATAGCTGCTTATTTCCTTGACATCTGATGAGAAGGCGTTCCACAGGGCGGGACCTACACCTTCACACCTGTCTCTCTCATTCTCCCTCCCCTTGCTTTTTGGCTGAGCTGCTTCAGGCACCTTGGATCATGGTTTCCATGTTAGCTGAGCCCTGCTGTCACCTGCGAAGGCCAAACAGATTAAGCCCCAATCCCTCCAGCCGGTGTTTAGAGAGGAACACAACAGAGTGGCTTTGGAGTGAAGGTTTGTTTAGGGAACATCATAATGTAAGAAGAACAACTGATTGTCCGATACAGTTTGTTTATCTCGCATAGCCTTTACCAGCCTGATGCTCATCCGCAAAGCATTAGGCTGGCAAGGTCAGTCCTTGTTCATCCAGGCAGATGAAGCTTATGAAGGTAGGAAGAGCCATTAGCTGGATCAGGCCAATGTGCTATCTAGTCCTGTTCTCACAGTGGCTGACTAGATGCTTGTGGGAAACCAGCAAGCAGGATCCTTGCACAAGAGCAGGTCTCCTCTCCTGTGTTTTCCTGCATCTGGTATTCAGAAGCCTCACTGCCTCTTGACCACGGAGGCAAAGCACAGTAACTGTGGCTCATCTCCTCCTCCATGAGTTTGTCCAAACCTCCATCATTGCCTCCTGTTGGGATGCGGGTTGCGCTGTGGGTTAAACCACATAGCCTAGGACTTGCCGATCAGAAGGTTGGCGGTTCAAATCATGTGACGGGGTGAGCTCCCATTGCTCGGTCCCAGCTCCTGCCAACCTAGCAGCTCAAAAGCACGTCAAAGTGCAAGTAGATAAATAGGTACCGCTCCGGTGGGGAGGTAAACGGCGTTTCCGTGCGCTGCTCTGGTTCGCCAGAAGCGGCTTAGTCATGCTGGCCACATGACCCAGAAGCTGTACGCCGGCTCCCTTGGCCAGTAAAGCGAGATGAGCACCACAACCCCAGAGTCGTCCGCGACTGGACCTAATGGTCCCTTTACCTTAGTCATAGAACCATATATCTGTAGAATGGAAAGGGCCCATCAAGGGCCATCTAGTCCAGCTCCCTGTAATGCAGGAATCCCTGACAGATGGCCACCCAACCTCTATTTAGAAACTTCAAATAAAGGAGAGTCAATCACTTTCCTGTTCCACTGTCAAACAGCTCTTGCCACCAGGAAGTTCTTCCTAATGTTTAGTCCTGCTATAGAACCCAAGTTGCTCCAGGACCTTGCTGAAACAACTTGGATGCCTGGCCTCAGCTATGGGAGCACTGTCTATGGCCTTGAACTCAGACCTGGGTATCTCTCCAAGGTGCTGACTTTTGCCTTTGCTGGCCTCACTGTCTTCCCTAGAGAACCAGGAATTGCTGACCTCCCATTGCTACAGTAGGTCAATACCTCTCCTTGCTGGTGGGTATCTTGGTGGAACACCTTGCTGTGTGCGTATCACACCAATGCTGAAGGAAATGCATGCAATTAGCTGTGAGCTAATAGACTTCTAATGCTTTGAACATCTTAGGGCTATGCTACCTGAGAGAGCACCCGAATAGACCCTTTGCTGAGGCCATCTGAGAAGGCCCTTTCAATCATGCCACATCTATAAGAGATCTTGTGGATATTTGAAGGAAGGCTTTGTGCAGTGGCCCTGTTGGATAATTTCTTTTATCTGTTTCATAAAATTTACACATTGCTTGATTGTAAAAACAAACAAACAAATGAAAACCTCAAAGTAGTTTGCCAGAGAATCAAGCACTGAAATTATTTATAACAGTTAAAAACTATTTAAATCATTCCAAAAAATTAAAATCATTGCCGGGGAACTGATTAAAACACACAACAACCTTTATTAAATTTTTCCTCCACCTTTCACCTGAAGATCATAGGACCGTTCACAACAAAAGCTTACAAAATGAGGACACAAAATACATAATGAAACAAAAATAAAGACGAATGAATAATACCCACCCCGCACAAACACTTAGTTAGTAAAAATTATAGGCACTGATCCTTAGTATGCAACGCTTTATAGTTTATGCTTTATAATGTGCTGGTTTTCTTTTCTAAACTGCCCTGTAATTTTCAGCAGTGAAAGGCTGCCTCAACACAGTTTTAAATAAATAAAAAATTATTGTGCGCCCGCTTCTGCTGCTCTTCCTGGCAAGGTCGCAGGGTGGTGGTCCAAAGGCATCTGAGACCACCACTTTGCTGAAGCTAAGCAGGTCTGGGACTGGTAAGTGGGGAACCACACATACCCCACTTTTAGTTCCAAGGTGGAAGAAAGGAGGAGAAGGCTAATGTATGGCAAGGTAACAGATTGGACCATGTACGCTGAGTGCAAAGCCTCTGTGTACATTCAAAGCTATGAATGGACACAAGCCGCTACGGCTGTGCTCTGCCTCCCTAGGTCAGAGGCTGCAATGCTTCTGAATGCCAGCTGCCAGAAGCTACAGGAGGGGAGAAACTCTTGGGCTCACGTCCTCCTTGCAGGATTCCCGGGGGGGGGGGGGAGGCATCTGGTTGGCGACTGTGAGAACAGGGTGCAGGACCAGATGGGCCATTCGCCCAGTCCAGCATTTGGTTCTCTCTCTTCTTTGGTTCTCAGCGCATTCATTTTGAGTAGAAATGTTTTGAAACCAAGTTGTGCATCTCCCCCCCCCCCACTTGTAATTCTTTATGTCCCTTAAAAAAAGAAAAACTTTTTTACATATAAAAACACATACATTCAAATACAGAAACACATATAAAAACACATACATATGCAGAAATACAGAAATACAAATACAGAAATACATATAAAAACACATACATTCAAATACAGAGGAGCAGCTCCCTTCTCTGGCAGGACGAAGGACAGCCACAATCCCCTCCCAACCACCATTAAAAAAAACCACACACCCAGGGAGATCCTACCCGCTGGTTTCTGCTTGTTAAAAGTAACCCAAATTCAGCACCCAAAAAAATAGGCAGCCTGCCCCTGCCAAAGCAGTGGAACTCCACTATTTATTTCTGCAGCGATTGGGGAAGGTGTTCTCCCCCCAACCCCTTTGGTGCATCAGGTTGTAAAAGCAACAAACTGCTCCTTTTTGCCTTGGCAGAGTTATCTGGGCACCAGGAAAGTTAACAGTCAAAGTCGGAGGGAACAAGTTTCTCTTTACTCCCCAAACCCTGAAGAGAAACACAAGTATTTCGCTTGACCGAGGCCTCCAGGCTGTGGCTCAGCCAGTCTCTCCCGACCGCTTTCCAGTCTCTCCCGACATTTGGGAAATGGGCACGGCCAGCACTGTGGTTCAAAGTCTTGACCCTAAACCAGGCACCCCAATAACCCCACATCCCAAACTCAGTCCCAACACCCCTGGTGATCTCTCTGTCTTGGCCCATGGAAGTCTTTACTGTCCACCACGTGCAGAACGGCAATCGGGGGGGGGGGGGTTCCACCACATCCGCCACGCCAATAAATAAACTTAGCGGTGCAAAAATCAGTTGGCCCCTTCCGAAAGGCCCCTGGTGCTCTTCCAGTTTCTTCAGGGGGCCTGTATCCCCCTGGTTCCAGTAGCATATCTGGCTTAATAAATTAAACAGCAGAGTTCCGGGGGCCAAGACGGACCCCACTCGACGTGTCGGCTGCATCTTCCTGGCTCACTCCACCAACATCTTCTCCCAGATGGCGATGAGGTTGTCCAGGCCCCAGAGGTAGCCGTCCTCGCGGTTGCCTTCCTGCCAGGGCAGGCGGTGAGTCAGGGTCTGCTTCTCGGGCAGCGGCACCGTCTTGCCAAAGTCGATCATCCACACCCGCGCCAGACCCCTCTGGTCGTGGACGAAGAGAAGAGAGCTGCCCACTACCTCGTGTGTCTTGAAGAACTCAGACTGCTCGAGCGCCAGCCTGACTTGCTGCAGTCGCTCCAGGTAGCTGGCCAGGACTTTCCTGTCTCCGTTCACAAAGTCCCAGAAGGCCTGGGTCACCTCCTCCGGCTGGCGGGTCTTCTTGAAGCTGGTGTTGGAGGTGCCGTCCGCTTTCTTGATGCCTTCGATGCGGAAGCCCAGCGTGGTGGTGGAGCTGAGGGTCTCCCTCCACTGCATGTAGCGGGGCTTCAGGATGGCGCTCTGCGCATGCTCTTCTGCCGTGGGAGCCGCCGGGTCCACGGCCACCATCTTGTCGTACAGGTCTTTGCGCGGACAGGGCTGCTGCCTCGCCTTCTCCAGCTCCTCCTCCAGGTACGTCCTGACTCCCATCTTGCAGTCCATGATGGAGGGCTTGTCAAAGCCGGACAGCAGGTCCTCCATCTGGATGTAGGTCTCCCCATCGCGCTCCACCACCCCATAATAGGCCGGGACGTAGGGCTGCAGCGCGTCGCACGCCAGGCGCTCCAGGCATTGCTGCTCGCCGGGGCAGTACTTCTTCAGGATGCGGCCAAAACCCGCGGCTCTGAAGTTGCCTGCATGGCCCGCCAGCTGGACCCAGGGGCAGCGCATGCGAAGAGAAACCACACAGGGCGAACATTGCACCATGTACCCCATATTCTTCCAGGGCTTGTTCTGGGCGTCTCCGGAGCCGACGGGACCTCCGCTGCTGCTGGGAGCGGGACAGGGGGGCGCGGCCGGCCCGGCAGGGGCCGAGGGTGTCGGGGGTGCCGTGGGCATCGCGCGCTAAGTCCCTCCGGCCGCGGTGCTGCTGCGCGCGAACTGCCCGGCTGGCTCCGCCGCCTGCTCTCCGCCGCCTGCGCTCCGCCCCGGGAGGTGGAGACGCTGCCCTGGGCGCGCCCCGCGGGAGGAGCGAAGGTGTGCATCTTGTACTACAATCCCACAGTCAGAGCAGAAGCATTCTCCACACACACGCGCGCAAACGCAAACGCACAGCAATTGCTGCAGGCTTCTAGAAAGTTGGCCGCTTTTGTTTATGCAAGCACGGTTCCAGCAGACATGCTTCTGCTTACAAATGAGACCCACTGACTGCATTTTGCCTCCAAGGCTGTCCTGGTTTATTTCCTTGGCACAGGCGGCAGCACTGGCGGAGGGTGGCTGTGTACTGCCAGAGGGGTGCCTTGTTAAAAACCTGTCTCCGACTCCGAGCTCACAATGGGGAAAATCTGTGTTCCCAGAAGCCTTTGCTTCTGTGACTCGAAAATGATCCAAGTGTGTGTGAAGTAGAGGCAAATTGCCATCTGATTATATTGTCCACTAACTGTCTGCAAAAGAAGGCATGCCTGCTTCATGCGAAGTCAGCCAATGCGGCACGTGGTTCACTGAGCTGGAGGCAGCTCCCCAGCCACACCTTGTGGCCTGCACAGGACAGCAATGCCCGCTCCCCCATTTCTTGTCCTGCTCCCCCCCGTCCCTATCAGCAGCCTAAGCAGGCACCAAAACCCAGAACATTCAGCAATCGGGGCTGCATTGTGCTCAATGAGCCACAGGCTTGATATTATCATAATGGGACAGGAGAATGGGAAGCTTGTGCTCACAGCCTAGGACCCTCGTACCTACGGGACCGCTTCTCCCGGTCTGCTCCACGGAGAACATTAAGGTCCATAAATAGCAACACCCTAAGGTCCCGGGCCCTAAGGAAGTCAGATTAGCCTCAACCAGAGCCAGGGCCTTTTCAGCACTGGCCCCGCCTGGTGGAACGCTCTATCTCATGAGACCAGGGCCCTGCAGGATCTGATTTCTTTCCGCAGGGCCTGTAAGACAGAGTTGTTCCGCCTGGCCTTCGGCTTGGAATCAACTTGATCCCCTCCCCCTCTTTCCTTTCTCCTTCTGTGATGGAACTCCTATTTGGGGACTTCCCTGGCTTTTTTCTGGCCCATGTAGGACCAGTCTGGATAGTTGGCCTTGGTGAAGACTTGATGTTTTCATCCCCCAAAAGTTTTTGATTTGAGTTTCTACTGAAATGAGGCTGCATTTTAATGTTGTACTTAATCTTGTTTTTAAGTTGTATTTTAATCAGTTGTTTTTATACCTGGTGTTAGCCGCCCTGAGCCCGGTCTTGGCCGGGGAGGGTGGGGGTATAAATAAAACATTATTATTATTATTATTATTATTATTATTATGAACTCCAGAAAATGAGCTAGCTCTTCCGGGTGAACTTTGCCTCTTCTGCAAACCCAGTGATGCTAAACAATTCCCTAGATCTTAATAAGGAAGATGTAAGTCCTATAGGTCCATCAAGTCCAGAGTGGCCTGGCTCCAGGAAGCCAACAAGCAAAACATAGAGGCAGCATCCCTCTTCCCTGCACCCCCAGCACCATCTGGTCCTCAAGGGTAGACTGCCACTTCACATGGATGTTCCATTCCTGACTACCATATAATAATAATAATAATAATAATAATAATAATAATAATATAAGTAGACCCCTGCTAGGCCAAGCCAAAGGGCTCTCCAGTCCAGCCCCCTCTGTGCCTCCCTCAATGCCCAATAAATATAACTTCAACAGCCAGTAGGTATTTGTGTATGTGTGTGATACGGTGCCTCTGAACACAGCAATTCAATCTAGCTACCATTTCCAAAGAGCCACCAGGAGACCTCTCTCCCTCCAGCAATATGCCTCATTCCCATTTTAATGCCAGCTCACCCAATGCCTATTTTAGACTGTAAGCTCCTTGGGCTCAGGGACAGAGGTCATTTATTAATTAAGATATTTCTATACCACGCTTCACCAGAAATGGTCACAAGGCAGTTTACATTTTATATATATATATATATATATATATATATATATATATATATATATATATATATATATATATAATTTTAGGGGTAAAGACAAAACCAACATATTAAAATAGGTTATGTAAGTACTCAACTCATCAGTCTCTTCTGCAGAACCCTGTAGTGTGCCCTCCATTCACTGCAGGAACAACCGGCAGAGTCTTCTGCACTGATCTTAACACAAAGGCACCTATGTAAAGCATCAGCTATACAGAAGGCTCAACAGCAACTGCAGATATTATTACTGCTATTATTGCAATGGATTTCTAAAGCACCAGTCTCAAGGTGGTTTACACACAGGATAATTTGAAACAGTTCAGTGCCGGAAAGCGACCAGTACATTTAACTCCAACAAGTGCACACTTGTGAAAAAGACACACTCAGCTGGAAAAGCTTGTTGGAACTGAAAAGACCGTCTTCAACTGTTCCTGGAAAGTGCAGATTGTGGGCCCCTAGGGAACCTCAAAGAGGAATGCCATTCCACAGAACAGGGGCAGATGCACTAAAAGCCCTGCTCTGAGTTTCTGTGGATAATGATGATTATGTTTGTCCCTGAGGTATAATTGGGCATTCAGTGTTCTTAGATTTAATGCAAACCAGAGAGCCAATCTCTTACAAGGAAGGAAATCCCACTCCACACGGTGAACCTTGCTTCGAAGTAAACATGCCTTAGGCTGGCACCGCAAATTGCAAGGCAGCTATGCAGACAGCATTGCTTGACTGACATTCCCTCTCAACAAGGAGTAGCCATCTTTCCAAATAAGGCTGGGTAGGACCCCTGCCGGACCACAGTTCCCAGGATTCTTTGCGGGCAGCCATGACAGTTAAACTGGCACAACAAAACCAAATAAATGCCAATATATCTTACCTGAGTCAAATTGTTTTCGCCCTTTGACAGCCTCAAAAGAGGATGGGCAATGAGGTTCTGTATCATATTTACATTTCATTTGTTCATTAGCTCAGGGTGGGGCAATTGATGGCTTTTAAAGCATTAAATATAACTGACTTGCAGCGCATAACGATTATGGAAGCTCTAGACATAGAGAGACAGCGGGCAATTTCCAGACGTTTCCTCACACCAAGCTGCCCTCTTCCCTCACCTTGCTTGACAATCACCTTTTAAGACAGTCATTAATTAGAGACCAGTAATTAAGCTCCCTGGTTTGAGAAGTGTTACATTAAAAGCGGCAGATCTGCAGATGCCTCAACAAGGTGAAAGGAAATACAGGTGGATGGGGACAGGGAGCAACCTTCAGGGTGCCCTTGAATCTTCCACACGTGCCTCCCTCCCCCTCCCCCACAAGGCCCACCCTTTCCCTTTTTGGCCTAAGGGCTCAGGCACTTTAAGAACTGATAGATTGCCCCTCCAAACATTTCCCCATCTGCCTTTGGCTTGGCTGCTTACTTTTGCTTTTAAAAAATTGGGTTGCTCAAGATTGCATGCAAATCCCACACACTGATCTGAACAGTATTCTCTTTAATGCCATGTACGCAGCAGCTGATTTTGGTTACTCAGTGGGGAGAAAGTGCAATCTGCCCATGCTCAGGAGGCACACAGTTCTTTGCAATTGCCTGTTCATTTGCAGAGCTAATCCCTTAAAGTGCAAAGGTATTGTGGTCTGATTCAGTACAGTGGAACCTCTACCTGTGACCATAATCCGTTCTGGAGGTCCGTCTGGAGGTCGAAACGGGTCGCTGGGAGAGATGCCATTGTGTGCAGGTGTGGGCAGCAATTGCCTGCTTCTGAGCATGTATGAACGGCAATCACCGCTTCTGCACAGGCGGGAACGGTGATCACCGCTCCTGCGAATATGTGAAAGGTGGCAAACCTGCTGGGTACTTCTGGATTTGCTGTGGACGTTGGGCGAAATGGACGCAAGCAGAGGCGGACATAAGAAGAGGTTTGAGGCATTTGTCCTGTCCCTTTGGATACAGCTGACACACACCCAAACACAGACCTGGGGTCATTGCTAGGTCCTCAAAAGCCTAGGTGGGGCACAGATCCAGGGCACAAATTCCCATGTGCTAATTTAAACATTGGGACACGGGTGGCACTGTGGGTTAAACCACAGAGCATAGGACTTGCCGATCGGAAGGTCGGCGGTTTGAATTCCCGCAATGACGGGGTGAGCTCCTGTTGCTCGGTCCCAGCTCCTGCCAACCTAGCAGTTCAAAAGCATGTCAAAGTGCAAGTAGATAAATAGGTACTGCTCTGGCGGGAAGGTAAACGGTGTTTCTGTGCGCTGCTCTGGTTCGCCAGAAGTGGCTTAGTCATGCTGGCCACATGACCCGGAAGCTGTATGCCGGCTCCCTCAGCCAATAAAGCGAGATGAGCGCCACAACCCCAGAGTTGTCTGCGACTGGACCTAATGGTAAGGGGTCCCTTTACCTTTAAATAAATAAATAAATAAATAAATAAATAAATAAATAAATAAATGAAAAGATAGCTGCTTATTTCCTTGACATCTGATGAGAAGGCGTTCCACAGGGCGGGACCTACACCTCCACACCTGTCTCTCTCATCCTCCTACCTCTTGCTTTTTGGCTGAGCTGCTTCAGGCACCTTGGATCACGGTTTCCATGTTAGCTGAGCCCTGCTGTCACCTGGGAAGGCCAAACAGATTAAGCCCCAATCCCTCCAGCCGGTGTTTACAGAGGAACACAACAGAGTGGCTTTGAAGTGAAGGTTTGTTTAGGGAACATCATAATGTAAGAAGAAGAACTGATTGTCTGATACAGTTTGTTTATCTTGCATAGCCTTTACCAGCCTGATGCTCATCTGCAAAGCATTAGGCTGGCAAGGTCAGTCCTTGTTCATCCAGGCAGATGAAGCTTATGAAGGTAGGAAGAGCCATTAGCTGGATGAGGCCAATGAGCTATCTAGTCCTGTTCTCACAGTGGCTGACTAGATGCTTGTGGGAAACCAGCAAGCAGGATCCTTGCATCTAGTCAGCCACTGTGAGAACAGGACTAGATAGCTCATTTTTTGTCTTCATCTGTACCCTGCCTGCAATCGTATAGTAAAACCTCGTACATAAGAAAAGAAAGGGGGAGATGCTGCATAGTTATCTGGAGATGATGCTGAGTAGTCGCCTTTCTGTACATTCCTTTCTCAACCACCCTGGCACCAGCTAGCCTGGAATGTTAAGTGCGTCATCATGCCCTGACCTTCCTATCTATCTGTATACATCCTCTCCTTATCACCCTGGAATGTAAAATGCACTCTGTACGTTCTCTGAGTCTCACCACTATATCAAGCACTATAGATTGTTTACTAAGGAAGTCTCCATGCCTGTCTGTGTTCCCTCTATCTAATGATGATTAATGTCTTATACGCAACCCTTGTATGTCTTATACGCATCTGCCTGCTGACAGATGGATGCCAGCTAGATGCAAATTTAGATTGTGACCAAATCTAAATTTGGGTGGTTGGTTGGGGTCTCGCTGCTCCAGCAGGCAGCATGTTAGAATTCCTGCTCCATGATTGCAGTCATGGGATTTTTGTCTATCACATGACGGGTCCTGCTCGAGTGTAGGCTGAGCTCCTGACACAGCATGCCCAACAGCCCTGGAAGTAGAAGAACACCAGATGACCCCTGCTGGATCAGGCCAGTGGCTTAACTAGTCCATCATCCTGTTCTCACAGCAGTCAACCAGATGCCTGTGGGAAGCTCACAAGCCAATTGGAGCACAAGAGATCTCTCCCCTCCTGTTTCCAGCAACCGTGGTTCCCAAGCACTGCTACCTCTGGCCGTGGAGGCAGAGCATAGGCATTTTGGCTAAAACCAACTGACAGCCTTATCCTCCATGAAAAAGTGTTTTAGAAGAAAACAACAAGACAAAAGGGCTCTCCTGCAACCCCAAAACTCCTTTTGTGCTGGAAAGTATGGGGGGGGGGGAGAAAGCGGCGATCGAGCCTGCAGTCATGGCAGTATTGCAACTCCGTGGGAATGAAGCGTCAGCTCAAGCCTGAAGAAGAGATCTTCCAAAAATTACTACTAAGCTGATGGAAAGGTAAATAAGATTTACTTTCAGAATTAATTAGGTGGAATTCGGCACCAGACGGAGGAGTAAAAAGGAAGTCCATCCCCATCTTATTGGTAACTATCACTTCATGGAAACAATTTGCAAGTGAAAAGGTTAGTGTGGTGTAGTGGTTAAGAGCGGTGGGCTCGTAATCTGGTGAACTGGGTTCGCTTCCCCGCTCCTCCACATGCAGCTGCTGGGTGACCTTGGGCCAGTCACACTTCTCTGAAGCCTCTCAGCCCCACTCACCTCACAGAGTGTTTGTTGTGGGGGAGGAAGGGAAAGGAGAATGTTAGCCGCTTTGAGACTCCTTCGGGTAGTGATAAAGCGGGATATCAAATCCAAACTCCTCCTCCTCCACCTCCTCTTCTTCTTCTTCTTCTACTACTACTAATTCTTTCTTTATGATTCTTATGGATACTGTCTGCTGATGGGGAAGTTGGAGTAAAAACAACTGAAACCCATTCTTTATTGCTTTTTATTGGAGTTACTGACTTATCAGATTTACAATTGTGGACTTGACTTTGAACAACAGCCCTTGGTGAATTCGAACCAAGCAGAGAAAACCTGGAAAAAACTTATTCTTCACTCTGTTGGGGGAATGTATGGAATTATATATCTGGGTTGCAGTGACTTATAGAAGTCTGAACTTGTTTTTCTAAAGACAAACTGTAACTCTAAAGTGGAAGTGAAAAAAGCAAGAGGCTGGAATTTTGGAAGGACTGTATCTGTTGGAAACCCCTTCAAAGGAGGAAATCAAAAGGATTTTTAACTGCTTGCAATCTCTCACATCATTCTGAGACATTTTAAGAAAATAGGTCTAATAAGAAGCAAGTACTCTCCCCTGTATAATTAAGCTGAATTCTTTTTGGACACACTGCTCTTTGTTTTCTTTTTAAAGTAAATATCTGTAAAATCTAAAATTAATTTGAAACGTGGACTTTATGTTAAATTGTATAAATGTACTAGGTAATAAGGGATGCAGGTGGTGCTATGGGTTAAACCACAGAGCCTAGGACTTGCCGATCAGAAAGTTGGTGGTTCGAATCCCTGCGACGGGGTGAGCCCATTGCTCGGTTTCTGCTCCTGCCAACCTAGCAGTTTGAAAGCACATCAAAGTGCAAGTAGATAGGTACTGCTCTGGTGGGAAGGTAAACGGCATTTCCGTGCGCTGTTCTGGTTCGCCAGAAGTGGCTTAGTCATGCTGGCCACATGACCCGGAAGCTGTCTGCGGTCAAATGCCGGCTCCCTCAGCTTATAGAGAGAGATGAGAACACAACCCCAGAGTCGGTCATGACTGGACTTAATGGCCAGGGGTCCTTTACTAGGTAATGCAGCTGGAGGGGAAAGGGTTAGGAGGGTGGGGAAGTACAGGAAAAGTTGTTTACTGAGAAAGTGCTGCTTGATGACCTTTGATGACTTTAAGTTCAGACAGAAGGGTCTCCGAACAGGACATAAGCCCCATTTTGAATGGGTGGAGCTTTTTTCAGAATTGAAAAGACAGCTGATAAAAGAGATGAAGGAAAATTTAGAAAATCCAACAGACAAATTCGAATGGATAAAAATACTGAAATGATGACAGAACTGATTATTAAGATAGAACCATCGACAAAGGAAACAGAAGCGGAATAGGTGGCCATGCAAGGATCTGATATGAAGAAAGAGCCGGAGATGCCTAGCGTACAGGTGGATGGTTTGGGGGACAGGCAGGAATCAGTTGTGGGTGCCTTGAGAGTTAGAACAAGGCTGAAACTACAGCCTCTGAGACTGAGAAAAGCCTGGGAGGAAGGGGAGCAGGATTTAAAATCTGACTCAACAGATAGTCGCCTTCCGGTGAAATTTAAGTATGCTAAAGTAAATAGGAGTATAGCATCTAGATCAAGGGAAGTAATAGTGCCACTGTATTCTGCTCTGGTCAGACCTCACCTGGAGTACTGTGTCCAGTTCTGGGCACCACAGTTCAAGAAGGACACTGACAAACTGGAACGTGTCCAGAGGAGGGCAACCAAAATGGTCAAAGGCCTGGAAACGATGCCTTATGAGGAACGGCTAAGGGAGCTGGGCATGTTTAGCCTGGAGAAGAGGAGGTTAAGGGGTGATATGATAGCCATGTTCAAATATAGAAAAGGATGTCACATAGAGGAGGGAGAAAGGTTGTTTTCTGCTGCTCCAGAGAAGCGGACACGGAGCAATGGATCCAAACTACAAGAAAGAAGATTCCACCTAAACATTAGGAAGAACTTCCTGACAGTAAGAGCTTTTCGACAGTGGAATTTGCTGCCAAGGAGTGTGGTGGAGTCTCCTTCTTTGGAGGTCTTTAAGCAGAGGCTTGACAACCATATGTCAGGAGTGCTCTGATGGTGTTTCCTGCTTGGAAGGGGGTTGGACTCGATGGCCCTTGTGGTCTCTTCCAACTCTATGATTCTATGATTCTATTCTATGATTCTAAAGTTAGGAAAAGGAATGGGAAATGTTTATTGTTCGATTGCAAGGTATTGCAAATAGGTTGAAACATCAGTAGGACTTGACTAAACTCCTTGCAATCAGTAGAAATTTGGATAAATTAAGAGAAATAATAATTAGCTAAGCATGAATATGGAAATGCAGAATAATTTTGTCTATATAAAGAACCAAGAAGAGGGAATGGAGGGAAGTCATGAGGTCTAAAGAACCTCAAAGATAAGGTTTTGAAAAAGGTATTTGTGAATTTGCGGGTTAGGGTAGAAAAAAAAGTACTATTGTGATTAAATGTGGAATTCAATTGTGAAAATCAATAAAAAATTATTTACGAAAACAAGAAGAAGGGAGAGGAGGAAATTTAGGAATCAGCTCAAAAGAACTGGGGCTCAGCTAATAAGGCTTTTGTGTGGGATAGTAACATGATGTTGTGGGTTTGGGAGGTGAGTCTGGATGATGCCACGAGTCCCTTCCGATTCTTAGGATCCTGTACCTGGGGCGCGTTAGATTCAAAGAGAGGATCCCAGTGGCGTAGCGTGGGTTGTCAGCACCCGGGGCAAGGCAAGTTATTTGCGCCCCCCCCTGCTGCACTGTCCCTCCCCCAGATAGTCCCTCGCTCTCTCTCCGCACCGCACCGCATGCCTGGCACCCTCCCCTCCACAGTGGGCGGCGAGTGCGAGCGGCCCCCCAGATGTTGTGCCCGGTGCAGCCGGCCCCCCCTGCACCTCCCACGCTACGCCACTGGAGGATCCTACTGCTGAACTAGCCAGAGAAGTTTCTTTGTAAGACGATGGCCTTGGCTGACCACTGCAGTGTCCTCATCCGCATCCCAAAAGGATGGGCTCCATTGCAAGAGGTGCAATGAAGGGATGAGGCCCTCCAGGCTTGATGGGCCGGTCTTTCCTCTCCCTCCTCACCTGGCTGCTAGGTAGGAGAACAAGAGCCAGGGTGGTGTGTGGGAGATGAGCTGAAAAATGCAGACTGGAAGCTGGAGACCCAGAGACACGCTGGATCCAAAGCTGTGACTGATGGAGAAACAAGACCCTTTGGGGTGTTGATGCTGTGAGCCCCTCCTTCTCATGCTCAGGTTGTATAGATGTGTAAATAAAACCACATATCCTAAAGACACCACAATCTCCGATGACCTTTGTCCCAAGGAAACTGAGCCTGGGGTAGCAGGCATGCCAGATTCCAAAATAATCCTCACCGAGTCCCTAATTCTCACATTCCACTGCGAGCTGATCCAGTGCTGAGAAACTGTGCCTTGTGCACTATGGCGTGAATCAGCTAGAGATGCTCTGGCGCTGAGCTACAGCCTCCCCATCTGCATATTCAGGTCAGTGCTGGAAACCGCAGCCAGCGAGGGCTGAAGATGCAAGCCTGTGTGTGAATCGACTGGCGCTCTGTGAGCTCCCGCCTCGCAGTATCTCTTTCAGTCGCGAGAAGAAGATGAGAAGCGCTGAGAGAGAAAGGGAACAGATTGCTCTAAGGCATCCAGCAGCTCCCCAGCCCAGCGTTCTCTGCTGCCGTTCCAGGCATTTGAAATGGCTCTTTGATAGGAGAGGGGAAAGGTCAGAGGCCTGAGGAATAAAAACCTGCTAGGAAAAGCATTCATTGCTATTAATTAATTCACCGCTGTATTCTTTCCAAGATCCATTTAACAACTGGCTGCATGCTCAGAGGACATTTGTCGCGCCTAGAATGATATCTGTGAGTAGAACTTGAGAAGGGGAGGAAGGGGGGGGGGTGGTGAGAACTGCACAGCTTCATAATAATTAAGGACCTCTTCCTTCCAAATTAAATCTCGGCAGCCCAGCAGCCCAGCAGCCTTGGCGAAAGAGGTCGATACAGTAAATTAAATCATCCGGGTATTATTTCTTTCTTTTAAAAGAGATTAGTTGCATTTGGAGAAATGTGGAGGAGATGGTGGCCCCAGGGATAATGGGGGGAACAAACGAAGTTGCAGTGGCCAGGGGAAAGAAAGAAAGAAAGAAAGAAAGAAAGAAAGAAAGAAAGAAAGAAAGAAAGAAGGTGAATGGATGGCGAGTTTGGAAGCAAATCCCATTTTTCTGAAAGGAAGTTGAAGCATAAATTCAAGCAAAGGGATGGCAAGATGTTTCTGTTACCGGATGCTAAGGGAGGTCAGAGTTCTTGCTAAGGTGTGCCCAGTGGCACACACCAGTGGGTACCCTTGCCATGAGATGCATGGCTGTGAAAACACTGGGAGGTTGTGGTTGTGGCTGAGGAGCTGTGGCACTCCAGACAGTGGCGTAGCGTGGGGGGTGCAGGGGGGGCCGGCCGCACCGGGCGCAACATCTGGGGGGGGGGCGCGCTCGCACTCGCAGCTTTCTGCCCCTACCTGGCTCACTCACTCTCTCTCACTGCAGTGCTGGCTGTGCGAATCCGATCTGAGCCGCCGGGTCGCCGCCCACTGTGGAGGGGAGGGTGCCAGGCGTGTGGTGCGGTGTGGAGAGAGAGCGAGGGACTATCTGGGGGAGGGACAGTGCAGCGGGGGGGGCCCCGCAAATTACTTGCCTTGCCCCGGGTGCTGACAACCCACGCTACGCCACTGACTCCAGATGTTGGTGGACTCCCACCAACCACACTGCCAGCATGACCAATGGTCACCCTGCTCTAAGAGGATGCCCAGCTGATCCTGAACCCAAAGAAGCAGAAAGCTGTTACAGTGGTACCTCAGGTTAAGAACTTAATTCGTTCCGGAGGTCTGTGCTTAACCTGAAACTGTTCTTAACCTGAAGCACCACGTTAGCTAGTGGGGCTTCCTGCTGCCACCACGCCGCCGCTGCTTGATTTCTGTTCTCATCCTGAAGCAAAGTTCTTAACCTGAAGCACTATTTCTGGGTTAGCGGAGTCTGTAACCTGAAGCGTATGTAACCTGAAGTGTCTGTAACCCGAGGTACCGCTGTATTTGTGTGCCTAAATTGCAATGGAACCAGGGCCCTCTGCTGAAAGCCACATGCCCTGAACATTGCTTTATTACCTTTGCTCACTCAGCTCACCAACACTCCCCCCCCCCCGCCATGCCTCCCATATTAGCCCCCTGGAGCTTTCCCTTGCCGCCCCATGGAACTACAAGCTCACTTCTCACCTTCCCAAGCCAATTTCTTTCTGTAGATCCAGGACTGTGATGCGATCCTACAGGTCCCCCAGTGGCGGGTCTGTGACAACATCCTCACATTTTTCTACATAGGGGAAGATGTACAGAGCACCATCCAGGTGTGCAGTGGCGCTTTAAAGAGGAGAGGCCCCTTGCCCCACAGAGCTTACAATCCAACATTTGGTCCAGAGTGGCAAAAGAGAATGGAGGATGAGGTAAATAAAGAAAGGAAATGTTTTCATTTCTGTGAGAGGTGTTGAAGTTTGGTTTTGGCAAAGGATGTAGAGTTATGGGTTGTTACAAAGGTTTTCTGGGGAGGGGGGAGAGAGAGAGAGAGTCACCTGACTTCTGCATCACAGGGGGTTGGACTAGGTGACCATTGGGCCCCTTCCAACACTGCACTTCTATGATTCTGTGTGGGCGTTCAGGTAAGCAGCTCTAGGCCTGTGGGGTGGGGAGAAGAGGACTAAGTCCTTTGAGGAAGCTGGAGAATCCCAGAGGGCAGAGGGTGGTGGAGATGGAGATGGAGGAGCGAATGTCTTGAGGATGGATACATCAAGGCATAATGTATTTTATGCTGCTTTTATAATTAAGCATTTTAAAGTGTTTTAAATTTGTTGTTAGACACCCTGAGCCTGGTTTTTGAACTAGGAAAGGTGGGGTATATAAAAATTATTATTCTTATTATTATTAGCTTGTGTTTGAACATTTCTGAGAAGACAATTCTTTTTCTGAGGAATTCTGGAGGTTTTTCTGCCCTGCCTAGAGGGAGTGTAACCCCATACAGGACAGGCAGGTGACACTGGAACCACTCAGAGTTCAAGCACAGTTTATTAGCCCATATCCACCGCTCAGCTGCTTCTAGACAATGTTCCAGACCAGATATAGCCTCTGCTGACTGAGATGCTATGGAGAAGCAGAAAATGGGTATCACCAACATATGGATGAGACTTTGCCCCCAGATTCCCAGTGACTGCTCCTAAAGGCTTCCCATAGATGCTATGAACACATTGTGACAGGATTGTGCCCTGGAGCTGAGGCACAATTAATAGAATTGTAAAGTTGGAAGGGAAGCCAAAGGGTCATCTAGTCCAACCTCCTGCAATGCAGGAATCACAGCTCAAGAACCCCTGACAGGTGGCCATCCAACCTCTGCTTGGAAACCTCCAAGGAAGGAGAGCCCACCATCCCCCAAAGAAGAAGAAAAAGAAGAAGAGTTTGGATTTGATATCCCGCTTTATCACTACCCGAGGGAGTCTCAGAGCGGCTAACATTCTCCTTTCCCTTCCTCCCCCACAACAAAGACTCTGTGAGGTGAGTGGGGCTGAGAGACTTCAAAGAAGTGTGACTGGCCCAAGGTCACCCAGCAGCTGCAGGTGGAGGAGCGGGGAAGCAAACCCGGTTCACCAGATTACGAGTCCACCGCTCTTAACCACTACACCACGCTGTCTCTCATTATGAGTCCAGTTCTCCCAGTGCTATTCTCTGGGTGCTGCTTTGCCAGTATCTCTCAGCCAGTCACTCACCTGTCTGCCCAGCCTACCTCACAGGGTTGTCACAGGAGAAAATTACAGTGGTACCTCTGGTTATGAACTTAATTTGTTCTGGAGGTCCATTTTTAACCTGAAACTGTTCTTAAGCTGAGGTACCACTTTAGCTAACGGGACCTCCCGCTGCCGCCGTGCAATGTCTGTTCTCATCCTGAGGTAAAGTTCTTAACCTGAAGTACTACTTCCGGGTTGGTGGAGTCTGTAACCCGAGGTGTTTGTAACCTGAGGTACCACTGTATCTTGTTGACTAGCCTACCTCACAGAGTTGCTGTGAGGGGGGGAAATAGGACTTAGAAACTATTTTGAGTACCCTGTAGGAGAGGCGGGATATAAATGCAAGAACAAAAAATAATAATACATCTGAAGTGAGAGACATAGGGTTTTTGGATACAGCTCCTCTTTTACATCTCAGTTGCATTGCTGATCTCTAGTGTGAGTTGCTCTCCTGCCTTTATTGCTTAATTGATTGCTATTGATCATCAGCTGTTCTTGCCTTTATTGACCAGGCTTACTGAATTTATGAAATGGGCTCCAAAAGCCTTGGCTAAAGACTAGCTGGGCAGAGATCAGCAAACTTTTTCAGCAGGAGGCCAGTCCACTGTCCCTCAGACCTTGTGGGGGGCTGGACTATATTTTGAAAAATATATATGAATAAATTCCTATGCCCCACAAATAACCCAGAGATGCAGTTTAAATAAAAACACACATTCTACTCATGTAAGAACACCAGGAAGACCCACAAATAACCCAGTGATGCTTTTAAATAAAAGGACACATTCTATTCATGTAAAAACACGCTGATTCCCGGACCGTCCGCGGACTGGCCTTAGGTTGCCTACCCATGGACTAGTGTAAGCAAATATATATCTGAAACAGGATCTGGATATGGAAGGCAAGCGGAAGACCAGAGGCTGGTTGCCTTCATGGGGGCAATGAGCACAACCTGTTGTAATTGATCAGGACCAATTATAAGAATGTTACCACTTCACTACTTAATGCTCTGCTCATGGCTTATGGCTGACACTTAGTTTTTTCATGCTAGGACCCAACAAGGCATGGCACTATGCACATAACCTGCGACTTTCTTTTTTCTCTGTGTGTGTACTTTTCATTTATTTGTCTAAAAGAGTCTACCTCTGATTACCAGCTATTAGGGACCATACACAGTTTGGTATGTGAGTTTCCACGGACAGCTTTGCTGGCAACTGAATACCGATGGGCCTTTGGCCCAATCCAACGAAACAGCTCTTCTGCTCATGTGCAGAGACTGGACTTGAACTTTGGACGCCAAGCTACACATGCTCTCCCCTGAGTTGCATGCTAAACTCTCCATGCTGACTGTTTACTTAAGAACATAGGACATAGGAAGATGCATTTTTTTTAAAAAAAGGTAAAGGACCCCTGGACGATTAACTCCAGTCCATCCATGGTCCACAGAGCTTAGTATTCTCTACAAAGCCAGGGGTGGTGTACTGGTTAGAGTATCAAGCTAGGACCTGGGAGGTAAAGGGACCCGTGACCATTAGGTCCAGTCGCAGACGACTCTGGGGTTGTGGTGCTCATCTCGCTTTACTGGCAGAAGGAGCCGGCGTACAGCTTCCAGGTCATGTGGCCAGCATGACTAAGCCACTTCTGGCAAACAAGAGCAGCGCACAGAAATGCTGTTTACCTTCCCGCTGGAGTGGTACCTATTTATCTACTTGCACTTTGACGTGCTTTCGAACTGCTAGGTTGGCAGGAGCAGGGACCAAGCAACGGGAGCTCACCCCATCGTGGGGATTCGAACCGCCGACCTTCTGATCGGCAAGCCCTAGGCTCTGTGGTTTAACCCACAGCGCCACCTCAGCCGCATGAAGTTTGCTTGGTGATCTTTATGGCCAGTCACTGCTTCTCAGTCTATCCTACCTCAAAGGGTTGTTAAGGGGGTTAAATGTGGAGGGGGTATACCACCTTGTGCCCCTTGGAGAAAAAGTTGGGATATAAATGCATTAAATGAATTGAAGAAAATGTTCCATTTAACATTTGTTAAAAAACCCAAGGCATTTTTTTGGGGATTGTAGGGAAAGACCTGCCAAAAAAGCTGAAAAACATCTTCATGTATGCGACAACGGCCGCGAGAGTCCTAATAGCACAAGGATGGAAGACTGAAGAAACCCCAGCTAAAGAATCATGGCAAGAAAAATTGACGGACTATGCAGAACTGGCAAAACTGACATATAAACCATGGGACAAGGATAACTGTGACTTTAAAGATGAATGGGAACCCTTCACAAAATATCTGAAGATGCAACAAAGCGAACTGGACTCCTTGGCAGGTTTTGAATAAACATTCACAAACTTTTTATTGATAATAGTCAGCTAAATAGTCTGAGCATCGATACAACTTTGTAACATGCAGAAAACAGCAGTCACAGAGAAACCAAAGACTGGAACTGAGGGAAGTTGGGGGGTGTGGGTGGGTGGGCTTTGTGTGGGAGGGTGGGGGGAGGGAGGAAAAATGGGGGGGGGAACAAGAATGATACGTTTTCGGATAATATGTCTTGTTTTAATTTTGAATAAAAAAACATTTTTTTAAAAAGTTGGGATATAAATGCAATACAACAAGATAAGAGTTAACAACCGTAATTGAGTAGTAGATAAAGATATAATGCAGCAGAAAAGGTGTGAGTAAAAACACTGCAAGGGTGGGGAATCAGCTTATGAAACCGTGTAATCATTTGACCGTGAAAATGTTTGAAAAAAATAATTTAAAAATTATACAACAGAAAATAATAATAAGATGGTGAGTTATCAAGTTTTGATCTGCATTCAGAAAAGAGATTAATCTCGTCAGAAAAGATGCTGCAGCTGCTCCAAAAAGGTCAGTTTAGCACAATCCGTTGGCCTTGGCTAATTAAGCCCTTCCCCCTTGCTCCTTCGCTATGGTAGTTGAGTCAGTTCCAAGCTTGGCCTTGAGATCCAATGTCTCTCCTCCACATGCATTTCACGGAAGAAATGTTCTCCCAATTAAGCCTGCATACTCCTGCCAAGGGGGCTTGATTTGCAGCCTGGTTCTGAAGTGGCCGAGAGCAGAGATGAACCATCTAGCGCGGCCTGATAAGAGCTCCACGCCAGCACCGGCCATCAATCAGTGTGCCAGGAAGCTTGTTAACAAACAGCCGCTCTCGTAACACCACCCTCTGCTCGCTCTTAACGAGCCATTTGACCGGGCAAAGGATTGACGGGGAGTGGCGGACGAGGAGGCGGCTCTCGGTTCCAGAAATCTGGCTCGCACAGCAAAAAAACCAGCCGACGCAAGCCCCTTGTCCTGGTGCAAATAGAGAGCTTATAAGAAGAGCGCTGTTGGATCAGGCCAAAGGGGGGCCATCTAGCCTAGCATCTTGTTCTCATGGTGGCCACCCAGATGCCAGTGGGAAGTCGGCAAGCAGGGCCTGAGCACAAGAGCAACCCTCTCCCTTCCTGTGACTTTTAGGCAGAGCCTAAGCTATGGTGACTGCTGGCCATCAATAGCCCTCTCCTCCTCCATTAACTTGTCCAATCCTCTTTTAAAGCTATCCAGGTTGGTGGTCATCACTGCCTCCTGGTGGAGGAAGTTAACTTTGAGCTACATGAAGAAAACCCACAAAGAACACCCAGCACCACCTTCTGCTCAAAGTTGGGACCAGCCTCACACCCACCCACCCCGTCTCAACCCCCTTCCCCCATCAAGCTGTAATGTCTTGCAGAACAGACTCTGATGAGAGGGAGTTGTACCCCACCAACATCTGAAGGGCTCCATGTTAGTGAGATTTGGTCTACAGCAGATGTGGGGAACCTTTAACACCCCCCTCCAGATGTTGCTGAACTACCACTCCCATCACCCCTGGTCATTGGCCGTGCTTGGTGGAACTGATGGGAGTTGCAGTCAACCAACATTGGGAGGGCCGCCTGGTCTAGACCATACCCTTCATGGGAGAAAAGTGGAATATTCTTGAAACTCCCACAAACTACAGATTAAGCAGATGCATCCCCACCAGTTATTAGACAGCACAACATGGCAAATGCAATGTATATGCCAGGCAATCTGTATCTAGTGTAGCCCCAGGAAAAAATGAATTGATTCCCATTTTACAGATTGGGAAACTGAGGCAGAGGTTACAAGTTGGCTGCCAATCCAGTTCTTCTTGGCCCACCTCCCACACACTATTCCCTTGGCTCAATATTATCTCTACCCCTCTGATTGGTCCCTGTATCTGTTAGGCTCTATGACTGTCTACCTCCCACTGAGTTGTAAGGCCAGATTGGGAAGGGGGGCGGAACCTAATCATACATCAATGGGTTTGAAAAATACTTCAGCAACTGCAAGGTATAAAAGAGTGAGACCCTGTCAGCGTATAAGTCATGTGCTCAGAGACCCGCACTGCTTGCTGATTTGCTACAGGACCAAGTCCACAGGGTTACTCTGACTATAAAAAGTCCTTTGCAGCTTGGGACCAATAGACCTGTGAGATTGCTTCACCTGCATGCCCACGGGATCATTTCAGTCTGCAGAAGTAGCACTCTTATGGCCCCCATAATGCTTGCTCCACATTTGTGAGAAATTGTTCTCCACACCTGCACAGTGTATCTCCCTGCCTGTTGACACCAGGCAGGTTCCTTCACTGTGCTCTTCTCAGTGCCTGCTAAAAACATGTGTGCTTGTGCCAGCCTACCCAGATATATAGAATGCTGACAGCTGTTTTTAGTTTATTGTCAGTTTTAATTGTTTTTCTGATTGTTTTAAACTGGCTTCATTGATACAATTTTTATCGCTTTATTCTCTTTTGCAAACTGCTTTGAGGTCCTTGTTTCACAGTCAAGTAGTATACAAATTTCACAACATGAAATCATAAATAAATAAACGCAATGGCAAGCTATGCCTGGCATGGAGCTTTAGCATTTGTGTGCACCCACTGACATGAATGCGCACTATTGGAGCAATATGCAACCACTTCACGTGTTGAATTCCTGGAGAAGGAAACTCAGGATGGAGGTGAACTCTGCAGGACAACAACTCACACTGACAAGGCACACAGGAACCTGCCAGGTGAGATCATTTCTCCCTCCAGCCTGGTATTGTCGATTCCAGCCTTCCCCACCCTGTTTCCCTCCAGGCTGGGCTACCATCACTGGTGCAGGCTGGTCCACTAGGGCAAATGGAGCCCTGCCTCAATCTGCAATCAGCCATTCCCACCTGTTTGCCTTCTTGCTTATAACCAGTTCAGGGAGTGGCCCTGGATGCCAGCTGCCTCCTCCTTGGCCTCACTGTGGCCCTTGCATAACTCAGAAGGGAGGAGGATGATCAGACCAGCGACTCATACAGAGACGTACTGGAAGGGCTCATCTGTGGGCAGGTGTTTATGCTGCATCTCTGCTGGACTGAATGAGTCAATGACACCTCCCACAGAGACTTGCCCTGAGCTGAACCTTCTGCAGAGAGGGACCAAATGGCCTGTCTTTATTCTTTTCTCCCAATACCATAGTTGCTAGAGGAAGGAAAACCACATAGGTTTTTGATCAATCCATATGTACTGTGCAGCTGTTTCCTTTTCAGCCCCTTAAAACCATTTCTCTTCATTATACTGGGTTTTGATTCCCCCCCCACCTTTTCTTGGACCAGATGCAGAATTCACCCTATGTGATATTCTTAGCTTCTTTTAAGATGAGCAAGCAAATCAACCAAGATTCTAGTCCTTAAGACTGAAAAGGCAAATTTCCAAGTGTTACATGAGGGCAATGCTTGGTGACATGTCCAAAGAATATAGTTGTGAAGCTGAGCAGCATGTTCAGGGTCTAAGTGACAGAGGTCCAGTGCCACACCCTCTTCTCCACCCCTCCCCATTTATAATTTTGTGTAAATTATGCATCAGTGAGAAATGAAATGCACACAATGTCCTCTTTGGGTTCTCACAGTTGAAAAGCAGGTGATACATTTCCCCAAATATCTAAGCAAACCAACCAACCCACCACCCAGTGTGCTTAATTTGCATATAAGGCATACAGATTGCAAAACCCAGGTTTTCTCTGTGCATAGACATCACAAAACACCTTTTGTTTTGTTTGTTGCATTGTTCCCCAGCTTGCTTCTCAAGACGCACCCACAACACTATTGGTCTACACTCTGCTTCTGAATGCTCAGCAGACAAGAGCAAAAATTAGCCCACCCGAGATTCTGAAGGAGCTTACTCAATAATCAACAAGATGGTGGCTGCAGCCAGATTTCCAAAAGGTGAGCTGGGAAAGTGTGTGTGTGTGTGTGTGTGTGTTTGGGAGGTGGTGAGAATCAAGACACAGTCAATGCAAAAGGTGGATGTGTGTGCACTCAGGTGGGCTGCCTGTTCCCATTTAAAGACCAGTTCTGTTGCAGACAGCTCTTCATGTTGCAAAAGATTTAAGCCAACCGTGGATAAGGGAAGCTGGGCGTGGTCAAAGCAGGCAGGCAGAAAAAAGGAGGGGGGAGAAATCTGTGAAATCTACGAAGGAATATACACGACTGCCTTTGTGGGAACAGCACGGCTGGCGACAGAGAAAGCTCACCCATGCTCAATGGGGTCTGCAGTCAGTGGGATAGGACTGAAGGCAGGTGGTTATGAGAAGTGATTGATTATTTAAAAGGAAGAGAAGTGTCAGGGGTGAACGCTACTGAAAACTGGGCTGGAAGTCCTGCTCCTGTCCCCAGATGCACGGGGCGTAGGGGGGTGGCCCTCCACACTCCAATTTTCAAATTATTATTTAGAAATGAACAGAAACAAATGAAATTGATTTAAAATACCAGATGTGCTTTGACACTGGCCGGTTGCTCCCCCCAGAGGAGCAAAGTGGTTCTTTCCTGCCTCCCTCCAGTTCACATGGAGATCAAAGTTGTGCATTTCTCCATAGGCACCCCATAGTTACTATTTCAACAGCACCTTCCACCCCACCATCATCCATCACCTTAACGATCTGCCTGGCATGCTGCTGCTGATATCCCAAATAACACAGGCAAATATGACACGCACACCCAACTGCTGCATTGGATCTTTAGTCCCTGTCCCAGATGCCAACTCAGAAACCTTGTCTGCACACTGACCATAACAACCCACCATATATTCAGCTTACAAGAGGTCATGTTCTCTTAGGCACAAACCAAGGTGCCCTTTCAGAGGTCCCTACCCTTATGCCACACCTCAGATGCCCCTAAAACAGACACAGGTTGTGCTGCTGTTGCTGTTTTTAAAAGGGCACTTTGCAGGGCACCCAGATGAAATTTTGGAACAATGCTCAGAGTCAGACCATGTTTGCTTGAAAGCACCCTGGATAATTAAGCATCCCTGGTAGGAAAACCCACAGATTAGCACCAGATTCTGTGGACAAAGTAGGACTAGGGTATTGTGCTCCTCTTCCCAGAAATATTTTCACCAAATCTTTGCAAGCAAGTCTTCTCCCCTCCACTTTAAAATAAAAATGGAGAATAAGGTCACTCTGAACAACTCTTGGACCTCACCCCCCCCAAGTTCAAAAACAAAGTCACTCAAGGTATTGGGGTGGTTGTGGCAGTTACACATATGCCCACAATCTGAAAACAATCTGATAAGCTCCCAAACAAGGTGATACGAGACCTGTCACAACTTGCCCAATATTTCATCACGTGCCTCACCTGGTGCACACAAATCGCATCCCTTTGGATCTAACCACAACACACACAGTGGTACCTCGGTTTAAGAACAGCCCTGTTTATGAACTATTTGGTTTACGAACTCCGCAAAACCGGAAGTAGTGTTCCAGTTAGCGAACTTTTCCTCGCTCTAAGAACGGAATCCAAATGGTGGAAGGGCACCGGCAGTGGGAGGCCTCATTAGGGAAAGTGTGCCTTGGTTTAAGAACGGATTTGGTTTAAGAACGGACTTCTGGAACGGATTAAGTTCATAAACCGAGGTATCCCTGAAGAAAAACCCACATTGCCCTTCTGTTCTGGTACATCAAGGGGGGGGGGGAGTCTCAATGACCCTTGGCACCACGTACCAAGACCCCAACCCACCACACAGTAGTTGTCTGTGGGAGATGTGCGCCTCATTGCTAATCATACACATCCATCTGTAGGAAAGGGCGATTCTTAATGCACCGTAATCTCCCGCACTCTTGCATTTCCAGTGCCAGTTCAACAAGCTGGTCGGAAACCGAGTGTTTCATTTTGCCTCTCCCCGACCGCGCCATAGGCAGGTTCCCCATCACACTGGACGTATTTCTGCAACACGCGTATACGCAAAAGCATAAAACAAAACATTCGCAGCCACCACCGCGAAGGAAGCGGGAGGTAAGAATGAATCTAAACCATCATTTGGTGTAATTAAATGAGCCGCCACCAGCTACTCAGCCCGGCCCTTCGCTCTGGCTTGGCCTGAGGTGAGCGCACGACTCAGGCAACAGCAAAAGGAAATCAATGCCCTCGTTTGGGCGTCCACAGTTGCGCGCGCCACCCCGGGCCCCTCACCTTTCATTGTCCACGTTCTTGAAGCCAGGTAGAATGTGCCGGAAGCTGCTGTTCCTGTCGAGCTTGGGTTGGCTCTTTGTCCTTTTGATGGAGCCTTTAAGGCGCCGGCTCAGGAACCCCTGCGGGGAGACAGAGGGAGGCGGAAATTACCGGGACGGGCAGAGGGGACAGATGCGCATCCGTTCGGGCGAGTTCTGAGCCCTGGCTCTCCCGCGGCAGCAGTGGCACCGTGAGGGCGGGGGGTGGGTGGGTGGGGGGGAGAGAGGAATGCTGGCTTCTGCCTCTCTGCCGCGGCACAAATATTCCATCCAGCCCCTGCTCAGAGAAGCCGGCGCTGCTACGTTGGCGCGAGACTCCCCTAAGCCTCGGTTGCCTTAGCAACCACCCGCTCTCACACACCCCTTTTTCAAAAAATGCCACCGAGATACAAGACAAGCATATTGCAACTCCTGGCACATCGAAGAAACGCTCTCGTGTGGGAGGTAGTGGGGGGGTGGGGCAGAAGGGAGTTTGATCTGTCACTATGACCGAGAGACCCCGTGCCCACCGCGGGAGGGGGGCGGCGGGGGGAGGCAAAGGTGAGAGACCTTGTGGCAATGGAAAGGTGGGCAAGTTGACCAACGTTCAGCTGGGAATGTGAGTTGGGATCAAACACACATACAAAAGCATATGAGATCACCTTTGAAATGAAAACCTTGCGGGAAAGGTAGCTGCAGAATTGAATGCGGCTTTAGAGATGATAGATAGATAGATATAGATATGAGATTAACCCTTCGAATGCAAACCTTGGGGAAGAGGTACCTACAAAACTGAATGGGGCTCCCGACTTAAGCCAACTCCATGGGGTCCCACCCACTGATAGTCCCAATAGGGATGGAAAAGCAAAAAGCCATTTTCAGATAGAGGCACATATTCCATTGCTCTGTTTCCACTAACAGGCTGAGCTGTGTGGTTCTAGAGTGCCACCTAGAGAGGCAATACCAGCCCACCTGAACCCTGGGTGTTCCATCAGCTGACACTCCGCCAAAGGGCCAATCACAGCCCACCAGACCCCATTAAAGACCCAAGTTCAGAGCTTTCCTCTCAGTAGGAGCAACTCATCTCTAGTGTGAGGACACCAGTTAAGCTCCTGCGCCCTTACGTCTAGCACACCTGATTTCAGCTATGCATTTTCCTCTGGCCCCTTGCATCCTTGCTTAGTGGTGTGAGATTTGGGCCTCCTTGGGACCACATACCTTAAAAGGTAAAGGTACCCCTGACCTTTAGGTCCAGTCGCGGATGTCTCTGGGGTTGCGGCGCTCATCCCGCTTTACTGGCCGAGGGAGCCGGTGTACAGCTTCCGGGTCATGTGGCCAGCATGACTAAGCCACTTCTGGCGAACCACAGCAGCACACCGAAACAGCATTTACCTTCCCGCCAGAGTGGTACCTATTTATCTACTTGCACTGGTGTGCTTTCTGACTGCTAGGTTGGCAGGAGCAGGGACCGAGCAACGGGAGCTCACCCCGTCGTGGGGATTCGAACTGCCGACCTTCTGATCAGCAAGTCCTAGGCTCTGTGGTTTAACCCACAGCGCCACATACCTTATTATATAATAAAATTGTAAAGTCTTTGAATCACCACGTTAGTTTATTTATTTGCCTAAAAGCATTCCTAAACCACTTAATATTTTAAGTCTCCAAGCAGTGTGCAGGATACGAACATAAAAACTGTCGCTAGGAATGGAGCCCCTCTATCCATAGGCAATCTACCTCAGAGTACAAAGCACCTTCAACATAAAACCAGGGAGATTTACTGCCTCTGTGCCTAGCTTGTGGGCTTCCCAGAAGCACCTGAGTAGTCAGGTATGAGACCAGGATGCTAGAGAGGAAAACCTTTGGATCTCCTCAATGCTCCAAGCTCTTGTCGCACAGTTCTTTTCATGCAAAGTTCATATCTTGGTGCAAAGTCCATATCTGGATTTGAAGCAACATTAAGGGCAGAAGGCTGGACTTGAGAGAACAGGATGGGTCTTGAAGAGGCAACTGGAAGGATATCAGACTCTATCTCATTATCCAGCTTTAGCCAAAGAAGAGAACTGCAATTAACAGACTGTAGCCAGAGTATGTCAGGGTAATCCCTGATCTCCATAAATGAGACTTCACCAAGACAGTAACTTCCACATGTTTTGTGTAGTAGCAAATTTAAAAGTGCAGAGTCCCTTCATGACAATCACAGCCACCTCCACTTCTCAGATTATACAACCTCATTAGTTTATATAATAATTTTATAATTATGCAATAATTAGGAATGCATTGCGACAATCAGTGCATTGCCTTTCAGCTGGATCCAGTATTTTCTGTGCACATCAATGGACAAATGATTTGGAGAGCCCAATGACATATTCCGGAGTGACTTTGTTCCATTTTATGTAACCTCAGAACTTGCACCCCTTGCCTTGTGTTTTCTGTTTTCCAAGATGCTTAGCTTTGGAGCACACAGGATGCTTTCTCCTCAGTGTTCTTCCCATGTGTTTTCTCTGGGGAGACTGGGGAGACCCTGGGAGCCCATCCTCAGTGGCCGACTCACCTCTTTTCACTCTGATTGACTCCAGTTGACACACAGCATGAGAAGACTTCAGCAACTCAAAAGCTCCTTTTCCATGCGGATTGGGTGGCCTGAGGACGCTGGTGGCAGGGACCCCTCCAAAGGCTCTGCCACAGAAATAGCAGCAGGTCTTGGACCTCCTACAGCCCCTGATTGCTACACCTCTGGACTACAACTCCCATCAGTCACAGGGGCTGATGGGAGTTGTAATCACAAACATCTGGCCTGCATCACACTTTGCCTACATGGCACACTGCGTAATCCTCAGTGCGCACCATGCTTGGACCTCCCATACATCTTTGGGGTCATTGTCACAGTGTGCTCATCCACGGCCGGACACCCCTGGCAGCACATTGATAACAGCGGTGTGCCTTCCATGAAAACTGCAGCGGCCTTAAAATATGCAGATTGCTATCTTCACAGCTATAGCTCTGCCCCCATGGTCAGATGCAGCAATGCTCCTGAATGCCAGTTGCTGGAAGCAGCCCCAGGAGCGTTCTGTGCTCTTGTACTCAAATGCTGCTTACAGGTTTCCCGCTAAGGCATCTGGCTGGCACCTGTGAGAACGGGATGCTGGACTAGGTGGGATTCCTTTGGCCCAATCCAGCAGGCTCTTCTCATGTTCTTTTCCCAGGCACTCAGTTCCTGGTGCTGGTCTGTGCTCTGTGCAATATTTGTATTGTGGGCAGATTATTGGAAAGTGGCGCACGAGAAACTCAAGGTCTTCAGCGACACTTTTTCCTTTTTGAAAGACAGGAGAACATACCAGCTGACTCTATTCCTTTATCCGTCTGCCTTCTCCATTCAGGTAATTGTACCTTCCTTATCACCATGGCTACAGAGAACCTGAGGAAATCATATACCGGCATTGTTCAGTGTGAGGGGAAGAGTCTGTGCTTGCGTGTGTGTGCTTGCGTGCTGTCCAGGGAGAAATCCACACAGGCATCTTTGATCCTCACCTGACCACCTTTATCCAACCAACTGGAAATTTCTGGCAGCCCCCTCCCCATTTCTTTAATGCAAGTCAGGCTGAAATTCAACAGGAAAAGCCCTTTCTTTTCTGACTCTCACCCGCCCCTCCTGGTTCCACTTCACAATCAAAATAAGACAGCATCATGAAAAAAAGTGGGGAAGCTGTGACCTTCCAGGGATACAAATCCCATGAGCCCCAGCCAGGATGGCCAATGACCAGGGATGATGAGAGTTGTAGTCCAGCAACATCTGGCAGGGCACAGGTTCCCCATCCTTCTGTGGGTTAAATGGACTGCCAACTGGATCCAGCAGGAATCTTCATGCGGCTCCCCTCTACCCATGGTACAAGGCATACAGTGGTACCTCGGGCTAAGAACTTAATTCGTTCTGGAGGTCTGTTCTTAACCTGAAACTGTTCTTAACCTGAAGCACCACTTTAGCTAATGGGGCCTCCTGCTGCCATTGCATGATTTCTCTCTTCTCATCCTGAAGCAAAGGTACTATTTCTGGGTTAGCGGAGTCTGTAACCTGAAGTGTCTGTAACCTGAAGCGTGTGTAACCCGAGGTACCACTGTATTGGCATATTGTTGTGCACACCCCAATCTCCAAGCGGTCAACGGAGACTGTACTGTTTTCAGAAGACATGGCTTTATTTACACATCTATACAACCTAAGCATAGGATAGAGGGACTCACAGCATTTATTCCCTGACAGATCTTGCTTGCCTATTACGGTTCCTGGGAAGCCCCAAGTTTTGGGTCCAGCACAAAACAGGCAGGTCTCGGCGTATCCAGCTTCTAGCAGCAGCCCAACTATCTCACACAGCTCTCTTAGGCACAGCTCACCTGGTCTATTGTTCTCCATCTTAGGATGGCATGGCATCCAGCCAGGTGTGAAAGGACCACCCATTTGTCTCTATCACCCATAGTAGAAGAACTGAGGATCATCCAGCAAAATATAGATCCAGGACAGAGAATGGAAAGGACTTAGTGATGTCTCTGGACATTACTCTGGACAACAAGACCCTACGCATGGCTGTCATTGGGAACCCCCACCTCGGATTCTCATTCCCCCAACCATCCCTGTACCAGCTCCACAACACAAGACTGTGCCATGTGGCATCATTACAAGGTGTCAGGCATAGTCCTTAACTGGCACAGGAGACAAAGTCCTCAGACACCCTACAAGCTACGTACCCAGAGGAGCAAGCAGGGTGCCCTCCAGCCCATCCTGAGGATCCACTTGAGGGGCTCCTGGGGGGGGGGGAACCCACTGAAAAAAGGGGAAGGGCCTTGCAAACAGAAGGTTCCAGGTTCCGTCCCCAGTGGCATCTCAATATAAGGCTAGCAGAGACTCCCAGCTGAAATCCTGGAGAGATGCTGCCAGCTGGCCTACTGAGCTAGATGGACAACTGGTCTGTCATGTTATAAGGCAACTTCCTGTGTTCCTACCTTCCTAACTCTTGGCACTGTCAAGAGGAGGTGAAGGTAGACCCGAAGAACACTGGTGTCCAAAGACCCAAGCTAAAGAGCGAGGACAGAGGATGTGCCTGTGGACCCAAAGTCGATGCACAGCTCATGAGTAAGTGGTCCTCAGGAACAAGCACCCCTTCATTCACAGCAGCTGTGGTGAGGAAGTCAGAACATCTATTATGGTCTCCCTAGTCCGTCTTCCAGCTGCTGGAAACAAGAGCATGGGAGGTCTCTGGGTTCCTGTGCTGGATTCTAATGATGCTGCCTTGCTGAGGTGTGCCTTGCCTGAACTCCCTTGATAAGAACGTAAGAAGAGCCTGTTGCCAGAAGCAGAGCTACCTGCTTTGGCACCTGGAGCAGCGGGGGGTGGGGCTAGCTGGCCCGTAGGGGCGGGGCTAGATGCAGGCATGGTGAGCATCCCTAGCCGCCCGCCGAGCGAGCGTCAGGGGAGGGGTGCCACTAGCCTCCTGCCGCCTGCGGCAAGGATCCGGGGTGTGTGGCAAGTGTGGGGGGCACACGGTGATGTCCCCCCCAGGATGGAACCCAGAGCAGGCTGCACCCCCCCCCTTCCTCTGCCAGTGGCTGCTGCATCAGGTCCAGCATTCTGTTCTCACAATGACCAAGCAGATGCCCACTGTGGGAAACCAGGAAGTGGGATTCGCACACAAGAGCAACACACTTTCCACCTATGGTTTCCAGCAACTGGTATTCAGAAGCATTGCTGCCTCTGATCATTGAGGCAGAGCATAGCCACCATGAATAATAATAATAATAATAATAATAATAATAATAATAATAATAATAATTTTATTTATACTCCGTCCTCCCCAGCCAAGACTGGGCTCAGGGTGGCTACCAACAGGTATAAAAACAATTGATTAAAATACAACTTAAGATTAAAATACAACCTTAAAATGCGGTCTCATTTCAGTAGGAACTCAAATCAACAACTTTTGGGGGATGAAAACGTCAAAGGCCAGCTATCCAAACTGGTCCTACGTGGGCCAGAAAAAAGCCTGGGAAGTCCCCAAATAGGAGTTCCATCACAGAAGGAGAAAGGAAAGAGGGGGAGGGGATCAAGTTGATTCCAAGCCAAAGGCGAGGCAGAACACTGATGGCCTTATCCTCCTCTGTGAATCTGTCGAATCCCCTTTTGAAGCCATCCAAGCTTTGGCCAATGCTGCTTCCTCCCTTTGGGACAGAGTTCCATCGTTAATGCTGGGAGCCCCTGCAGCCTATGTTCAGGTTGTATAGATGCGAAAATAAAACCATGTAGCAGACAGAAGACACCACAGTCTCCGCCGATGCTGATTCCAAGGAAACCAAAGCTTGGGTAAGCATCTGGGACCACTAAAGTCTCTCACCAGTCAAAGACTGGGGGTGTGCAACAATATTTTAAGCATGCATAAAGTACGTGGCTGGGAATCTTCCCTCCCCCTGTAAACCAACAAACCAACAAACACACAAAAACAAAAACAAACAAACCTGTCGCAAGATTTCTGACAATTCACGCACTTCTAGGGCATTACAAAGTTTGGAGCCTTTTCCAAATCAATCTAATAATGTTCATGTTTAAGCATCTTCAGCTTGCCTTGTATAAAATGTGGGAGATTTATTTTCCGATGGAGAGCACTAGATCCCAATCAGAAACACGCTTTTGAAACCCCAGACACAGGCACGAGAGTGGGAAGACGAGTGTCTTTGAGATTAAAGGAGATAATAATCGCCAACTGACAGAAATTTATTCACCCTCCTATAAATCTAAACTTCGACATCACTTTCTTCAAGCATAATCATCCTGGCTTGAGTACTTGCTATCAGCAGCAAATCATACTGCGTGCCCTGTTTTTTCCCTTCCTCTCGTCTGCCTTTTATAGGGCAGAGGCAGCTTTGAGAGGGGATGAAAGGAAATAATTTACAGCAGACCTTGACGATGCCCCCTGTGATTCAAGGGGACCCCTTTGAGCCCACAAGCAGGGCAAGAAAGTAAAAGCCCCCTCTTGTTGCTGCTCCGGGTGTTCAGAGGTAGACTGCCCCTGAAAAAGGAGGCTCCATGCATAAGGGCATCTGAAGAGCCTTGTTGTTGGAGCAGATCATCTTGACCAGGGCCAAGTTCAAGGTGCTACGATTTTTATTTTTCCAATTCATCAATACCTCTATTTTTGCAATAATAAGAGCACAAAGAGTCCATTCATATTGTCCCTTTGTTAGATTCCATGTGCTGAGTATATAATTCAAAAGGATATTTTCCTCTGCAAATGTAAGATTATTCCATGCAGTCATGTTGATTGTCTCTATTACTTTCTGCCCAAAATTAATCAATATAGGGCATTGTACAAACATATGTTTTTGAGAAGCATTATCTCTGTTCCATCTCCAGTAGTTAGATGTCTTAGCTAGTCCTTTCATAAACAAGTGTAATGGGTCCAATTAGTTCTAAATATTATTTTTCATTGAATGAGTCCTATTCTGAGGTCCAGAGACACCCTTATTATAGAACTTACGCAATCTTCAACAATTTAACAATATTCAGAATTCATTTTTATAAATACTGTATTAGGTTAATGTCTGGTTAACTGCAATAACAATTTTTGTTGTTGTTGTAATGCATACAATTTTTTGTTGCAGTTCTGTTTTGTTTTCCAAATGGGTACTATTTCTTTTCTTCTTCTTCTTTGTGTCATCTTACTCTGTGCGCTTGTAATCATGTACAGTCATACCTCGGGTTACAGACGCTTCAGGTTGCATTTTTTTGGGTTGCGGACCGCCGAAATCCGGAAGTACCGGAACAGATTACTTCTGGTTTTCGGCGGTCGCGCATGCACAGAAGCGCTAAATCACACTGTGCGCATGCGCAGAAGTGCCGAATCACAAGGGCGCCCCTGAGAGGCTGGTGCCCTGGCGCAATGAACCACTAAGACCAATGAGAAAGACAGCTCTGGCTACCATCTCTTTTTAGCTGGTGGTGCTGGGGGGATTTAATCTGCCACCTTCTGCAGGCAAAGCATATATTCCATCCCTGTGGCATAACCCCTTCTTGCTAATACTGCTGAATCCAAACAAATTAATATTAGTAGCCAATCCCAATACGATAAGATGCCAAAGTGGACTCTGTTCCCGCACCTGTTGCCTCTTTTTCTGAATTTTGGGGAAGTGTGCTTAGAGTTGGACGTGCAATACTGTACATCCCTACTGTGTCCCCTTCTGCTGATGGGGAGAAGGATAAGTGGTAAGCACCAGACTCCAGCATAAGTGCAACTATTATAACCAGAAAAGTCAAAGTGCCTATACAGTGGTGCCCTGCAAGACGACTGCCTTGGAAGACGAAAAACTCGCAAGACGAAAGAGTTTTTCGTTTTCTGAGTTGCTTTGCAAGACGGATTTCCCTATGGGCTTGATTCGCAAGACAAAACGTCTTGCGCCTTTTTTTAAAACCGCCAATGCATTCCTATGGGAAACCGTCAATACGCAGTGGTGCTTCGCAAGACGAAAAAACTCGTAGAATGAAAAAACTCACAGAACGAATTAATTTCATCTTGCGGGGCACCACTGTAATGACATTGGCTAGCCTTCACTTCTCCCTGTTTTCTTCTCGCGTGCTAGACATTATACCATGAGCTTCTTGGAACAGGAGCTTGTCCCTCCTGATACGTGCTAGATAGCACTAAGAGCTCTGAATAAATCATAGAATTGCAGAGCAGGAATAGATGCCTGAGGTCATCTAGTCCAACCCCCTGCAATGCTGCAATTGCAAGAATCGCAACTAAATAATCCTTGGCCAATGGCTATCCAACCTCTGCTTTAAAACCTCAAGTAGAGGAGAGTCTGCCAGCTGTTGAGGCAATCTGTTCCAAATAATAATAATAATAATAATAATAATAATAATAATAATAATAATATTTATTTGTACCACATCCATCTGGCTGGGCTTCCCCAGCCACTCTGGGTGGCTTCCAACAAAGATTAAAAATGCATTAAAATGTCACACATTAAAAGCTTCCCTATACAGGGCTGCCTTCAGATGTCTTCAGAATGTCAGGTAGTTGTTCTTCTCTTGGACATCTGGTGGGAGGGCGTTCCGCAGGGCGGGTGCCACTACTGAGAAGGCCCTGTGCCTGGTTCCCTGTAACTTGGCTTCTTGCAGTGAGGGAACTACCAGAAGGCCTTCAGAGCTGGACCTCAGTGTCCGGGCGGAACAATGGGGATGGAGACGCTCCTTCAGGTCTACTGGACCGAGGCCGTTTAGGGCTTTAAAGGTCAGCACCAACACTTTGAATTGTGCTCGGAAACGTACTGGGAGCCAACATAGGTCTTTCCAGACCTGTGTTATGTGGTCTTGGCAGCTGCACAGCTCTTACCCTCAGAAAGATATTCCTAATGTTTAGTTGGAGTCTTTCTTCTTGTCATTTGAATCCATTGGTTCAGGTTCTACCCTCCAGAGCAGCAGAAAACAAACCCCTTCAGAAATTTGAAGATGGCTATCTTATCACCTCTCAGTCTCCTCTTTTCTAAGCTAAACATATCCAACTCTCTCAACTGTTACTCCTAAGGCGTAGTTTCCAGACCCCAGATCATCTTGGTCGCCCTCCTCTGCACACCTTCCAGCTTGTCAATATCCTCCTTAAACTGTGGCACCCAGAACTGGGCATGAGTCTCCAGGTGGGGTACGACCAAGGCAGAATAGAGCTATGACTTCCCTTGAGCTGGACATTCTACTTCTGTTGATGCAGCCTAGAATTAGCTTTTATTTTTCCTGCAGCATCACACTGTTGAGCTTGTGGTCAGAGCTTGAGGTCAGAGCTTGTGGTCTACTTAAGACCCCTAGATCCTTTTCACATGCATTGCTGGCAAGCTAGCTGTCCCCAATCTTATTATTTGTGTATCTGTTTATTCCTAAATAACAGTAAACTTCAGTACATTTCATGCTTTTCCAAAGCTTGAAAGGATAGGAAGTTTATTGAAAAAATTCGCTATATATATGGTTTCATATATGTATTTAAAAATCATGCTTATCTATCATAATTTCCAGGATAGTTTGACATTAAGCAAAACCCCATCTCTCCAAGCAATGCAAAATGCCTTTGCTGCATCTATATCCAACCATTCTGATGACTGTTAATAATGGGGCACGATGGGTTTTTCTTTTTTTAATACGATAAGGAAGCATAGAGAGACCCCTGCCCTTTCTACAATTGCATAAGTATTGAACAATCTCCTCTCGAAGAAGCTGGAGAAGATGGCAACAAGATCCGCATATTGTTTTCAATAATTTAATTGCAAAGCCCCCAAGACAGTACGTATGTTCAAAACACATCCTGAATATGTGGAGATCTGCTTGGCAATCCATCAATCTTCTGCTCACCCCGATGGCTTCCCTCCCTCCTTCCCTCCCTCCACATCTTTCCCTTAGCATCTAAACATTTGTATTTTTGTATGTGTGAGTGAACAGCATAGATTTTGTGGCAATTAGGATTAGTAATGATTTTGTACCTACTTGTTTAGCACTGGAATTAATGCACCATTTTAATTTGTCCCTCCAACTCTTAACAAACAAGAAATGATTCTAAAAACACCACTCTGGCCATTGGAAGCTATAGTGGTAAAGAAAAAGAACATGATAGAAGGGTGGACAACTTGTAGAAATTTATTAAAACAAGAGGGAGGAGAGTATAAATTAAAAGAATTTAAGGAATTATCAGGAACGTTAACATACAATATCATCATTTGAACAAAGTATTTAAGAAAGATAAGATATGAGGGTTTCGGGAAGAAATATCACAGCTGGAGAGAGACCTGTTGGAATGTAATGTAAAAGTGTATAAAATATAATTGGAATGGGAGACAAAGGATGAGCAAGTGAAATCCTCAATGATACATTGGGCAATAGAGATCGGTCTTAATATGGATATGGAAGCATGGGAACGATTGTGGAATATGGATATAAAATTTACAGCATGTTATGGTCTAAGAGAAAATTATATGAAAAGGATATATCGATGGTACCTAACAATGAGTAAATTGGCAAAAATGTATAAATCCAAATCAAATAAGTGCTGGAAATGTAAAGAGAAAGAAGATTCTTTTTATCATATGTGATGGTCTTGTATAGAGTTACCTGATGTCCCCGGTTCCTGGGGCAGTCCCCGGATTTGCAAATCTGTCCCCGGGAAACGTGGAAGTGGCAGCCTCAGCAGAGCGGTGCCAGCCTGGTGGCGCAGTTGGCTCTGGCTGGCTTCAGGAGCTGCTCGCTGATGTTGCGCCACCCATTTTTCCTGCGCCATGGCAGCAAACAGCTCCTGAAGCCAGCCAGAGCCAACTGCACTACCAGGCTGGCCCCTCCTGGGCAACGGCCGCCCGCCTGTGACTCTTGAGCCTTCCCTGATCTGCCAAAACAAAGGGGGAAGGAGGAAGGAGATCGAGGAAGGCTTGGGAGTCATGGGCAGGTGCTGCACAGTTTCCCAGTTTTTAAAAAAGCTCATTTCTGTTTCACAGGGTGCAAAAGAAAGAAGGGCTTTGCACCTTTATACAATATGCACGTGTGCTTCAGCCCAGGGTCTTTGGCCTCACCATCCACAGTACTGACTCCCTGTTGCTACTCAGCTTCCTAAATAAATAAATAAATAGTCCCCGGATTCATTGGAAAAAAATCTGGTAACTATAGTCTTGTAGTAAGGTTAAAGCTTACTGGAAAATGATATACACAGTGAATTGAAATTATGTTTAAAATAACGTTTGTAAAACAAACAAACCCAGAAGCTTTTCTTTTGGGAATTATAGGGACAGAACTACTCAAACTGTATAGAAATTTATTCATATATGTGACTAGAGTGGCAAGAATGCTACTTGCCCCAAAATGGAAAGAAGCAGAAGTCCCAGCAAAAGAAGAATGGATACAAAAACTTGTGGAATATGCAGAAATGACAAAACTTACCAGAAAAATAAGAAAACAAGATAACAAACATTTTTATAAAAGAATGGAAATGGTTTATTGAATATCTACAAATAAACAGATAATAACATTGGCAGGATTATTGTAATAACCTGCAGTTTTGTAAGAGTACATATTTAAAGTTGATGAATAAATGAGCAAATTAAGTTAATTTGGATATGCAGAAAATATTAAAAATAAATTTAAGGAACGGCAGAAAGAGAGGAAAGGAAGTCAAGTTTTGAAATGTTAAAATGATTATAAAATTATTGAAATGTATAAAATTGAAAATCATAAATGAAATCATTTTTTAAAAAGATTCATAACCAGGGTGTTAATCTCATCTGCTTTCCATAACTATTTCCACTTCTTTAACTAATATGAACACTTAGCACTGATATATAGGGTAAAGGTAAAGGGACCCCTGACTGTTAGGTCCAGTTGCGGACAACTCTGGGGTTGTGGCACTCATCTCGTTTACTGGCCGAGGGAGCCGGTGTACAGCTTCTGGGTCATGTGGCCAGCAGGACTAAGCCGCTTCTGGCGAACCAGAGCAGTGCACGGAAACACCGTTTACCTTTCTGCGCTACCTATTTATCTACTTGCACTTTGACGTGCTTTGGAACTGCTGGGTTGGCAGGAGCAGGAACCGAGCAATGGGAGCTCACCCCGTTGCGGGGATTCGAACTGCCGCCCTTCTGATTGGCAAGTCCTAGGCTCTGTGGTTTAACCTACAGCGTCACCCGCGTCCCGCAGCACTGATATAGTACTTCCCAATTCCTGGTCCTAGTCTGACACTCTAATCTAGCCACTACAGTACACCACACGATACACATGGGGTTGGGGATGATGATACTATTGACCTACCTTGCAAGTTTGGTGTAAGAATTATTAGAATACAGCACCGATATAGCACTTCCCAAATTCATGCAGTATTCTAATAATTCTTACACCAAACTTGCAAGGTAGGTCCATAGTATCATCATCCCCAACCCCATGTGTAATGTGTGGTGTACTGTAGTGGCTGGATTAGAGTGTCAGACTAGGACCAGGAAAACTAGGGTTCACATCCCCCACCCATCCATGAAGCTCACAAGGTGACCTTTGACCTTTCTGTCACTGCCTCTCAACCTAATCTACTGCTCAGGTTTGGTGTTGGGATTAAATCAGGAGGGGAGGGGAGTCATATATACACCGCTTTGAACTCCTTGGAGAGAAGGCGGAATATACATGCAATAAATAATAAATAAAAACCTTATAGCGTAGGGCCTGGCCTTATTTTACTGGGAGGGCGAAGTGGTAGACTGAGGAGAGAGAGATTTATGCAAAACCACCTGCGGAGTTCATGGCAGGTGTGGCTCTTTGGATATGGCTAGACAACTAGCCACTGGCATGACCACTAGCCATGCTGGTTGCAGCTGATGGGAGCTGGAACTCCTGTGGAATTACAGTTCCTCTACCCTTCTCCTTTGCAAAGGTAAGATTTTAAGTTTGTGTGTGTGTGTGTGTGTGTGTGTTTTCTGGTTCACCACTCAGGGCTAGTTTCCCAAAATACCAGCTGGAGCGATAGAACTGGACAGCACCACATCAGAACATTTGTTGAACCAAATGGGAACCATTTAGCTCGGTTTCCATTTGTTCCAGAAAACAGCAAAGAGAGGAATGCATGGGATTTCCACTTGTACTAATCTCTACCATTTGGGGTGGGTGGCTCCCTTGTCTCTGGCAGGAATTAATTGGGCAGCTGCTCCTTGATGCCCTCCCAGCCAAATCCCCTTGATATTGTGTTGTGTTGGGCATTCCCCCCACCCCACCCCACCTGTGTGTGTGTGTCTGTGTGAAGCAACCACAAGAGCTGGTGACAGGTACCTTTGTATGTGTGCATGCATGGCAGCTATAACTGTTCCCCACCCTGGAATGACATGTTATGAATGAACACCTGAGGCATTCTGGGAGGATCATGGCTGCTGCCAAGAAGGGCAGCTGAAATCAACGCCTGCCACCCCATCAAAATGTAAAAAAGAAAAAGACTACTGTCAGTCAGACATCCCCTACCCCAGCCAAAGTTGCATGTAACATAATGAGTGGAACTGAAACAAAGGATTACAGAAACAAGTAGGGATTTTAATAATGAGGTGGAATACAGTGGTACCTTGGGTTAAGAACTTAATTCGTTCTGGAGGTCCGTTCTTAACCTGAAACTGTTCTTAACCTGATGCACCACTTTAGCTGATGGGGCCTCCTGCTGCCACCACCACGTGATTTCTGCTCTCATCCTAAAGCAAAGTTCTTAACCCGAGGTAATATTTCTGGGTTAGCGGAGTCTGTATCCTGAAGCGTCTGTAACCTGAAGCGTCTGTAACCTGAGGTACCACTGTATTGACTAAAGATGGGGGCTCACGTGACAGGGTGGAAAGGAAAGCAGGATCCTTTATGTAAAAAGTATCTCCTGAGAAGGAAACTTTGCCTTACCTTCTCCCTGACACATTTGTGTGTGTGTGTGTGTGTGTGTGTGTGTGTAACAATCACTTGGGCAAATCCCCATTCGTAGCCTGAAGTAGTTCAAACCACAGACAAGTTTCCTGCTTCTACTGCCATGGTCCTGAGCAGTTTGGCCTTTCTGCTGCTCTGCAGCAGAAGGGGACGACAGAGGACGAGATGGTGGGACAGTGTTCTCGAAGCTACCAGCATGAGTCTGACCAAACTGCAGGAGGCAGTGGAAGACAGGAGGGCCTGGCGTGCTCTGGTCCAGGGGGTCACGAAGAGTCGGACATGACTAAACGACAACAACAACAACAAAATGTGCATACATATGCATATATTAATGGGGGGAATGCAGAATGCATTGGCATAGGGATAATGGCTTGAAAAAGTGTGCCAAAATGCATATAAAAATATGCATATTGAGAGTAATCCGTGCAAAAACGCTGATTAATTTTCAAATGGATTTTTAAAAAAGAAATTTCATGCTAGTGTGGCGAACTCAATGTAAGATTGGGAAAAATAAGAAACTGAGAGAAGCCAATATAAGTTTCCCCCCTCCCTACTGCAACTCCATCCTTGCCTCAGCACTTCTCCTTGCCACCCCCCTGCAACAAAAAAGTCCACTATTGCTTTGAGGGGGGCAGTATGGATGACACCTTCCAGACCTGTGATCCTGTGAAGGTGAGGGAAACCAGCCCAAAGTTCCTTTGTTAAGGTTATGGTCTTAGTAGGCCATTTACATTTCCCTGTTGCCATAAAGGCAAATTGGGTTCCCACCCTCACCCAGTTGGAGGCAACATCATCTTGTAAATTTAGAAGATCAATAGCCAGAATGCTGTTCATGAGAATATGGCTGAGGCTGGAAGCTGGAGGCTTAGAGACATGCCTTGCTTTGTGCTGGATCCAAAGATGAGTTTGGGAGCTTCCCTGGAAACTTAATGGGCAAACAAGAACGACGGGAGTGTCAGTGCTGTGAGACCCTCCACCCTATGCTCAGGTTGTATGGAAATAAAACCATATGAAGACATGACCTTCATTCCAAGGAAAATGAACCTGGGTAAGCGCAGGCACGCCAGTTCCAAGGGCTCTATGTTTAAACAAAAACGTGTATATACTCAAACCACCCTTTGGAACCATCCCTAGTCTTCCAGAGCCTGCATATGTCATGAGCCTTGCATCCCCAAGCAAGGTGGAGAACTTAAAAGCTATTTTTGCACTGGGAAAAGCTAGTGCAAAAAGAGCTTTTAAGCTTTCTGCCTTGCTTGCAGTTTAATGTGAAAATCATCATCATCAGAGGCCTTCTTTGTGTGCCCCTTCCATGGGTAGCAACGCAAGAATGGGCCTTTTCTGCAGTGGCCCCCCATTTGTGGAATGTTTTCCCCAGGGAGGCTCACCTGGCACCTTCATTAAATATTTTTGGTAGAGATGCAGGAGAAGGCCTTCTTGGTGGCTGCTCCCAGCCTCTGGAACCTCCTCCCTAGAGACTGGTTCCCACCTTGTTGTCTTTCCACCAGCAAGTGTTCCCACAGGCTTTGGGAAACTGACTGCTTTTAAGGAAAGGGCTGGTGCTGAACTGTTTTTCGTCTAAATATTTAAATGGTCTTATAGATTTTAAATATGTCTATAGTTTTATTTCTTTCAATGTTTGATTGTTTTTTAATTATTGTTTTTGGTGTGTGTTTGGTTCTTTTGGCCCCTGAGGCCTAAGAACCCAAGAGGAGACCTCTGGCCAGGTCACAGCAAAGGTGTGTCTTGCCCAGCAACCTCTTCTCCCAGCTGCTCAGAGGGTCTGTTGTGGGTCTCCCGCTGGATTGGGTACCAGCAGAGGGAAGGTCTTAGGCCCTGAGCGAGATGAATAAGACAAGAGGACGACGGACTGCTGGCTCTGGTCAAGGGCCACTGCCCAGCATTGCAAAAGAGATTCCAGTGCCTTCCTGACATCGTTTTGTCAAATTACCCATGACACTGCCACTGACATTATCAACAGTGGCCACCAGGAGAAAGCGATGCCAGACACACACTCCGCCTGCCTGCTGCTGAACGGTTTCTCTCTCTCTCTCTCTCTCTCTCTCTCTCTCTCTCTCTCTCTCCCCAGAGCACGCTGAACTGGAGGAAAAAAGCCCAGCACAGCGGAGAAACTGAATCTGTCACCATGGCAACCCAAGTTGGAAAGAGTAGACAGAAATCAATGTCACCTCAGCGCAAGGAGGCGTGGCAAGGCAGAGAGATGGAGAGATGTGGCTGGAAGCGCAAAAAGGAAAAAAAAGGCTGGCCCTGAGTCCAGCAATGTGCCAATGCCCTAGACAGCAGAGCAGAGCTAGGATGGATTGAGACAGGTGCATGCATGCAGCCTCTCAAGAGAAGTTGGGGAGAGGTGCCAAAAAGGAGAGCCCACATGCTCAGGGGACAGGAACAGCTGCCCTATGCAGAAAGAATGAATTAAGGACTTAAGAAGAAGCTGTCCTGTATCAGGCCAGTGGCCCGTCCAGCCCAGCCCAGCATCTTGTTCTCACAGTAGCCGACCCGACGCCCCCATGGTGAACCAGCAAGCAGGACTCTCCTGTGGGGATAATTCACCAAAATTGAGTGTTAGAGGAGATTCTGGACATACCAATGGAAGGACTTCTTCACTAAGCAAATATTTTTAAACCATGGGATTTGCTGTCACCAGGTGCATGGTGACCAGCTACTAACTGAGGTTCCTTAGACGGAATCATGGAGGGGAAATGGGTCACAAAGGCTGCTTGGAATCTATATTTGGACACCAGCCACTGAGTAGCAAGAGCAAAAGAGGGCTGTTGTTCCATGCCTAGGCATGTCCTGGTTTTCGGGTGTAAAAACGGCATTGGGGGGAAATGTCAGGGAAATCCAGGTGTATGGCAAAAGCAGCTCAAAAAGCTTAAAATCACTATTTTTGGGTTGTTGTTGTTGAGTTGTTTAGTCGTGTCCGACTCTTCGTGGCCCCCTGGACCAGATAATGCCAGGCACTCCTGTCTTCCACTGCCTCCCGCAGTTTGGTCAGACTCATGTTTGTAGCTTCGAGAACACTGTCCCACCATCTCGTCCTCTGTCGTCCCCTTCTCCTTGTGCCCTCCATCTTTCCCAACATCAGGGTCTTTTCCAGGGAGTCTTCTCTTCTCATGAGGTGGCCAAAGTCTTGGAGCCTCAGCTTCAGGATCTGTCCTTCCAGCGAGCACTCAGGGCTGATATCCTTCAGAATGGAGAGGTCTGATCTTCTTGCAGTCCATGGGACTCTCAAGAGTCTCCTCCAGCACCAGAATTCAAAAGCATCAATTCTTCGGTGATCAGCCTTCTTTGTGGTCCAGCTCTCATTCCATGCATCACCAAGAAAGTAACATCTCTCACTGCCTCCATTTCTTCCCCTTCTATTTGCCAGGACATGATGGATCCACTGGCCATGATCTTAGTTTTTTTGATGTTGAGCTTCAGACCATATTTTGTGCTCTTCTCTTTCACCCTCATGAAGAGGTTCTTTAATTCCTCCTCACTTTCTGCCATCAAGGTTGTGTCATCTGCATATCTGAGGTTGTTGATATTTCTTCTGGGAATCTTAATTCTGTTTCGGGATTTTTCAGTTTAGGTGTCCCTTAAAAAGCTCAACAATTTTGCGGGTGTCAGGAATTTTGTTTTTTTGAAGTAAGGCAACCATATCCCTTGTCTGTCATATGGGTCTAGAGTGCAGTTCTCTAGACAGCAATATTTAAACAGTCTCCTGGCAGGTTGTCATATTAAATCCAGTCCGATGTGCAGATCGCCTAGCCAGCCTTCACTGAAAGGTGCTGAGGAAATGTCAAGCGCTATTACTGCAATTATGATTCCACACACACTGATCAAAACGGGTAAAATGAGGATTAATATTCCCTATTAGGTTTCCTTACAGCCTTGCTTTTGAACTGTCTTTCCCTGTGGGCTCTAGGAAATGAGAGATAATTTAATATTTCTGGCATGGCAGCATGGGGTGGAGTGGGGACGGCAGGGAGCGGTGCTCTCTGGAGTGTGAGGATGCTTCTTAAGCTCTCCCCAAGGAGGCTCCCAGGCCCAGGGCCAGCCCTACAATGAGGCAAAGTGAGGCACCTGCCTCATTCAGGAGATGTTGAAGTGCAGGGGGTGGCCAGAGCTGTGTGTGCCATGTGGCCTGCCCTGTACCTATGCCAGGCTGCTGCCCTCAAGTGCAGTGGAAGATGTTTCACCAGTACTGGGGTAATATTCAACTACCAGTGTTGAATCTTGTCCTTTGCCTCAGGTAGCAAAATGTCTTGAGCCGGCGATGCCAAGGCCCTCCCTGAAATTGTGCCTGAATACAAAGCAGCATTTGGGAGTGTGAGGTGAAGAGATTTATCAGGTCAGGAACATCACAGATTCTGAGACTTCAGGGTCCAAATCTTGCCGGGTCTTCTCCCAGCAAGGTCACAGGAGCAGGCCCTAGAGGTGGAAACTAGAGTCTGCCTTTCCTTAGAAACCCGCCTGCCTCCAATCCAGGGTGCAGCACAGAAGAATAGCAAGGGAGGTAAAAATGAATTCAGTTCACATTAAAGGGGAAACCTACCAAATTTGCACTTTCTGAAAACAATACATGAACTGAAACATAGCTGTCATTTGAAACTTGCGCTTCCCTGAATTTTACAATGCAATGCAATTCCCCAGCCAAGCATTGTTGCATTTTTGTAAATAATGGCTTCCCCAAGATCTTTCAAAAATTTATTAGCATAACTCTCATTTTCTCATTCTTAAGAGGTTCTTATATGCACTCTGCTGTGCTGAGAATCTCCTGATTTGATCATCAGATTTGTCTGCATTTATTAGTATTATTAGTATCATCATCATCATCATCATCATCAATTTATTACATGCCTTCACCCTAATGGCCCAGCTCTGGTTGCAGCATAAAAACACATTAGAAACAGTTTTGAACAAGTTGCGGTTATACAAAAATGCATCACATTTGGGGGGGGGGGATTGCTTTGCAAAATTATGTACGTTGGGCAAAAATGCATTTTTAAAAATGGATACATTGGAAGAAATTCCTACCAAGATGCTGCTGGAGAACAGACTTTAAGCATGGAAAAATGAGAAACTACATTTGACCGGTTCACCCGTCACTAGGGAGACAACCGGACATGCAGCCCAAAGTATCCAAAAGAGCATTTTCCTAATTTGCACTGTGCATCTAAAAGGCCCTTTCCTTTCTATAAATGGAAGGTGAGATTATGTCTCTGCTCTTCCCGTTTCCTAACACGGCAGCCCAGATGAGAAATAGAGCAGAAAAAAAGGGTGGAGGAGAATCAAATCCTTCCTTCATGCCTCTGCTTGCAACATAAGCTGGCCCTGCCAATAAAATCCACTCCACTGTCATTTTCTCCTTCCACGCAGGACTCTTCTCGACAGCCAGAAGCCCCAGTGACAAGATCTTGGGGGGAGGGTGAAAAGAAAAAGATCCATAACTCTGCCGTGCCCCATCCATTCAGCAAAAACAGGTCACCGCTCCGAGTGCTGTAGGCTGTCATTGCAGTCTCCAGCCCAAAGTACATGATGAACCCAGAGAGGGTTCCCACAGCACAGTCCAGTGTTCAAATCTGTCAAGCTCAAATCTCTGCAACCACACGCCAGCTGATGGCAGCTGCTGCATGCTGGGAAATGGCTGTCAAAATTGGTGAAAATTGAAAAGCCACACAGCTGGGCGAATATGAAACCACAGCTCTAAGCTCTGGGATAAACTTCCCCCGCTATGGAAATTCCACATAGCAATCAATATTTATCCCAGGCCAACTAGGTGGCTCAAGTTTTGCACTAGCTTGCGGAGGGATCATAATTTAGTTCCAGAATATCTGTTTGGTGAGGGACGCGGGTGGCGCTGTGGGTTAAAGCCTCTGCGCCTAGGACTTGCTGATCGCATGGTCGGCGGTTTGAATCCCCGCAGCGGGGTGAGCTCCCGTCTTTTGGTCCCAGCTCCTGCCCACCTAGCAGTTCGAAAGCACCCCCGGGTGCAAGTAGATAAATAGGGACCGCTTACCAGCAGGAAGGTAAACGGCGTTCCGTGTGCTGCGCTGGCTCGCCAGATGCAGCTTGTCATGCTGGCCACGTGACCCGGAAGTGTCTCCGGACAGCGCTGGCCCCCGGCCTATAGAGTGAGATGAGCGCACAACCCTAGAGTCTGGCAAGACTGGCCCATACGGGCAGGGGTACTTTTACCTTTACCTTTATCTGTTTGGTGTGCAGAAGGTCCTAGGGACCACCCCCTGGACCCTCACCCAAAAGGTCCAAGTGGAAGAAGACCTTTCTCTCCGCAGCAGGTAATTCAGAACAGCCAACACTGGGTTATAGGGAAAACTGAAAGCATATTTGTTTAGACAAGCTTTTGCTTACATTTTAGGGAATTTTTTTTTTTTAGACCACACTGCTCAGTTTCTGCTTTATATTTTATTGCCATTTTACTGTGTTACTTTGAAATTCTAATTAATTATATCTTATGGTACTTTCATGTCTGTTTTCATTGCGGGTTTTTTGCATGTTCTTTTCATATAGTATGTCCATTCATATAGGCAGTGTTTTTTTTTTCTAAAAAAATGTTTAGGGGTACTCTCATTTCCCTAGTCATATTGAAATACTGCCCCGCAGTGAGGCCAAACTTAGATTCACAAAATGTTTAGGGGTATGTGTACCCCTGCATTCTCCCAGGAAAAAATCACTGCATCGAAAGCACGTCAAAGTGCAAGTAGATAAATAGGTACCGCTCCAGCGGGAAGGTAAACGGCGTTTCCGTGTGCTGCTCTGGTTCACCAGAAGAGGCTTAGTCATGCTGGCCACATGACCTGGAAACTGTACGCCGGCTCCCTCAGCCAGTAAAGCGAGATGAGTGCCGCAACCCCAGAGTCGGCCACGACTGCACCTAATGGTCAGGGGTCCCTTTACCTTTAACATGGGGATTAGCAGCTAATAAAAGTTTGGGTTCTCTTTTGTTCGGGGCTTCCATCTTGTTCCACCTTGTGGCAGGTGGGAGTCCTGTTGCGACAGTCTTCAATAAAGACCAAGCCTACTGGCTGCTGTTTTGCTCTGGTATTCCTGGCTGGTGTCCTTGTTTTTTGTCCAAGGGAGCCCTCAGAATTCTCCGTTATAAGAATGTAAGAAGAGTTCTGAGGCCGGAACAGGCCAATGGCTCATCCAGCCCAGAATCCTGTTCTCACAGTGGCCATCCTGGTGCCCCAACTGGGAAACCCGCAAGCAGCACCTGAGCGAAAGAGCACTCTCCCCTCCTGGGGTATTCAGAAGCAGCAGATCTACGCACCTGTGGCTACCTTGCGAAAAGGTGACGCCACCAGCCTCACCACTTTCACCAAAAAAAAGCACCACTACTCCTTTCCCCTTCATGTAGCAGTGACTGAACCCACTGATAAATCCTCCCCAAACCATTTGCATATAATTTCTTGCTGGCATCAAGACTCGTTATCTAAATCCAGTTGCCGTTGACAGTTTAATGATAATCGCTTTCTGTTTATGTATCATTGAGGATAATGTTCCTATTCTCCTTAAAATTCAACCCCCACTTCTTCCCCTTCTTTTGCAGCCAGGGCGGGGGAAGGGAGTCATCCACAGACCAAAATTATAGTAATTTCCTCTTCTGGTTTGAGTGGTTTAGTAAACAATTAGGTTTCAATTAAAGATTGGGTGCTCCTGCTGGGGTTGGGGTTGGGGTGCGGAGAGGCAGCGCCAGCTGACACATGGTTCCAGCTCTCCTTGCGAGCCACATGAGGCAGATGCTGCCCATCCAGGCAAACCTGGCTATTAAAACATAATTTACTTGAGTGTGTTTTGTTTGCAGGTGGGGGTGGGGACAGTGACTTGAGATGAAGAGGCAAAAATTTGTCTACGTTATGTGATGATAAAATTGCTTTAAAAGCCACCTCTTAATATGTCATGTGAGTTGGGACCACCATAGCTAGATAGGTAGATTCAGGGGGGGGATAAATATAAAAAGCAGAGACATCACCTTGCCGACAAAGGTCCGTATAGTTAAAGCTATGGTTTTCCCAGTAGTGATGTATGGAAGTGAGAGCTGGACCATAAAGAAGGCTGATCACTGAAGAATGGATGCTTTTGAATTCTGGTGCTGGTGGAAACTCTTGAGAGTCCCATGGACTGCAAGAAGATCAGACCTCTCCATTCTGAAGGATATCAGCCCTGAGTGCTCACTGGAAGGACAGACCCTGAAGCTGAGGCTCCAGTACTTTGGCCACCTCATGAGAAGAGAAGACTCCCTGGAAAAGACCCTGATGTTGGGAAAGATGGAGGGCACAAGGAGAAGGGGACGACGGAGGATGAGATGGTTGGACAGTGTTCTTGAAGCTACCAGTATGAGTTTGACCAAACTGCGGGAGGCAGTGGAAGACACGAGTGCCTGGTGTGCTCTGGTCCATGGGGTCACAAAGAGTCGGACACGACTAAACAACAACAACCAATATAGAGCAGAGCAGAGCAGTATCTCATGGAAAGGTCTTCTCCAGGAGCCATCCCAGAAAAACTAATTTTGGGGAGCAAAGGGGAGGTGGCTTATGAGTGAAATTGGGGGGAAGAGAGGAGGGAAAGGAAAAAATGCCTCAGTGGCTGGAAGGTAACTTGGATTCACTTTGTGTATAAAGATAGTCAAGAAGAATCTAAGGTGTGTGTATATGCGCTGCCATTGGAGATCATCAGTTCAGTTCCCGGTGTCTCTGGCTAGAAGGATTGGTTAGGAGTTGATGGGAGGTGGGTGCCAGCCAGAGTAGGTAACAGTGGTGTGGGGATAAATTTTAAAGTGCAGAAGTTCGTCATTATGGTGTTATAAGAATTTTAAGGTCTTAAAGGTAAAGGTAAAGGGACCCCTGACCATTAGGTCCAGTTGTGGAGGACTCGGAGGTTGCGGCGCTCATCTCGTTTACTGGCCAAGGGAGCCTGCGTACAGCTTCTGGGTCATGTGGCCAGCAGAACTAAGCCGCTTCTGGTGAACCAGAGCAGCGCACGGATACGCCGTTTACCTTCCCGCTGGAGCGGTACCTATTTATCTACTTGCACTTTGACGTGCTTTTGAGCTGCTAGGTTGGCAGCAGCAGGGACTGAGCAACGGGAGCTCACCCTGTCGTGGTGATTCGAACCATCACCCTTCTGATCGGCAAGTCCTAGGCTATGTGGTTTAACCCACAGCGCCACCGCATCCCAACAGGAGGCAATGATGGCCACCAATTTGGAGAGCCTTGATGGAGGTTTGGACAAATCCATGGAGGAGGAGGTGATGAGCCACAGCAACTGCGCTGTGCCTCCGTGGTCAAGAGGCAGCGAGGCTTCTGAATACCAGATGCAGGAAAACACAGGAGAGGAGAGGGGGCCACTAGGGGGCGCATCAGAAGATGGCTGACAATAACATCTCTCCGACCCACACGAGGTAATTTGGAGGCTATGATGGGAGTAATTAGCCTCCCTACCCCCCCCCCCCAGGATGGTGGGGGGGGGGAACTGCCTTTGCCTGCTGTGCCCTATACCCCCCCCCGAATTTGTGGGGATGGGGGCACTAGGCACAAAGCCCTCCTGTGGGATTTCGGCGCTCCTGGACACCGTCCCTGATCCGCGCCAATAGCTGCAAGAACTTCAAAAGAAACAATTTGGATAAAGGAATACACATATTTCAAGGAAGGAGGGGGAGTAAAGACTGTTAACAGAAGAGATCTCTGATAAAACGAGTTGGAGGAACAAGAATAAATCATGAGAAGATATGCCAAGACTCTGTATGGCAAATGACTGATGGGGGAGGGGAAAAAAAACTTTCCTTTCTTTCCTTATGTGATTAAACAAGAATCCCCTCCCCTCACAAGTCAGAAATGTCATTTTAAGGACTTAAGCTATGGATTTAAGGCTGTGTGGAGATAAACTTTCGAACCAAAGCATGTTTTAAGAAGAGCGTGGAATGTATAAGAGCTTTGGAATGACGCAGTTAAAAATGCCGTCGCCATATTGGGAAGTTCTGTCGGAGGTCTTGAGTCTGGGAGGAGAAATAGAGAAATAGAGCTGTTTTTATATTGTGGGTGAAACTCCTCAGAGGGACTTAAGAGCGACAGTTTTGCGAGATTAATGATGGAAAGAGCGATGTTATCTATGAAGGCGATGATATATGGAAACCATCTTGATTGGAGGATTGGAAGAACAGAAAAATTCACACAGGATTATTATTGGTGTTTATCGGCTTAAGGAGACTATCAGAAGAGATCATAAAGAAAAAAGAGAAAATATATGAACAAGATGTGATGTGGAAACAGCAAGACAAGACTGGATAGAATTATGAACTCTGTTTGGACTGATTTGGACTGATTTGGACATTAACGCAGTAGCAAGAAGATGATCAGAATCCCCCTTCGGATCTTGAAATATGGGTCCCCCCAACAAAATTTAAAATTCGGCTTTGTAATTCGGAATTTATGTGATGTGATTTAATTTGATTAGATTGGCCGGTTAATAAAAATTATTTTATAATAATAATAATACACACGTCAGCTGAAATGAGCCTTTAGCTTCAACTGGAAATGCAAACAATCTTGCAAACAAGGGCTGCCCAGTTAAACTGCTAGCATGAAATAAGAACAAAGAAAAGGAAAAAAGTATCTGCATGGTTTTCTCCACCTCCTTCTCTGAGCGAATCTGTCACAAATAAACTTGAAAGTCTCATTGTCACCTCATTCACGTGCCAGACCAGGGGAGCAGTTCTGCTCACTACCCTGGTCCTCACTACTCTTGCTCTGCAAACACAGCTGAAGTCGTGTTCCCCTCCACATCACTGCTGGTCAATACTATCGGATGAGATAGAGATGTGGTTCGCCCTGGAAGAAGGCAGCTTGATGTAATCTTATCTTTGGGAGTCAATCCATATCTTGGCGTTAGAGATTATGACCCGCATGCAGAAGTTTCCAAGTTAATGGATGCCAGGCAAGCTGCATGTTAACATCTGATGGATCAATAGTCTGACTCGGTTTAAGGCAATCCCACTATCCAAAAAGACCTCTGAGCAACGTAAGTGGGTAGGAATTGCCTCCAAATCAGGACCTGTAAAACTCTGCAGAGAAAGCTACAGCCCCCATGAACCTCGGCTTGATAGCCTGAAACCCAAACATATTCATCCTCACATATCTTGCAGAAGTATTGTAAAGCTAAAATAATCTCCAGGTATGCAGACTCTTCTTTTAAGAGAAAAATTCTTCCTGCAGCACATAGTTAAACTATGGAGCTATCTCCCACAGGATGCAGCGATGGCCACCAACCTAGATGGCTTTAGAAGAGGATTAGACAAATTCATGGAGGAGGAGAGGGCTATTGATGGCTACCTCTCTTTCAAATCAGAACCAGTGAAGGCGGTGAAGGTCCTGTGTGAGGGTCTGGAGGCGGTTGGAGGATGGATGGCAGCTAACAGATTGAGGTTGAATAGAATAGAATAGAAATTTATTTGTTCATTGTCCGTATATACACAGTATACACAACAACGAAAATCAAACACCCACCCAAAGACCGGCTTCACATACACATTTGCACGTACCTCCGACACTCTCATCCCATTCAGACATAATCTATAAAACATACATAATCCAGAATATAACATGACCTATTAAAAGCATAACATGACCTAAACCCTATCTCATTCCTTCCTACTCCCTGCTTGCTATTTCTTACAACTGGCCCTGAGATCATTATTTAGTGCAATCAAAGCTCTTGGATAGAAACTATTCAGAAGGCATGTGGTTCGTGTTCTCCTTGTCCTATATCTTCTGCCCGAAGGCAACAGTTCAAAGAAGTTGTGAGCAGGATGGGTGGGATCTCTCAGGATATTGTGTGACTTCTTCAAAGTGCGAGACAAGACAGAAGTACTGTTTTTGGGGGACAGGGGGCAGGCAGGTGTGGGGGACTCCCTGGTCCTGAATGGTGCAACTGTGCCCCTGAAGGACCAGGTGCGCAGCCTGGGAGTCATTTTGGACTCACAGCTGTCCATGGAGGCGCAGGTCAATTCTGTGTCTAGGGCAGCTGTCTACCAGCTCCACTTGGTACGCAGGCTGAGACCCTACCTGCCCGCAGACTGTCTCGCCAGAGTGGTGCATGCTCTGGTTATCTCTCGCTTGGATTACTGCAATGCCCTCTATGTGGAGCTACCTTTGAAGGTGACCCGGAAACTACAACTAATCCAGAATGTGGCAGCTAGACTGGTGGCTGGGAGCAGCCGCCGGGACCACATAACACCGGTCTTGAAAGACCTACACTGGCTCTCAGTACGTTTCTGAGCACAATTCAAAGTGTTGGTGCTGACCTTTAAAGCCCTAAACAGCCTCGGTCCAGTAGACCTGAAGGAGCGTCTCCACCTCCATCGTTCAGCTTGGACACTGAGGTCCAGCTCTGAGGGCCTTCTGGTGGTTCCCTCATTGCAAGAAGCAAAGCTACAGGGAACCAGGCAGAGGGCCTTCTTGGTAGTGGCACCTGCCCTGCGGAATGCCCTCCCATCAGATGTCAAAGAGATAAACAACCACCTGACATTTAGAAGACATCTGAAGGCAGCCCTGTTCAGGGAAGTTTTTAATGTGTGACATTTTGATGTATTTTTAATCTTTGTGGCTGGGGAAGCCCGGCCAGATGGGCAGGGTACAAATAAATCATCATCATCATCATCTTCATCATCATCATCATCATTACTAGCCAGGATGGCTATGTTCTACCCCCACAGACAGAGGCAGGAATGCTTCTGAATACCAGTTTGTGGGAACCACAGGAGAGGAGAACGGTCTAGTGCTCAGGTCCTTCTTGTCAATTTCTCTTTGGGACACCTGGTTGGCCACTGTGAGAACAAGGTGCTGGACTAGGTGGGCCACTGGCCTGATCCAGCAGTGTTTCTTAGGAAGGACAGGCTACAAAATGTCAGTTTTTAAGAGTCAGAGAGCGGTAAAATGTCAACATACCTAGTTGACTAGCCTGAAAAGTCTGATTGAGGTCCACCTCAGCCCTTGAAGGAGGTAGTTTTAGGCCTTTAAAACAGGCCAACTCCAAAACTATGAAGCTCTATTTTCTCCAGATGAGTTCTCCGTTGCCCTGCCCGCGAAAGAATAGCAATTCTATTTAACGATAAATTTTCCCTGTGATTTGCTATTCCCAGCAGGACAGGGGAGCAGAGTGATGATCAATGTCCCTTTCCTCATTAATGAGAGGAGGTTCGCTCCCACCCCCACGAGCCTAATATTTGCCAGAGTCCAGGCTGCTCTAGAGCTTGCACAAATAGCAAAGGCGTCTCCTCTTAAGAGAAGCAGCTCTCTTGAGACTAAAGGGAAATAACAGCTGGACCAAGCCTCCCTTGCCAAAGACAAATGCTGTCTTCTCTTATTAAATCTTCCTCTGGGCAATCCTTTACGGATTATTTCTTCAAGCAGAAGGCCGCAAAAACTCACTGCTGCGGAAAAGAGAAAGGGCCGGGAGGGGCCAAGGAAAGAGGCCTGTTCTGAGGCAGCCTTCGGATTTATTTATTTTTTTATTCCCCTCCCCAAAGCACAGATGAGCCTGAATTAGCATAGAGAACATTCTGGAAAGAGGCCCAATCTGGAACCATCCTCCTTCGCCCTCCTCTTCACCTGATGAGACTGGTTCCTGTTGTGTTGCCCCACCCTTCGAAGTCAGAGCCACGGCTGGTTTGGGAGTGTACAGTGGTACCTCAGGTTACAGGCGCTTCGGGTTACAGACTCCGCTAACCCGGAAATAATACCTCAGGTTAAGAACTTTCCTTCAGGATGAGAACAGGAATTGCACGGTGGCAGGCCCCATTAGCTAAAGTGGTACCTCAGGTTAAGAACAGTTTCAGGTTAAGAACGGACCTCCGGAATGAATTAAGTACTTAACCCGAGGTACCACTGTACTCGAAAGTCAGTAACTACAGCTGATTTGCACTTTCTGAAGCAATATGAGGACCAAGACTTAGCCATTCCTCAAGATCTGCGCTGATCCAAATTTTGCAATGCAGTTCTCTGACCAACTGGTGCTTAAAAAAAAAAAAAGATGGCAATGTGAGGGGAAAGTGTGCATAAGAAGGACAGTCTTAGTGAAAATAAGATATAAATGCATTATATTATGAATATAATATAATGGGGGGGGATGTTTGGGTGAATTGGCAGTCTTACGACTTCTGAAAGCCATTTGACGTGTTTAATAAGCGCAGGAAGTAAGCTTTAAAATGCTCTGCTCATTTCCGCTTCACTGGTTTTCCTGATGGCTACATTTCTACTTGCATGAGGACAAAAAGCAGAAACAAAAGATATTCAACACAGGAGTTGTCTTCTTAGTGGATGGGCTGTTATCTCATGGTATAAGAATTGTGTGTTGTAACAGCGGGTGATCTGTTGCAAGTGTGTCCCCTTTTCAAGAAAAAATAAATAATAAAGTTCACATTCTCTCTGTCTCTGAAAATGGAAAACTTCGTTGCAAAAATGTGCACATTAGTCAAAACTAAGTACAAAAATGTGCTTATTAGGAGAAATTCACCCCAAACTGCTGTGTGAATTTTCAATTTTATTTTATTTTATTTGCAAATGGCTGTAGAAATCTAGAGAACTGAATTTCAGGTTGAGAAAGGGAGAAAAATAAAACTGACAGGTGCTTCCAACCCCTCCTCCTGGGTTTATAAGGGATGGAGGTAGTTATAATCCCAAAAGGCTCTGGAAGGCATCAGTCTGGGGCCAGTGCCCTACACCCTACGCCCTCCGTCCAACTCAGCGTGCCATATGCAATAAAAAAGGAAATCTGAGAGCTGAAGCAATAATTTATATTGACAGAACAGACCCATACACAGAATTATACACCATGACACCTTCTTCCGTCTGCGCCAGTGACACACACTTATCTTGACAAATTCAAAAAAAGCTTGAAATATCTGTGCCTGGTGAAGAGGATGCTCAGGGCAACCATCTAACTGCCGAGCCGGACTTGGATTACCAGAAGCAAGAATCCCCTTGTATGAAGAGTGGATTGTACGGTCGTATAACATCCCTGACCGCCCAGAGCTGTCCTTCACTGGAAACAGGATACTCAAAAACAGGGACAATGGTGCCTGGCTTTGGGAAGGCTCTAGGATGTCAATGAAGGGGATCTATGTCACTGCAGGTGGTGTTGTACTCCCAGGAGCCAGCCTGGTTAGAGAACATGGGAGTTGTAGTCCAAGGACCACAGGTTCCCCGTCCAGGGATCAAAATCCAAGGTGAAAACTGGGGACAGGAAGCAGGCACTTAAGAAAGAGTTGGAAAAGTTTCAGAAAAAAAGCCTCCAGAATGATTGAAGTTATGCAGCGAGTCCCCTGTGGAGAAAGGTTGTTTGGGACTTTTTAGTTGAGAGAAATGGCAAGAGGAGATATGGTGGAAGTTTGTAAGATTATGTCTACCAGCTCCACCTGGTACGCAGGCTGAGACCCTCCCTGCCCACAGATTGTCTCGCCAGAGTGGTGCATGCTCTGGTCATCTCCTGCTTGGACTACTGCAATGCGCTCTACGTGGGGCTACCTTTGAAGGTGACCCGGAAACTGCAATTAATCCACAATGCAGCAGGTAGATTGGTGACTGGGAGTGGCTGCTGGGACCACATAACACCGGTCCTGAGAGTTCTGCATTGGCTCCCAGTACATTTCCGAGCACGATTCAAAGTGTTGGTGCTGACCTTTAAAGCCCTAAACGGCCTCTGTTCAGTATACCTGAAGGAGCGTCTCCACCCCCATCGTTCTGCCCGGACACTGAGGTCCAGCACCGAGGGCCTTCTGGTGGTTCCCTCCCTGCGAGAAGCGAAGTTACAGGGAACTAGGCAGAGGGCCTTCTCGGTAGTGGCGCCCACCCTATGGAACACCCTCCCTTCAGATGTGAAGGAAATAAGCAGTTATCCTATCTTTAAAAGACATCTGAAGGCAGCCCTGTTTAGGGAAGTTTTTAATATTTAATGCTGTACTGTTTTTAACATTTGATTGGGAGCTGCCCAGAGTGGCTGGGGAGACACAGCCAGATGGGCAGGGTATAAATAAATTGTTGTTGTTGTTGTTATGCACGGTAATGGAGAAAATGAATAGAGAAGTTTTCCTTCCTCTGTCATAACACTAGAAGTCGTGGGCATCTGATGAAGCTGAATGTTGGAAGATTCAAGACAAATAAAAGAAAGTCCTATGGAACTCCCTCCCACAGGAGGAAGTGATGGCTATTAACTTGGATAGCTTTAAAAGATCATTAGAGAAATTAACAGAAGAGAAGGCTGTCAATGGCTATTACGTATGATGACCGCAATGCTTCTGAACACTGGTTGCTAGAAACCACAAGAGGGGAGAGTGTTTCTCATGTGCTAGAATCCTGCTTGCTGGTTTCCTACAGGCATCTATTTGGCCACTTTGAGAAGAGGGTCCTGAGCTAGACGGTCCACTGGCCTGATCCAGCAGGGCTCTTCTTACGTTCTTATGAGGTGTCCTCAAAGCATGAAATGCTTGCTCTGAGGCTAAGGCTTTATAGAGCCTGTTGTGCTGGGATTGGCTCTTGGGGAGCAGCTGACTGGTGGATCAGGAAGGCTAGTATTGCAAACAAGGTGGCACCCTTGAGGCAGAGAACTTCAAGCTAAGGAAACAGCTGTGTTAGAACCCAGTGTGCTCTTCCACCTAAGGTTTTTCTCAAGGCTTGTTGGTTGTGCCAGGAAAGGGCCAAAGCCCAGTGGCAGAACACTAGCTTTGCGTTCAGAGGTTCTGTCCTCTCTTGCATCTCCAGGTGAGGTGGGAAAGCACCCTTTTCTGAAAATCTGGAGAGCCACCGTGTCATGAGTCCCAATGAGATGTCAGACCAGGGCGAGGGCTGGGAAGAGTTACCAGTTGACAACCTAGGGGAAGAACCTTAGCAGCTTGAGATGGGTTGAGAACCAAGTCTTGAAAGAGCTACACTGGCTCGCAGTACGTTTCCGAGCACAATTCAAAGTGTTGGTGCTGACCTTTAAAGCTCTAAACGGCCTCAGCCCAGTATACCTGAAGGAGCGTCTCCACCCCCATCGTTCTGCCCGGACGCTGAGGTCCAGCGCTGAGGGCCTTCTGGTGGTTCCCTCACTGTGAGAAGCCAAGTTACAGGGAACCAGGCAAAGGGTCTTCTTGGTAGTGGCACCCACCCTGTGGAAAGCCCTCCCTTCAGATGTCAAAGAGAAGAACAACTACCAGACTTTTAGAAGACTTCTGAAGGCAGCCCTGTTTAGGGAAGCTTTTACTGTTTAATAGACTATTGTATTTTAATATTCTGTTGTAGGCAGCCCAGAGTGGCGGGGGGGGGGGGGTCCGGCCAGATGGGCAGGGTATAAATAATAAGTTGTTGTTGTTGTTGTTGTTGTTGTTGTTGTTGTTGTTGTTGTTGTTGTTGTTTTGTTGTTGTTGTTGTTGTTTTGTTGTTGTTGTTGTTATAGTGTCAGACTGTGACTCAATAGACCAGTATTGAAATCCCCACTCTGACATGGATCTCACTGGGTGCCCGTGGGCCAGCTGCTGCCTCTCAGCCTAACTTACCTTGCAAGGTTGTTGTAGGGTTTACTGTATTTTTCGCTCCATAAGATGCACCCGACCATAAGACGCACCTAGTTTTAGAGGAGGAGAACAAGAAATATTCTCTCCCTCTCTGTGCAGCGCCTCTCCAGCGAAGTGAAGTCAGAACAACAAGAGGGATCGCTGCTTTTGCTGCGCAGCGATCCCTCTTGCTGTTCTGGCTTTTGGGATAGCTGTGCCAAGCCTCTTCAGGGGAGGGGGAGCGTTCCTCCCGCACCGATCCTTCTTGCTCTCCTGGCTTCAGCGATAGCTGCACAGCCTGCATTCGCTCCATAAGACACACACACATTTCCCCTTATTTTTTAGGAGGGGGAAGTACGTCTTATAGAGCGAAAAATATGGTAAACGAGGAGGGTGAGAACCAATCATGGATGCCACCTTGAACTCTTTGGAGAAAAGGGTGGGATATAAATGCAGTAAACAAATGATGACAATAAATAATAAATGAGCCTTGAGTGAAAAAGGGCCCTTGGGGGAAGTTGGGATGAGGCATCAGATTCCAGGGAGGGCAGTGTATCAGCTTGGCACTCTGCTCTGTTCCCTCTCACATCACCCAGACACTATGTGCCCGCTTCACCCCCTGATCCCATGCCAGCCTCACCTCCAGTTCCGGCACCACCCTGGTACTGCCAGAGCCTGCCTTGCAAACAGAGTCCATTTCCCAGTCTGCTTTTGACCCACCACCGATGCCTCCTCCATTGCCCATGTCACAGAGATGCCAGTTCTGGAACAAATAGACAGCTGGCTCTAGCCCTCCAGAAGGATTTCCTGTTTGCTTGCCCAGTCCAACATTCTTGCCATACTGAAGTTGTGCCAGCCCCCTTCCTTTATAAGGGAACTCAAGAGTGTGTGCCACCTGGGGGACCAACATCTTAGCTCACTCAGCTGTGCAGAGCACCTGTTGCACCTTTGATCTTTGCCTATTTGCCACAACAACCATTTGGGCATTGAAAATATTGGAAGAAACCCTGCTGCGAGTTTTGAGTTCATCCTGCAGTGAGATCCAGGACATTCTGCCAGGCAGTAACACCAATGATGGTCTGCAGCTCCTAGTTTGTTTTGTTCCTCTAAAAAGTTTCCAGACTGAGACCCCTCATGTGAATACGAACAAGAGCTTACAAACGAGCCACATTACTGTAGAGTTGGAGAGAACCCCAACTTCTGGCAAGGAATCACAGCTTGGGCTGGGAAACAGACAGACAGAGACAAGGGGACTTACCGTGACACGAAACGGCGTCGTGGCAGCCGGCTCCATGCTGGGGTTCTTCTCTGCCCCCCCACTGGGCAGACCACGCCGCTGCCCTGTCCTCTCTGGTGGGGACTCTGTGAAAAGCAGAGAAAAGGAGAATGAGGAGGACCACACCAGAAAGAGGAGCTGCGTGTGAGCATGCAAGAATCACAAGAACGGCACAAGAATGCTATAGGTGGGCTATGCCACAGGTAGTGGGTCCCCGTGGGAAAAGCCACTTGGAAGTTTGTCTCTCTCCGCCCGTCACTCGAGGATGTTTTGTTTTGCTGACAACTTCCCATGCAAACAGAGTTTAAAGTCAAGAGACCTTCCAAGTGCATTTCGTAATTGCTAGGTGACTTTGTTGCTCAGTTCAATCTTTTTACATGGTATTTTATGCTTTGTGGTACTTCTTACATAAAGGACACAAGAAGCGCCTGCAAGTGAAATGTGAAATCAAATGGGAACATGAGATAGGGAACACATAGCAACAGGGCCTTATTTGTAACAGAGCCATTCAGACGGGGTTTGAAAAAGTGTCACAAGGAAACATAGATTAAAAACCAACCTCTTGATTTCACACAGAATTTGAATAAAATTGATGCAGTTTTCGAAGATGCAACCTGCCATCTTGATTTTAGCTAGATGGGCCAATGGACTATCTCAATGTAAGGCCAGTCCCTGTGCTCCTAATGAGGAACAATAATGGGCTGCAATGGAGAGAAAGGAGTAGGGCAAGGTAAAATACAACTCGCATCAACCCTGACTGACCACTGGCTGTGCTGGCCTCCCATCCCTGGGACCCCATGGGTGCACGTGAAGTGGGTTGTCTGCATCAAGGCTCATAAGTCAGCTAAGGCAAGTGTCGACTGTGAAGCGAGCCAGACCCAAGGAAAAGCACCTGCAAGCTCAGAGAGAATTCAGGCTCTTGAACGAACAAGTACCCTTCAGTTTCCAAGACAATCAATATGCAAAAGGCGGAGAGAGAGGAAGGGAGGGAGGGAAGGAGACAGTCAGAAGGCATTACTAATCACTGCACTTAGCCAAACATTCAAGAACATCATTCAAGTACAATATTTCACCAACGGGCGTGCCTGATCACAAATATTACGACATTGCAACGACCCACAGCTCACCGTCAAGAGAACTAGGCTCGCTTCTGCAGTGCGGGGTGGGTATGGGTGTTTAAAGCACACAAGACCTTGCTTTGTGGAGGAGCGTGAGGGTAAATAGGCACCTTGGGGAACAGAATCAGGTTCTTGACACAAGAGGTGCAAAGCTCACATAGAGCCAGATATGAGAAATTCCATGTATAACTCCATAACTTAGTTGTGGGGTTCCCTTCCTGCAGAGGTGCGTCTGGCTTCTTCATTGTGCAGCTCTTAGGTAAAGGTAAAGGGACCCCTGACCGTTAGGTCCAGTCGTGGCCAACTCTGGGGTTGTGGCGCTCATCTCGCTTTACGGGCCGAGGGAGCCGGCGTACAGCTTCCGGGTCATGTGGCCAGCATGACTAAGCCGCTCCTGGCGAACCAGAGCAGCGCACGGAAACGCCGTTTACCTTCCCGCCTGAGCGGTACCTATTTATCTACTTGCACTCTGATGTGCTTTGAACTGCTAGGTTGGCAGGAGCTGGGACCAAGCAACAGGAGCTCACCCCGTCGCGGGGATTCAAACCGCCGACCTTCTGATCGGCAAGTCCTAGGCTCTGTGGTTTAACCCACAGCGCCACCCGCATGCAGCTTTTGGAAAATGCTAAAGACAGGCCTCTTTGCCTTGGCCTTTGGCACCTGAAATTCTCAGGTTTGCAATGCAGGAATCTCAGCTAAAGCACTGGCGGAGGAAGAAGGGGGCGGGGGAGCGCACCACCCCCGGCAGCGCGATCCTCCTGGGGTTTCATTGTGTTACTACTACTAAATAATCCTGACACACACTATCTGAAGCTCTCAGCCACCCTCAAAGATCCCATCCTTTCTTTCTGGTTGACACTTATACCTGGGACTCCCTACTCAAACACCTACAGGTTGTCCCCTCTCTAGATTCTTGCCAGGCTCTCCTCAAAACCTTTGGCATAACCCCACTACCCCATGAGTTCTTATGCTCTGCTGTGACTCTGCCTAACTCCATGCAGAGGAGGTTAAGGGGTGATATGATAGCCATGTTCAAATATATAAAAGGATGTCACACAGAGGAGGGAGAAAGGTTGTTTTCTGCTGCTCCAGAGAAGCGGACACGGAGCAATGGATCCAAACTACAAGAAAGAAGATTCCACCTAAACATGAGGAAGAACTTCCTGACAGTAAGAGCTGTTTGACAGTGGAATTTGCTGCCAAGGAGTGTGGTGGAGTCTCCTTCTTTGGAGGTCTTTAAGCAGAGGCTTGACAACCATATGTCAGGAGTGCTCTGATGGTGTTTCCTGCTTGGCAGGGGGTTGGGCTCAATGGCCCTTGTGGTCTCTTCCAACTCTATGATTCTATGATTCTATTCTATGATTCAAAATATGCATTCCTTATCAGTGGCGTAGCGTGGGTTGTCAGCACCCGGGGCAAGGCAAGTAATTTGCACCCCCTAACCCGTGGATTTGCACCCCCTAACCCTACCCCCCAGATGTTGCGCCCGGTGTGGCCGCCCCCCCGCCCCCCCGCCCCCCCACGCTACACCACTGTTCCTTATATATCTTAATGACTCCCCTCCCCTGGACAGTGAGCAGCCCGGGAGGGGGGGAGGACTGAAATAGTTAAAATCACAATGCAAAGGGTTAAAGAAAAAACATTTAAATGTTCAGAAGAACAGTTTAAGTGACATCAGCATAATTCAGAAATAAAAGCAAAGCCGCAAAAAAGATGCAATATACAGAAGGGGAGGTGTTGTTGTTGTTAAGAAATGCAATAAAAAACATAGGAGAAAAATGGTGTGGCAGATGAGCTGTGGGTGGGGTCAACATTAGATTCAGTTCACAGCAAAGGGTTGTTGTTGTTTAGTCGCTTAGTCGTGTCCAACTCTTTGTGACCCCATGGACCAGAGCACGCCAGGCACTCCTGTCTTCAGCTGCCTCACGCAGTTTGGTCAAACTCATGCTGCTAGCTTCGAGAAAACTGTCCCACCATCTCGTCCTCTGTCGTCCCCTTCTCCTTGTGCCCTCCATCTTTCCCAACATCAGGGTCTTTTCCAGGGAATCTTCTCTTCTCATGAGGTGGCCAAAGTACTGGAGCCTCAGCTTCAGGATCTGTCCTTCCAGTGAGCGCTCAGGGCTGATTTCCTTCAGAATGGATAGCTTTGATCTTCTTGCAGTCCATGGGACTCTCAAGAGTCTCCTCCAGCACCATAATTCAAAAGCATCAATTCTTCAGCGATCAGCCTTCTTTATGGTCCAGCTCTCACTTCCCTACATCACTACAGCGAAAGGTAAACCTACCTAATTTGCACTTTCTGGAATGAAACACAAAAGCCTCAAAATTTACACTTTTCTGAATTTTGCATTTTGCAATGCAGTCCTCCATTCAAATGGGGATAGAAGAATGCATACACTGGGGCAAAAGTGTCCATACAATGCATCCATTTGCAAAACAATATCAAAGAAACACAAATTATTAGGGTAAACCACTTCTCAAAAAGTTGGGTATTAGGCAAAATTACCTACAAGCACCTGTGCGTTAGGAGGTTTTGCGTCAAAATGCTGGCGAATTTTAATGAAGACTTTAAAAGCCATTTCCAACTCGTGGCACTTTTGCGGCTTCCAACTGGCTGCAGGAAGCTCCTGCAGCCAATCAGAAGCCATGCCTTGGAAGCCAAATGTTTTGAAAGTCGAACTGACTTCAGGAACAGATCCCGTTCAGCTTCCAAGGATCGACTGCACTTCTTCACACAGTGCATAGTTAAACTATGGAACCAAATTCCACAGGATGCTGTGATGGACTCCCATTTGGATGGCTTTGGAAGAGGACAGGACAAATTCACTGAGAACTTGAGGACACTGAGAACGCAGCTGGAAGCAATAATGCTTATGAGTACCAGTCGCAACTGGTTGGTCACTGTGAGAACAAGATTCTGGACTAGACAGGGCAATTGCCCTGATTCAGCAGGCTCTTCTTATTAAATGAATGAATGAATGAGGGTCTGCTCAGATCCCTGCTGCAAAAGCCAAGGAGCTAAAATAATGATGTGTATTGTTCCCAATAGATGCACTGTGTATGCCCCAATTGTAGTTCACATATACATTCCAGAGTAACGGACGAGAAGGACGATCAGAATTCATGTGATGGGCTCACTTTGCTGAAGCTAAGCAGATCTGGGCTTGGCTGGTGCCTGGACCACCTGGGAGCCCCAGGGATGAGCCTGCCTTGAATTCCAGCTTAGAAGAAAGGAGGGGCATAAATTATTGCTGAGCCCAAAGCTCTCAGCCAAAAACTTTTGGTACAAAATGGGGAGGGGAGAGAGAGTAAAATTGCCTTCTTGCCTATGCCTTCCTCTGCTTCAAGTTTTACAAATCAAACAATATTTTATTATTCAGCTAAAGACCCATTAAAAGCAAGATACAGTCTAACCCAAAACCACACCATTCCTAACATAAAATGTAATACACATATATAAAGCAAGAACATGATTTTGTAAACACATTTAAACTGATAGACTCCCTTTGTGAATTTTTGAAGCAACAAAGAGAAACTGCGCAACTCCATTATTGCTAGAAGTCTAGCAAATTCTGTCATTGCATTATTTTCCATCAGGCAATAAGTCAGCCAAATAGCACTCAAGCGTCTTTCCTGGTATTTTCATGGCATAGATGTAAACCATCTATTTGGTCATCTCTGTAAAAGTTGCATGCAAAAATAACATGAATTGAAGTTCCCATTTCTCTGTCAGCACAGAGTGGTCCATTTTGCAGCAGCATTGAGAGGCCTTACTGGGAGATGACATCCCCACCCCAAGGGCTGAAACTGGAACAAAGTGGTGGCATTTTCATTCAATTCTCATATAAATTTATTTTTAAAATGTATAAGTTGCCATACATCTGAAGATGGACACCAAGTTTTTTGAAACGGCAATAGCTATTAACCCAACAATTAAGAGGAATAATAAAAACCAGTCAACTACCGTAGTTGAAAAATACCATAATTTAAAATCCTTGGGCAATAATAATAAAAAATAGGTCAGAGGCAGCAATTGTCTCTGAATGTCAATTGCTGAAAACCACTGGAGGGGAGAGGGCTTTTGTGCTCAGGTTTCCCATAATGGGCATCTGGTTGGCCACTGTGAGAACAGGACGCTGGACTAGATGGGCCATGGGCTGATCCAGCAGACTGTTCTGATGTCCTTATATTTGTAAAGCCATCCAAGTTGGTGGCCATCACCACATCAAGTTGATCTGCAAGTTCTGCCTCGCTGTCTGGTCCTCATGAGTCTGGGAAGTGAGAATGGACTGGGCTGGGCTGCACTGGTGAGATTTCCTTTGAAGGACAGCACACTGAGCAATTATCTCAGGTCCCATGTTGGCTCTGGATCCCAGGCTCTGGAATTCCCTCCCTTGAGAAGCCAGGCTGGTTCCCTCATTGCTGTTCCTCCACCAACATGTATGTATATATATATATACACACACTTCTATTAATGTTTGACATTTTGTTAACTATTATCTTTCATATGTTTTTAGCTTTTTTTGCATTTTATCAGTGCCGTTTTTAATATGTGAGTCCTGGTCTGCAGAGAAGGTGGTATAGAAATAACAACAATTTGATTGGCTAGAACATGACCCAACGGTACCCTCAGCAAACATTGGTTTGTTGGCATCCTCCCAACTGTTCTGCTGCATCACTATGCCCCTAAGTGGCATGCTCAAGTCTCAAAAGGCTTGCAAAAACAACTCTCCACTCCAGAAATACATTTTGGCTCTGCCCCTTGAAAGCTAGTGGCGTGAAATCTTCCAGAGGCTCGCCTTAATCAGAAGAGTGCAGGTGAGCTGGCTGAGAGGCCTGGAAGCCTCAGCCAGAGCCCTGGCTGCCAGCGGCCCGCTCATTCTGCCCAGCTGGCATTTGTGCCATGTGCTAATAAAGCCCCTTCCTTCTCTTTTAAACCCGGAACGGGATCTCCTTTCATATCTCAACCCCATGCCACTAATCCCTCCTTTACAGACTGTTAACTTCTCCGGATTCTGAGGCCACTTGTATCATTACTGAGAGATTTGGAGGGTTTTAAGTTAATAACATGCCATCGACTTACTGGATGGCAAATGCCATCCCAGAGTGCTAAACCCCTGAATCTGCTGTGATCTCAAGCCAATAAGTGGACAAATGAAGGTATAATCTGCAAATTGCTGGGAGGACTGTCTGCTTGTGCAGGACAAGGAAACATCCCCTAATGAATACCTTGGAAAGGGCAACTCCTCCTGCAAGAACAAGCTCCCTTGCCGCCGGCGTCTTGTACCTGGGATATAGTTGCTAATAAACACAGTCCCAAAAAACAAGGGAATGAGGCCCTGAAGCTCAAGCAAGGCAGACTCACAGACTCATTTGCTCTCTCCGCAACCCATGAGAGAACAGCTGGGGCCGGTCCCCAGGAAAAACTGCCAGGGAATGCAGAGTTGAATTTACTTGATTTTGGCTCTCTGCATCCTGCCTCACATCCTGGAACCACTGGGCGGGTCCCAACATAACAACGAAGACTTATTTAAACCTCAGAGAAAATGCAATCAAAATAATGCATCAGAATCAGATAACAGCAGCAGTCATGCCCAAAGGCCTGAACAAACAGCCAGCTTCTCACCAGGCAACCGAATGGCACTACCGCAGGTGTCGACTGAATTTCAGGGTGGGAGAGGGCATTCCAGAGTGGGGGAACCACCACAGAAAAGGCCCACCCCTGCCTTATTGCCAAATCTACAGTTCCAAGCACTGTGGCATCAATGAGGTCCTCCGCAGAAGATGTGAACTTACAGGCAGACAGAGAGGTGCTCCCTTAAGTATTCAAGGTCCAGGTTGTTTGGGACTCTGTATATCAGAAGAGATATATAGCAGAGCCTGTTGTATATCAAAGCACCATAACTCATGGACATTCAGTGAAGATGAATGTTAGAGGATTCAGGACAGAGAAAAGGAAGTAATTGTTCATGAAGCACAGAGTTAATCTATGGAACTATGGAACTTGCTCCCCCAGTAGGCACCACCAACTTAGATGGCTTTAAAAGGGAATTAACAGTAATTTATGGAGGAGAGAACTATCAGTGGCCATAATGGCTATGCTCTGCAGTTGGGAGACAGCAATACTTCCAAATGGCAGCTGGTGGAAACCACTGGAGAGGAGAGTGATACTCTTGTTCTCGAATCCTGCTTGCTGGTTTCCCACTGTGCTGGGCCCGGGGGTAACCCGTGAAACGCGGTACAGGAACAGTCCAGAATCTGAAGGTTCTGGTGGGAGTCAGTCTGACAGGGCCGAGGCAGGACACGAGGCAGGAAACCAGGCAAGGACAGGTACAGGATCTAGCATACAGCATTGCTGCTCCCGCAACCTGGGGGAGGGGGGTGGGTCCGACAGCCTTTTATTTTTGTCAAGGTAGCGGCCGGTCCTGATCCCCCGGTGACTCACCTCCCTGTTTCACCCAAAGGCGAGCACTCTTCCTGCGAGTACTCAGGTCTCTCCTTCTCTCAGACCTCAGTCTCTGCAGCTCGGGAGACGTCGGTGGGTTACTAGACCCAGGGGCCGCCTCAGCCTCTCCTGACCCAACCGGTAGTGGAGCAGCTGGAAGAGATGGCCCAGCTGAAGGCAACAAGGGAATCCCCGCATCTGGAGTCAGGCCCCTGACTCGGCCCAGCTGGTGTTTGTTGCAGGGGAACCTGTGCAGACTGGGACTCTTCAGGATCAGGCCCCAGACTTGGTTCAGGCGATGCCTGAAGCAAAGGATCCGGTGCAGACTGAGACTCCTCTGGTTCCGAGTCCGAGCCCCAGTCCCAGGCCATCACACCCACAGAGATCTGGCTGGTCATTGTGAGAACAGGATGGGCAACTGGCCTGATCCAGCAGGGGCCTTCTTCTTAGGACTTTTCTGATGGCAAGAGTTCAACAGTGGAACGGATGACCTTGGAGGTGGGGGCTCACCTTCATTGGATGTTTTTAAGCAAAGGTTGGATGGCCATCTGTCGGGGGTTCCTTAGGTGTGATTTCTGCATTGCAGAAGGTTAGGCTAGATGGTCCTTGGGTGGCCCTTCCAACTCTACAATTCTAGGTTGTTTACTCCTGGTGTAGACAGTACTGAGCTCAATGGACCAGTGTCCAACTCTGGACAAGGCAGCTTTCTATCATCCAAACATTGCCTGTTTCTGCTTGAGACTGTACAGAACCTGGCAGAATGGAGCTGAGGCCCATGTCTGGGGTACTGCTGCTGCTGCTATAAACACCTGAATGCACACAGTTTGTGCCTTGTTGTGTTGCACAAACTAACAAAGTTCTTCATGCAGGATGCATTCATGGCGCACAGAAGATTTTGTCACATGCCTTGGCAGGCGCTGCCAAGATGCCTGGATTGGTTGAGGGTTTGAACAATTTGCACAACAGCACTGCAAATTTCTCTCATAGAGAAAACAGCCCCAAAAGCAAAGGGTTAAGTCTGTGTGCTCACATTTCAGGTTTTAAGGGGAGGAAACATTTCAGCTTCTGGGGAAATGCGAGACTGCAGGACACATTTAAATGCTGTCATGCCCCATTGGCACCTATTAATGGTAACAATTAGCACTTTCCATACCTTTTTTTCCTTTTCTTTCCTGAGACATGTGTCCAGTGCTCTGAAAGGTTAATTTCCCGCATCTTAAATGCAAGTGCTGTGCATTTACCTCATCACCCCAGGCAAGACCAGCTCCTTCCTGACAGAGTAAACCCTCCTTGTAAAGGGATTACGCAGAGTCAGAGAGGGGAGGGCTACATTGGCTGCTGCTTGGACCTCCTGACCTGGAGGCAGTAGACTAGATGCTGAAGGTTGAGAGGCAGTGGGAGGCAGCCAGGTTTATGGGCACCCCAAGGGGTATACATTTAGCTTGGAGATGAGGAGACTGAGAGCTGAAACGGTGGCCATCTTTAAATGCCTGAAGGATTGCTACATGGGAGATGGAGCATGCTTGTTTTGTGTCGCTCCACAGGCCAGGACCCAAACCAATGGATTCAAATGACAACAAAGGAGATCCCGCCTAAACGGAAGACTTTTCTTATGGTAAGAGCCATTCGGCAGTGGAAAGCGATGGACCCTCCTGCGTTGGAGGTTTTAAAAGCGAGCTTGGCTGGCCATTTCTCATGGATGCTTTAGCTGTGGTTCCTACATTGCAGGGGGTTGGACTAGATGACCCTTGGGGCCCCATTCCAACTCTACAATTCTAAAGTGTGAAGCAATAGAGGTTAAAAATGAGGGACCCCCAGAGGTGGGCTCGGGTGCCAAATGCATCCCCCAAGGCCTCTTCCCTGAGCCCTTGGGACTGGGTCCATGGAAACAGCCTTTACCAGCTCTGCATTGCACTTTCCTTGAGTTCTTTTCTGGCCTCATTGGAACGTGTTCTTCATCCATGTTAGTGCCTCTTGCATGTCTGGATGGAAAACATTGCGCCTGAGAATGTTTGCCTGTACAGTCATACCTCGGGTTACAGATGCTTCAGGTGGCACATTTTCGGGTTGTGCACCGCACCGAACCCGGAAGTACCGGAAGAGGTTACTTCCAGGTTTCGGCGCTCACGCATGCGCAGAAAACTAAATCGCACTTTGCACATGTGCAGAAGCGTCAAATTGCAACCCACGCTTGTGCAGATGCGCCGCTGCAGGTTGCGAACATCCCTCCCGCACGGATCACGTTCGCAACCCACTGTATAGGCATCTACCTGTCTTGGGAAACACTTTGAGGGTGAAGTCAAGCTGTTGGAAGGTTGCAGCGCCTGCGGTGGCTGTAGAGACCAATGCTGGAGAGACATGTTTTGTTGCAGCTGGGGCAGAGGAAAGCATATGGTTGTGCTGCTGCAGATGCACCATGGCGTTTCTTCTTTCTGTGTTCCTCCCAGTGCTCGTTCCTCCTCTGGTCACTGCTATGGATGCAAGACCTGACTATGTCTCCAGGCACTGCAGTTATCTGCAATGGATTCCCACACGGCAGGGTGTCCAGTTCTGGGCACCACAGTTCAAGAAGGACACTGACAAACTGGAACGTGTCCAGAGGAGGGCAACCAAAATGGTCAAAGACCTGGAAACGATGCCTTATGAGGAACGGCTAAGGGAGCTGGGCATGTTTAGCCTGGAGAAGAGGAGGTTAAGGGGGGATATGATAGCCATGTTCAAATATATAAAAGGATGTCACATAGAGGAGGGAGAAAGGTTGTTTTCTGCTGCTCCAGAGAAGCGGACACGGAGCAATGGATCCAAACGACAAGAAAGAAGATTCCACCTAAACATTAGGAAGAACTTCCTGACAGTAAGAGCTGTTAGACAGTGGAATTTGCTGCCAAGGAGTGTGGTGGAGTCTCCTTCTTTGGAGGTCTTTGAGCAGAGGCTTGACAACCATATGTCAGGAGTGCTCTGATGGTGTCTCCTGCTTGGCAGGGGGTTGGACTCGATGGCCCTTGTGGTCTCTTCCAACTCTATGATTCTATGATTCTAGGGTTGATGATGTTGCCAGCCTTCACCTCACATTCGCAGACATATTTGTCACCAGTGCTTTCCCCCGGGGTACTCAGCTATACTCCACGATCATCATTTCATCAGCTATACTCCACGATCATCGCAATGATCACAAATCAAGGCTTGACACATCTCACTTAGCATATCATGAGTCTATCTCATCTATGAGTTTCACCTTTGAAGTTGAATTCCTGAAATAAACAAACTTTTCCACGATATTCTAATTTTTCGATTTTCACCTGTATTGCTTGTTGTTTGGGAATAAAATCTGTAATCTTCTCACTCACATGTGTTTGTATTGCTTCTGAATCTAATTTTAAAATAAACATCTTGCATTTGGCAAGACAAGCCCATCCTTGAGGGTTCTGCTACCTTTCATTCAGTGAACATGGCCATGCCAGCGTTGACGTCGTTGAGATAGAAGTGCCAGCATGCTTTGAATATGGACTTGGGACAGCACCCTTTTTTTGAGGCTCTGTCTTGCCATGTGATGCCCAAAATTTTCCTGACATAGCACATGTAGAAGGCAACGAGGCATCACTCCTGGCTGTGTGTGTATGTTTGTCTGCGTGCATATGTAGAAACAGGAAATCAGCCCTGAGTGCTCACTGGAAGGACAGATCGTGAAGCTGAGGCTCCAAGACTTTGGCCACCTCATGAGAAGAGAAGACTCCCTGGAAAAGTCCCTGATGTTGGGAAAGATGGAGGGCACAAGGAGAAGGGGACGACAGAGGATGAGATGGTTAGACATTGTTCTCGAAGCTACAAACATGAATCTGACCAAACTGCGGGAGGCAGTGGAAGACAGGAGTGCCTGGCATGCTCTGGTCCATGGGGTCACGAAGAGTCGGACACGACTGAACGACTAAACAACATATGTAGAAACTTCTGCGTCTTTTGTGGAATGAAGCCTGCTGTGATAAGGTAAGAGTTACAGCCACCATTGCTCTCCCTTCTTTTCACTTTGCCTTGGCCCTCAAGCGGCATGTGGGCCCTGGAAAGTTGCTCACGAGGGAGTATAGCCCTCATGCCGGAAAGTTTTCTCTGCTTCTAACCCACAGAATGGCCACAACTGGGCAAAGAAAACAGGAAACCAGGCTGCCAAAAGCACAGGGCAAACAACAACAACAAAAAAGCAGTGAATTTGCCACCCAGAATTGGGCCCCCGCCAGCTGCTTTTGAATAACCCCCTCATCCTGGTTTCTGAGCAAGCTACTGTTCTAAGCAACATCCACCAATGTACTATTTACTGGCATTTTTACTTGTGTTCCCATCAAGTTGCAGCAATGCCATGATATGCTCTCCATAAGGTGACCAGTTGGGTCTAACGCAGAGCATCCATGGCCAAAACCTTGCTCTTTAAGGAAGCCTTTCAGGTTGGCCAAGCCTGTGGCCATCTCTCAATATGCAGCTTTCCAGGGCTGCTTGGGGGATTTGGTGAAAGCAAATTCTTATAAGAACTGACCTGAATCCACCCTCACAGAACACAAAGATCAGGGTTCATTCTTTCTTGGTCTTATCACTTTCCTGAATTCTGTGGCGCAGTTTTCAGTTTAAAAACAACCGAGCAGCATCTTAAAGAACTATATTTTAAGATATAATATAAGAGCCCAAGGAGAACGTGCTGGATCAGGTCCAAACCCAGATGCTTGTGGGGAACCAGCAAGCAGGAGCTGAGCGCAAGAGCCTTCTTCTCCCCTGCTGTGGTTTCCAGCAACTGATGTTCAGAAGTACAGTGGTAGGTACCTCGGGTTAAGAACTTAATTCGTTCCGGAGGTCCGTTCTTAACCTGAAAGTGTTCTTAACCTGAGGTACCACTTTAGCTAATGGGGCCCCCCGCTGTCGCTGCGCGATTTCTGCTCTCATCCTGAAGCAAAGTTCTTAACCTGAGGTACTATTTCTGGGTTAGCAGAGTCTGTAACCTGAAGCGCCTGTAACCTGAAGCACCTGTAACCCAAGGTACCACTGTACAGGTGCCTCTGACCGTGGAGGCAGAGCACAGCCATTATGGCTAACAGCCATTGATATCCCTCCTCCATGAATTTTTCCCAATCCTCTTTTAAAGCCCTTTTAAAGACCATCACTACATCCTGCAGGAAGAAGAAGAGTTTGGATTTGATATCCCGCCTTTCACTCCCTTTAAGGAGTCTCAAAGCGGCTAACATTCTCCTTTTCCTTCCTCCCCCACAACAAACACTCTGTGAGGTGAGTGGGGCTGAGAGACTTCAGAGAAGTGTGACTGGCACAAGGTCACCCAGCAGCCGCATGTGGAGGAGCGGGGAAGCGAACCCGGTTCCCCAGATTACGAGTCCACCGCTCTTAACCACTACACCACACTGGCTCTCTCACACTGGTTCCACAGTATGCAATGCCCCAAGAAATCCTTTCTATTATCGGTCCTAGATGTCACGTATTCTAGTGTTAAGAGAGAGGGAGAGAAACATTCCTCTATCCACTTTCTCTATGATGTGCATAATTTTTTTAAAAAAACTTCTATCATGTTGCCTCTTACTCGCCTCTTCTGTAAGCTAAAAAAGTCCTCCCCCCCCATCCACTTGATCATTTTGGCTGCCCCTTTCTGAACCTTTCTGAGCTCTACAATTTAGAAATATGTTCAGAATGTGTTTAGAAATGTGCATTTAGGGAGAAATTATGCGTTGAAACACTAATTTAATATGGAGGTTTCACGTGAATTATTATTTATTGTCATGATTATTTGCAGGGAGGTGCAGTAATGAGACAGAACAGACACATGCAAAAGCAATGTGAGCCGGATATATATTGTTCATCCCTCATTATTTCCCCTTACTCCTTTTTCTGAGTATTATTGGTTTGGGAGTTCTGTTGAAATGACTATATATATATTTGCCCTGCATTAGTATGTTTTCTCAACCTGAGTTTGATTCTTATTGTGTTTGATCATTTTACAGTCGGCCACCTTGTTATTTATTTATTTATTTAAAACAAGTACCTATCACTATTTTAAAAAAAATCAATAATTTCTGTACGTTTAACAAACATTAAGAGAAACAAAGTCCAAACAAGCATCTATAAGCAAAGCAGGATATAGCACTTAAATAAAACAATAAAGTAAAAGAAAGATCATTCAAGGTACTGATTATGTTTCTTGCTTGCCTATTGGTTTGCACCACAGCCACTCTGGAAACAGAGAAAATGGGAAAAGTTGGGCCAATCAGGGTAGATCAGAGGTGACATGAGGTCACAGGCTAAGATTTGACCAGAACTGGAAAAGCTTGCAGGTATGACCAGCTTCCAGCCAATCAGAAGGCCAAGCTGGGAAGGCCAATCAGGGATGTCCTTCAAAATGGCAGAGACGGGGCAGGCTGACAGGCCTGCAGACGTGACAAAATCAAGTTCTAATTCATTCAGATATGAGCCAGCATCAGCTGTGCTGCTCCTCTAGCTGAAAATTCAGGTCAACAACCATCCCAGGCAGATCAGGTAAAAGTGTGCAGCAGCAATAGCCGAAAGAGAAAAGAAAAAGAAGAGGGAGAGGGAAAGCGAGAGGGAGAGGGAGAGGGAGAGGGAGAGGGAGAGGGAGAGGGAGAGGGAAAGGCCTGGCATGGGGGGGTCTGCAGGAGCCAGCTGGAGCTGGTTAGCAAAAGCAGTGGAGGAATCTCCTACGAGCACCTCGGCAGGAAACTTAAGCCAGGGACGGGGAGCAGAAGGAGGAGGCTGGGTTGCACAGAGCCTACATCTGCAAAAGTTAAAGCCTGACCAAACATTCCTGAAAGACAACTCACCTAAGAGGAGAAGCAGCGGTGGCCGTCAGAGACCCCCATGCCATGGCACCCTGGACAGCTCTGAAGCCGAGCAGCGGGAGGGGGTGACTTCATCGGGCGCTGGAATGGAATTTGGTACCTGGCGCCGGAATGCCGTTTGAGCCAGGAAAGGTGGAAAGCCGCCCAGGGTAGGCAGCGAAGGGGCTGCCGGTACTCTCCTTGCTGTAAGGGGGAGCGCAGCCCAGAAGCAGCCTCCAGGCAGAGAGGCTCCCCAAGTGAATCTGCCTGCCGTCAGTTCAGGTGGAAGTCAGGGAGTGACTGAGGAAGCTCTGGCAAGGCTAGAAAGACCTGTCTGCATGCCAAGCCAGGAGAACAGCAAGGGAGCACAGAACTTTGCAGATGAACCTCATTTCTCCTCAAAAGTGAACACGGCCAATGAAAGACCGGTTCCCTCATCACCTGACACTCCAGTGCTGTGCAGCCCATTGGCAGGGAGATTTTGACACCTCCTGGTTCCCCGAAAGGGGTGGTGTTTTTCTGCCAGAGTGAGGTGGAACTGGATTTACCTGTCCCTTCCCTGCTTTGCATCTGCCAAAGAACTCTCATTATCTTAATGAGCTCAGGTGTTTCCCATCCAGCTATCATCTAAGCAGCTTTAATTGCAGTTTTATCCAGAGCAAACCGCAAGAAAGGGAGAAGGAAGTTCGCAAACTAGCGATGGGCCCCTTGCAAGGAATTCTCTGGCTGTACGTTATCTTTGAAAACCGAGCTGTGAGGAGGAGGCGGGGAAGGAGGCCACAGATATTCCTCTTCTCGTTCTCCTGCCTCCTCCCACTGTCAAATTTTAGACTGTAGGTCTCTTGGAGCTGGGACCTGAGTTTATATGTTCATATAACTACAAAGCACCTTGTCCATTGCTGGGGGCTAAGAATGGACTAAGAAGTAGAGAAGGAAAGCACACAGTGGCTTCTGTCATGGGCCGGGGTCCAGGGAATGCCAGGAGACCGCACCCATTGCCTCTGAGGGAAAGCAAGAGAATGCCCACCTGGCCCAATACATCAGAAGCTGCAGGGAGCTCCTTGCCAGAAAGGACACTTGGCGTCAACTGCCAACTGTCCTGGGGCTGCAGAAGTAAAGGACATAAGAACATATGAAGATCCTACTAGATCAGGCCAACGACCTATGTAGTCCAGCAACCTGTACTCTTGGTTTTTTCACCTACCTCGTAGCAACTTGTCACAACTTTCTGGTATTGGTGGTTAGGCATTGGAAAATGTGTACTGTGCTGGAGGATTGGGTATGGCCATCATCTACCCCTCCTCTTTTGGGTATTCCATTACAGGAACCGGGTGGTCATGGATCCTGCTGGTGGCTAGGGCCATGGCACGGCCACCGGTGATGTCATGGGGAAGCTTCCAGTTGTATTTGCATCAACAAGCTCCTCCCACTGGTTGTCAACCCTGAAATGACTCCCTGCTGAGTCGGGTGGAGTCATGTATTGCTGTTTTATCCAATGCCTAAGCCAATACTACTCACATGCTGTAAATAATAAAGTTGTGGTTTGCCCATTAACCAAAAATAATGTGTCTTTGAGTCTTATTATAATCCTATGCAGGTTGCGGGTCCTCGACTCACAATCTGTTCTCATGGCGGCCAAGCAGATTCTCCAATGGGAAACTCACAAGCAAGACCTGAACACAAGAGCAACACTCCCCTCCTGTTGTTGTTGTTGTTTAGTCGTTCAGTCGTGTCCGACTCTTCGTGACCCCATGGACCAGAGCACGCCAGGCACTCCTGTCTTCCACTGCCACCCGCAGTTTGGTCAGGTTCATGTTTGTAGCTTCGAGAACACTGTCTAACCATCTCATCCTCTGTCGTCCCCTTCTCCTTGTGCCCTCCATCTTTCCCAACATCAGGGTCTTTTCCTGTGAGTCTTCTCTTCTCATGAGATGGCCAAAGTCTTGGAGCCTCAGCTTCACGATCTGTCCTTCCAGTGAGCACTCAGGGCTGATTTCCTTAAGAATGGATGCGTTTGATCTTCTTGCAATCCTTGTCCTCCGCTCTTCCCCAGTAGCATGTTGGATGCCTTCCAACCTGAGGGGCTCATCTTCCAGCATCATATCTTTTATATGCCTGTTGTCTTTGTCCATGGAGTTTTCTTGGCAGGGATACTGGAGTGGCTTGCCGGTTCCTGCTCCAGGTGGATCACGTTTGGTCAAAACTCTCCACTATGACCTGTTCATCTTGGGTGCCCTGCTCGGCATAGTTCATAGCTTCTCTGAGTTCTTCAAGCCCCTTCGCCACGGCAAGGCAGTGATCCATGAAGGGGCTCCCCTCCTGTAGTTTCTAGCAACTAGTATTCAGAAGCATTTCCTGCCTTCGACTATGGAAGCAGAGCAGAGCTAGTAGACACCAATCGCCTTGTCCTCCATGGATATTTCCAATCCTATATATATATGCATGAAATCCATGTTGGTGACCATCACTGCCATCTATGGGATGTGAGTTTGATGTGCTGCGTGAAGAAACACTTTTTTTCTTTAATCCACCCTGAATCTTATGAGAGAGGGAGAAAAGCTGTCCTCTAGCCACTTTTTCCATAGATGCATCATTTTCTAAACTTCTGTCATGCCACCTCTTTCTCACAAAATCTCCACACTAAAAAGTCCCAAACATTGTAGCCTTTCTTCAGCGGGGCCACGCCATTATGATCTCATCCACCAGCCAGAGGAAAACAGAGCTATTCAAGCCAGGAAACCAGCATTGGAAGATCTGCCTGGCCCCAACGGGGCATCAATGGCCCCTTGCGGATCCCCACTTGCTTCTAGCCACGAAGTCCAATTTCTCCTGCTTCTCTCCCTTTCCACCCCACTCTCTTTTCCTTGAGTGAGGTCAACCTCTCCTTCTCCCTCTATCTGGGAGCCGCTTTGGAAGACCACAAACTGTCTGAAAAGTGGGATAAAAATATAACAAACAAGGGAAGAAAGCTTCTTCTTTGGCAATCACTTGTAGCCGAGTAAGATTGTTTTCTATAAACACAGTTTTAACAATGAGAGCGTAGGTGACTGTGGAGGCCAATTCTGGACCCACACGTTCTTCCACAGTGGGGACATTGGTTTCTGGGCGGGAGTTGATCACAGTGTGGATTTGCCAAGCATGCCTTCCTCTTAGCATGTTTTCCCCTTGCGTCCTGAGTTCGAGTGTCTTCTGAGCCCATGACACCTTTGGTAAAGGCTGCTCTCCAATACTGGAGGAAGGGGGTGCGGGTGGGTACGGGCACCATGGGCAGCAGAGCACCCTAGGGCAGCCCAGCCACCACCTTCCTCTCAGCCGCGGCTGCCCTCTAGAGGGCTCAGCGCTGCCAGAAAATGTTAGATGCTTCCTACACAGGAGGGTGCATTTATTCGGACGGTGTGCCCTGCCCACTTGGATGCTCTGACCATTTCATGTGGGTGTGCATGTACCCCCCCCCTCCCACCCCAAGTTCCGGCGGGGGTTGCTATGCCGGTGGAAGGCAGAGAAGGATACACCTGCAGTTCTTGCCATCCAAATATCTTCTAGGGATTGCAGAAGTTCCCAATTGCCCAGTCTTGGGTTTGAAAGTGGAACCAAAACATTTAAGAATTTCCCATTATTCCATTATTCCAGAGTGCAGGACATACGATACGATAATCTTTATTGTCATTGTCCCATACAGGACAACGAAATTGAAAATTCTACACCAGACATTCAAAAACCAACAAGCCTGCTATCCGAGCTATCCCAGCCTGGTTAGCCCCCTAAAAACTCTGATACCCCATAATTAAATATAATATGCTCCCACAGAGACTACCTTACATTGCGTTTAAAACCAAAATCGCATTTGGATAGAAACTGTTTCTCAGGCAGCTAGTCCTAGTCTTTATAACCCTGTACCTTCTTCCAGAAGCTGAAAGAGATCATTTCCGGGGTGCGCACTATCCTGCGCTAGCTCTGCAGCTTTCTTATGGCACCTGGAAGCATAGATTTGATCCAAGGTGAGAAGAGTGCACCCAATTATTCTCTCCGCAGTCTTTACAACCCTGGACAGCATTGTTTTTCCCCTGACCGTGCAGCTCCCAAACCACACACAGAGACCATAAGTTAATACTCTCAACAGTACAATGGTAAAATGCCATCAACAGGTCCTTTGAGAAATTATTTTTCCAGAGGATTCTCAGAAAGTATAACCTCTGCTGTGCCTTCTTCATCAGGTCTTTACTGTTTTCTAACCAGGTTAGGTCATCTCTCAACTCCACCAGGGCCGTCTTACCCATAGAGGCTAGTGGCGTGGGGCACCAGGGCGCCAAGTTCTGGAGGGCGCCAGGGAAGAAGCGGAGTCTGGGCGCGGCACCTCCTGGCATTAGCTCGCCGCCCTTGCCTGCTTCCGCCCATGCCGCGCTGAAGCAGCGCCGCGCCCAGAGCCTCCGTCTGCCATGGCCACTGCGGCACGAAGCGGCCAGCTGAGCTGGGAGGCGCCGTGTCCAGCCTCCACCTCTTCCCCGCTGGAGGAGCCGCCCTACAGGCGCTGCCTGCCTCCTCCAGCCCCACAGGCAGTGCCGTCCTCCCTAAAAAAAGTCTGGGAAATAGGGTGGGGGTGCACCGGAGGGAGCTTTGCATCACTGTGCCAGATATGCTTAAGATGGCCCTGCAGGACATGTGCAGTTTGACAGAGAACTGCAACTCCCCGACGCCTCTTGCATTACAGTCACACTCACCAGTGTGCATTGATCTAAACAAACAACAGAAAACACTGCAAGAAGCTGTTTTTTAATGTGACAGAATCAAGAGCCCTTTTCTGCAGTTTAATGCAGACTGATGAAAAACAAATCCACCAAAAAGCAAGCTTATTATTTGTTTGTTGCATTTACACAGTTTTTCTTCAAGGAGCTCAAGGTGGCATACATGCTTCTCCCTCATTTACTCCCTACAACAACCCTGTGAGGTAGGCAAGGCTGAGAGGCAATGACTGGGCCAAAGTCACATCCTGTAAGCTTCATGGCAAAGTGGGGTTTTGAACCCTCGTCTCCCAGGTCCTTGTTTAGCACTCTAGCCACAGCCCCACACTGGCTGCCTCTTAGTGTGACTGTACATGCAGTTCATATGACTGTGTTGATTGCATTAGGTTCTTTCTGTGCAGTGTCTCAACAATAGTCCAAACAGGAAGAAAAATATCCTGGAAAAAAGTGACTGGAAAAAGTGGAGTGCCACAGGGTTCTTCAACATCTTTATAAATGCCTTGGATGAAGGAATTGAGGGGGTGCTCCTCAAATTTGCAGATGGCACCAAATTGGGATGGGTAGCTCAACATCAAGGGGCCTGGCCCCTGCCAGCAAATATTGAGGGGTCCGAAGACCCCTCCACCCTGGTATGCCTGCTCTAGGTGAAGGATTTCTTCACAAGTGTACACAGCCTTTACATATAATGATGCTCCCCCTTCCTTTCTGTTTGGTTTTTTCCTTTTGAATATTTTATACCCTTCAATTCCTACATTCCAGTCATGGGTCTCATCCCATGATGTTTCAGTAATGCCCACCAGGTCATATTTGCTATCCTGTATTAAAAGCTCCAATTCGTCTTGCTTGGTTCCCATACTCTGTGCATTTGTGTAGAGACACAAATCAGAAGTGCAACAGGAATGACGGGGACGCAAATTCATGGTGCAACAGGAAAGACAAGGGGGGTGCAAATCAGTGGCAGAACAGGAAATATAGGGGGACGCAAATCAGTGGGGCAACAGGAAACGGGGGACGCAAATTCATGTTTGTCCCTTTTCTCTTGAACGGGTCATACCCCTCAATTCCTACATTCCGGTCATGGGTCTCATACCACAATATTTCAGTAATGCCTACCAGGCACTGGCAAAGGAACAGGGGGCGGGGGGAGCGAACCGCTCCCGTCACCATCGGGGAGGGGGGTATCATCGCGGCCACCCCCGGATACGCGTCGTGCACCCCCCACCATGCCAGGCATCACACCCCCACGGGTAACGTGCCACGCCCTCAGGATGCACACCACGCTCCCGTGGGCTGCATGCCACGCCCCCAGGACGCACACCATACCCCTGCAGGTGACATTCCACCCCCCCAGGATGCGCACCAGCCCCACCCCCACCTGCTCTCCGCCCCCGGTGCTGGAGCATGCAGCTTTGCCACTGCTACCAGGTCATATCTGCCATCCTGAATTAAAAGCTGCAGTTGGTCTGGCTTGGTTCCCATACTCTGTGCATTTGTGTAGAGACAACTGAAACCACGAGTCCTTCCCCCCAGCTGCTTCCTTCTTGTACTTTCTTGCCCTTTAGCAGGTTTCTGGAACATCCCCTCAGCTTGCTGAGCATCAATGTAGCTATTATCCCCAGTTCCATGTCTTCTTCTGTCATCTGTAATGTTGTCTCCTTCCCCCTAAAGTTCTAGTTTAAAGCCGTCCTGACCACCTTCACGAGACTCTTAGCAAACACATTCTTGCCACCCGCTGTGAGGTGCAGCCCATCTCTTGCCAAAAGTCCTTCCTCAAGGAAGCGGGGACCATGATCGAAGGAACAAAACCCTTCCTGACAACACTACCTGCACAGCCAGTGGTTTACCTCCAGGATTTCCCTCTCTCTTCCTGGGCCACGACCTTCAACAGGAAGGAGTGATGAAAAGACCACCTGTGCCCCAAGGCTCTTCAGCTCCATGCCCAGAGTCCCATAGTCCCTTGCTATACGTTAAAGTCTGTGTGTGGCAGTATCATTTGTACCCGCATGAGTCTGAAGGAAGTGGGAGTGGTCAGTGGGCTTGAGAACACTTGGCAACTTCTCCATCACATCATTTGCACCTGGAAGACAGCACACCTCCCAGGACATCCTGTTTCCTCCGCACACTGCTGCCTCTCTTCCCCTCAGTTGGGAGATGCCTATCACCACCACTCGTCTCCTCCTCCTCTGGGGAGGGCAGGAATCGTTCTATGTGCTGTGCCTTCCAAAGCCTGCTTGGAGTGCTCTAAGTCTGCACCTGCTGCTCTTGAGTCTTCCCCTCTTGTCTCCTGGAGCTTATTTTGATATCGTGGGGGTAAGTTACAAAGGCAGGAACCTTATGGCTCGAGTATTTCCTTCTCCTTCCTTGTTGAAAGGATAAAATGGGGAGGAGGAGAAGTATCTATGCCACCCTGAGCACCTTGGAGGAAAGGCAGGATAGAAAAGTCAAAAAGAAGCAAATAGGTAACAAAACCAAGTAACCACACTCAGTCTTGTGGACGGCAGAATTTACACTCAACTTAGGCTGAGCACACTGAGGACTAGCACAAACAATTCTGGATTGGGAGAAAACCTGAATTTTTGCGCTACAGACAGATTGTTGTTATTCAGTTTCTATCCTGGTCTTCCTCTTGCAGTGTATGCAGTGTGTAACTGTATCTGGAATGTTTTAACCAGTGCTAAGAAACGAGGTGCCGGAACTCACCATGAACACCTCCCTTTTTCTCCTATAATAGCAATGGTACCCTCTGGAACTTTGTCCTGGTAAGTTCCAGCTGAAATAAAGCCCTGGTTTTAACTATTTTTGGAATGGTGGGTTTTCAAAAACCATTTTCCTGCGGATGTGTTTGCTGCCATGGGCTCTTTAGGGAAGATGGTGGGGGATATAAATCCAATAAATTAATATATGTACCCCTCCTCCCTTTTCCTTTTCATAAAAGGTCAAGCTCCAACAGCACGGGGAAGGCTTTCCTTTTATGTCCACATTTAAACCAGGCTCCATACACGATCCCTTAGACGACTCAACAGCCCTGCTCTCCTCTTTTGCCTCCGGCACCCATATTCTGCTCATCAGATTTGTGTTTCTTGGTTGCCATCTCATCAGCATCCTTTGAGGAAGGCAGAGCTGAGCCCGCACAGCTCCAAGTGAAATTAAGCAATTGCATCGCTAGAGGGCACTAACGCTTCTTCAGCAACTCATTCAAGAAGGAATGGGGGGAGAGAAAACACCTGTGCTAGGGCTAAGATGTAGGCCTGGGGTGTGTGATCTACAGGAACACACAGGCACACCCAGAGTGAAATTTCACTAGCATTATAAGCACTCATTTTGCTATCTCCCATAACAATCCCCACCCAAGAAGGAACTTTCAAAATTTGTCCATCGTTCTGCTTCAGTTGAAAGTTGGTGGCAACTTCAGGCAACGTCAGTACTAATGGGATGACTAACGAGGCATCAGCCAATCGAACTCTTCATTATGGTCAATGGTCAGTGTTCAAGGCTATCCAAGCAATGTCGAGAGACAAGGGGGAAGCTACCCAACGCAGCATCCCGAAAAGAAAAGAAAACAGTACGCTTGTAATCCTGAAGAATGTTTGAAAATGTGTAAGAAATGCTTGCCGAAATCTTAGCTCATATCCTGTGTAGAAGAGGGGATTTTAGTAGATGCAGGTTCTCTTATTCACTGTGTGGGGATCTACACATGCTGATATCCCCTCTTTTCTACGCAAGAGTCAACTCATCCCACCTGTGGACTTCCTACATTTCAAATCAAATCTGGACTTATGAAGCAGCCTTAGATGAGGTCTGGCTATTTGTCTATCTAAGCCAGTATTGTCTTGTCTACTCTGACTGTCAGTAGGGCTTCAGGCCTACTACCTAATTTTACTTTATTTTTAAGAAAAACCTGAGGATGTCGGGGATTGAACTTGGGACATTCTACATTCAAAGCTAACGCTCCTTCGCTGAGTTTGGTTGCTCCACATCGCCACCAGCCCATTTGGGTTCTTCCCCTCCAGACATTACACCATCCACCCCCAAACCCTCTCAGTAATAATGACTCTCCCTTTCAGACTTTTAGCACCCCCAAATGTCAAGTCTTAATGGTATGGTCTGTTATGTAAATGAACATGAGCCACAATTGCACCAGAGACCTCATTCATCTTGCTAATGAAGCACCCTCAGCACAACATCTGTTTCCCCCTTGCAACAGGCGGGAAAATGTTTTCAAAAAGAGCTGCTTCTGTTTTTTAAGAGAGTTTCTTCTTGCTCTACAATTATGTGATTCTAATTCTCTCAATGAGCAACACTTCTACTAGCTGTTATTTATCTATCTGCTGCCCTGCGTGAACTCCCAGAACTGTCATCGCCGTCAGGCTTGACAGCAAGAAACCAGACCGGGAATTAAACTGCTCAAAGGGTCTTGTTTGGCTTTTGTTGCTACAAAGTCGGCAGACCCCTCCCCGCAAACCGTTTCCATGGATTATCTGCTTCTAGAGGGCTGCCATTTTATTCCCAGAGCAGAGGCTTACTGTTCCCATTGTGCAACCTAGTGATAGAACATGGTCATCAGGACTAGCAAGGCAAATGCAGAGAGGATTCCGCATGGGTGTAGCCAGGATTTTTTAGGGGAGGGCAGGCCTTTTGTTGGGGGGGCAGGTCTTTTGTTAGGGGGGCAGAACCTCAGTTTGCTATATATTTTAATTTATTATGATTTATTTAGGGGGGCAGCTGCCCCTCCTTGGCTACACCCATGGGTCCTGATAGGATTTGCACCCTAGGCATGCTCCAGTTTCAGAACCCAAGAAATCCACACACACAACACAGTGATTAGTACAATGGAAGATTATAGAGGTCTTGTCCTGTACTGAAATTATATCCTCAGATCCAGAAATATTAGCCTCTGATCTCAGATAGTTGCAGGTTGTGTGGTGTTGTGATGGCACTTTGGACATGCTCAGAGGCATGGCAACATTCTCAGCTGTCACTTCAATGGTGGCTGGTGCTTATTGGGACTGTTAGGGTGAAAGGCAATAAACCAACAGCAGGTGGCGCCAGAGCCAATGAATGACGGAATTCAGTAATTCTGGTTTTGTACCCCATCCTCCTCATCTACAAGTGCAAAACTGAGATGGAAGAGGAGGAGGAAACCGGAAGACAAGCCAACCCCCTGGACAGGATGTAGGTAAGTAGGAAGGTAGGCTGGTAGGGGCTGACTAAGGGCAGAATGGGGTTGGCGGGGGCAAGGCCCCAGTCATCCTCATGGACCAGCCTTCGTTGGTGGTTAAACCTGAACTCAAACAGGGCTCCTGCTTTTAGCTCTCCAGGGGGTCCTTTTTTACACAATTATCTCAGACTGAAGGACAGCTTTAAAAGAGGGGCCACTGCCATCATCCATGAACGAGCGTCTCCACCCCCATCGTTCTGCCTGGACACTGAGGTCCAGCTCCAAGGGCCTTCTGGCGGTTCCCTCATTACGAGAAGTGAGGTTACAGGGAACCAAGCAGAGGGCCTTCTCAGTGGTGGCGCCCACCCTGTGGAACGCCCTCCCTTCAGATGTGAAGGAAATAAGCAGCCATCTTATCTCTAAAAGACACCTGAAGGCAGCCCTGTTTAGGGAAGTGTTTAATATTTAATGCTGTATTGTTTTTAAAACTCGATTGGGAGCCGCCCAGAGTGGCTGGGGAAACTGAGCCAGACGGGCAGGGTACAAATAATAAATCATTATTATTACTATTATATAAAATGCCAAAAAGGAGGGAGCTACATGGGCCTCCAAAGGAAATCTATAGAATTGTAGAGTTGGAAAGGGCTTCATGGAACCCCTTGCAATCAAAAGAATCCTTGAGAGAGGAACTTCCAGCCTCTGCTTAAAAACCTCCAATGAAGGAGAGTCCAACACCTTCTGAATTAGTCCATTCCACCACTGAACGGCTCTTACCCTCAGAAATGTCTTCCTAATGTTTAGTCGGAAACTCCTTCCTTGTAATTTGTATCTATTGGGTCCTCCCTTCCAGAGCAGGAGAAAACTACCTTGCATCATCTTCCATGTGAAGAGCCAGTGTGGTGTAGTGGTTAAGAGTGGTGGACTCGTAATCTGGGGAACCGGGTTCACGTCTCCGCTCCTCCACATGCAGCTGCTGGGTGACCTTGGGCCAGTCACACTTCTTTGAAGTCTCTCAGCCCCACTCACCTCACAGAGTGTTTGTTGTGGGGGAGGAAAGGAAAGGAGAATGTGAGCCGCTTTGAGATTCCTTAAAGGGAGTGAAAGGCGGGATAGCAAATCCAAACTTCTTCTTCTTCTTCTTCTGAAGGTCGTTTGGGTATATCCTGTCTCCTCTCAGTCTTCACTTCTCCAAGCTACACATACCCAGCTCCTTCAGCCACTCCTCATAAGGCCTGGTTGCCAGACCGGTCGCCCTCCTCTGCACACTTCCCAGCTTGTCAATATCCTTCTAAGATGGTGGTGTCCAGAACTGAAGGACAGCTTTAAAAGAGAGGCTGCCACTTTCTTCCCCTTCCTTCCCCTCTATGGCAGGAGGGGAGGAGCCAGCTGCTGAGGCTGCACCACTCTCGGCTCTGGGCTTGCCCCCCCTTTTTTTACATTGGGGGCCTGGACCCCCTCCCCCAAAAGGGTTGGGTCCCATGGAGTTGGCACTCCTGAACAGGAATATTTCTGTACTTCCCTTGACCTGGACTCTACCCATGCCCCCTTGGTCATTTCTGATATTTTTGTGTTATGTTTACGGATGGCGCTGTGGGTTAAACCACAGAGCCTAGGGCTTGCCAATCAGAAGGTCGGCGGTTCGAATCCCTACAATGAGGTGAGCTCCCGTTGCTCGGTCCCTGCTCCTGCCAACCTAGCAGTTCAAAAGCATGTCAAAGTGCAAGTAGATCAATAGGTACCGCTCCAGCGGGAAGGTAAATGGCGTTTCCGTGTGCTGCTCTGGTTCGCCAGAAGCAGCTTAGTCATGCTGGCCACATGACCCAGAAGCTGTACACCAGCTCCCTCGGCCAGTAAAGAGAGATGAGCAACCCCAGAGTCGGCCACAACTGGACCTAATAGTCAGGGGTCCCCTTTACCATTTACCTATGTTGTTGTTTAGTCGTTTAGTCGTGTCCGACTCTTTGTGACCCCCTGGACCAGAGCACGCCAGGCACTCCTGTCTTCCACTGCCTCCCGCAATTTGGTCAAACTCATGCTGGTATCTTCGAGAACACTGTCCAACCATCTTGTCCTCTGTCGTCCCCTTCTCCTTGCGCCCTCAATCTTTCCCAACATCAGGGTCTTTTCCAGGGAGTCTTCTCTTCTCATGAGGTGGCCAAAGTCTTGGAGCCTCAGCTTCAGGATCTGTCCTTCCAGTGAGCACTCAAGGCTGATTTCCTTCAGAATGGACAGGTTTGATCTTCTTGCAGTCCATGGGACTCTCCAGAGTCTCCTCCAGCACCAGAATTCAAAAGCACCAATTCTTCGGCGATCAGCCTTCTTTATGGTCCAGCTCTCACTTCCATACATCACTACTGGGAAAACCATAGCTTTAACTATACGGTGTCTCTATGCATCACAGTGGGTTGGATTTGATAACCAACTCTACAATTCTGTGATGGAATAAAAGAAAACTAAATAGCAGAAAGGCTGCTTGCTGGTTTCCACGAGCTTTGAGAGGGTGCACCTGCCCCCATTGGGAGGCGGCAGAGAAACAGTTCCAAGCCCTGCACCAGCCTCTTGGAGAATGACAAATGGGTCTAATTTTAAACCTCCCCAGAGCTGCCTCCGTCTTTGTCAGAGAGCCACGTGGCAGGGAGTAGATGAAGCTGGCTCTTCTCCTCCACTCCATCATCCCGTTCAACTGAGGTGCAGGAGAGCTGTCTCTTTGTCTGCTCCCCACCACCACCCTCTGAAACCGAGCTCAAATTTTCATCTCACTCTGATATATTTTTAAATTCATCTTTCAACTTTGCCCCAGAGAGGCAGAAAGAAGAAGAAGAAGAAGAAGAAGAAGAAGAAGAAGAAGAAGAAGAAGAAGAAGAAGGGAGTAGGCATGGGCTGTCGACAAGCAGTGAATTTGTTCACCCAGCGCTGCATCAAGATAAATATCATACTCATTTTATTGGTGGAGTTTAATAAATAAGTCATTTTGGGAAGAAAAGAAACTCCGGGGGTTTTGAATACTCAGGAGGAGGGGGGCAGAGAGAGAGGAAGCATGTCTGTTTACAGCAAAGTCACCGCAAAATAGGTTTTGAGTGGGAGGGCTTCTCATACCAGCATTATTATTATTTTTTGAAAGAAAGAAAAAGGTTTATATATTCCCCTCTCAAACATAATATTCGGTTACACTATAACAGGGTGAAAAATCTTCACAATCTTTCTGCCTGCTTGGCCTCTTCCCTGCTCATCAAACCAGTTCCTCCCTGGGAAGACCTACGTTTTGCTGCTTTCAACCTCATTTATCTAAGGGAGGGGTGGGAAGCCCCAGGGCTGTGGAACAAAGATAGCCCCCCAGGCATGTCCATGTGGCCTGCAGATCTCTCACTAGGCCTCACACCCCACTCTGGACATAGCCCCCACTGCTGGGTATGCCTAGAGCTGGGGTAAGCAAACTTTTTCAGCAGGGGGCCGGTCCACTGTCCCTCAGACTTGGGGGGGGGGGGCGTGTGGAAGGAAGCAATTCCTATGCCCCACAAATAACCCAGAGAGGTTTTTAAATAAAAGGACACATTCTCCTCATGTAAAAACACGCTGATTCTCGGACCATACTTAGCATGGACTTAGCAGGCGATGGGGCCAGATCCGGCCCCCAGGCCTTAGTTTGTCTACTCATGGCCTAGAGCAGCCTTTCTCAACCTGTGGGTCCCCAGATATCCCCCTCGGACATTCTGCATGCCAAGCAGACACTCTCTCTGATCCTCTAGGCCAGCGGTTCTCAAGCTGTGGGTCCCCAGATGTTGTTGGACTACAACTCCCATCATCCCTCAGCTCTGACCTTGCTAGCTAGGGGTGATGAGAGTTTTAGTTCAACAACATCTGGGGACCCACAGGTGGAGAAAGGCTGGCCTAGAGGATCAGAGAGAGTGTCTGCTTGGCATGCAGAATGTCCGAGGTTCAGTCTCTGGTGGCATATCAGGTTAACAAGGATAAGAGGTAGCAGGCATCCCTTCTCTGGCTGGGACTGCCCCAGATTGCTAGTAAGGTAAAGGTCAAGGGACCCCTGACCATTAGGTCCAGTCGTGGCCGACTCTGGGGTTGCGGCGCTCATCTCGTTTTATTGTCCAAGGGACAACTTCCAGGTCATGTGGCCAGCATGACTAAGCCGCTTCTGGTGAACCAGAGCAGCACACGGAAACGCCGTTTACCTTCCCGCCAGAGTGGTACCTATTTATCTACTTGCACTTTGACGTGTTTTCGAACTGCTAGAATGGCAGGAGCAGGGACTGAGCAATGGGAGCTCACCCCGTCGCGGGGGTTCAAACCGCCGACCTTCTGATCGGCAAGTCCTAGGCTCTGTAGTTCAACCCACAGCGCCACCCGCATCCCTAGTACCGTAGGCCTAATAGAAAAGGTAGCTTACTCCGCTTCCCTAAAAAGGAGATAAAGCAGAGAAGCAGGTGAAGAGCAATTTTGAGAGGGAGATGAAAGCCAGAGGGAAGGCAGAAGCAGGCTAGGGCATTTGTAGATAATTACAGGTTTGGGGGTACAGAGACAAGTTTGCATATTCTAACTGCATATGTATAGATGCCTTTGGGCAAATTAAGATGGCAGGTAGTTTTTTTGGGGGGGGCTGCGGGTCGGGGTGTCTCACCAGCAGGGCCCTTCACTGTGCCCTGCAAAACACAAGCGGAAATACATTCTTTGAAGTTCAAAAAGTGAGTAGTGGAAGAAGCAGGAGATGAAGGGACCTGGTGCAAAAAGTTCAGGCCACCTGCTAGCAGTGCCTCTCAGGCAGAGCGGCTGGAAGCAGTGTGGATAGGGCCATGGAAAAGCCTTTAAGGCTGGGGGTGGAGCTGAGAAGAACCAGTTGGGAAAGGCAGGGGAGCAGAGCCCACCCAGCTACCCATGTTGGGTGCTTCACTGCACCAGCTCAAGTGCAAGTGTGGTGTTATGGTTAGAGTGTTGGACTGAGACGAGGGAAACCAGGGTTTGAATCCCTGCTCAGTTCACTGGGTGAGACACAGGGCCAACCATGCCTGGCCTACCTCAAAGGAGAGGGAGAAAAACCATGTATGCCAGCCTGAGAACCCTGGTGGTATACAGATAAAATGAATGAATGAATGAATGAATATAGGCTAGTCTGTGCATGCAGCAGATGTTGAAGTCATTAGCATTGCTCATGCAAGCTCTAATAAAAAAACAAAAACAGGCCAAACTTTCATCTCACCCAAGAAGCCACAGGCCACCTCCACGGAATGCACTTAAACGTTACACTGCCACTTTAAACTTTAAACAGTGAGGGTTTCCCCCAAAGAATTCTGGGAGTTGTAGTTTGTTAAGGGAGCTGAGTGTTGTTAGGTGCCCCCTCTAAGAGCTACAATTTCCAGTGTTCCTTGTGAAGAGGGGTTGATTGTTAAACCACTCTGGGAGGAGAATGAAGGGGGTGTCTCAGCACCCTTAATAAACTACAGCTCCCAGAATTCTTTGGGGGAAGCTACAAGTGTCTTCAGTGGTGTGAACGTGGCCACAAATCCTCCCAGTGGAACCAGTTCCACGCCTTCAGTTGCCCCACATCAAGGAACCCCAGAGTAATCAAGCCACATCTGTACACATGGAGGAAGGCAGCCAGAGTTCATCCACAGGAAGGGGAAGGCTATGAAATAAAATCAGGGAAGGGCAGTGTCCACTCACAGCAGGGGAGGCTGGAGCAAGGGGGAGCAAGAGCCCGGCTGAGCTCAGGAGGCTGCTTGCTTTTCTGCAGCCATTTATTTTATTTATTCGTTTTATGTAAGGGATTGTATATAATGCCCCTCTTAAGGCATGCCAGAGCGGTTTGCCGCATAGAGTTCAACAAAAATAAAAACAATTGGAATCCATCAGCACACTGCACAATTAAAATAGCAGTTGAAAAGAAAAGAAAAACCACTAAGTGGAAACTTTCAGTGTTTAAAGATAGCATCCATCCACCACTTAAAATACAAATCACTGACATGCATAAGAGAAGGTGTCTGTCCTAAACTGATCCCTGAAAGATAATAAAGCAGGTACCAGATGTGCCACAATTTGATGCAGCCACAGATGAGAGCTCAGTTGTTATAGGATCTCTGCGAACACTCTGAGCCTCAGTGGAAGGTCTTGGCCTCTGGGTGTGTTGACAGAGAAGATGTTCCTGAAGGGAATTTGAAGGTCTAAGCCAGCATCTTGAGTTGGGCTTAGAAGCACACTGTGGAACCAGAGTAGATCCTTTGCAGACTGGTGAGATATATTGCCAATGAACTACAGTTATAGCATCCTCTGAACAACCTTCAAGGGCAGCCCCTTATTTGATGTACTGCAGTAACCTAGATGGCATGTTTCCAGCGTGTGACTCAGCATTTCTGGACTATCATTGTCCAGAAGAGGCTGTAGCTGGTGAAGACACCTATCCAGGTTAGAAAGCACTCTGCGCTACTGGGGAGTCAGGCGTCTCAAGTGATAAAGCCAGATCAAGCAGTATTCCCAAACACTGAACTTTCCAAGGGAGTTCAGCCCTATCCAAACAGATTTAATCCTGCCCCTCCTTCCTGGATTAGGGGACCACCCATCACAGCACCTCCATTTCACCAGGAGTCAGTTTCAGTTTATTGGCCCTCATCCAGCCCATTAGCAAGCTCAGACAACAATCCAGCTCTTCATGGGAATGCAAAACAGCACGGGGGACAAGACGGAAGGCAGTGGAACCCGGTCACACAAATGCCAGGCCATGCAGGCAGGAGTGGAACCACTAGGTAAAGGTAAAGGGACCACTGACCATTAGGTCCAGTCGTGGCCGACGCTGGGGTTGCAGCGCTCATCTTGCTCTATAGGCCGAGGGAACCGGTGTTTGTCCGCAGACAGCTTCCGGGTCATGTGGCCAGCATGACTAAGTCGCTTCTGGCAAACCAGAGCAGTGCACGGAAACACTGTTTACCTTCCTGCCAGAGCGGGGTACCTATTTATCTACTTGCACTTTGTCGTGCTTTTGAACTGCTAGGTGGTTAGGAGCAGGGAGCGAGCAATGGGAGCTCACCCCGTCGTGGGGATTTGAACCGCCAACCTTCTGATCGGCAAGTCCTGGGCTCTGTGGTTTAACCCACAATACCACCCACGTCCCATAGTGGAACTACTGCTGTACCCCAAATCCTGAGTCACACAACTGCCCTCAGAGACCACCCTGGTCAAAGGTTTCAGAAGTTTCCAGAAGAACTAAAAGGTCCATGCTCCCATCTCTCTCGTGAAAGAGACCATCCCATGCCAGAATTGGGTCTGAAAGCCAACTTAAGTGGGTCACTAGATTTAGTGGCTTAATAATGATGGGCACAGACCCTTCAAGTGTCCCTATTTTCCAGGGACGTTCCTGATTTAGAGAAGCTGTCTGATTTGATCCAGGAATGTCCCGCTTTTCCTTAGGATGTCCCTATTTTCATTTGAGAAATATTGGAGGGTATCGAGTCATCTGGCCCCCAAGCTGTCTGAAGGCAACCGTGTATAGGGAAGGGTTTTTTTTTTAAGGTTTAATGTTTTATTATGTTTTTATATATATTTTGGAAGCTGCACAGAGTGGCTAGGACAACCCAGTAAGATGTGTGGGGCATAAATAGTAAGGAATGGGACATCCCTATTTTCATCTGAGAAATGTTGGAGGGCATGTGGGGATGAGTGGTCGGGTGGGTCCTGAACTGGGGCTCAGCTTAACCACCACAAGCAATACCATCAGGGCAGAATTTTAGAGCAGGAGTCTTGAGCCCCCCCAGTGCAGAATGAGCAGGGGGTGGCAGCCCATATGCAGCAGGGCCATCTCAAACACATTACTACCTAAAGAATGCCCCATAGGACCAGGAATTCCAGAATCTAAAATCCCCACTTGCCATACCACTGCCCAGTGGCTTGTCACTCATCCTCCTGCTGCACCAGTGCTGAATTCCCATTTCTAACCCTAGCAGACTGAGCTCCAGACTTCAAGGCTTACACTAGCCCCCTTCAGAATTTCATCAGCTGACCCCCACCCAAGGGCCAATCCCAGCACACCAGGCCTTAGAAAAGTGGAGTCTGTTTGCCTCGCCCTCTCTGAGAAACTCAGGCCACACTCAAACCGTGCATTTCAAGCAGGGGCAAAACTAGGCTTCATTTCACTCGGATCAAAGGCCCTGTTTGCCTCTGGCATGTGCAGTTGTGTAGACAGAGAGAGAGAGAGAGAGAGAGAGAGAGAGGCTGGGAGCCTCAATGGCGTGCTTCTGGCCCATGCTGAGGTCCGGTGTCCATTAAGTCACTCTCCAAACTCTGCCCTTGACATGCCTCCAGGGTCCACCCCGCATTCTCCTGGGGAAATGCCCCTCCATCTACAGTGGGGAGACAGCCCATAATGAGGACAAGGAGGTGAGCTGGAGACCCTTAACTTATCTAGGTTTGTTCCTCTGCCCTGCATGATGAAATGGTGAAGGTTTATCTACGATTGGAAAGATGGAATGGCTGGAGGGGGGAAAGAGAAAAACCAGGTTAGCTCCAGAACTGTTCGCTGGGGTTGCCATGGATACCGTTTAATCATCGGGGATGAAGGCTACTGGTTGCCATGGCAACCCGCAGGCCCAGAGAGCATCCCGATGCAATCATGTCATCGGTCGGGCTACAGTAACCTTCGTATACTCAAGAACAAGGCTGGGCCTGAACTGTGACACCCTGAGGTGGCCATCATGACAGAAGACGGAGGCTGTACACTAATCGCGGGCTCTGGCTCCAGGGTCTGAGCATGGCCGGCTGCCTTGACAGGAGTGACCAGAGCAATGAGTAAAAAGGACTGACAGGGCAGCATGCCCCTAGCTTCTTGTTTTGCCACAACAACTTTGCTTAGTTTAAAGCCACTCTCTCACACGATACATTTAAAGCACTGTGATACCACTTTAAACAGCTGTGGTTTCCCCTAGAGCATTCCAGGAGTTGTAGTTTGTTAAGCATTATTAGGAGGCCTTCCCATTCCGCTCCCAGAGCTAGAGTTCCTAGCAAACCCTGGGAAGAGGGTTTATTTTGTTAAACCACTCGGGGTGGGGGGGATTGTCTTCTAGAAACTCTCAAACCACTAACAAACCACAGTTGCCATGATTCTTTGGAGCGGAAACCATGGTTGTTAAAGTGGTATGATACTGCTGTAAACATGTCAATCAATCAATCAATCTTTATTACGGTCCAGAGACCCAACAAATTGTTACACAGCAATGCACAATTCCACAGGTAGGTGGGGACGCTTTAACGGGTGGAGATCACCCAGGTGAGAATGCAGAGATGAGCGCTCATGAACTATCCCATGAACTGCTACCTGAGAGGGCACCATTCTATGCGGAAATACTCGTGGACCACTGTCTGCTGACAGCAAGAACAGTGGAGGAAATTATCATCAAATTAGAAAAGGTAACGTCTCTTCTGACGGAGTTGGTGCTTCTGGAGGCCAGAAATAGCTCCCTCAATACTAAAGAGGCTGACCACAGTGTTGCCCTCCCCCAAGACCATCCTGTACAGGGGTGTAACCGGTCTGGACTTGATAACCGAGAGACTACAAATAGTAAAAATAACAAAAGCGAAAGTAGGGACCTGATCCTACAAAGCACTCAAGTAGCTCTCGATATACAATGGTAAACATACAGTGCAGATGTAGCAGGATAGGAGAGCTGAAAATAATGCCAATATATTTCACATCTGGCAGCCAATGTGCTGCTTTAGTTTCAAATAGTACATAAGGAGGCGAATCCAAAAAGCCAGGGGCACATATTTCCACGGCTATCTATTGGCTACGGTGGCTCATTTGCCAGAATTAATGTATTTTGGTTTGGGTGGGTGGGGGGTTGACAATAATTTTTATTGATTTTCAATTACAATGATCCAATGGTATCCGCATTATAACAATGCCAAATTACAACACCAATCCCAATCATTCAGATGCCAAATTATATAATTTAGGTGGCCTCCTGCGTGCTAGAATTGATGGTTTGATGATTTACTTAGTTTCTGCATTCCAAGATCTTATTCCTCTCAATTCCATTCCATTCAAAATAACCATCCCTTATATAACATCTGCAACATTCACGACATCCATTTGTCTTGACACATTAAATTATTTATAAACTTATAGGTGAAGCTATATCCTTATTCCTCCTGTTTGCGACACTTATTCTGTCCGTGGTGTTCCTTCCTTCCTTCCTTGTTAAAACTTAAGTCTATCTTTTCCCAGCCAATGCTTCCATCATGCCTTGGGCAGAGCTAACATCCCATTGTTGTTTCAGAAGTTCTCCATTGCTCTGTCATGTGGTTCATTGTTTTACAACTTTTACCAAAAAGCTCCCCAAAATCCATGTTCACATTGTTTTACAACTTCAACAGCAGCTGCGAAAATCACACTGTCCCAGTATAAGTCCTGTTTTCGACATTTCGCACGCCCCTTCTCTACCTAGGAAAGGTGTGATCTCATGTACTTCAGATAGCTCAGTAATGAACCTCCTTGGGAAGCAGGCAGATTCCGTTCATCCCCCCCTCCCCCGTTCAGCCAAAGATAAGCAAATATACTTCCAATTAAATTACGTAAATTCCGAGTCCTTTTAGCATTATTCAGTTCAGTCCGCAGATAGTAGAGAATAGGGAAGGGCCTGGGAGAGATCCCCTGCTGGAAATCCTGAAGAGTCTCTGCCGGTCAGTGTAGACAAGCTTGAGCCAGGTGGACCAAGCCAGTACAAGACAACTAGTTGTGTTCCTAAGTCAAGGGCACCACCTAGACTACAGTACCGGCTGGCCTGAACATTTCTTTGTTTGACCCCCACAAAGGCATCAATCCCAGCCTCAGAGGCTTCTTCTTAGTTACTGAGCAACTCACATCTGGTGTGAGGACACCCCCAGCTCCCTTGGATCATGGCCCCTGCCTGTTGCTCTTGTTCTTATCTGCCTCTGGCTTATGCGAGCTCACAGCCAGTTCTCCCTAGGGCACTGGACCCCACCTTCCCAGAGTTTCGACCATTTCCAAAGCGTGTAATAAATGGAGGAGCAGTGATCACCTACAGTTCTCATCACTGAAATGTCCAGACCAGGAAGCAAGAAGAAATACCGACGAAAGAAGAATGGCAGACAAAATTAATGGACTACGTAGAATTGGATAAGATGACAGGAAGGATTCACAGAAGATTGGAAGAAATATACAAACTATTTCAAGAGCAACTGTAATCAACAAATTACGGTAGTAGGACTACAAGAAGTTTTGTAAGGAGGAATATATGAAATATTGCAAAGAGGATAAAGAAGAGAGACATTAGTCATGATACTTAAATGTAATAGTGAAAGTAAGAAATGTAAATTAAGTGGAAAAGATTGGAAAATTTTCAGATGCGATTGATGGAAGTAAAAAAAAATGGTATAAGATATGAAAGTATGTTTAATAATTGTTGAAAATTATATGTTAAAAAACTAATAAATATATATATATGAAATGTCCAAGCCAAGGAAGGTCAAATTTCCTTTACAACTCTGTAGCCAGCTTTTCTTTCCAAGCTTAGAAGGAGAGGAATATGCCTCCATTCTGCCTCACACAACAATGCAGAGCTAGCCAAGCATCTTCTGGGTGCAGCATATGTACTACCCCCCCCACACCCACTTACCTCTCCTGCATGCCCACCCTCACCCCATCAAATCTCACCCCAGCATCTCTGCAAAGTTTCCTCCTTTCACCTTGGTGCTGGTACCACTAGCCCAAATGCCAAACCTTTGCTGTGATTGGGGGGGGGGGGGCTTCAGTGGATGTGATTATTGCTGTGTATATTTTGATTTTTGTGTCTTACCTGTAAGCTACCAAGAGAAAATTGCGTTATGGGGAGACATCTAAATAATGATTTTAAAATAAAAGTAATCAAACAAATTATGGGCATCATTTGTGGTTACATCTGCAAGGAAGAATCTTTTCTTTGAACGGCCCTGAGACCTCTGGGTATATAAAGAAGAAGAAGAAGAAGAAGAAGAAGAAGAAGAAGAAGAAGAAGAAGAAGAAGAAGAAGAAGAAGAAGAAGAAGAAATAATTGCTCCAAATCTGAAAATTCAGATCCCCAAAAGTTGTCTGGTGGCTGTACCTTGTGGCTGTCACTTAAAAGTAGATCTATGAGCTTTCCCCCTACAATTAACGTCATGTACTCTGTCACATTGCCTCTTACTCACCTTTTCTCTAAATGAAAAAACTCCCAAGCACCGCAGTCTTTCCTCAAAGGAGATTTGCTCCATACCACTAACATATTCCTGGAAACAGCTTTGTGTCTATGAAACGAATCCTCCTGCTTAGAAGAAATTATTGACCAAAGCAAACAGCCCCTGCCAACATTCCAGGGCTCCCCTCCCTGCTCATAGCCAATATTTCTCATTTTTGAACTCTCGGTTTGAGCTTCTCTTCAGCCCCATGAGTCACATCGCCTCAGAAATGAATAACTCTCGGGGAAGGATCAGTGGGAATGAGAATGAATTTCCTTGTGTTGTCAGATTTTAGGTAAGGCATGACTCAGAAAAGAGCAGAGAAAGGGGAACCCCTGGAGTGGTCTCGCCCCCACAGCTAGAAGGTGGTGAACTGAAGAAGCTGCATGTCTGGAAAGAGCAGAGAAGGTTCTCTCATGGAGTTCATAAATACCCTCACATTATGTCTCATGAATAGGGCCAGGCCAGCCCTTTCAGGCAGCAAACTGAGCCAACTGTCTGAGGCAATTTCTGATTGGAAACTGCTCCCGGCCCCGGGCCCCCAGTTGTTTGCCTGGCAATGCCACTAATGCCATCAAAGACTGCCTGGCAAGGCTCTCCATCCCACATCTTTCTCTTGGAAGTGCCAATGGGGTCCTTCCTCACTGCGAGGCGTTTTTGGCAAGGTGGTCAGGAAAGCCCCTGCACCACGGGCGCCATTTGCGGCAGTGGCTACCAATACTGTTGAGCCTGGGCATGTTTAGCCTGGAGAAGAGAAGGCTGATAGGAGATACAATAGCCATCTCCCAATGCCTGAAGAGCTGTCACATAGAAGAGGGTGCAAGTTTTCTCCTGCTCCAGAGTGGAGGACCCAAACCAAAGGATTCACGTTGCAAGAAGATTCCAACTAAACATCAGGAAGAACTTTCTGAGGACAAGAGCTGTTTGACTGTGGAATGGATGACCACAAATGGCAATGGACTGTTTTTAAACAGAGGGTGGATGGTCATCTGTTAGGGATTGAGGTTGAATCCTGACAAGACAGAAGTACTGATTTTGGGAAACAAGGTGGGCAGGTGTGGAGGACTCCCTGGTCCTGAATGGGGTAACTGTGCCCCTGAAGGACCAGGTGTGCAGCCTGGGAGTCATTCTGGACTCACAGCTGTCCATGGAGGCGCAGGTCAATTCTGTGTCCAGGGCACCTGTCTACCAGACTCATCTGGTACGAAGGCTGAGACCCTACCTGCCCGCGGACTGTCTTGCCAGAGTGGTGCATGCTCTGGTTATCTCTCACTTGGACTACTGCAATGTGCTCTATGTGGTGCTACCTTTGAAGGTGACCCAGAAACTAGAGCCCAGAATGCGGCAGCTAGACTGGTGACTGGGGGCAGCCGCCGAGACCATATAACACCATATAACACCGGTCTTGAAAGACCTACACTGGCTCCCAGTACGTTTCCGAGCACAATTCAAAATGTTGGTGCTGACCTTTAAAGCCCTAAACGGCCTTGACCCAGTAGACCTGAAGGAGCATCTCCACCCCCATTGTTCTGCCAGGACACTGAGGTCCAGCACCGAGGGCCTTCTGGCAGTTCCCTCCCTGCAAGAAGCCAAGTTACAGGGAACCAGGCAGAGGGCCTTCTCGGTAGTGGCACCCACCCTGTGGAACACTCTCCCATCAGATGTCAAAGGCAAAAACAACTACCAGACTTTTAGAAGACATCTGAAGTCAGCCCTGTTTAGGGAAGCTTTTAATGTTTAACAGGCCACTGTGTTTTAATACTTTATTGGAAGCCGTCCAGGGTGGCTGGGAAGACCCAGACGGATGTGCGGGGTATAAAATTATTATTATTATTATTATTATTATTATTATTATTATTATTATTATTATTATTTTGCTGTGATTCCTGCATTGCAGGGGGTTAGACTAGATGGTCCTTTGGGATGCTTTCCAACCCTACAATTCTACCATTCTCCCTGTGTGCAAATGTGCTTGCATTAATGTGTGCACTGTGGGGAAGACAGCAGGAATGCGCACTCCATGTCCTGGGAGGGAGAGTGTAAGATCTTATTTTTAACACCGCAACTGGGTCAGTAGCTGCCTGGAGTTGAATGAACGAACCGTATGAGCAAGCACATCAAGGGAAAGTAAAATAAAATCAAGCACACATCGCTTGCTGAAGCCCAGCGCAGGGGATGCTCAGGACGCCACCTGCCTAGTGTACTGCCCTATAGAGCCACACTTCCAATGTGAAAAAGAGAGTCAGTGTGGTGTAATGGTTAGAGCATGGGTAGGCAACCTAAGGCCCGGGGGCTGGATCCAGCCCAATCGCCTTCTCAATCCAGCCCACGGACAGTCCGAGAATCAGCGTGTTTTTACATGAGTAGAATATGTGCTTTTATTTAAAATGCACCTCTGGGTTATTTGTGGGGCATAGGAATTCATTCATATCCCCCCCCCAAAAAAATATAGTCCATAATAGCAGATTAAGATGATGGACTATATGGAACTTGCTGAACTGACTGGGAGACTCCGAGACCAGAGAGATGAGAAGGTGGTAGCAGATTGGAAGAAGTTTAAGGAATATTTGAAAAACTATGTTAATATTTAAATCTTAGAATAGCTTTGGAAGTGGATATAGGTGGTAGGGTTAGAAGTAGAAGATAGTGTATTTTATAAGTGATAAAATGTGAAGGTTTTATGATTAAAGTAAGTGTGTGGGGGGGGGAAGATGGTTAGAAATTATGATATATGTAAATTGCTAAAGATGAAGTAAAATGAAAATCAGAGAGGTGGGATTTGGGGAAGCCCACTTAACAATGTTTAGAAAAATAAGGATATGTATTGTTTGTCTTTTCTGTTTGTGTTTTTTATTTGTGTCATAAAATGAATAAATTTTTTTTGGAAAGAAAGAAAGAGAAAGAAAGAAAGATATAGATGATAGATAGATAGATAGATAGATAGATAGATAGATAGATAGATAGATAGTCCGGCGCATGGAAACGCCGTTTACCTTCCCACCGGAGTGGTACCTATTTATCTACTTGCACTTTGACGTGCTTTCGAACTGCTAGGTTGGCAGGAGCAGGGACCGAGCAAATAGTATTCATCTATTTAATAGTCACTTGTTCTTTGGGTTGTTTCTTTTAAAGGAAATGCAGGTTGAAACCCTCCCCTCGGCCATGGAGAGTGACCACTGAGTGACCTCAGCTGAACCTATTTCACACGGATGTTGTGAGGATAAGATTGGGAAAGGGATGGAAAGATGAGAACCATCTTGAGGCCCTGGGAGGAAAAGAAGAGTATCAATATAATATGCAAATAAGTATATTTCTAAGGACATAAGAAGATTCTGCTGGATCAGGCCCATGGCCCATCTCGTCCAGCATCCTGTCCTCAGCCCAATATACCTGAAGGAGCGTCTCCACCCCCATCGTTCTGCCCGGACACTGAGGTCCAGCGCTGAGGCCTTCTGGCGGTTCCCTCACTGTGAGAAGCAAAGCTACAGGGAACCAGGCAGAGGGCCTTCTCGGTAGTGGCACCTGCCCTGTGGAACGCCCTCCCACCAGATGTCAAAGAGAAAAACAACTACCTGACATTTAGAAGACATCTAAAGGCAGCCCTGTTTAGGGAAGTTTTTAATGTGTGACATTTTAATATATTCTTAATCTTTGTTAGAAGCTGCCCAGAGTGGGCCGGGTACAAATAATAAATTATCATCATCATCATCATGGTCACCCAGATGCCCCAATGGGAAACCCATGGGCAGGAGAAGAGGAGGTTAAGGGGTGATATGATAGCTATGTTCAAATATATTAAAGGATGTCACATAGAGGAGGGAGAAAGGTTGTTTTCTGCTGCTCCAGAGAAGCGGACACGGAGCAATGGATCCAAACTACAAGAAAGAAGATTCCACCTAAACATTAGGAAGAACTTCCTGACAGTAGGAGCTGTTCGACAGTGGAATTTGCTGCCAAGGAGTGTGGTGGAATCTCCTTCTTTGGAGGTCTTTAAGCAGAGGCTTGACAACCATATGTCAGGAGTGCTCTGATGGTGTTTCCTGCTTGGCAGGGGGTTGGACTCGATGGCCCTTGTGGTCTCTTCCAACTCTATGATTCTATGATTCTAGGACCCAAGTACAAGAGCCCTCTCTCTTCCTGTGGTTCCTGGTATTCAGAAGCATTGCCGCCTCTGACTGTGGAGGCAGAGCATCGCCATCATGGATAGGGGCCACTGATAGCTTTTTCCTCCATGAATTTGTCCATGAACTTGGCCACTCAAGTTAGTGGCCCTGCAGTGCCTCCCTGCAGGAGAGAGATCTCTACTTTAAGTCTGCATCAAGAAGGACTTCCCTTTATCTGTCTTAAATCCTCCAAGATTTGACTTCATTGGATGTCCACGAGGTCTATTGTTACGAGAGAGGTGTTGTGTCATTCACAACCGCATATGTTTTTCTTGTCACCTCTTACCTTTTCCCTAAAGCAAAAATTCCCTAAAGTCCCTAAAATATGGGAGTTGCACTGGTGTGCAGGAGAATGAGGGTCAGTGTACAAGAAAATATACGGCTGTTTGACGATTGTGTAGCATCACACCAGGACTTCCATTTAGCAGTGTTTCAGGCACTCCACACACAAGGTTTTTGAAGAAGGAATATTGGCACTGCCCTTATTATTTAGCGATTATTTATTATAAGGTATTTTTATACCCAGGGCGGTTTACAAGAAACAGCAAAACAATTAAAATGGAAATGCCAGCACAACATTATTAATAAATGGAAAAGGCTGTGAGATCCCAGAGAGCGTCATAAAACAGTCAGCAGAATTAAAATGGCATTTAAAATGTTTGAGAAAGTAATAAAAGTCTCTGCCTGGTGCTGAAATAATAACGAGACCAAAGCAGCCCCCTGAATCACAGAACCATAGAGCTGTAGAGTCCAATCCCCTGCAGTTAGGAATCTTTTGCCCAATGTGGGGCTCAAACCCCTTAACCTGAGATTAGGAGTCTCATGCCCTACCAAAGGAAAGCTGCCCCACACTTTAACCACCCATGAGGCCCTCAAACAGCTGAGACACCCACAGGTGGCCCCCGCTGAAGATCTATGCAGGCACTCAACTATACCCTGGCTCCAAGCTTTGGACATTAAGTCTATGATTCCATCAACATTGGGTTCCATCTAGCATTTTGTTGGATATAGAGTTGTAGCTAAATAGGAGCCCTACTTAGAGTAGACCCACCATAGTTTCTTGATGTACATGACTAACTTTGGTTCATTAATTCAACGTCTGCACTGAGGATAACTTTGTTGGATACAACTTGAAGAGGCTTAGGCAGCCTTTCTCAACCTGTGGGTCCCCAGATGTTGTTGAACTACAACTCCCATCACCCCTAGCTAGCAAGGCCAGAGCTCAGGGATGATGGGAGTTGTAGTCCAACAACATCTGGGGACCCACAGGTTGAGAACCACTGGCTCAGAGGAAAGGAAATACACATGAAGTGAAGATGACAGGGGCACCATTAAGAGGCAAACTGGGATGAGGATGACCCTACCATGAGGCAGAGAGAGGCCACTGCTTCAGATGGCAGGTGCTGGGGGCAGGGGGGGCAGTCCTCCTGCTGTCCTCCCTGCCGTGAGTCCTCGTGTGTGTGCCACACAGCCTGGCCTACAGCCCAGGAACTACTCTGCTGTTTTCAGGTGCAGTGGAGGACATTATGAGTGTGTGTTTGCGTACAAACCATTTTGTCCTTCATACCAACTTAAGAAGAGCCCTGCTGGATCAGGCCAATGACCAAACTGGTCCAACATCCTGTTTGCACAGGGGGTAACCAGCAAGCAGGACCAAAGTATAAGGGCAATCTTAGTCCATGTGCTTCCAGAAAGCAGCATTGAAAAGCATTGCTGCCTCAGAATGTGGAGGCAGAGTGTAGTCATGGTGGCTAACAGCCATCAACAACACTATCCTTCTCCATGAATTGTCTCCTAAAGCCATCTAAGTTGGTGGCCATCACTGCCTCCTGGGGAAAGGAGTTCCATAGTTTGCTGACCTTTAAAGCCCTGAACGGCCTTGGCTCAGTATCCTTGAAGGAGCGTCTCTACCCCCATCTTTCTGCCTGGACACTGAGGTCCAGCGCCGAGGGCCTTCTGGCGGTTCCCTCACTGCGAAAAGCCAAGTTACAGGGAACCAGGCAGAGGGCCTTCTCGGTAGTGGCACCCGCCCTGTGAAACGCCCTCCCACCAGAATGTCCAAGAGAACAACAACTACCAGACTTTTAGAAGACACCTGAAGGCAGCCCTCTTTAGGGAAGCTTTTAATGTTTAACAGACTGCTGTATTTTAATACTTTGTTGGAAGCTGCCCAGAGTGGCTGGAAAGACCCAGCCAAATGGGCGGGGTATGATTTTTTTAATATTTTTATTATTATTGTCATGCTGCTTGAAGAAGCACCTCTTTTTATCTATCCTGAATCTGTGTGTCCCCACCCCACCCCTCTCTTTTGCTCTTGCCCTTTCCCACTCTTTTGACACACACACACACACACACACAATAATTGGAAAAAGAAAAATTAACATTTGCTTATAACATAGCTTACGGTTACATCTGGACGTATGGCAACCAATGTCAGAAGTGGAGATTTTGACATATTTCCTTTTTAAAAAAGCTCAAAAACATCTCTCTAACATAGCTGGGAGCATTACAGAGCTTCCAGCCACTCACCATCTCAACTTACCCAGAGTGGCATTTTGTGCCATGGGCCTGCACCCTGAGTCATCTAAGTACCTAGTGATACCCTTGACTGAAGGAATGGAAAGCCCAAGGTAAACTCACAAGCTCTGACTCCAGAACTCTAGAACCGGAGAACTGTCATCTAGCCATCTAGTCATCTAGCCATCTAGTCATCTAGTCCAATCTCCTGCAATGCAGAAGTATCAACTACTCCAACTCTCTGCAATTTCAAGATATTCTTCTAATTGAATCAAAATCCAGGGGGAGGGGCACAGCAAACCCGGGAGATAACGAAAGGAACAAAAGAGGAACAGGGTAAATGCAAAATTCACTTGTTTCTGCTTATAATCTGACAATTCTGTCGAGCCATAACAAATTTTTTTTTCCCTTCAAGGTGCAACAGAGGAACCTGGCTTCCCACCTGGAAATAATTCTCTGCTGAGCAATCCAAAAGTTTGCATCCTCCTTGCACCAACAGAGTTCCACACCATGTAGCCGCCGTTGGTTAGTCCTTTCGCAAATCCCAGGGCCCCAGTCTTATCCATGCGCCTTATCAACCAGCAGATTGAGAAAAGGGGAAAAGTGGTTTACCGTTTCAACCAAGGAAAACATCGGCTAGAGAAAATTACCCCGGCTGAGTGGCCTGTTCCTGCTTCTGGACCGGCTTCGCTGCCTCTGTAGACGTGACCTCCGCAGTAGACGGTAGTAGTAAGAGGGTCTCCCACAACTTCTCCTACCGTTGACCGACATGTCTTCTCGCCTCACGCTGTCTCGCTTTCTTTTTAGATCTCTCTCTTATGTGCAAGGCTAGCCCCCACCCAGATCTTTCTACCTTCTCAGTTTACAGAAGAAAGTAATTTTTTTTTTTGTAAAAAAAAAAAGGAGGGGGAGGGAGGGAGAGAGGGAGAGAGGGAGGGAGAAGAGGAGTAGGGAGAAATAACAATTTAAAAATCGGGGGTCCTCAAAGGCAGCCATGGGCTATTTCAGAAATAAAAGCCAGGAACACAGTCCATGGCTCCCCAACCAACATTCTCAGCAGCAGGCAATATAAACACAACATAACCATTCCCACCCCCTTCTCCTCTTCAAAGATAAGCTCTTTTTTCAAGAGTTGGAAAAAGGAAGCAGGAGATTGTGAGCAAGTTAAGAAGGGGGAAATCCTGGACTGGACTCCCGCCACTAGGGATGTCTGGGTCTCGCTTGTTTGTCCTCGTGGTTTCCAGCTGGCTAGCACTGCCTGCCTCTTCTCCACCATGAACCCCTTTTAGGTAGGGGGTAAGAAAGAGAAGTTCAGCTCAAATCTGAACCTAAAGCTGCCCGATTTCTGCCTCCCGAAGCAATGTGCAAACTCCCTAAAATTCCATACTTCTCCAGATTTTGTTGATGCAGTTCTCTGGCCAAAATATGCACGGCAGACGCTTGCATTGAGGAAGTGTGCATCATAAAGAGGCAAAAATAACAGAGAAAGGTGCTTTTAAATGGTTTAAATGTGTTCCTTAGCTTATTTTTTAAGTGTATTGTTTTGCAAATGCATGGTTTGCAGCCCTGAGGCAAGGCAGGAGATAAATGTCATAAAGAAATAAAGAATCCATATGAAACCATGTTTGCCCAGCTAGTATTTTTCTGGTGTGCTACCTCAGAAGCAAGAGAGTAGAGCCCGGCAGTTGGATCTCACTGAAACCATGATGGAATGAGAAGTTCACAGACAATAGTTTTACATCATCATCACTGGATGGTACTCTGAGGTAGACTGCTTCTGAATAGGGAGGCTCTACTTCGAAGCGCGAAGAGCTGGCGAGTCCGTCATCCTGCTTTCCACAGCAGTCACAGAATCATAGAACTGTGGGGTAAGAAGGCAGCTCCCAAGGAGTTGAACCGCCTGCAATGCAGCTAAAGAACCCCCTGGCAGGTGGCCATCAACCCTGGTTGCCCCAGGAAGCCCCCAATCAGGGCAGAGGCATGGTGTTGCTCCTCCCCCTGTTGTTTTCCTGCAGCTGGCCTTCAGTCATCCTTCCTCCTAAGAGTCCAGGCCAGGTTTTGCAGCTCCACGCGAGGCACCCTAAAGTAACTTTCTGAAGGCCCTGTGGAGCGGGCCAATCAACACATCATGTTCGGGTCAAGCAAACACGAACACAGCTGGCTGACAGATGACTCCTGCTCTTCCTGTGGGGTGCAGATGAGGGAGGGAGTATGCCTGCGCCTTCTCTTCCACCCCACCTCTGGGAGCTCCTTTTAATATTTACCTGCTGGCCGAAGAGGCTGCTCTCTCAGCAAGAGACAAGAGAGCATAGAATCATAGAATCATAGAATCATAGAGTTGGAAGAGACCACAAGGGCCATCGAGTCCAACCCCCTGCCAAGCAGGAAACACCACCAGAGCACTCCTGACATATGGTTGTCAAGCCTCTGCTTAAAGACCTCCAAAGAAGGAGACTCCACCACACTCCTTGGCAGCAAATTCCACTGTCAAACAGCTCTTACTGTCAGGAAGTTCTTCCTAATGTTTAGGTGGAATCTTCTTTCTTGTAGTTTGGATCCATTGCTCTGTGTCCGCTTCTCTGGAGCAGCAGAAAACAACCTTTCTCCCTCCTCTATATGACATCCTTTTATATATTTGAACATGAGCAAGGCAAAACCCTCTCCCGCAAAACACAAGAAGCATTTCAAGGAGCCAGTAAGTGGTGGGGGGGAAATGGCCAGTCTCACAGAAGTGCTTCAAAGAAGATAAGGGCCCTTATATAAAAAGATTAATGATACTCTCCCCAACCACCACCACCACTCCCTGTTAGAGCAGAACGGAAGCACAATGGGAATGATTAATGGTGGTGGTGACAAATCATGGATGGCCAATATGGGAGGTTCATCCCTCCCCTGCAGGTGTGAAGGCTGAGCCGGAGGCAGCTGTCAAAGGGGAGCCAAGAAAAAAGACGCCAGGGTCGTGGTCATTGTTCTGACCGGTGTGGCTGGACTGCCTGGTGGGCAGCAGCTTGAGGTGAGCCATGATCATAGGATCATAGAACTGTAGAGTTGGAAGGGACCACAAGGATCATCTAGTCCAACCCCCTGCAGTGCAGGAATATTTTACCCAAGGTGGGGTTTGAACCCCACAACTCTGAGATTAAGGGTCTCATGCTCTACTAACTGTGCGGGGAACTGAAATGTGGCCCAGTGGCAGAACACCTACTTTGCACGCAGGAGGTCTCCAATGCAGTCCTTGGTTTGTAAGAACCTTTTGGTGTGGCAGCACCCCTGCACTTTGGAACACCTGTTGATATCAGGCAGTTGTTAGGTGACCCCTTTTCCCCTCAAAGAGCTACATTTCCCAAAGTTTCATTTGAAGAGTGATTGGTTGTAAAACCAATCCCAAGTCCCAGCCGTGACCAACATGCCATCAAATGGACCGTGCTGAGCAAAGGGACCCGCTCAAATTTGCCAGTCCCTTTGGGAGATTCACTGGTGGCACAGAAAAAAAGATCAATAGAAAAGAAGAAGTCCAAGATCCAGGATGATGCCAGGGTCCAAGTTTGGAGCAAGTACTCTTTGCTGGGAAAACCCCAGCAGGGATTTAAAATTGCAAAATATGCAGCTGAGTAAAGTTTGGAAATTTAGGTTGTTGGACCTTTAAAAATATCCCCTTCCAAGTTCCTTCCAACATTCCCTCTTCTTATAGCATAGAAAAAGACCACATGTTCTTCACATGCTAGTCTCTTCGCACACTGAGTTCATCAGGTAGAACAAAAGGGGAACACAGGCTTGATTGTTGTTGTTGTTTAGTCGTTTAGTCGTGTCTGACTCTTTGTGACCCCATGGACCAGAGCATGCCAGGCACTCCTGTCTTCCACTGCCTCCCACAGCTTGGTCAGACTCATGCTGGTAGCTTCAAGAACACTGCCCAACCATCTCGTCCTCTGTCGTCCCCTTCTCTTTCTGCCCTCCATCTTTCCCAGCATCAGGGTCTTTTCCAGGGAGTCTTCTCTTCTCATGAGGTGGCCAAAGTCTTGGAGCCTCAGCTTAAAGGATCTGTCCTTCCAGTGAGCATTCAGGGCTGATTTCCTTCAGAATGGAGAGGTTTGATCTTCTTGCAGTCCATGGGACTCTCAAGAGTCTCCTCCAGCACCAGAATTCAAAAGCATCCATTCTTCGGCATTCAGCCTTCTTTATGGTCCCGCTCTCACTTCCATACATCACTAACAGGCTTGATTACCTATTCCCAAAGTGACCTAAGGCTGGCAGGACATTTACTCCGTCTTAACCCCTTCATGCATTGATTAGATTTAAGCATGTTTGTTATATGAGGTTGGTAATCCCACAGATATTTTTTTTATTAAAGATTTTCTTGTTTTACAGAAGTATGTGTAATGTCTTAATCCCACAGAATTGAAGTGGGGCTCACTAGTAGAACTTTAGGTGATTTTGCCCTTTTCATGTTCAGTCAGAAGTGCCATTTTTTTGTGTGGTGGCTGCCATTTTGGTCCACAATGCTCTGGTGCACTCCAGGGCACTGTGGGAAAAACAAAATGGCTTCTGGGCTGTGACAATGGAACAGTGCTGTTGTAAAGAAGGAGGCTGCCAGAGAGCCCCTCAAAGCTGTTTGAGAACTTCACACACACACAAACTGCTGTTTCACAATGGTCCAGAAAATCCAAGCTGAATGTTCCCGCTAGATAACTTTTTCCTTCAGCTTCATTCTATTACACTCATTAAAACTATACTCAGATAGAAATAGCCTGACATTCAGCAAAAATTACCTTAAGGTTCTCTGGCTCAAGAGAGATTTCTAATCACTGAACATTGCAGTTTGCTCCTGTCCCTAAAAGGCTTTGCTGCAATCCCCACCACCCCATTTTCTAGGGGGAGGGTGGAAATGTTGCTTGCAATTGGACTTCTGAGAGCTCAGATTTATTCCTCAACTTGCGGTGGTTTGTGCAAGATCGTCAGAAATTGCTGGGTCAGCACCAGAGAAAATTCTAAGATGGCTGCAGGGAGACACTAATATTGGTTTGTTTGCTTCCCGAGTGAGAACAGCCTTCCATAGCCCGAGGGCTCTGCCAGCTACAGAGAGGCCAAGATCAATCATTCATAAGAGCTGGCAGGGGACACATTGCTACCCAGTGACTGCTGGTGCCCTGGGCAACCTGTGCCCCCTGCCGTGAACTCTGTTCCGACCCAAGAATCCCCAGCCAACAGAAACAAAATTGCCTAGCCCCTCGTATCCATAAAAATCTGCCAAAAAAAATGCAACTTCACAAGCCTGCTCTCTGAATAGCTATCTTTCTGTCACAGGGCTGGATGTACATACAAGCAGACTGCTCTTTCACATTGGATAGGGTGCCGGGGTCATGGTGAAGCCCACCCTAGGGCTGGCCCCCTATGGTTATCTCTGAACCTGATGTGCCCATATTACAAGGAGAGAACACCAGCTTTGTGTTGGCACCAGGTTTCTCCCAGATCCAGTTGTGGGGTCAAATGGGCCAGGCACAAGCCAGGCCAGAAGAGCAAGTCTTCCTTTTGAAAAGAGCCAGTGGCCATCGTGGAGGGGCACACAACCACAGGTGTTGGGAACCTGTAGCTCTACAGCCTTCATGGCCAGTGACCAGAGGTTATGAGGGTTGTGGTCAAGGAACAGCAAGTCGGAATTGTGGAGTGGGAAGGGCAGAGCCTCCAAGTGCCCCTATTTTCTAGGGACAGTCCCAGATTTACAGAAGTCGTCTCAGTTTCTGATCTGATTCCTGAATGCCACACTTTTCCTTAGGATGTCCCTATTTCCATCAGAGGGAGGGTATGGAGTTATCCAGCCCCCGAGCCATCTGAAGGCAATCCTGTATAGCAGGCATGGCCAAACTTGGCCCTCCAGCTGTTTTGGGACTACAACTCCCATCATCCCTAGCTAACAGGACCAGTGGTCAGGGATGATAGGAATTGTAGTCCCAAAACAGCTGGAGGGCCCAAGTTTGGCCATGCCTGCCTTATAGGGAAGGTTTTTTTTAAAAAAAAAGTTTAATGTTTTATTGTTTTTATATATGTTGGAAGCCGCCCAGAGTGGCTGGGGAAACCCAGTCAGAACGTTGGGGTATAAATAGTATTAGTAGTAATAGTTGTAGTAGCATTTAGGACATCCCTATTTTCATCACAGCAATGCTGGAGGGTATGGAAGGGATCCCTTAAAGGCCATCTAGTCCAGCCCCCTGCAACACAGGGATCACAGCTGACAGGTGGCCATCCAACCTCTGTGTGAACACCTCCATCAATGGATTGCCCACCACAAACTCCCAAGGGAGTTTGTTCCACTGTTGAACAGCTCTTACACAGAGAAAGTTCTTCTGAATTTTTAGTTGGAATCTCCTGTCTTTTCATTTGAATCCAGCTACAGGCTCCTCACCCCGACTCTAGGTCCTGCGAGCCCTTTCACAGCCAATGGGTCCGCTGGTGGCTCACTACCCAAGGTGGCTGTGGACCAAGCCCCATGGGCTCCTGGTTCAAGCCCAGGCAGCGACTGACACAGAGGAAGTTAGTTGTCTGAGAGCAGGCAGGCTGCTGAATGTTGGGGGACCTTAATTGTAAGTATGGTCAGGTGAATCTGTCAGTTTGGGTTTCTCTCAGGTCTTCATTTTTCCGCATATCTACATCAGCTTGCAATTCCTCCTCCCCTTATTTTCTCAAGTCCCCATGAGAATTCATGAGAGTATTTGTGCCATACCTTTAAAGCACTATGATACCACTCTAAACAGCCATTGCTTCCCCTAGAGAATTCCGGTTTGCTAAGGGTGCTGAGAATCATTGAGAGATCTTTATTCCTCCCACAGAAATATAATTTCCAGAGTGACTTAACAATCAAGCCCTTTCCCCAGGGAACTCTGAAAATTGTAGTTCTGGAATACAGGGTCTCCTAACAACTCTCAGCACCTTTAACAAGAAAGCAGGTTGCAGAAGTCTTTGCAGAAAGCCATGACTGTTTGAAGTTGTAATATAGAGCCACTGTGTGAATTTCTTCCACTACTGTATATACCTTTTTATGTGCAATTTTACCTTTGCTTATTTTTCTGCAAAGCGATGTTCCCTAATATCATGCATTGTTTTGTGTGTTATTTTCATAAATATATGCATTCATTTGCGTGCTTCGCCCTCAGCAAATGCATTTTTTGTACCCCATCACTCAGCTGAAGAACTGCACTGCAAAATTCGAAGAAGTGTGAATTTTGAAGGATGGCTGTGCTTTAGTTCGCATAGTGGATTTGGTAGTAAGTAGGCCTTTAAATGTGAGCTGAATCAGATTTCTCCCACAACCTTGCCTTAATCAGATATTTATTCATTTAATTTGTATACTGCCCTTCATCCAAAGATCTCAGGGCAGTTCACAGCATAAAAATGCAATATAAAAACACCAAATACAAGAACAAAACAAACTAACAACAACCCCCAACAATATACGTCTAGTTGCAGAAAAAACCTGAAATAAAGCCACATTTGAATTCCCATTTGAATCAATATGAAACACTCCCAGCAGAAATTGTTTCTTTTTTTTCCTTTCTCAGTTGCTTGTTTTAGAGTTCCCCAGCCAAGAGGTCATTTTCTGAGTGCTGGATCAGGCAGAAGTTCTACCTAGACTAGCACCCTGCACCCCAGAGATTTCTCCAGGAAGACCACAATAATGGCCTGGAGCAGGGGCATAGCGTGGGGGGTGCAGGGGGGGCCGGCCACACCGGGCGCAACATCTGGGGGTTAGGGTTAGGGGGCGCAAATCCATGGGTTAGGGGGCACAAATTACTTGCCTTGCCCCGGGTGCTGACAACCCACGCTACGCCACTGGCCTGGAGAATGTAGCCCTTTCCTATCACTACACCCAGCAACTACTATGCTGAGGTAGACTGCTTCTGAACACTGAGGTTCTACTTAAGCATAATGACTGTTGATAGACCTCTCCTCCTGCTCTGTAGAATTGCCTATTCCTCCTTTTGGCAATAGGTTCCACCAGTCAATTAAGTAATGCACGAAGATGTCCTCTTTTTTTGTACATCCTAAATCTCCTACCAATCATGTTCTGAGCATAAAACTTCCATGGCCCTTTGACTTTTAAATGTGAGGTTGGGGGGAGGGGAGTTGGGGTCTGGGCAGGAGAGAGACTTCAGCTCTTAGTCTCCAAGACTCTCCAGTTTCCTTTTCAAAAACAAAAATATACCAGGAACCCTTTATGGCCCCCCAGGGTATAATTTTGCTATTTGGCAGTTAACTCAATTTACAGCCCAGTGGAATTTTCCTACTTATCTCAGGTTCTGCGTATGTGTTGCAGCTCTTCAGCACGCTGGAACTGCCCAAAGAAATGTTTTTAGAAGCTACTCTCTTTGATGTATCACCTGCCCTGTTCCTTGGACTCTACAGGCAACAAGAAGCACCAATCAAGAAACCACCAACTGCAATGAGTGCAGAAGCTCCCACCGCCATCAAAATCCAACAACCTGCTTGCAGAAGGCACTCAAGCCCAGTTCACAAGAAGCACCTGATGGATCAGACCAGTGGCCACGTAGTCCAGCATCACGTTCCCACAGCACCAGATGCCCCCAAACTCCCAAGCAGGATTTGAGCACAAGTGCAGGATTCTCCCCTGCTGTGGCTTCTAGCATAGGGTTACCAGATGTCCCCAGTTCCCAGGGACAGTCCCCGAACTTGCAAATCTGTTCCCGGACAAATTCCATCCCCGCAATGTCCCCAGATTTGCAAATCTGTCCCCAGGAAATGTGGCAGTGGCAGCGGCAGCTCTGGCTGGCTTCAGGAGCTGCCCGCTGCCTGCTGCCCGCTGCCATGGTGCCCGCCATTTTTCCTCACCGGTGGGCACCATGGCAGCGGGCAGCAGGCAGCGAGCAGCTCCTGAAGCCAGCCAGAGCTAACTGCGCTACCAGGCTGGCTCCAGGCTGCTGACTGCCTCTGTTACCACCACTGCCAAAGGGGAACTGGGGATGTCCAGTGGTACAGATCTCCTGCCCCCTTCCCCCTTTGTTTTGACTGATTGGGGGAGGCTCGGGAGTCGCGGGCGGGTGATTGCTGCCCAGTTTCTTAAAAACTCTGCGCATTTATGTTTCACAGGGTGCGAAAGAAGGGCTTTGCACCTTTATACAATATGCACGTGTGCTTGGGCCCAGGGTCTTTTGCCTCACCATCCACAGTACTGACTCCCTGTTGCTACTCAGCTTCCAAAAAGGGGGGGGGGTGTCCCCGGATTCATTGAAAAAAATCTGGTAACCATATTCTAGCAACTGGCATAGCAACCAAACTAATGCAAGGTCTAAACGCTGTGGTGATGTTGTGCATAGATTTATATTCTTTTATGTTAACATGTTCTTTTTGGATGCTTTTCTGACTGTAGGATTTTTGCAGCTGCGAGGCCCCCCAATTTCTGCTCTTTAGCAGAGGCTCCAATCCACATCACTAACTACCAAGGCACCACTAATCCAACAACAACCTTCCTGGGTTTTCAGCTGGGGTGAGGGGGCTTTCCCCTGGCATTTTACCTTTGATCCCATTCCAAGTGATTCCACCATAGCCATGTTGTGAGCGGTCCATTCACTCTCACTTTCCTCCATTGACCTCAAGAGTTTCTGTGATGTCACCACCTGCCTTCAGCAAGTAGCAAATACAGTGGTACCTCGGGTTATAGACGCTTCAGGTTACAGACTCTGCTAACTCAGAAATAGTACCTCGGGTTAAGAACTTTGCTTCAGGATGAGAACAGAAATCGAGCTCTGGCGGTGCGGCAGCAGCAGGAGGCCCCATTAGCTAAAGTGGTGCTTCAGGCTAAGAACAGTTTCAGGTTAAGAACGGACCTCCAGAACGAATTAAGTTCTTAACCCGAGGTACCACTGTAAATCAGAAAAAGCAGGAGGAGCCATGCTCTTGCTTTTCACACCCACAAAATCTGCAAAAAGCTTTCTGAAATTTTAATGCACTCATACCGCAGTGTGGCTTTCCTGCAACGGTTGAACCTCACATGATTATTGCACAGAAGCTAGAAATCTACTAGAGCCAATGGAAGGCTAGATTGAACAAAGAAGGCAATGTCCCTGTTTGGTGATGCCTTGCCTGCTAATTATAAATAAGCATCCCTTTAGGTAACCAATTGTCACTTTCCAAATCTCCACCCCAATGTCATTGCTTGCTGATCTTTGTATTCTCAACAGTACAAGTTATAACACTGGCAACTAGCTGCGATATAGAACCTCAATGCTCAGTAGCAGTATACCTCTGGGGATACACACACACACACACACACACACACACACACACACACTGGAGGCAGCAGTAAGGGTAAGCTATCACTTCCATGGTGGCTTGTGACAGAGAGAGCTGGAGGGACAGATCCCCTCCCCCCTCCCCCAGGCCTGTTTTTCCCTATCTCTTATCTAGATGAGCATTCTGCTTTTCCTAGTGGTCACCAAGTCCAAAGTCTACAATGCAGGAATCACAGATGAAGAATCCCTCACAGATGAGCAACCTCCAACCAAGGAGAGTCCACTCCTTTCCAAAGGAGTCCACTCCACTGTCAAACAGCTCTTACCCTCAAGAAGTTCTTCCTAATGTTTAGTCTCAATCTCCTTTCTTGTAATTTGAATCCATTGGTTTGGGCCCTCCCCTCTGAAGCAGCAGAAACCAAGCTTGCTAGTTCTTTCACATGACAGCCCTTCAGGTATTTGAAGATGGCTATCATATCAACTCTCAGTCATCTTATCCTCTCCAGGCTAAACATACCCACGTCCCTCAACTGTCATGGAGGAGGAGGAGGAAACTATTGATGGCTACCAGCCATGATGGTTACATTCTAAGTCCATCGCTGGAGGCAGCGTGGCTCTGGAAGCCAGTTGCTGGGTATCTCATGAGTGAAGAGTGCTGCAGTTGTGCTCATGTCCGGCTTGCAGGCTTCTCATTGGGGCATCTGGTTGGCCAATGTGAGAATGGGAAGCGGGACTAGATGGGTTGCTGGCTTGATCCAGCAGCAAAGTTTTCCTCTTGTTCTTAAGCTATGGTTACCAGTTTTTTTCCAATGAATCCGGGGTCAATTTATTTATTTAGGAAGCTGAGTAGCAACAGGGAGTCAGTAGTGGGGATGGTGAGGCAAAAGACCCTGGGCCCAAGCACACATGCATATTGTATAAAGGTGCAAAGCCCTTCTTTCGCACCCTGTGAAACATAAATGTGCAGAGTTTTGGGTTAAACCACAGAGCCTAGGGCTTGCTGATCAGAAGGTTGGCGGTTCAAATCCCCACGACAGGGTGAGCTCCTATTGCTCGGTCCCAGCTCCTGTCAACCTAGCAGTTCTATTCACCTCACCTCAGAAATGATATTGTGGAGTTGGAAAAGTAAGCGGAATGATTGATTGCAAAATTCGAAATGTCAAACTGTTTGTTGAATATATATATCTATATTTTAATAAAATTATATATAAAAAGTGAAAAGGTTCGGAAAAGGGCAACCAAAATGGTTAAGAAAATGAAGCCTGGGGAAAATTTTAGGTTAGAGATAAGGCATATAAGTGGTGAGGGATGCGGGTGGTGCTGTGGGTTAAACCACAGAGCCTAGGACTTGCCGATCAGAAGGTCAGTGGTTTGAATCACCGCGATGGGGTGAGCTCCCATTGCTCGGTCCCTGTTCCTGCCAACTTAGCAGTTCAAAAGCACTTCAAAGTGCAAGTAGATAAATAGGTACCACTCCGGCGGGAAGGTAAACGGTGTTTCCTTGCACTGCTCTGGTTCGCCAGAAGCGGCTTAGTCATGCTGGCCACATGACCCAGAAGCTGTACACCGGCTCCCTCAGCCAATAAAGCGAGATGAGCGCCGCAACCCCAGAGTCGGCCACGACTGGACCTAATGGTCAGGGGTCCCTTTACCTTTTTTCTGGGCAACGACACACCACCCACCCATGCCTCCTGAGCCTTTCCTGATCTCCCTCCCTCTTCCCCCTTTGTTTTGACAGATCAGGGGAGGCCGGAGAGTCACAGGCAGGCGGCCATTGCCCAGGAGGGGCCAGTCTGGTAGCGCAGTTGGCTCTGGCTGGCTTCAGGAGCTGCTTGCTGCTCACTGCTGTGGTGCAGGGAAAATGGTGGGCGCCACAGCAGCGAGCAGCTCCTGAAGCCAGCCAGAACCAACTGCGCTAGCAGGCTGGCTCTGGGCTGCTGAGGCTGCCGCTGCTGTATTTCCCGGGAACAGATTTGCAAATCTGGTGACATTCTGGGGATGGAATTTGTCCGGGTACAGATTTGTAACCCTTTCTTAAGCGCCTCTAGTACCTTGGTCTCCACCTGCCTGGAAGACCTACCGGTACATTCCTCCTCTTTCTTTGAGTGAGTCTCCGAACCCAAGAAGACCAGACTAAAGCTCCTTTCAAAATGCAAAGGGCCCACCATGAAACTTGGAAGCAGCATATGGCACAAATATCAAGAATGAACATCTCTTTCTCCACCTCAAAGGCCACATGGTGGAGCTCCCCCACCCCGCCCCCCATGCCCCAAACAAGTTTCAGTCTGGCAGACCATGAAAGAAAAAGAGTCATCTGCAAGCAATTAAGTTTCTGGCAGAGGCCCGGCTGGTGCAGAATGAAAGGAAACACTTTATTTCTGAAGCAAAACATCCACTCCTTGGGACCTCCTGCTTTCTATCCGCCCAGTCTAGGACAGGGCAAAATCCTTTTCCTGGAGGGGGCCTGCCCTAATGAATGTGAATGCCCCAACTGCCCTCATTTTCTCCAAGCCTTTATCTTGCCTTGCAGTGAGGTTTTTTTAGGGGCTGGCAACCTATTCAACTTGAGGGCCACATTCTGTCATAGGCAACATTGAGTGGATGGCTCTCATATCTCTTGCCAGCCCCGGAAGCAGCAAGAGCTTCCTCACTAAGGAAGGGGCACTTGTAATGTCGTTTAATATCAAGGTCTCTTTAAAGATGCATTGATGGCCAGCACACTCATCCCTGTGCAATCTTTCTTTGCTCCCAGATACCAGGATCTGCACGGAGAAGGATATGGTATGGGTCATTGCTCCACCAAAACCCTCCTGCTTTTATTTCAATGATCTCAGTAGATTCAGGAGGATGGTGACGGATGCTCCAAATGACCGTCCCTCTCCATTAAGGAAATGGGGCTGATGAACCCTGAAAAGTCCAGCAGGCAGGATGTCCAGCTAGACAAATGTATTCAGGGCACGTCAAACCCTGGATTAAGTTGTGCAGCACATTTTTGTGCAAATTTGCTCAATTGCAGCCATGAATTCTCTTTCTGATTGCCGTTGTGATGGGCAATAGGAAAGACCTGCCCTCTAACCACAGAAAAATCTCTCTTGAGTCTGAAGTGGCCTCCATTCCTTACAGCTTGCTGTCCCCTGGAGGAGCAATTGTGCATTGCACCTTGTCGGCTTTGAAATCACCAACAATGTTTTATTATCTGTTTTGGTTTCAGAAAAGGATCTCTCCTGGGAGTTGCTGGCAGAGAAACACAGCACGAGGGAATAGCTACTGTGCTGCGTCAAGGGAAAAGATGACCACTTGTTTGGATGCTGATGGGAAGCCATGTTTCTGTAAAGCTTGTTGAAGATGCTTCTTCCTTAGGGAAAAGAGTGTTGCTCAGCAGTGGCAGCCAGATAAAAGGACAGGCAAATCTGTCAGTTTTGGGTATCTCCATTTTTCACTTTTAAGTTTGGTTTGCCAGATTACCCACACCAGTTTGCTTTGCTTTTCTTTATTTGCTTTTTTTTTTTTTTTTTTTTGCTTTTTATGTTGCCACAAAAATCCACCCGCATTTTCATGCAGCTCTCCACCCCCCACTTGCCCCCAGCATCTCCTATTCAAAGTGGCTGTTTCACTCTGCTTAATGTTAGAAACTGATTTTTCCACCCTCTCCAACACAAACAAATAACTTGCCTCCAGCTTACAAGGCTGGGTTTGTTTTGCACACCCATAAAATATTTAATTCTACAGTCTTCAGCCTAAGGACGCAGGCGCTGTGCTTCTCTGCATGCACGGGGCTGCTGTATTGCTTGCATTTATCTATTTATCTATTTATTTATCTATGTATTTATTCAATTTTCAGCTCCTTTAAAAAAAAAAATGTCTGCACCCCAAACATACAGCGGTTGCATCCAGCTAAGTCAGACTGTGCCCCCCCATCTAAATCAATGGGTCCAACTAACCTAACCTAAGTGTGTTGATTTCAATGAGTCTACCCTTAGTCTACCCATGCAGGTGGAGCTGTGGTCTAAACCATAGAGCCTAGGGCTTGCCGATCAGAAGGTCGGTGGTTAAAATCCCCACGATGGGGTGAGCTCCCGTTGCTCGGTCCCTGCTCCTGCCAACGTAAGCAGTTCGAAAGCACATCACAGTGCAAGTAGATAAATAAGTACCACTCCAGCGGGAAGGTAAACAGCGTTTCCATGTGCTGTTCTGGTTCGCCAGAAGCGGCTTAGTCCTGCTGGCCACATGACCCGGAAGCTGTACGCCGGCTCCCTCGGCCAATAAAGCGAGATGAGCGCCGCAACCCCAGAGTTGGTCACGACTGGACCTAATGGTCAGGGGTCCCTTTACCTTTACTCTTAGTACTCTTAGTACATCTGAGTTGCAATAAAATTGGAATGATTGCTGGCAAGAGGCAGTGACTCTATTCAGCAAGACGTAAAAGCATTGCAGAGGGTTGGACCAGTTGACCCATTGGATACTTTCCAATTCTATGATTTTATGAAAAGTGCCTAGAAGTATAGCTGTAGTGACATTATGTAGTGGAAACAAGCAGATAAGCTGAAGGGAAGGAGGGAGCCGGACCCCCACTTTGCTCAAAGGGGCTTTTAACCATCCCCCTTGCACACTGTCCATGCTACTACTAGTTGTACCTTCAAAGGACAGGAAGATGAGGAGCAAAGGAGAATTCCCACTCCATCATAGGGTTGTCCCCACTCTCTGTCCCTTGAGCAAAATCCAAGAGCTCATTCATGCACAGATCACAGGCTACCTCTGACTCATCATAACATCTCTCTATCTCCCCCCCCCCTTTATCTGCAGTCTGCTGCTGCCCCACTAACAGAGCCCCCTTGCAACAAGAGCTGGGTGAATCAGTCAATTTCACTTTCTGTCGGCTTCTCTGTTTTTCCTGTCTGCAATTTCTCTATTTAATTTTAATGAAAGCCCACATGAAGGGCCTCCAGGTTCAGTTCTCCATATTAACCCTTCAGTTTCTGATTTTGTTTTGAAACAATTCCTAGTGAAAATTCCCTAAATGCTAATGTGAATTTCCTCTTCTTATGCACATTTCTGCTGAGCATTTCCTCCAACTTAAAATGATGTGTTTCTCTATGTTATCTTCAGTCATGCATGCATTTCCTGCACACTTCAACCTTGGGCATGCATGTTTGTACACATTGCATGGCAGAAGAGCCACACTGAAAATTTGGAGAAGTGCAAATTTCAAAAAGATGACCATGTTCTGCTTCAGATACTTTTTTGGAAATTGGTAGTTCTCATCCTTAAGTATGAATTGAATCTCTCTCCCATTCCCTAGCTGCAACCCCAAAGCACCAACCGGCCAATCTTCAAGAGCTTAGTACCATTTACCTCCCTGACACCCACCCAGTGGCCTGGAAATCCCCAAAACCAGCAGCCTTGGAAAGACACAATAGACCTGCAGATGCCTCTCCAGACCAGCTCCCATATCCCAAAGCCCTGGCAAAGCCCCCTCTTTGTTCCTCTTTGAGACTTTTGCAGCAAGGAATTGGATACATACACCAGGCCCCCCTGACTGCTACCTCCAGCCGACCCTCCCACGGCAGGCTCCATCTTCGTCTCAAAGCTGTTTCTCATTCACAGCAGCCAACAGGACAGAAAAGCTCAGAAACCAAGGATAGACAGAGGGGTGTGTGCGAGGGGGTTGTTGCAACAGTCTCACCCAAGTTTTCCTGCTTCACCCCCCCTCCCCACAAACACTCGTTTCCAGGGCAACTTGTGCTTCCTGCTTTTCTCCTTCGCTATTACTACTTCCACCTCCAAAGTGTTGCTCCTTTTCCAAAATCCACAGCTTCTCCTTCCCTTCCTATCCCACCCCAGCCTCCAACCCACCACAACCCCACCACCCTCTCTAAGCAGAAGTTAATTGTTGCTTTCCCTGGCAGTAAAATTGAAGCTTTTGCATTAAAAACAAAAAGGAGGTGAAATGGAAAGCGAGGTTTGCTAGGCGGTGGCAGTTCCAGACAACAGGTTGTAGGGCTCCAGAAATATGAGGAGCAAGACCAGGTTGTAGAGGGACTAAGCTCTCCCCCTCCTACACCACCACATCGCGCCAGAGCCCTGGATTAATTTGTGATATATTCCCAACTGAACAAATTGAAGAGTCCAGCATCTGGCTCAGGCTGAAGGCCCATCTAATCCAGCATCTTTTCCCCCACAGTGACCTAGCAGATGTCTCCAGGAAGCTCCTGAGCTCAGCTCAAAAGCAACAGCCTTTTCCTACCATTGGTGTACTGCCTCTGGGCACCCAGCCTACCTACCTCACAGGGATGTTGCGAGGATAAAATTGGGCAGGGGAAGAAGAAGTGAGAACCACCTTGAGCTCCTGAGAGGAAAAGTGGGGTACAAATATAATAAGTAATATTATATTACAAATGACAGGACTTCCCTCTTGGCCTCACTGAAGTGTTCCAAAGGAAACAGAGCAATATGTTTGGCACCAGCGAGGCTGCAGGAGGTGCTGGAAGGAGATGTAGAGTGGTACCTCATGTTAAGAACTTAATTCATTCTGGAGGTCCGTTCTTAACCTGAAACTGTTCTTAACCTGAAGCACCACTGTAGCTAATGGGGCCTCCTGCTGCTGCGGCACAATTTCTGTTCTCATCCTGAAGCAAAGTTCTTAACCTGAGGTAATATTTCTGGGTTAGCGGAGTCTGTAACCTGAAGCATCTGTAACCTGAAGCGTATGTAACCCGTGGTACCACTGTACAAAGTCCCACCCAACCGCCCTAGGGATTCCACTCTGGATTTGTGTAGGGTTTACTGCTTAGACTTATCTTCTCCCAAAGATGTCCTGCAAGTAGCGGGTACAGATTTTTCCTCCATGTTTGTGCACCCCAAGGCCTAGTGCACAAATGAGTATAGGTGCAAAGCAGCAGAGGTTTAAGATCAAAGCTTTCATTTTCCTAGATAGGCTACCTACCCTCTGCCCCTCACTTCCCTCTACAGCCTGAGCAGAAATCACTTTCTTGACTGTTGGACTCACTGTTGTGTTTTCGCCTGCTCTATCCACTGCAGCCTGCTTTCACAAACTGAAGTTTTGAGACCCCTTGGCTCCCCTCTCCTAGTTCAGTTGGCCAGACAAAGCCATTCCCAAGGTGCAGCCGCTGTCACATGGCTTCTGGGAGCCACAGGTTCTCAGGTGGTGCCTGTGATTCACCTTGGGTTGCGTTTTTTCGAGTTACGGATCCGCCGAAACCCGGAAGTACCGGAACAGGTTACTTCCAGGTTTCGGCGGTCGCACATGCGCCAAAGTACTAAATCATGCTTTGCGCATGCTCAGAATCACAGAATCACAACCCGCATGTGCGCAGACACGCCGCTGCAGGTTGCAAATGCTGCGGGTTGTGCATGTGCATCCCGCATGGATCACATTTGCAACCCGAGTGTCCACTGTACATAAAATGGGGAAAAAGGAACAGGACACCTTCCTGCTATGAAGGGTGGGAGAGTTAAGAGAACAAAATACACAGAAGGATTGAAGCTCAGTAACAGAGCAACTGCTTTGCTTGCAGAAGGACCCAGATTTAGTCCCTGCAGGCATCTTCAGGCTGGGCTGGGAGAGATCAGTGTAGCTAATACTGAGCTAGATGCAGTGGCGTAGCGTGGGTTGTCAGCACCCGGGGCAAGGCAAGTAATTTGCGCCCCCCCCCCCGCTGCACTGTCCCTCCCCCAGATAGTCCCTCGCTCTCTCTCCGCACCACACCGCACGCCTGGCACCCTCCCCTCCACAGTGGGCGGCGACCCGGCGGCTCGGATCGGATTTGCACAGCCAGGACTGCAGTGAGTGAGCCAGGTAGGGGCAGAGAGCTGCGAGTGCGAGCGCCCCCCCCCGATGTTGCGCCCGGTGCGGCCGGCCCCCCCGCGCCCCCCACGCTATGCCACTGGCTAGATGGGCCAAAGGTCTGATTGAACATAAGCAAGGGAGTAGCATGGGGGGCTGGGGGGCTGCAACCCTGGGAGCATTTTTGAGAGGGGATGTAACCAGAGAGGGCATGACACAGAAGCTCCCTCACAGGAGCTCATGCCCAGCCAGGTCAGGTCTGGGGTGGAGAGGAGAGGAGTCACAGCAGCCTTGCCACCCCTCTCCTTGGCTGGGTGGCGCTGGGTGAGGATGCTGCCAAGGCGCAGCAGGCTCCCTCCACACTCCGCCCCACAGTGCTCCCAACCCACTGAATATAAGGTTCTCATTCCAGGTGAAGGGGCATCTGTCTTGCATGCAGAGAGTCCCAGGTTCTTTCCCTGATGGCATCTCCAGGTAAGGCTTTCCCTGCTTTGAAACCCTGGGAAATCACTGCCTTTCAGTGTAGGACGGTACTGAGCTGGATGCACCAAGAGGCTAACTGGGTGTGAGGCAGTTTCTTGGTTTTACTAGCAGGGATGCCTTGGGGCAAACTCAGGGAGAAGATCCCAAGGGTTCAAGGGTGGGTCTTTACAGCAGCCCAGCTAAGCACATGAGCGTCAGCAAGAGATTTGCTCCCGCAGGTTTTCTCGCCAGAGAAGAAGAGCGGCACTTTCCCCAAGACGTAACTAATGCGGGCTTTTGGGCTGCCATTGGCCAAATACCAATAAACTTGTTTTACACAGTGAATAAGCAACTCTGGCAGGCGATAAATCGCAGAAGTAATGTTATGCTCCGCTTTTTTTTACTGTCTGCAGAGTCACACTTTACTGCACCAGCATTTGTACAAAACAAGCCTGGCTTTCATTGCTAATAAAACATGGCATTAATTACGCGGCAGAAGAACATGGGGATGTCTTGAAACGGTGCCCAGCCGGGGGGGGGGGGGGGAGGCTGCTGTTTTCTCTACTGGTGGTTTCTCTTGTCTTAAAGGAGACTGAGCGAAGGAACGATTCTTCAGGATGTGGGAAACTTTCCAGGAAAATATTCCATCCCTGAAGCAGAAGATTAAATAACCAAATGCCTCATTGATACTGAGGTGCATCTGAAAACACAGCAGAACTGCAAATGTTAAAGCCAGAATAGTTGTGTGTTTTTTTTAAAAAAAGCTGTGGTTTAATTGTGCAAGGTAGTGAACGTTTATTTAGTTCAATTGTGCAAACTACTGAATGTTTAGTTCAACTGTGTGTGCAATGTGCAGCAATTGTGGTCTAGGTTGGTACCATAGATGTCAACTTTCAGATTTGGAAATAAGGGATCAGCAGCCTCACCTGTCCGGGAAACAGCGCTGGAATAAGGGAATTTCCCACAAAAAAAGGGGAGGTTGACAGCTATCGTTGGTACAGAAAGATGTAGCAGTTTATGCTTTAGAATGGGGTCTGAAACATAAGTGAATGAGCTGGTTTAGTTCTGTGCTGCTGTCTGAATGGGGAATCTGAATGTGTAATCTTCTTTGAGAAAACCACTCCCACTGTAACCCCATATGTGCTTTCATGTGCACAGATGGAGCTGACTGGGGTGGGTTTTCCTTCTGAATAGCCTTGGATGGGGTCCCATACTGGGGGGAGACACAACACCCACACAGCTTTTGCTTCATGAAGAAATACACAGGAGGAGAAATAAATGCTGTGTCCTGCCTGGTAGCAAGAGGAAGGTTCACAATGTCCTTTCCCATGCTTGCTTCCAGGGGTTCTGTGCCTGCCTCAGCCCATCTGGTTTGAGACTCACTGACTTAACCCAAATATCTGAAGCAAATGTGGAATAGTTTGCTCAAGGAAGACATTAAAAAGAACAAGGAGAAAAGGCTCACAGGATGTTCCAGTGAGCATGTCTCTTAGAGTTCATATTTGGAACTCCTTGCCTACTGACATCAGGCAGCTGCCCTCACTGTACTCTTTTAAGTAGGTGGCGCTGTGGGTTAAACCACAGAGCCTAGGACTTGCCAATCAGAAGGTCGGCGGTTCGAATCCCCGAGACGGGGTGAGCTCCCATTGCTCAGTCCCTGCTCCTGCCAACCTAGCAGTTTGAAAGCATGTCAAAGTGCAAGTAGATAAATAGGTACCGTTCCAGTGGGAAGGTAAACGGCATTTCCATGCGCTGCTTGCTGGCCACATGACCTGGAAGCTGTACGCCGGCTCCCTCGGCCAATAAAGCGAGATGAGCACCACAACCCCAGAGTCGGTCACGACTGGACCTAATGGTCAGGGGTCCCTTTACCTTTACCTAAAAACATTTTTGTCTAGACTAGCCTACCCAGATGTTTAGAAAGTGGGTGTGAGTTTTAATCTGTTTTTAGTCTACAGTGGATGCTCGGGTTGCAAATGTGATCCGTGCGGGATGCACTTTCGCAACCCGCAGTGCCACGTCTGCACACATGCGGGTTGCAATTCGGCACTTCTGCCCATGCGCGACCGCCAAAACCAAGAAGTAACCCGTTCCGGTACTTTCAGGTTTCAGTGGTCCATATCCCGAAAAAACGCAACCTGAAGTGTCTGTAACCCAAGGTATGACTGTACTGTTATTTTAACTTTCTGAAAGTCTTTGATTATTGTTGTTAATGTTTCTTGGTGCTAATTTTATTGTTTTATCTGTTTTGTAAACACTTTGAGGATTGTTGTTGTTTTAAAGAAAAGTCAACTGGTGTATAAATTTTATGAAACAAATAAATCTTCCTCCCAAGTGTCTGAAAGGCGGGGGGGGGGGATGCATGCATGTCAGTGGATATACATAGACACTAAAGCACCATGCATGGTACAAAATGTCATTTTACATGCTTGGTGGGATGGGAGACCTGGAACTAGGGAGAGGCAGAGTTGTCAATTAGGGTTTCTCTCTTTTTCTCTTTTCTGCAGTCTTAATTTCAGTTCCCCACATTTCCACATCACTGTGTGATATTTATTTATTTATTTATTTTAAAAGTTCTTTTGAAAATTCACCAGCATTTTAGTGTGCCCCCCCATACACACACGTTTGTACAATTTTGTCTACAAAATCATTTATTCTCACTAATACATCGCCGTCATTTATTTAAAAAATTGTATACCACTCTCGCAATATAAAATCACAAAATACATAATCAAAACAAAAATAACCCCAACAACACCTCCATGTGCTTATATGCACAATTTAGTACTCGTAAACGGACATTTATGTATGCATCCATTGGCTGGAAAACTGCATTGCAAAATCTGGAGAAGTGTGAATTTCAATTGATGGCTCCATTTCAGTTTGTGTATTGCTTTGGAAAGTGCAAGTTGGGTTGAGTTGAATTGGATTGGATTTCAGGGGGTTGGACTACATGAGCCTTGGGTCCCTTCCAGCTCTACTGTTCTATAATTCTCCCCACTCCCAACCTCTCTCACACACACATTACTTTAAAACAGATAATGCCAGGGCATTAGAAAGACAAACCTGACTAGGTGAGAGAGCTGGAGGAAGAACCAGAGCCTCTGCAGGGACTGGCCTTTGCAAATTGCTACACACCACCGTTTGCACTGGTTGCCAAGGCATAAATGACATGCTCAGTGCTAAATTCCTATTAGTGGAGCAAAAAGAGGCTTCTGAAGAAATGACTCATGTGGTGGCCGGCAGCTGCCATTTGTATAATGTGCAGGCAGGAAAGAGTGTTATATATCAAAGGTTATCAAATATGATAGCTGGTTATGAAATGGCTTACGGTCCTGAACAGCAATTACTTCCAAAAGCTTAGAGATGATAGATAGATAAAGATAGATAGATAGATAGATAGATAGACAGACAGACAGCAGTGGCAGAGCTTCATACGCTGGCACAGGGGGTGGAGAGCAGGTGGGGGTGTGGCTGGCACACATCCCAGGGGGCGTGGTGCGCATCCTGGGGCATGGTGCACCACCTGCGGGGGTATGGCGCCCTGCACGGCGGGGGGCAGCCATGATGACACCCCACCAGGATTGTGTTGCCTGGGGCAGTGCGTTCCCCCTGTCCCCCTCTTCCTCCGCCAGTGATAGATAGATAGCTAGATGGATAGATGGATAGAGAGATGATAGATAGATATAGATAGATTAGATAGATAGATAGATAGATAGATAGATAGATGATAGATAGATGATAGATAGATATAGATAGATTAGATAGATTAGATAGATAGATAGATAGATAGATAGATGATAGATAGATAGATAGATGATAGATAGATAGATGATAGATAGATGATAGATAGATAGATGATAGATAGATAGATAGATAGATGATAGATAGATAGATAGATAGATAGATAGATAGATAGATGATAGATAGATGATAGATAGATGATAGATAGATGATAGATAGATATAGAGATAGATAGATAGATAGATAGATAGATAGATGATATAGATAGATAGATGATAGATAGATGATAGATAGATAGATAGATAGATGATAGATAGATAGATAGATAGATAGAGATAGATAGATAGATATAGATAGATAGATAGATAGATATAGATGATAGATAGATGATAGATAGATAGATAGATAGATAGATGATAGATAGATAGATGATAGATAGATAGATAGATAGATGATAGATAGATAGATAGATAGATGATAGATAGATAGATGATAGATAGATGATAGATAGATAGATAGATAGATAGATAGATAGATAGATGATAGATAGATTGATAGATAGATGATAGATAGATGATAGAAGCAACCCCCAGGGTCATCTAGTCCAACCCCCTGCATTGCATGAATCACAACTTAAGCTTCCCTGATTGAGATGGCCATCCAGCCCCTGCTTAAAAACCTCCAATGAAGCAGTGTTCTCCCCCTTTCCAAGGGAGGCCATTCCACCTTCAAATGGCTCCTGCCATCAGGATGTTCTTTCTAATGTTTAGTCAGAATATCCTTCTGTTGGTTTGGATCCCACCTTCTGGAGCAGAAGAAAACAAGCCTGCTCCATCTTCCGTGGGTCAGATATGCCTCCTCCCACTCTCTTCTGCAGGCTGAACATAGACCGCAGCTCCCTCAACCATTGCTTTGGAGGCTTGGTTTCCAGACCCTTTATCATCCTAGTCACCCTCTTCTGTGCACAATCCAGCACATCAATATCCTCCTTAAAATGTGGTGCCCAGAACTGGACATAAACTTGTCACCTCCCACACTGGAATTGGAATTCAGAGGCTTATTCAGCACTGCCTTCAATTTCCACTTGACACATTTCTGCTCAGATGTGTCCTCTTCACCATTGCAGCTGGCTTGTGCATTTGCCTCTCACTCTGGAACAGGTAACTGTGGTAGCTAAGATGCTGGTGCCTGCCTGCTCACTGGCTGGCTGCCTGGCAAGCAGGTAGGTAGAAGCCATGTTCTGGAAGAAGAGGAGCACGAGCTGGCAATAATGGAAATTGGGGTGAAGACCCTGCAAGGGAAAGGGATGCATGGAAGAGCCTTCCAAAAAAAAAAATTATGTGCAATGGCTGTGGACCATAAATCCCCAGAGACACAGTCCTCCTATGACAGCAGTGCCAGGGAGGAGATGGAGCTACTTCCTGGTGGTCACCAGAGTCTACATCTCCTTCCCTGAACCCCAAGGGGAAGGCTTGGCTACCAAACTCTGATGGTCGGTCCTGTCTTGACTGCTGTTGGATGTTGGTCTCAAATTCAGACATGGCTTCCACTGAAAACTTAAATGCTTGAATCATATGGAAGGCGAGGGTCAAACACACAGCAGGTGCAAGGGATGGCTAAACAAGCTAAGACAGTTGAAATGCCCCCTTGACTTCTGTTGTAAAGGAGTGGGGAGACCATGACTTCAGTGTGGGAAGGGGAATGCATCTCTGAGCTGGGCAGAAACTTTCTCCTCCTCCTCCTCCTCCTCCTCCTCCTCCTCCTCTTCTTCTTCTTCTTCTTCTTCTTCTTCTATCCTGTCTTTTCCCCAGGGGGATTTGTGGAGGTTTCCACAAATGAAAATGACATAGATAAAATACAAAAAGCTAAAATCATGTAAAAGATAATTGTTTAAAGGGAATTAAGCTATAATAGAATCAAAACTACATAAAAAACAAGTCTATTAAAATCCAGATAATAAGGCCTTTCCTTAATAAACCGCCCCCCAAACCCAGCCAATTCCCAAAAGTGGTGTTCCGTTGCGCCAGAAGCAGCTTAGTCATGCTGGCCACATGACCCAGAAAAACCTTAATAAAGCACACATACCCAAAAAAACCCCAGCCAGTTCCCAAAAGCATCTTGGAACAAGGTCTTCACCTGCTGGCAGAAGGACAACAAACAGAGCTCCAGTTTTGCCTCTCCAGGGAGACAGTTCCAAAGCCTGGGAGCAGCCACTGAGAAGGCCCTTTCACACATCCCCACCAAGTTTTCCTGTGATGGTGGTAGGACTGAGAGAAGATCTCATAGCCTGGACAGGTTCGTTTGTGAGAATACGATCCTTCAGATACCCTAGGCCTGAGAATTCCTTCTGGTAGGCTGGGCCCAAGCCATCTCTTCATACCTGTGCTGGTGTTAATACGTCCTAGGTAGCAGCTGCCCATCTTTCTAGAGGTGCTACATAGAAATATTCCAAAGCAGTCCAATTTGGACACTTGTTTTCAGTTATGGGTCTCCAGAATTGTGTATCTGGCAGTAAATATGTTGGGTTTTCTTAATATTAATGTGCCAATGGTGCTACTCAGAGGTGTGTGTTTGTAATTATAACCTGCATGGCAGCATATCAGTGAGCTCTTGACAATTCATCACACCTGAGGTATCTTAACAATTTAACTAATTAGCAGGGGGAGTTTACCTACCGCGCCGAATGCATCGATTTTAAAGGTAATTATTTGAAAACTGTATTTAAGTTGACCAAATGCTTTATATGGTACTGGCTGGTGTAGAGTGGTGAGTTGCAGCTGTTTGATTATTATTTAAAAATAAAAAGGAAGCAAAAATATTGCGAGCAAGTTTTTATTCCATCTCCCCAGTCGCTGCGCAAAGAAAGTCCAACAAAATATGCTTGGTGATACAAGTCTGGGATCCCAAATCCTCCTCCTTTTATCGGTATTTTCTCTCTTTTTTGCATAGATAGTCTCGGAACTCAAGAGCCCCAAAGGCATTTTCTAAACAAAGATTTACTTTTGTATTGGCTTGGTATGTGAATTGGAATTCTTCTTGTGATATAAACTAGTCTAGGTATTATGTTCATTTTAGAACACAATTTTAGGAACTGGTTGTTAATCAGTTCCTAATCAACTGATTCACCTCTAATTTGTGAGATTATTGACTTTTCTTTCACAAGAATCACAAGAATCTTACCTGCCCTTTCAACTTGTTGGACAATATATTATTCAGCTCAATTTTCTTCTTTTGTATCTTACTATACAATTATCTGTTGGCTTCTTAACTATTAATGTACATAAGTCATTTAATTCCTCTTTCAATTTTTTCCCCTTACTATTTCTAAGTTTTATTTAATGTGATGAGCACATTATAATTCGACTTCTAATAAAAGCTTTATATGCTTCCCATTCATATATCGTAGTGATCGAAGTCTCAGTATTAATATCGAAGAATTGTTCAGTCTTGGTCTTCATTTGTTTTACAAAATGATCATCATTAAGTAGTGAGATGTTAAAATACCAGTTTCTTGATATCTCAGCTGTATTATAATACTTCCAATCCAAGCTAATTGCACTGTGATCAGATACACAACATACATCAATATCACAGTCTTGAATTTGATGGTACAAGGATGCTGATATTAAGAAAAAATCCAACTTAAAACAATTTTTATGTACTTGACTATGAAACATAAATTTCCTTTCAGTAGGATGCCTTAAGTGCCAAGGGTCAACCAGATTCAAATCTTGGATGTACTTTCAGAGAGTTTCTCTGACTAATGAATCTTTTTTCATGGAGGCGTGTTTCTCTCCAGGTTAGGATCAATTATTTCATTGAAATCATCTCCTATTACAAGTTTATTGTATGTACTTTGACTCAGGTGACTAAAACATTGATAAAACATATCTGGGGAATCTACATTTCGCCTATATAGATTAATCAACATTATTACCATTTCAGCAATTTTCACACACAAAATTAAATAGCATCCACTTTCATCACTAACAACTTGTTGCATATCCACCCTCAATCCTTTTCGTATCAAGATAGCGAGGCCTCTAGCATTGGAAGTATAATTTGTAGTATAGACCTTTCCTACCCAATCCTTCATTAACCCTTTTTTGTCTTGTTCCAACAAATGTGTCTCTTGTAAATAAGCGATATCAGTATGGAAAGATTTTAAGTATTGCAGAATTACTCTCTCTTTTTGAAATATCTCAGCCCTTTTACATGTAGACTAATTAACTTCATATTGTATTATTAAGTTCCTTTTGGCCCCTCCCATCTTGGTCGTAAATCCAATATTCATTGTTACAAGGTTTCTTGTGTATGTGTGTGTATCTTGCCGTTCATACACCTCAAATACCTTACATGTGTCTCTCTCTATAATTTAGCTTTATATACATAATAATAACCATAACCAAGCAATTTCATTATCGTTGAAAGGAGGGGGGAATAAAGAATAAAAAAGTGAAGACAAAAAAACAGAACAAAAATAAGAAGAGACGGGGGGGGGAGAAATCCCCTACTACATTAGTGTTACATAACCGGGGGGGGGGGGCAGTTTATCCAACTTAATCAGTTTTGAAAATGTAAGAAAAATAAAGGCAGAAAAACTAATCCAAATGGAACAGAAACAGGGAAATCATGACTTCCAGAGTGGGCTGAGCCTGCAGTTTCCTCCTCCTCCTTTCCTATCAGCTTGACTCTGGCTTGTTAATATTTTTATTCAAAAGGTGGTGGTGACTTTTGCTGCTTCACTAGTTGATAAACAGGTAATAGAAAATGTTCTTTTGTTGCTGATTTTCAATGCTGACTGTTTACACTCCAATCTATTGGCAGAACGCCCAGATTGGCAAAACAATGTCTTCAACAGTGTATCGTTAATTAGTTTATGGAGTCACCCAAAGCTTCAGGTCCAGGGTGTTCACCAATTTTAGTGAGGAATGCCTCTGCAAAGTCTGGCTAGTCGAATCCGTGAGTTTCACTTGAATACAGTGGTACCTCGGGTTAAGTACTTAATTCGATCCAGAGGTCCGTTCTTAACCTGAAACTGTTCTTAACCTGAAGCACCACTTTAGCTAATGGGGCCTCCTGCTGCTGCCGCACTGCTGGAGCACGATTTCTGTTCTTACCCTGAAGCAAAGTTCTTAACCTGAAGCACTATTTCTGGATTAGCTGAGTCTGTAACCTGAAGCGTATGTAACCTGAAGCGTTTGTAACCCGAGGGACCACTGTACTGAATACAAAACTTTGCCGGGAACTGAATGTAGTATTCCACATTCTTCGCCCTAGCAAAGTTTTTAACAAACTTAGAGCACGCTTGAATCACATCCTTGGAGAAGTCCGGAAGGAGAGAAATATTCTTCTGTTCCCACTTCAGTGGGGCTTCTACTGATTTTTGGCTTAATTTGCATAAGAGCTCATCTCTATCTTGAAAACCCACAAACTTGACAATTACTATACTTGAGGAACCCCTGGTCTTTTGCCTTTCCACTGGGATTTTGAAAATGTGTTCTATGTCAAGCTGACCTTGAGCAGGCACAGAGAGACCTCTTTGAATACCTGTTGCAAGTAATTTGCCATCTCTCTTTGGCTTTGCAGGTTTTCAAGGCTAGTAATTTACAAGTTCTTTAGTCTGTGCTGAGATTCTAAGTCGTTAAGGCAATGATTAAGAGTGCCGTGAGAGGTCTCTGGAAATGTCTCAAATGAGCCCAATCTGCCTTCACAGTTTGCCAATTGCACCCAGAACTCATTAAAGACTTTTGTTAGAGTTTTCAGCTGGTCTGGTATATGGTTTAGGGTTTGAAACTGGGCCAGGATATTTTGTAAAATACAGTCATACCTCATGTTACATTTCCTTCATGTTACATTTTTTCAGGTTGCGTCCCGTGGCGACTTGGAACTACCGGAAAGGGTTACTTACGGGTTTCGCCGCTCACGCATGCGCACAAGCACCTGTGCAGATACGGCGTTTCAGGTTGCACTCTTTTCATGTTGCGCACGGGCCTCCGGAACGGATCCAGTTTGCAACCAGAGGCACCACTGTAGCTGTATTTGGGCCTGCCTGTTTATGCTCAATAGCAGGGGTCAGCAAACTTTTTTAGGAGGGGGCTGGTTCACTGCCCCTCAGGCCTTGTGGTGGGCTGGACTGCGTGCATGTGGCAGGGGGGGGGCTTTTCTCTCTCTCCCTCTCTCCCCCAGTTGCCTCACCTCCTCCTCCTTCCTCCAGCAGGTGTGCCAAGTTCCAGCCGAAGCCATGCGATGTGCCTGTCATGACGCCCACAGCGCGGCCACAGACAGAGAGGCTGGTGGGCGGGTGGCGAGTTTAAGCCGCACTGCAGCACGGCGAGGTTTTGGATTGGCTGGCACCAATCAAAGACCAGCTCCCTTCCTCCACAGGGTGGGGAGAAGCCAGGAGGGAGGAGGCACTGCCGCAGTGTGTGAGGGGGGCAGGAATCAGTGCCCGGGGAAAAATTGCAAAAAAATGGCGCAGCCCGAATGATCACAATGATCCAAGCAGCGATTCCAGGACCGTCTGCGGGCCAGATCCAGAGGGCAATTGGGCCTCATCTGGCCTGTGGGCCTTAGTTTGCTGACCCATGCTCAATAGCCTCTGAGTCAGCTTTTCTTGCATCAGTCATGCTTTTTTCAGCGTTAGCTTCTGCCACTTTTTTCTTTCAGCAGCTCGCGTGTTGGTAGATTTATCTTAATTAGTCTTGTAAAGAGATAGTAGGAAGTTTATTTACCCTTTAATGTTAGTCTCATGGCCGCACAGAGCTGCTTTCCAAGTATCTGAAGGCCTTTTAGTTGGAGAGATCAGAAGGTCACGGCTCCATTCCTGGTCACACTGCTAAGGCAACTTGCATGATTGTCTCAGCTGTGGGTGTTGCCAACCATGGTCCTGAAACCTGCACTTAAGTCTCTCTCCAAGGTGCTAATATTGCCTTGCCTTGCCTTGCCTTGCCTTGCCTTGCCTTGCCTTGCCTTGCCTTGCCTTGCCTTGCCTCCCAGTCTACTGGGACTACTGAAAACACACACACAAACGGTTGGGACATCACATGTTCATGGTAGTAAACATTTCCATGCATCAGGACAGTGTGCAGGTATCAAGTGTGGAAACACCCCAGAATTTGTAGTTTGACATAAGAACATCAGAATCTAAGTAGAGCCCGCTGGATCAAGCCAATGGCCCCTCTAGTCCAGCATCCTGTTCTCACAGTGGCCAGGAAGATGCCCGCAAGCAGAATCCAATGACAAGAGCCCTCTTCCCTTCTGTGGCTTCTTCCAGCAATTGGTATTCAGAAGCAACTGCGGAGGCAGAGCAGAGCCATTGTGGCCAGGAGCCATTGGTGACTCTCCTCCATGAATTTGCCCACTCCTCTTTTAAAGTTATCCAAGCCAGTGGCCAGCCCTGTCTCCTGTGGGAAGGTGTTCTGTAGTTTAACTATGTGCGGTGGGAAGATATACAATCATACCTCATGTTACGTTCTTTCAGGTTACGTCCCACGGCGACCCGGAAGTACCGGAAAGGGTTACTTCCAGGTTTCACCACTCGCTCATGCGCAGAAGTGCAAAATGACGTCACGCGCATGCACAGAAGCAGCAAATCGCAACCCGCGCATGCGCAGACGCGCCGCTGCAGGTTGCGCTCTTTTCATGTTGTGAACGGGCCTCCAGAACAGATCCTGTTCGCAACCAGAGGTACCACTGTACTTTATTGGATTTTGATGGGTTACTAGCATTATGGGGGGGGGGTCTTTTCTTGTCCACTTTCTCCATGCCATGGATGGACATCTACCATGTCACCACTTATATAAAGGTAAAGGGACCCCTGACCATTAAGTCCAGTGGTGGACGACTCTGGGGTTGCGGCACTCATCTCACTCTATAGGCCGAGGGAGCCGGCGTACGGCTTCCGGGTCATGTGGCCAGCAGGACTAAGCCGCTTCTGGCGAACCAGAGCAGCGCACGGAAACGCCATTTACCTTCCCACCGGAGGGAAGGTAACTGCTAGGTTGGCAGGAGCAGGGACCGAGCAACAGGAGCTCACTCCGTCGCGGGGATTCGAACCGCCAACCTTCTGATCGGCAAGTCCTAGGCTCTGTGGTTTAACCCACAGCGCCACCCACGTCCCTCACCACTTATATGCCTTATCTCTAACCTAAAATTTTCCCAAGGCTTCATTTCCTTAACCATTTTGGTTGCCCTTTTCCGAACCTTTTCCCTTTTTATATATAATTTTCTTAAAATATATATATATATATCTATTCAACAAACAGTTTGACATTTCGAACAGTTTGACATTTAGCGATCAATCATTCCACCTACTTTTCCAACTCCACAATATCATTTCTGAGGTGAGGTGAATAGAACAGTACACAGTATTGCAAATGAGGTCACTGCATAGATTTGTATAAGAGCATTAGAATATTGGCAGTTTTATTTCCAATTCTTTACCTAATTGTCCCTAGCATGGAATGTGCCTTCTTGTTGAAGTTTTGTGAGGGTGTAGGGAAGTTTTTTTTTTCCATTCCCATGTCCTTGGTGAGAGAGGATGACTGTCCAGCCAGCTGGAATCTGGAACACAGAAATGTCCGCAGCAATGTGACCCAGTTGAAGTCAGCCCTGGACAGCTACGAACTATTTCGTTATTGCATGATTGCCTGTAATGCATCACTAGCAAATTGCAGCTCAAAGAACCAAAGTTTCTGAGTGATTCCCTCGCGGGAAAATCCAGAGGCAGCTTAAATTTCAATCAAAGCCTTTGCTTCGCTCCCTCTCCTCATTTTTTTTTTCTTTTAAAAGATGAATTAAACATTAAAGTTAAGTGGAAAATCCTGTATTTATTTGGTGCAAGAACATTTTGCTCCAAAATCCCAAACAGTTTATGAGAGATTGGAGGAGCCACTGAATTCTGCCTCCCTTCCCTCACTCCCAAGAAGAAAAGCTCAGGCTATTTTGGAAACAATGTGAGCCATCAACTCAGGAATGGTGTGGGCTTGACGATCTCTAAATACAGTGGTACCTCGGTTTACGAACTTAATCCGTTCCTGAAGTCTGTTCTTAAACTGAATCCATTCTTAAACCGAGGCGCGCTTTCCCTAATGAGGCCTCCGTGCCCTTCTACCGTTCAGCTTCTGTTCTTAGACCGAGGCAAAGTTCACAAACTGGAACACTACTTCCGGTTTTGCGGAGTTCGTAAACCGAATCGTTCACAAACAGGGCTGTTCTTAAACTGAGGTACCACTGTACAGTGTACAGTGGTACCTCGGGGTACAGATGCTCCAGGTTACAGGCGCTTCAGGTTACAGACTCTGCTAACCCAGAAATAGTACCTCAGGATAAGAACTTTGCTTCAGGATGAGAACAGAAATTGTGCGGCGGCAGCAGGAGGCCCCATTAGCTAAAGTGGTACCTCAGGTTAAGAACAGTTTCAGGTTAAGAACGGACCTTTGGAATGAATTAAGTTCTTAACCTGAGGTACCACTGTATTCTAATAATTTTGATGATTGTGTTACTGAATCTTGTTTGATTGGGTATGATTTTGCTTTTACAGTGGTACCTCGGGTTACAGACGCCTCAGGTTACAGACTCCACTAACCCAGAAATAGTACCTCGGGTTAAGAACTTTGCTTCAGGATGAGAACAGAAATTGCATGGCGGCAGCATGGTGGCAGTGGGAGGCCCCATTAGCTAAAGTGGTACCTCAGGTTAAGAACAGTTTCAGGTTAAGAACGGACCTCCAGAACGAATTAAGTTCTTAACCTGAGGTACCACTGTATGCACTGCTAACCGATGCAAGATCCCCGTGGTCTCCTAGAAAGCTTGCTTCCTAGTTTTGTTCTTAAACAAAATGGTGTCTTGCTATATGAATTTCATATAGTAAAACATTTCTTATGTGCTGACCACAGTTCTGCTGACCTGTCAAAATGTGCTCCATTCTAATCTATGCCCTGCTCTATAATTGAAGAACACTACCACCAAATTCCCCATATGTACAGAGTCTGTACATATGGAGGTCATGGGTCTGAAAATTTACCCCGCTATTTGTTTGACCTATTTTTGAGGACTTAGGAGCTGCCTTGTTCAATTATTTAAATTCCTCAACTGACAGATCAGCTGGGTACTTGACTAACTTTCTATTGAGGAACAGGTCCGAAAAGCTGGTCTGTTTTGCCTTTCGAACAATAACTTCAAGAAGGAAACTGTGGGGGTGAAAAATTAAATTATTCAATGTAGAAATTCTCTATTTGACAGTATGCCTAGTTTTAATAACTGTGTAATGTATTCTATCTTGCTTCTATGTGTTTTGTTTTGCATGCAAATAAACAACTATCAGTGACCACCCAGATGCCTGGGGGAAACCAGCAAACACTCTCTCATCCTGTGGCTTCTTCCAGAAACTGGTATTCAGAAGTATTGCAGCCTCTGACCATGGAAGCAGAGCAGAGCCATCATGGATTGGGGCCATTGATAGCCTTCTCTTCCATGAATTTGTTGATCCCTCTCTTTTGATGCTGATGTAAGAATTAGAGAACCCAGGGTGCAGATTTTTTTATTATTATTTTAAACATGTTCCATTACTAATTATATTGAACATTTGGCTAGAATGTGTCAGGCTTGATTTTGTGTGCCTGCATTTTATGACTCCTACGCTGCATTCCTTTACTGCACAAATGGCCCTCCAGGATGTTATTCTAAGTATATCATGAGTTAGCACTGGAGTGTAAAACCAGCAAACTAAATCTGCTGAAGCTTGCTCTAATTCTCTTGGTTCCATGTTTTTTATTTAAGGGTGTTCCCTCACCTGGGTACAAACAAAGTAGTGTCCAAGCTTTCCAAGTTGGTGGCCATCACAGTCTCCTTTGGGAGCGAGATCCATAGTTTATGCACTGTGCTGAATCTTCCAACACTTAGTTCCATTGGATGTCCCTCAGTTCTGACCTTACGACGGAGGGAAGGGAGAGAAACTTTCTTCTATCCACCTTCACCATGCAATGTATAATTTCATAAAATCTCCACCCCTTATTCCCTTTTTCTAAGCATCTCAAAAGGTCAATGAGGGACAGGTCTCTTAATGGCGGGTGACCACAACAGCTGGGAGTTGATCCACCATGACTACAAGATGAGCAACCATTATTACCGTGCTGGGGATTAAACCTCCGTGTCTGTTTTAGTGCCACAGGGGACTTAATTCCAGAGGCCTAGCACTGTTACCAAGGATGTTTGGCCAGCTGTCCAGAGCTCATATCAGTCATGGCATCAGCAACAAAGGGGAAGGCTTAAGGATGCTTCCAAATTTATCAGTGCAGAGTTCCTAATGATTAGGTCTTGCTTCCAAGGTCAACCTAACAAGAGCCCTGAGGCTGGATCAGGCCCATGCATCCTGGTCCAGCATCCTGTTCTCACAGTGGCCAACCAGGAGACTCCACTGCGAAATCAGAAAGCAAGCCTTGAGCACAAGAGCTCTCTCTGCTCCTGTGGCCTCCAGACACATTAGAAATTCTCTTGTCATTCCAAATACATGTTCCCAATTTTTGTACAATCTGACAACAGCTTTTTGCTTCTTCTTTTTTTATTCCCTTTCACCCTCCCTGCTTTTGCACTGCAATTCCCTTCGGCCCAAGGGACACAGGTGGCACTGTGGGTTAAACCACTGAGCCTCTTGGGCTTGCTGATCAGAAGGTTGGCGGTTCAAATCCCCGCGACGGGGTGAGCTCCCATTGCTCGGTCCCTGCTCCTGCCAACCTAGCAGTTCGAAAGCACGTCAAAGTGCAAGTAGATAAATAGGTAACGCTCCAGCAGGAAGGTATACGGCATTTCTGTGCGCTGCTCTGGTTCGCCAGAAGCGGCTTAGTCATGCTGGCCACATGACCCGGAAGCTGTACACTGGCTCCCTTGGCCAGTAAAGCGAGATGAGCACCGCAACCCCAGAGTTAGTCACCACTGGAGAAGCAGTGGCAGCAGCAGTGGCAGCTTCCAGCGAGATTTCACTGAAATCTTATGAGATCTCACCAGGACCAGTCATCATTGCGGCTTCATGGGTGCCACAAGACAAACCCAGGTAAAAGAGAGTTCAGCAGGGCAGGCGGTGGGCAGTGCCAGAGCAGTGAGATTAGGATGGCACATTCCCATCCCCCCTCAGACAGTGAAACAGGATGCACCGACCCTGGCTAGAGTAGACAGTACAGCCATTCTGGTAGGGGCTGGTGCGAGTTGTTGTGTAAAACTAGTGCTTTTTCTGGGGGTATGCGGGGGTACGCATACCCCTAAACATTTTGTGAATCTAACGGGAGAAGAAACTAAAATTGCAAATTGAACCGACTGAATCGTCAGTTCCGTTGCTACCCCCGATGGCAGCCTCATTCCCTGTCATGGTGTTTCCTGAGTCTCAGACGGAAGCGGGCGTTTAATATGTGAAGTAGGAGGTGGAATCTAGCACCGTGATTGGGCAGTTTCGTTGTTACCACCTCCAATGGCGGCTTCCTTTCCTTTCCCAGTGTTTCTTGAGCGGTGGACACCAACAACAAGCAGAGGAATCGGAAAGATGTTAGTGCACACAACCTCATGCCAATGTGGAAGTTACTGTCACCCATGGAAGCAGGGAGCAGGAAAAAACTCAAACACATACAGCAGAGTTCCCAAAAAATAGACCAGAGGCAATTGTACTTCACCCAGCAGAGCTTTACTGCTACCGAAGGCAAGTGAGCATAATGGCCACAAATCCAGTACATTCAGGATTGGCACTGTCCATAAAAAATCCAGTTGCAGCACTTAAAATAAAACTTACACTTAAAATACTAAACCATAACACTAAGCAAACAGAAACAGAACACTAGAACAAAGAAAAAGAAAGAGTGAGCGAGCAAGCGAGACCCAGGCTCCTCCTGACCTGACTATTATGGTCAGTATGACCTTGTCAGAAAGGTAACAGAACCGGTTTAAACCAGCTGCACACAGCTTCCCAGAGAAATAACCAAAAACATCACACCCCTCTGCTTGCTTCTTTCACAAAGAAAGAAACATTCTAGAATGGTCCTGAACGAATCAGAATAGGAAAAATCTCTACACAGCCGATCAATACTTTCTGTACTAAGAAATGAAAACTGAGTTACTGTCAGCTGTCAGTTTTGTAATGCATGTTCTTTGTGCTTTTCTCCATTTAATGTATATACTGGAGTATAAGCTGACCCAAATATAAGCCGAGGCACCTAATTTTACCACAAAAAACTGGGAAAACTTTTTGCCCCTAGTATAAGCCGGTTCACCACACCACAAACCTCCTGGTGGGCCGAAGTGTGTGTGCACACGCGCACATGCACACACAGCAGAGGGAGCTTCTCTCTCAAAATCCCCCCACCCAACCCCCCCAGTCCCCCTGCCTACCCAGGGTGCTGCTGAGAGGCAGAGGCTGGTGGCAGCAGCGGAGGAGGAGGAAGGAACAGGCCAAAAGGGCTGCTTTCAGGCTGCTCATTCTTCCACCACCACCGCCGCCAGCAGCAAAGGGGACCCTCACAAGTATAAGCCGAGGAGGACTCTTTCAGCATAAAAAATGTGCTGAAAAAATCAGCTTATATTCGAGTATATACGGTACTGTGTTTATTTTCCCTGGTTTGAACTATAAAACGGTGCTTTTCTTGAGTCAAAATGAGAGTGCAGTCATACCTCGGGTTACAGACGCTTCAGGTTGCGTGATTTCGGGTTGTGCACTGCGCCAAACCCAGAAGTACCGGAACAGGTTACTTCCAGGTTTCGGCACATGCGCAGAAGCGCTAAATCGCACTTTGAACATGCGCAGAAGCACCGAATCGCAACCCACACGCACGCGGTGCTGCATGTTGCGAATGCTGAAGGTGGCGAACGTGCTTCCGGCATGGATCACGTTCACAACCCAAGTGTCCACTGTAGCCCTAAACATTTTTAAGGGAAAAAAGCACTGTGTAAAACAACTGAAGCATCAGGCTGGCAAAGGCTGGACTAAGGAAAGTGTGTCTTGCCTGGAGTGTGAGCACCAAAACCTGGACCTGACCTGTGTTGGTGTGTTCTGAGTATCAAGTAGTTAGTTCTCTGTGTTAAGTGGAAATGCCAAGTCGTGAGGTACAAGTCAGCATCACGAGTGGTGGGAAGTTGGCTAATTGGTCTATAGCCAATTAGTAGTAGAAAGAGGTATGGTTGACTCTCCTCACTGGCTTCTCACCTGTATGTGATTCCCACACTACCTGTGTATTTAGGTAGTGTAAGAAGACTGCTTTATGATGATCAGAGGGCCAACTTGCACCAAAGATTGAGGGAGGGTGTGTTGTGTACATGTGACTGTGCGTCATGCGCAGTGCCTGTTTGTGCACAATGTTACATCACTGGGAGAAGGCTGAATGTGGCGTGGCCTCAATGGGCAGCCGCTCCTCCTCTCTCACACCTGGCCTGCTTCCATGGCAGGAGGAGGAACAGCCGGCCACTGAAGCCATGCCATTCTTGGCTCCGCACTTGGCTCCATGCCTAGCCTCCTCTGCCCCCTCAACATTTGGAGGGTGACCCCCTCCTAAAGGATATTGGAGGGGGCTAGAAGCAGCTTGGCCCCCATGAGCTAGCACCCCTGGTGATTATGCAAGACTGAAACTGGAATAACTGGAAGACATCCTAGAACAAAGTTTGACTCCTGAGGGCTTCACGGTGCTTCTACAGCTAACAATAACTCAGCAACCTGCCCTATACAAGTTCTTTGCGAATGACGATCTTGTCCTTTGGTAATAACACAATTTAAGATTTAGGAGCGTAGTGAGATGAGAACACAGGAAACTGCCATATACTGACTATTGCTCCATCCAGGTCAATATTGTCTACACTGACTGGCAGTGGCTGTCCAAGATTTCAAATGCCACTGGGGACTGAACTAAGAGCCTTCTGCATGCAAAGCAGATACACTACCCCGAGCGACAGCCCTTTTGTGAATTCCAGTCCTGCGGGTGTCTGTTAGATCTATCTTAATATACTTCTGCAGCCCACAAACTTAGGCTGGGCTGTAAACATCACAAAAACTGGAGTTTTGCAGACTTAAAGAAGTTCTCCTCTTGGCATACCAAGCAGAGCGTGTTCTGCAACTGAACTGAATATCAAGGGAGGACCTTAAATATTTAATGCCAACTTACACATCAACATGCTATCTTATTTATTTCTTGGGTGTGTTTTTTCCCCCCCTTTTCAGATGGGAGCTAGAGATGAAAAACCTAAATGGAAAACCAACAGATGGATGCCAACATGGCTAACTAATTAATAATGATCAACATCTTCATACTGGATGGAAGCAGAATGCACATGGGAACATGGTGGGGCTTACACTAGGTCATGCTGTTAGGAAGCCCCACTAAAGTTAGCGAGTTGAGGTTTGTAAGGGCTCAAAAGCAAGACAAGATGGATTTTGCAAAATCATCTTTTTTTATCCCCACAATCTGATAATTGTTTTAATTAATATTAATAAGGGACTTTGTAGTATTGCGAAAGCCTGCCCAGAGGCCTTACTGTGACAGGCGCATAAAAAAACATCCCACTTGTGGCACTAAAGTCAGCAGACTGCATTCTTTATAATGGGAGCCTGAGAGGGGGGGGGGGACACAATATAAAACCTAGAAAATTGGGGGGGTGCAGCAACAGGACCACTGCAATATGCAAGGCACATCTTTACCTCCTCAAATAATAAGCAGTTCCACAGTTTACTTTAAATGCATTAAAATTTCCAAATGTCCATAACAGCTGTTGCATGTTTTAGGAAGTCTTTGCTGGATGTGCATGTGAAAAAGGTCTGCCAGGTGCCATAAAATGATTGTGGTTTTCCTTTTCCTTGCATAACCCAGATTTTCTGCCTCACTTTCTCTGCTGCTGCTAAAGTCCAAATCATTCTGTACCAGGATGGTAAGTTCAGATTATTCAAATCTTCCCTGTGACAAGCGTTGGCTCGTCTAGTCGATGATAGCAAATGCGAGATCCTTGCTATGTTCCGTAAACACAGACAGAAAAAATAATTCTGGGGTAAATTTGGTATTAGCACCTGTAATGCTGATCAGTTCCTCATGTATATCAGATACAAACCCTCATATTCCTACAGGGGGTCATATGTGCCTTAACCCCATATCCTCTCCAGAACACAGAATTGATTGTGGAGGTTGTGTTCTGTACTGAGTCATAGAATCATAGAGTTGGAAGAGACCACAAGGGCCATCGAGTCCAACCCCCTGCCAAGCAGGAAACACCATCAGAGCACTCCTGACATATGCTTGTCAAGCCTCTGCTTAAAGACCTCCAAAGAAGGAGACTCCACCACACTCCTTGGCAGCAAATTCCACTGTCGAACAGCTCTTACTGTCAGGAAGTTCTTCCTAATGTTTAGGTGGAATCTTCTTTCTTGTAGTTTGAATCCATTGCTCCGTGTCCGCTTCTCTGGAGCAGCAGAAAACAACCTTTCTCCCTCCTCTATGTGACATCCTTTTATATATTTGAACATGGCTATCATATCCCCCCTTAACCTCCTCTTCTCCAGGCTAAACATGCCCAGCTCCCTTAGCCGTTCCTCATAAGGCATTGTTTCCAGATTTACTGATTTGAGCATCACTTTTTTTTGGAAGAAAACATAATCTGAGGCCAGTTCCTTATCCAGAGGGAGCGGGAACAGTTGCCAATCAGGCGAATCAGCCCCAGTGGACATGGCTAAGGTGATTCGGGACCCTGGTGTCCCTTTTTATTAAAAAGGGGGGGTTTCATCCTCCTTCCTACCCCACTCTTGACCTCTTTGTCCCTCTGAAATCCTAATCCAAAACCACCTGTGCCTCCAGACCTCCATCCTCTCCAGGCAGTTCTGCTTCCCACTGCAACCACCAATTTTGCAACATGGCTCCCTTTGTCATTTCCCACCAGGGGTATGGGAGAAGGCAGAGCTGGATGAAAGCCAGGCCCTTAGAAAGAGTCACAGGACAAGAGGCATGAAATCTGCATCCTGCACCACGAAAGCTTCTCACCCACACTTGCTCACAATGCAGCCAGCATTTAATAATAATAATACTGTAATAATGATGATAAAAATATAACATGAAGTGCCTTCATTAAAAAAAGCAACAGCTTCTGTTGTTGTTTTTGAGGAAATGCACTCTATGTAGACACTTAGCAACCTCCGTTTACAGCAGAAAATTACTTTTCACACAACCGCTGCTGCCTGAAGCTGTTTTCATTCATAGCTAACACTTGGCTGCTGCTGCTGCTGCCGCCAAACAAACAAACAAGAGAGATGAAAGAAAGAGGAAGGAGATACCTTTTTCTGCCTAAGGGCCACATTCTCTCCTGGACACTTTCCAGGGGCCACATGCCACAAAGAGAAAGGGGGAGGGAGCAAAATACACTGGCTTACCTTTGGGCAAAGAGAGGGTGGCCACCAACTTGGACGGCTTTAAAAGAGAATTAGACAAATTCACAGAGGAAACGGCGATCAATGGCTGCTAGCCAGGATGGCCATGATCCACCTCCTCTGTCAGAGGCAGTGCATGGCAGTGAGGATGTGGGGGTGCAGGCCTGGATCCATAGCTGTCAAGCATCCCTTATTTGGCGGGACAGTCCCTTATCCCAGGGCCATGTCCCGCTGCTGTCCCTTATTGATGATGTCCCTTAAATAAGCTACTGAAGGTAATGGGGCCCTTTCTATGTCCAGCTGTGCTTTGTCAACAACAAATTGTTGCTGTTTTTTGTGTTGAATATATGCTATATGGTAATTTATGGACCTAATAGGTATCTAAAGCCATTTGCACACAACAAAATATGTATTTTATCAAAGTAATTGTTGATCCCTTATTTTGGCTGCTGATCCCTTATTTTCGAGGGTGCTGGTCCCTTATTTTCAAATCTGTAAGTTGACAGCTATGCCTGGATCTGCTGGGGGAGACAGCATGTTTTGCCTCAAGCAGAATATCCTGGGCTGGCTCTTCCTAGCGAGGCAGTAAGGGGATGGCAAGGGGGCACAGCAGGTATAAATGACCACCTTTTTGTGGCATCCATCTGTCTCAATAGACAATGGAGTGTGCCCGTCAGGATGAAGTGCCATGTTGGTAGCACCCAAGTGACTTCCCAGGGGTGCAAGTCTGGGCTGTGTGTCTGGAGGTCTTGGGCTGCCCAGACAACAAGAGCTCCCTCTCTGCCTCACTGATATGGTCCAAGGGAAAGCAGAGCAATATGTTTGACACCTGCTTGCCTGCAGGAGATGCTGGAAGGAGGCGTACAAGGAGTCATCTAACCACCTTAGGGACTCTGCTCTGGACTTGTGTAAAGTTTACTTCTTAGCCTTTTCGTCTTGAACTCCTTGAAAGAAAAAGGTGATATATAAATTTAATAAATAAAAATAAAATGGCAGCACGAAGCAGTGTCTGCACAGGAGATTTCAGCCAACCCCAAAGGAACCTTCATGCAGAGCAAGACCACTTTGTGCATTCTTCATGGCAGTGAAATTCGAAGCATCCTCAGCCGCCTAGCATCTCTGAGTCATAGGATCTCTGATACATGCATGCATATCAGGCATACGGCATCTGAGTTGTGCCAAGCATGGCGCTGAAGGAAAAGTCTGATCTTCTCATGTATTGAAGTCCCATCCTTAAAAATAACTGACCACCAGTCCAGTGCCAAGGGTCAAGATTCTCTCTCTTGAATGGTGAGCCTCCGAATGGATACCAGCAATAGCTGCTGCTCCCTCTCTACCCCACCCACAGCACTTAACCCTTTTAATAAGCAACAACAACAACTTCTGGCCTTATCCATAAACAAAAGGTCTGGAGCCTTAGTGTCCATCCTTCTCATCTCTGGGTCTTTCCAGACTTGCTGCCTTCTCATCTTGGAGAGCGGAATGGGATAACAAAGCTCGCATTTGGAAACAAAGCCCTCATCACATAACAGTTCATTTCATATTTGTCCCTACCACCAGTAGAAGCCCATTGGGGCCCTCCGAACTCTACAGTTCTGTGAACCAACGCTGTGATGCCAGCATTTCAGGGCAGCAGACCAGATGGCCCTTTGGGTCCCTTCCAAATCTATGATTCTGCAAATTTGGCTGGATCTCGGTGACATTTCAGACTTTTATGCAGCTCTTCAGCTTTCCTTTTCATAGCTTGAAAGAAGGAAAGGTTGTGGGCAAAGTAGCTGGTTCCTCTTCCACCTCCCCACCTCCCCTCCCCCAGTGCTGCTTCCCCATCTGAAGCCCCCAAAATCCCCCTGTCGCCATGTGAGACTTTTCCTCTGGGCGAAGCAGCCGTTCCTTCAAGGTGGCTTCCACTGAGTACCAACATTCCACAACAGGTCCTACCTGCTCAGAATGTTTGTAGACATTCTGTGAATTCTGTGGCAGCACAGGCACCTGGATCAATGGCCTTAAAAGAAACCTAAGGATTTTCTAATTTCTGTTTGTTTGCTAATTACTACCGAACATGTAAGGAGGTGGCTTACAAATCATGAACCTTTCCCAACGTTTCCAAAGTCTCTTAAGGTTTTTTGTGTGGCGTGGTGGTGGTGGAAAGAGTATAAATTGTTCCGTAGTAGTGCTCTTTTGATGCCTTCCCCAGCTTCATCACATCCCTGGAAGTTCAGCTCCCTTTACCTCATGCTAAGTCCCACCAAAGTGAGGAACATTATTCAGAGATGTTTTAAACCTGCAGATTCAGTGCCAGGTAGAGTTGGCACCAAACCTGCACGTTTAAAAGCTTCTCTGAACAAAGGTTTCCTATGAAGCAGGCCAGCATTACTGATCTGCTGGAGTCACCCATTTCAGACACAACTATTCAAAATCCAAAAGGCCAAAAAGGAGGCAGTGAGAGATTTTACTTTCTGGGGCTCCATGATGACTGCATATCGTGACAGCAGCCACGAAATTAAGAGATGCCTGCTTCTTGGGAGGAAAGCAATGACCAACCTAGACAGCATCTTAAAAAGTAGAGACATCACCTTGCCAACAAAGGTCCGTATAGTAAAAGCTATGGTTTTCCCAGTAGTGATGTATGGAAGTGAGAGCTGGACCATAAAGAAGGCTGATCGCCAAAGAATTGATGCTTTTGAACTATGGTGCTGGAGGAGACTCTTGAGAGTCCCATGGACTGCAAGAAGATCAAACCTCTCCATTCTGAAGGAAATCAGCCCTGAGTGCTCACTGGAAGGACAGATCCTGAAGCTGAGGCTCCAATACTTTGGCCACCTCATGAGAAGAGAAGACTCCCTGGAAAAGACCCTGATGTTGGGAAAGATGGAGGGCACAAGGAGAAGGGGAAGACAGAGGACGAGATGGTTGGATAGTGTCTTCGAAGCTACAAACATGAGTCTGACCAAACTGCGGGATGCAGTGGAAGACAGAAGTGCCTGGCGTGCTCTGGTCCATGGGGCCACGAAGAGTCGGACACAACTAAATGACTAAACAACAATCAACAACAATTGTGTTCTCCAGTTGAAATATAGGGATGCTAAAAGGTAAAGGGTAAAGGGACCCCTGACCGTTAAGCCCAGTCACCGACAACTCTGGGGTTGTGGTGCTCTTCTCACTTTACTGGCCGAGGGAGTCGGTGTTTGTCCACAGGCAGCTTCCGGGTCATGTGGCCAGCATGACTAAGCCACTTCTGGCAAACCAGAGCAATGCACGGAAACGCCGTTTACCTTCCCGCCGGAGTGGTACCTATTTATCTACTTGCACTGGTATGCTTTTGAACTGCTAGGTTGGCAGGAGCTGGGACCGAGGAATGGGAGCTCATCCTGTCATGGGGATTCAAACCGCCAACCTTCTGATTGGCAAGCCCAAGAGGCTCTGTGGTTTAGACCACAGTGCCACCTGTGTCCCTTCCCCAAATCAGTCCTGTCCAGATGTTTTGGACCACATCACCCCCAGCCAGCCTGACCAATGGTTCGTGGTAGTGGGAGCTGTAGTTCAAAACATCTGGGTGCCACCCAGCAGGAGCAGGGTGGGCCATACAAGTTCATTGACTGATGCTTAGAGATGAGATGGCTTTGCCCTTTCCATACCATGTGTTCTTTTCCTCTAGAATCTTTGTTTAATCAGAATACCTTCCAAGACTGAAGCATCATGTTGAGTTCAGCAGCAATGGAAGCTTCCATGGGCTATGTTCTGCCTCCATGGCCAGAGGCAGCAGTGTTTCTGAATGCCAGTTTCTGGAAATGGCAGGAGAGTAGAATGCTGTTGCACTCAGATGGGCACCAACTTGGAAGGCTTTAAAAGAGGATTACACAAATTTGTGGAGGAGGAGAGAGCTATCCATGGCTACCAGCCATGATGGCTCTGCTCTGCCTCACCAGTCAGAGTCAATGACACTTCTGAATACCACTCTGGAAACCACAGGTGCAGAGAGTGTTCTATTGCTTGGGTCCTGGTTGTTGGTTCCCCATAGACATCTCATTGGCTACTGTGAGAACAGGAGTCTGGGCTGGATGGCCAAGTTCTCACAGTGGTCAATCAGATGTCTATGGGAAACCCTCATGCAAAATCTGAGCACTGTTCCATACTGTTGTGTAAAGCAACTGGAATTCAGAAGCACTACTGCTAGATCTCCAAGAAGGGAGATTCTGACTATAATAATAATAATTTATTATTTATACCCCGCCCATCTGGCTAGGTTTCCCCAGCCACTCTGGGCGGCTTCCAACAGAATATTAAAATACAATAGTCTATTAAACATTAAAAGCTTCCCTAAACAGGGCTGCCTTCAGATGTCTTCTAAAAGTCTGGTAGTTGTTCTTCTCTTTGACCATCTGATGGGAGGGCATTCCACAGGGTGGGTGCCACGACCGAGAAGGCCTTCTGCCTGGTTCCCTGTAACTTGGCTTCTCGCAGCGAGGGAACCACCAGAAGGCCCTCGACGCTGGACTTCAGTGTCCGGGCAGAATGATGGGGGTGGAGACGCTCCTTCAGGTATACTGGACTGAGGCTGTTTAGGACTGAACATTAGGAGGAAATTTCTAACAGTAAGAGCTGTTCAACAGTAGAACAGACTACCTCAGATAGTCTCCTTCATTTGACGTTTTTAAACAGTGGTTCGATGGCCATCTGTCAGCGATTCTTTGTTGTGATTCCTGTATTGCAGGATTCTATGATCAATCTCTTCCGGAACCCCAGCTCAGAGCATGTTGGGATGTCAGAGAGATTCCTTCTAAAGCTTCCCCTAGAATCTTCCAAGGCTCTTCTTACTCCTTTGCAAATGTTCCATAGCTGAACCTTTTCTTACAGAAATTTCTCTGAAGCCAGCTGAGCAACAATAATCTTGAAAATACTTATTCTATATATAGTTGGCAATTATATAAGTATGCCATGATTGACATTATATGTGAGGGATGAGGGGGGGAGCAATGAGTGCACACATTTTGAGTGCAGAGTCGGTTTCTCCTGCAAAAGCCAAACCTGATACCGTATTCTGCAGCGCCCTGGGGAGTGCAAAGCAGGGGTGGCTACTGGCAGCTGGGGAACATTGTTCTGGCCCTCCATATCACAGAATCATATCGTAAAGTTGGAAGGTTCCCCTAAGGGTCATCTAGTCCAACCCACGACTATGCAGGAATTACAGCTAAAGAATTCCTGGCAGATGGCCATGCAAGTTCTTCCTAATGCTTAGTCAGAATCACCTTCCTTGTCATTCTAATCCATTGGTTTGGGTCCTCACCTCTGGAACATCAGGAAGCAAGCTTGCTCAATCCTCCATGTGGCAGACTCTCAGGCATTTGAAGACAGTTATCCGTATAGTCAAAGCTATGGTTTTCCCAGTAGTGATGTATGGAAGTGAGAGCTGGACCATAAAGAAGGCTGATCGCCGAAGAATGGATGCTTTTGAATTATGGTGCTGGAGGAGACTCTTGAGAGTCCCATGGACTGCAAGAAGATCAAACCTCTCCATTCTGAAGGAAATCAGCCCTGAGTGCTCACTGGAAGGACAGACCCTGAAGCTGAGGCTCCAGTACTTTGGCCACCTCATGAGAAGAGAAGACTCCCTGGAAAAGACCCTGACGCTGGGAAAGATGGAGGGCACAAGGAGAAGGGGACAACAAAGGACGAGATGGTTGGACAGTGTTCGCGAAGCTACCAGCATGAGTTTGACCAAACTACAGGAGGCAGTGGAAGACAGGAGTGCCTGGCATGCTCTGGTCCATGGGGTCACGAAGAGTTGGACACGACTAAATGACTAAACAACAACAACAACAACAAATCCTATCCCCTCTCAGTCTTCTCTCTCCAGGCTAAACTTACCCCTCAACTACTCTTCGTTAGGCTTGGTTTCCAGACCCTTGATCATCCTGACCTCTCACTCCTCTGCACATGGTCCAGCTTATCAATATCCTTAAACTGTAATGTCTAGAAGTAGACACAGTATTCCAGGTATAGGCAGAAGAGAGTGATATGATTACTTCCCTTGATTAGGACATTAGACTTCAGTTGATGCAACCTAGAACTACATTAGATTTTTTTGCTGCCGCATCACACTGTAGACGCATGCTAAGCCTGTGATCTCCTAAGCCCCCTAGATCCTTTTCACAAGTACTGCTATCAAGCAAGGTGCCCCCATCCTGTATTTGTGCATTCAGCTATTCCTACCTAAGTGTTTAACGTCATTATTTAGCGAAGCATTAAGTAACGGACCAGGAGTTTTGTTCAAACTGCCTTTATTTTCATAGCCAGTAGGGCTTTGTACCTAAGCGTACATTAGTCCCTGTTGAAATTTGTTTTGTTAGTTTTGATCAAATGATGGGAAAGATCTCCCAGGTCCTGGAGCTAAGAGAGTTGGGCAAAGAATCAGATCTGGTATCAGGCAGCTCCCAGCATTTTTCCAGCCATTCCAACCAATCCACGGAAAGGGCAATAAGGAAGACTTTTCTTTATGATTGCCACTTGGTGGATCAGAAGAACGCTGTTGACATAGTCCATCTTGATTTCAGTAAAGCATTTGACAAGGTCTCCCATGATATTCTTGCAAGGAAGCTGGCAAAATGTGGGTTGAATGAGGTGGATTTTTAGCTGGTTGACTGACCGAACCCAAAGAATTCTCATTAATGGTTCCTCGTCACTCTGGGGAAAAGTGACAAGTGGGGTGCTGGAGGGTTCTGCCCTGGGCCCATTGTTGTCTGACATCTTTATAAATGACTTGGATGAAGGAATTGGAGGACTGGGTCCAAGCTAACCAAATGCTTTACAGTAGGGACAAATGTAAGGTTCTGAACGTAGGCAGGAAGAACCACCTGCACAAATATAGAATGGGGAAAACGTGGCTTACCAGCAGTACATGAGAAAAGGATCTAGGGGTCTTGGTGGACCACAAACTTAACAGTGTGATGCAGCAGCAAAAAAACTAATGCTTTTCTAGGCTGCATCAACAGAAGTATAGTGTCCAAATCAAGGGAAATAAGAGTACTACTCTCTTCTGCCTTGGTCAGACCACACCTGGAATAGTGTGTCTAATTCTGGGCACCACAATTTAGGATGGATGTTGGCAAGCTGCAAGGTGTGCAATGGAGGGCACATAAGATGATCAAGGATCTAGAAGCCAAGCCTTATGAGGAACAGTTGAAGGAGCTGGGTAGGTTTAGCCTGGAAAAGAGGAGCTTGAGAGGAGATATCATAGCCATCTTCAAATATCTCAAGGGCTGTCAGATGGAAGAGGGAGCGTGCTTGTTTCCTCCTGCTCTGGAGGGTAGGACCTGAACCAAGGGCTTCAAGTTACAAGAAAGGAGATTCCAGCTAGACATCAGGAAGAACTTTCTGACAGTAAGAGCTGTTCAACTGTGGAATGGTCTCCTTGGAGGTTTTTAAGTAGAGCTTGGGTGGCCATCTGTCATGGATGATTGAGCTGAGATTCCTACATTGCAGTGGGCTGGACTAGATGACCCCTGGGTCCCTTCCCACTCTAAATTCTATGATTCCCATAAAAGCTCTGCACAGCTTACAAAATATTCACACCTCACCAAATAACTACCAATAGCAACACAGTACGAATCTGCTGGTCTCCTCCCCACTTCTGACAATCCATCAGAAATTTAAACAGAAATTATGTATTTACTCCATGGTGGGGGACCCCAAACAACCATACCATATTAATATTCTGCCTCCAGACAATCCATGTTCTCTGCCCAAAAAAAATGCTAAATTCTACAACTTGCATAAATTATGCAAATTAAGACAATTGTGTAATTTATTCAACTTTTGCTAGTCATGGGACATTAAATCCTGTCCCCCCCACAACTTGGAATCTCTTCCAGCTGTCTTTCTAGCATAAGAGCGGACATGGGGAATCCTTTTTAACCTGAGGTCCACATTCTGTTCTGGGGGACCTTCCTGGGGCCACATGCCAGTTTGTGGGCAGGAGCAGACGTAAAAGTTGGCAGAACAACAGGCATTAATTTTGCCTTCGTACCTTAGGCTGTTTTATACACTCACATTCACACCCCTCTCTCTATTCTCCATCCAGACAAGCAAGGAGTATTATTCCACATTCCAGCCAGGCAGAAATGCATGAGGAGGGGGCAAGGGGGGCCACAGACAGGTGTGGGGAGAATTCCAAGGGCCAGACAGAGAGTCCTGGGGGAAGCTGGCAGCCTAGGGGCCCCCAGTGCAGTTTTAGGCATTTCAGGTGCTGTCACCCACCCATATCCAAGCACAGTGCCATGAGGTCTAGAAACTTAATTTTTAAGAGAAAGGAGGAGGAAGAGCTCAAGAGGTCCCGACTCTCACATGATGCTCTCTTGTAGAATCATTATATATCATTATATACACATCAGCATCCTGAATATAACGTTTGCCAGCCTGCGAGAACAGAGATCAGGTTGTCAGCTCTGGGCAGAAACCAGTCACTCTTTATCTCACGGTTGTGGGTTCGAACTCCACGTTGGGCCAAAGATTCCTACATTGCAGGGGATTGGACAAGATGACCTTCATGGCCTTTTCCAACTCTACAATTCTATGATGCCACAAGATCAATATTTTTATCCCTCCCAGGAAGGCTCCCAGAACGTCCACAATCTCTGCCTAACTCAGCTTCTTCCCGAATTACAAAACCGACCAGAGCCAGAACCACTTTCAGCACCAGAGGAAAGCAAGCAACCCAAAACTTTGAGCTGGGAATGAAATGCTTCTGTGCGTATGAACTTTTGTTCACTTGCTGTTTGTTGAATGTATATCCCAAAGGAGTCCAGGGCAGCACTTCCTGAAGAAGAAGCTGGTGAAGCCCGGAAGCCTGCACATTCCGAAAACAAATCCAGCCAACTGCCTCCCAAATTCTTATCCCTTTTTGCACTTTTGGTGCCACCTATTCCTTTTACGGAGGCACAAACTGATCCCAGCCCAGGACTAGAATAGGACAGGTCGCACCTGAAAAGTTACTTTTAAAAAAAAAAAAAGTCCCCTCCGGTGGCTCCTTACCCCGAGAGTCGTCCTCTTGGTCCGACGGGTTGTTGGGATCCATTACTTCCGGGAGAAGCTCCCACCGCGCCGTGTCTCCATGCAGCGAAGCGAGAGGAAAGGTTATCTTAAAAGGAAAACTTGGAGGGGGAGGAGGAGGAGCAGCAGGAAAAGCGAAGCCCAGCTGCTGCTCAAACCAATTCACCTGCCTGACGAGCTAGCGCCACATCCAAAAGGGGACATCGGAAAGCGCCTCCCTCGGCGTGACACGGCCTGGCCGGCTTCCCAATTCGCCGGCTGACCCTCGGCGGCTCGCGGGTCTTTCTCCCAACATCTCGAGCAAAAGGCATACCGCTCTTTCTCTCCCCACTGCGCGCGAGCCTTTCAAACTCTCGGCTCCTCTCCCGAAATCGCCAGCTCTCTCGGACGAAAGTTCAGAAGCCGTGCGGAGGTGGGGGGGGGAGGAGGTGTGCGGTGGGGGGACACACGAGGTTGGCAGAGGAGGATGAAGAAAGAGCTCCTTGCAAGCGGTAAGGTTGCGGGGGGGGGGGGCTGGAAAGAGAGAAGACCAGCCTCCAAGCCACACTGTTGCATAACGCAAAGGGCTGCTATAATAATAACACATATAAAGTGGTGTGTTCCTTGGGGAGGAAGGAGGGAGGGAGAAAGAGCGGGGGGGGGGGGGAGAGAGAGAGAGAGACGGAGAAGGAGAGGGAAAGGGAGAGAGAGAGTCGGCAGGAAGAATCAACGCTTAGGAAGGGGAAGGAAAACCCACCCCAAACATCTCAGGAAATACAGAATTGACTGAAACCCAGGAAGGCCCACAGACGTCTCTGTCCTGATCATGGCTGGCTTACTTTCTGAGCATCCTCATACACCCTGGCTGCATTTCAGTCCCTTGTTGGCCAGAGAGGGGTCTCCCCCCCCCCCAATAAAATAAAATCAGATCCTGGCAGGCATGGACTTGGGTGACTCTGCACTAGGACACCAGCTGCACCTTCCTTGCTGCAGTGCCTTGTCCTATATTTACCTCCTTTTGGCAAGGCTCTGCTGCTGCTGGCGAGTTTGCATGGGCTCCAAGAGCAGCAGAGCTCCTGCCAGGAGCTGCACTGTTGTCATTTGCCCTTAACAGAGCTGCTGAGGAATCTAGAGGCTGCAGTGGGGGTGGGGGGAGGCAGGGGGGTTGCCTAAAAGGATGCAGGGAGAATTTCTTGCCCTTGCACTGTCAAGCCCACTGAACAGACCGTAGAGGGATTAGCACTGTGATTCAACTGAGCCCCCTAGCAGTAGTTGCATCCACTCACCTAACCCCCCCCCCTGCACCCCGCCATTGAGGTCCGGTTGCAAACAAACTGCTCTGAGGGGAAAGTGTCAGCTATGGAATGGCCACAAACACCACTGATTTCTCCCACAAATGCAGGGAAGAGCCATTGGAGCCAGATGCTACTACAACCACATTCATGTGGCAGGAAATTCCATAGGGTAGGTTTTTGGGGGAGGGGCGTGTCCCAGAGGGAATTTGGGGAGTGCAGGTTTCTCCTTGCGTGGCGAGCTGCCCGGCTGCTGACTTCCGCTCCTTTGGTGGATAGATCCAGCAAGCTAAAATGGAATCTCCCTGACACACCTTTTGCACCCTGAAATCCTGCAGGGGCTGGCCATTATGTTTGGGCAGAGGGAGGCAAATGGGTAGGAAAGCAGGGAGGGCACCCCCCAGGCATGACCCAGAGACAGGGAAGGTTGCGCATTTGGCTGGGGGGGGGTATCAACCCTGCAAACATTTGGCCAGGAGACTGACAAGGAAGCCAGGAATAGAAAGCTTGTCCATATCATAATTGTACATGCACAGGCCCTGATTTGAATGAATCAGCCAAACCTTCCAGGACGGTAAAAGGGGGGGTTGCAGGCAGATTGGCATTTCCAGCCACAGCGCCAATGGCAGTGGTGGGCGGACAAATGATGGAGAGTCGGAGAAGTTCACAAGCACTGCATGGGGGAGAGGGGGTTGGCATGAAACTACGGTGACTGTACCACAATTGCAGCCAGCACTCAGAGAGAGAGGGAGGGAAGGAGAGGGAGGGCGGGAGAAGGAGAGAGGCAAATTTCTAGGCTGCTGTTCTGGCCTTAAGAACTTAAGAAAAGGCTGCTGGGTCAGGTTAGTGGTCTAGCCCACAGTGGCCAACAGATGCCCCAATGGGAAACCCACAAAGAGGCGCCATTCACATGAGCAATCTCCCCTCCTGCAGCTTTCCCCAGCAACTGGTAAAAAGGTAAAGGTAAAGGGACCCCTGACCATTAGGTCCAGTTGTGACCGACTCTGGGGAGCTGGCGTACAGCTTCCGGGTCATGTGGCCAGCATGACCAAGCCGCTTCTGGCAAACCGGAGCAGTGCACGGAAACGCCGTTTACCTTCCCGCTGGAGCGGTACCTATTTATCTACTTGCACTCTGACGTGCTTTCAAACTGCTAGGTTGGCAGGATCAGGGACCGAGCAACAGGAGCTCACCCCGTCGTGGGGATTTGAACCACCGACCTTCTGATTAGCAAGTCCTAGGCTCTGTGGTTTAACCCACAGTGCCACCTGCATCCCCCAGCAACTGGTACTCAGAAGCATATACTGCCTCCAATCATTGTTCTTGTTTAGTCATTTAGTCGTGTCTGACTCTCTGTGACCCCCTGGACCAGAGCACACCAGGCCCTCCTGTCTTCCACTGCCTCCCACAGTTTGGTCAAACTCATGCTGGTAGCTTTGAGAACACTGTCCCACCATCTCGTCCTCTGTCGTCCCCTTCTCCTTGTGCCCTCAATCTTTCCCAACATCAGGGTCTTTTCCAGGGAGTCTTCTCTTCTCATGAGGTGGCCAAAGTACTGGAGCCTCAGCTTCAGGATTTGTCCTTCCAGGGAGTCACTCAGGGCTGATTTCCTTCAGATTGGGCAGGTTTGATCTTCTTGCAGTACATGGGAAACTCCAATTATAGAGACATGGTATATAGGCATTGTTGGTAGTAGGCATTGATAAGCCTTTCTCTCCATGGTTTTGTCTAAATTCTCTTTTAAAGCCATCCAAGTTTGTGGCCAATAAGAGTCCTGCTGGATCAGGCCAATGGCCTCTCCAGCCCGGCATGCTGTCCTCACTTTGAATATCCAAATGCCTCAATGGGAAACCTGCAAACAGGACCCAAGCACATATGCATGAACTGAGAAGGCCCTCACTGAAAGTCCCACCAGTTGGGCTTTGGGTGATGGTGGGACAGAAAGATGGATCTCTCCTGCATCTCTTAAGCTGGCAGGCTCACATGGGAGAGGACCATCTTCCAAGTCAGCTGGTTCTGAGCTGTGTCTGGGACTTTGTGGACCTTAACCAGCACTTTGAATTACCATATTTTTTGCTCTATAAGACTCACTTTTTCTCTCCTAAAAAGTAAGGGGAAATGTTTGTGTGTCTTATGGAGCGAATGCAGGCTGCGCAGCTATCCCAGAAGCCAGAACAGCAAGAGGGATTCCTGCTTTCACAGCATAGCGATCCCTCTTGCTGTTCTGGCTTCTGAGATTCAGAATATTTTTTTTCTTGTTTTCCTCCTCCAAAAACTAGGTGCGTCTTGTGGTCTGGTGCATCTTATAGAGTGAAAAATACGGTATGCCTGGAAATGGACCTGCCACCAAGGAAGCTGTTGTGACACAAGAGTCACTTGCTTGTTTTAATTGGCACCAGTCAATAGCCTGGCTGCAGAGGAGAGCAGCAGCCATGGAGGAAGGGAGGGGAGCCAGGTGGGGGGCGTGGGAGGAGGCGGAGACCCGAAGATGAAGAAGAAGGTTGTCAGGAGATACTGGGAAAATGTGGGGGGCGGATAGCCTTGCTGCAGCATTCTGAGCCAGCTGACATTTCTGAACACCCTTCAAAGGCAGCCCCCCAGATAGCATGTTGCAGCGGTTCAAATGAGATGTAACTAAGGCATGTGTCACAGTAGCAAGATCTGGCATCTCCAGGAATGGCTGCAGTTGGCACAGCAGCCTCAGCTGTGCCAAAGTAGTTATCCAGATTTAGGGCAGGATCCCCACCACGAGGGAAAGCAGACCTCCCATGTTCGAAAGCACTATACCGCTGATTACAAGGACTAGCAACAGAAAGGGGTCGCCTTCATCCGCTGCTTGCGAGGATCCAGTTAGAGACAGAATAATGGATGAGACGGACCTTTGATTGGTCTGATCTTGCAGGGTAGAGGCAACTGAAGCGTATCCAGTACCCATGAACATTATCAAATTATCTGAAACAAGGCAGGTATTAATTGTGGAGGAAGGAAAGACCTGTGCAGATGGACTGAATATCACAGTGGTGGCATTTGAAAGGAAGGCTCCAGCGGCTCTCATTGTATTCCGAAATGCTTGCAACAGAATGATTGTGCTGATTTCTTAGCTCCTTTTAAATATATTCTTCAAGAGCTGTGGGGGAATGTTTTGAATCTGTAAAGAGCTGTCTGCCAGAGATAGGGGGGGGAGGACTTTTGCATGCTTTTGCCAAAAGCTCAAAAGGAATCAGCTGGAGGAGGAGGAGGGTGGGTTTGTCCCACTAAGAAGGGTGACGAGATAGGGAGGGAAGCAGGGGTTCTTGGAAAAACACATTTTCACTGAATTCAGGGCCACTTCAGTGCAATACAGCAGTGGACTGGGTGTAGGATTCCAGCTCAAGAACTGCTGTTCCCATTTTGTGGCAGGCTAGCGTGGGAGCAGATCTGTAGGTTGGGGAAAGTGTCAAGATGGCCAATGGGTAGATTAAGATGCCTGACCAGAGGAGACCCACAGCTTGCCCTGGAAACAAAGTAGTCTAGGACGGGAACACAACTTGAGTGGCATGTCAAGGGCTGCATGCAATCAAGGCTTCAGCACCCCCTTCAGGCACTGCAGGGAAATGTCATGTTGGCCCGTTTGATTGCTAAGTGATATGGAGTCTCACCTTAACCCCAGCCTGATATGAACATGAGGGGTCATTGCCAATACCTGGACTCAGGACCTCTTCCTCTTTAGAAGAAGAAGGCTGCCCTACTCAGCACAGACTTCCCCAACCTGGTGCTCCACAAATCTTGGTGAACTGAGTAGGAACAAGGAAGCTTCCTATGTAACTCATGTAACTCCCCTCTGCTCCAGGCAGCGTGGCTAATGGTTAGACATGATTGGCACTGTAATCTTGCAATATCTGGCAGGTCACAGGTTCTTCATCCCTGCTCCAGATGATGCCCCCAAACAGCATTCTCCTTGCTTGCGATTCCCAGCAACTTGTACATGCTTCTTCCATCAGCAGAGGTGAAGCCTAGACATTGTGACCAGTAGTCACCAACAGTGCCGGATTACCAAATAGGCAGAGTAAACAACGTCCTATGGGCCCCAGGAAAGAATTGAGGTGGGAAGAACAGAGGCAACTTCCATGCAGGTGTGTGGCTTTTTGGGGGAAGACAGTGCTTTTTTGAAAAAAAATGTTTAGGGGTACTCTCATTTTCCTACTCATATTGAAATACTGCCCCTCAGTGAGGCCAAACTTAGATTCACAGAATGTTTAGGGGTATGTTTTAACCTTTAAAGCCTTTAAAGCCCTATACGGCCTAGGACCCTCGTACCTACGGGACCGCCTCTCCTGGTATGTCCCACGGAGGACCTTACAGTCTTCAAACAAAAACATCTTGGAGGTCCAGGGCCACAGGGAGGTTAGGCTGGCCTCAACCAGAGCCAGGGTTATTTCGGCTGTGGCCCCGATCTGGTGGAACGCTCTGTCACAAGAGACTAGGGCCCTGCAGGACTTGACATCTTTCCGCAGGGCCTGCAAGACAGAGCTGTACCACCAGGTCTTTGGCCAAGGCGCAGTCTGACCCCCTCCTTCGGTAATCCTCACAGAACTCTGGCCCAACGGTTGCCATTAATTTGATTTTGAATTGATTTTAGAATGCTGTGTTACTTTTATTGTTGTTAGCCGCTCTGAGCCCGGCTTCGGCTGGGGAGGGCAGGATATAAATAAAAGTTTATTATTATTATTTGCATCCCTGTGTCCCCCCAGAAAAAAGCACTGCATAAGCTGGTGAAAGAGGTGTTAGTTTTGACAATGAGGAGTTAACTACTGTATTTTTTGCTCTATAAGACTCACTTTTTCCCTCCTAAAAAGTAAGGGGAAATGTGTGTGCATCTTATGGAGCGAAAGCAGGCTGCGCAGCTATCCCAGAAGCCGGAACAGTAAGAGGGATGCTGCTTTGACTGCGCAGTGATCCCTCTTGCTGTTCTGGCTTCTGAGATTCAGAATATTTTTTTTCTTGTTTTCCTCCTCGAAAAACTAGGTGCGTCTTGTGGTCTGGTGCGTCTTATAGAGTGAAAAATACGGTATCTGCCATGCGCATTCCTTTGGCTGGGGAGCACCCTTGACATCCAAGCAGCTGTCTGCTGTAGAGTTGTCGAACACACCACATGAATGCACATCCAGAAATGTATGGTGATCCTGGCTTTGAGTCACATTCAACAGCTGCCAGTCACCCTGGCTCAGAGGAACCTCCAGACCCAGAGGCAGTCTGCCCCAGAAGACTAGATGATTGGGGTCATACTGTAAAAGGGGGGGAAGCGCTCTTGCCTTCAAAGGCTGTTGATGGACTCCAGCTGTAGCCAGCATAGTCAATGGTCAGGCATGATGGCAGTTGATGAGAGGGGCTCAATGTATCTTGATGGACACCCTGTAGACATCACCCCAGGAGCTGTCCCACTTAGAGAACCCCTAGATTTAAGCTGCCGAAGACCCACCCTACTTCTGACTGGCCTCACGCTGTAATTCCAGGACCCAGCCACAGCAGCAGTGGTGGGTCCAGGCCGCAGGCATACAGTGATCTCCATCTCTAAGCTGTACTTGGGGTGTGAAATCAAGTGTGTGGGAGGTGGGAGATGCAGCCAGCCTTCAAGGCAGCTCTATTAAGTCCTGCATATGAGAGGCCAGCCTCTTCCTGACTGCAGGAAACTAAGAACCTGCTCACACGTGTTGCTTAGCAATTGAGCGTGGGAAGAGGCAAGGGCAGACTGGCCTGCTGAATTTCATCCGTGCCGACGGATGCTTCATTTTCTCAGACAGTTGAAAACCGAACAGGGGCAGTAGACAAGGAAATATTAATATTAATAATTTTATTATTTGTACCCCACCTGTCTGACTGGGTTCCTGTTCTGAGATAACAGAGGGCACTTTGCTCCTACTCACTTTAACATCCTGCAACATTCTTTTTTTAAAAAAAAAAAAAAATTTTATTAGGAATTTAAATACAACATATTAGCTTACAACATATCATCCTTAGTTTTTTCCCCCATTCCCCCTCCCATAAAACAACCCCCCCTCCCCCCCCCCAGACTTCCCTCAGTTCCAATCTCTGGTTTCTCTATAGATGCTATTCTCTGCATGTTACAAAATTGTATAAATCCTTAATTTATTATCAATAAAGAGTTTGTGAGTGTTTGTGAGCATCAATAAAGAGTTTGTGAGTGTTTATTCAAAGCCTGCCAAGGAGTCCAGTTCACTTTTTTTGTTTCTTTAAATACTTTGTAAAAGGTTCCCATTCATCTTTAAAGTCACAGTTGTCCTTGTCCTGTAATTTGAGTGTCAATTTTGCCAGTTCTGCATAGTCCATCAGTTTCTCTTGCCATAGTTCTTTAGTTGGGGAACATCCTGCAACATTCAATGGCGACAAGCCATAATGGCTAAGCCTTCCCTGCATGGTTTGAGCTGGCAATGCTTCCTAATGCCACTTGCTGAAAACTGCAGGAGGGGAGAAGATTGCTCTTGTGCTCAGGTGCTGCTTGTCAGTTCAGAATATAAAAACATAAGAGGAGTCTTCTAGGTCCAGACAATGGCCCACTCAGTACAGTATCCTGTTCTCACAGTGGCCAGCCTGATGCTTCAGTGGGAAGCCCATAGGACCCAAGCACAAGAGCAACTCTCCCCTCCAACTGTTGCAAGATCCCGCATTGCAGATACTTCACTAATCCAGGGGTTGGACTAGCCCTCTCCTCCATGAATTTCCCTAACCCTCTTCTAAAGCCATCTAGGTTGAAGGCCAACACTGCTTTCCCACTGGTATCTGGATGCCAGTGTGGTGTAGTGGTTCAGAGCGGTGGACTCGTAATCTGGTGAACCGGGTTCGCTTCCCCACTCCCCCACATGCGGCTGCTGGGTGACCTTGGGCCAGTCACACTTCTCTGAAGTCTCTCAGCCCCACTCACCTCACAGAGTGTTTGTTGTGGGGGAGGAAGGGAAAGGAGAATGATAGCCGCCTTGAGACTCTTTCGGGTAGTTCTAAAGCAGGATATCAAATCCAAACTCTTCTTCTTCTTCTTCTTCTTCTGGTTGACCACAGTGAGAGCAGGATGCTAGACTAGATGGACCATTGGCTTGATCCTTTAGGCTCTTCTTACATTCTTATGATGCACTGGTCTATGCTTATAATGCCTCCTAGCAATGCACACCAAGACACCCCCCTCCATAACATTTTGCACAAGGCTGCCCTCTGACTGTTGCATGTGGTCTGATCTCCACCTGCATCTGAAGGAGGATGTTGAATTATCTGACGGGCCTTAGACATCATCTAGTCCAGGGGTAGGCAACCTAAGGCCTGCGGGCCATATGCGGCCCAATCACCTCCTCAAGTTGGCCCGCGGACAGTCCGGGAATCAGCATGTTTTTACATGAGTAGTCCTTTTATTTAAAATGCATCTCTGGGTTATTTGTGGGGCATAGGAATTAATTCATCCCCCCCCCAAAAAAAATATAGTCCGCCCCACCACATGGTCTGAGGGACAGTGGACTGGCCCATAGCTGAAAAAGGTTGCTGACCCCTGATCTAGTCCAACCCCTGGATTAGTGAAGTATCTTCAATGTGGGATCTGTACTTAAATATTTCCAGTGAAGGAGAGTCCATCCACCTCCATAGGAAGGCTGCTCCACTATGATACAGCACTTACCATCAGAAACTCTAACCCCTAATGTTTAGCCCCAAATCTGCTTCTCTGCAGTCTCCCTCCTGATTTCTCTGCAGCAACAAACAACAAGCCTGCTCCAGTTTCTGCATGACAGACAGCCCTTCGGAAATTTGAAGGCTGCTCTCATCATGTCTCCCCTTAATCTTCTTCCCTCTGGGCCAAACTTGTCCAACTTTTCCAGCTACTTCTCTTAAGACTTGGTTTCTAGGCATCTTGCCATCCTAGTGCTCCTCTCCTGGACATGTTCCAGTCTGTTAATGTCCTTCTTAAAATGTGATATGCAGAACTGGACCCAGCACTCAGGTGTGGTCAGATCAGTTTGATATGAAGAAAAGAGTTCTTCTGGTCATGTGCACTATACCTTCCATTTACCACCAAAATATCACAACTGTTCGCCACATCCGCTGGCAGTGGGGAAGGACATTTTGGAAGGCTGAAACAAATGTTCATAGACTCAAAGAATTATAGAATTGTAGAGCTGGAAGGGCCCTTGAGGGTCATCTAGTCCAACCCCCTGCAATGCAGGAATCTCAGCTAAAGCATCCATGGTGATGGCCATCCAACCTCTGCTTCAAAACCTCCAAGGAAGGAGAGTCCACCACCTCCCAAGGGAGACCATTCCACTGTCCAACACCTCTCACCATGGAAAAGTTCTTCCTGATGTTTAGCTAGAATCTTTTTTCTTGTAACTTGAAGCCCTTGGTTCAGGTCCTACCCTCCAGAGCAGGAGAAAACAAGCTTATTCCCTCTTCTGTGTGATTGCTGTCATATCTCCTCTCAGTCTCCTCTTTTCCAGGCTAAACCTACCCAGCTCCTTCAACCGTTCCTCATAAGGCTTGGTTTCCACACCCTTGATCACCTTGGGTGCTTTCCTCTGTACACGATCCAGCTTGTCAACATCCTTCTTAAATTGTGGTGCCCAAAATTGGACACAGTATTCCAGGTGTGGTCTGATCAAGGCAGAATAAGGTAAAAGGTAAAGGACCCCTGGACGGTTAAGTCCAGTCAAAGGCGACTATGGGGTTGTGGTGCTCATCTAGCTTTCAAGGCTGAGGCTGTCCACAGACAGCTTTCCGGGTCATGCGGCCAGCAGGACTAAACCACTTCTGGTGCAACGGGACACTGTGATGGAAGCCAGAGCGCACAGAAACATGTTTATCTTCGCAGCGTGATCCCGGTGGGGTGCCATCGCTGCTGGGCACCCAGCCCCCACAGGCGGCATGCCCCACCCCCCAGGATGTGTGCCAGCCCTGCCCCCGCCTGCTGTCTGCTCCCCGGTGCTCGAGTATGAAGCTCCGCCACTGTACAGTGGTACCTATTTATCTACTTGCACTGGTATGCTTTCAAACTACTGGGTTGGCAGAAGCTGGGACGTCACAGGGATTCAAACCGCTGACCTTCTGATCAGCAAGCCCAAGAGGCTCAGTGGTTTAGACCACAGCGCCACCCGCTTTTTTGCTGCTGCACCACATTGTTGACTCAAGTTAAGCTTGTGGTCCACCAAAACCCCTAGATCCTTTTCTCATATACTGCTAATAAACCAGGTGTCCCCCATCTTATATTTATGCTTCTGGTTCTTCCTGCCTAAATGCAGAACCTTACATTTGTCCCTACTGAAATTCATTTTGTTACCTTGGGCCCAGTTCTCCAATCTGTTAAGATCATTTTTGTATTCTCATTCTGTGTTCTGTGGCATTAGCTACCCCTCCCACTTCGGTGTCATCTGCAAATTTAATGAGCATCCTCTCCATTTCTTCATCCAAGTCATTTATGAAGACACTGAAAAACAACGGGCCCAAGACTGACCTGTTATCACCCTGCTTTCATTCTGAACCGAGTAGGTAGTAGAGCTGAAATGGAATTGCATCAAATTTCAGAATCTACCATATGTTATTGTATTTTGCAGTTTGGGCATTGATGTCAGTGTCAGATCTTAACATCTTACTTTGACACTGGAGTTCTATACGTATATATTTCCAACTGAATGGATGGAGCTAATTTAAAACTGTCTAGCAGCCCAATCCTGGATATATTTACTCAAATGTAAGTCCTAAACCAACTGCTTTCAATGAAACTTACCCTCCCCCTGCTGCCGTGGGGCTGCAATAGCACCTATCAGATGCCATCAAATATAATCCCGAATGCTATTGCACAGCCTTTGGATATTATGCAGTGATGCTGAATAATGGAATATTCACTGATTAGCTGCATGCCCGGAGAAACCGAAGAGGATGTGCACCCTCAAAATTTACAGAGGGGTGTCATGGGGGAGGGAAGAAAATTCAGTGCAGCTTGAGTGCCATCAAACCCCCCACCCCACCCCATTCTCGTTGCTGTTTAGGCGCATCAAGGGACATGGCAACAAGCAATCACTAATGACTCTGAGTGAGGAGCTCAGAGAGGGCTCAAAGGCCTCTCTGAGGAACAATTCTGCAGTCCCATTTATAGCGCTTGGCACAAACACGCCGCAAGTTTATTCAGCTTGAATGAGCTAAAACGGATTTAAAGTGTCTGTCTCCCTTAGCTACGAGGAGGGAGGGTGCTGAGCTGCATCTGACCGCAGGGGTCGCAAAGCATTTTGGACAAGCTTTCATGCACTATGATTTGCGGGGGGGGGGGGCACACACACACACACACATGCACGCACTCTTTTGCTGGAAGAGAAAGGAGGGGATCTGCACTGCCCTGGAAATCTTGACCTAAACTGAACTTTAGAAGTTCTCCTGCAATGAAATATGTGAATAAATTTGAGGGGAGGGGAAATCACAACAGTGATGGTTGATTGCGCTGTTAATAAAGGTCAGTAAACTTTCTCAAAGTTGGGGGGACAGTAGGAATAATATTAATATTAATGATTAACATTAATAATAAAGCAAATTACATACAGGTGAACCTCGAAAAATTAGAATATCGTGGGAAAGTTCATTGATTTCAGGAATTCAACTTGAATGGTGAAACTAATATATGAGATCGACTCATGACATGCCAAGCAAGATCTGCTTCTACTTCTCAGAGGTCCAGTCTTGCTCGATTTGCAATCCTTGTTTTGCTCGTTTCCTTGAATATTCTAATTTTCTGAGATGGTTAATTTGGGGTTTTCATCAGCTGTACGCCATGATCATCTCAATGATAACAAATCAAGGTTTGACATATCTCGCTTTGCATGTCACGAGTCGATCTCATATATTAGTTTCACCTTTTAAGTTGAATTACTGAAATAAAGGAACTTTTCCACGATAATCTAATTTTTCAAGTTTCACCTGTATCATGTGGGGGAAAGTGGATAAACCCTCTCATAATACAAGAACCCACATGGGGTCATTTACAAAGCTGAATGTTGGAAGATTCAGGACAGACAAAAGAATGACCTTTCTTTTGGTGTGTAGTTAAAACTATGAAGCTATCATAAAACCATAAAAGGCTATCAACCTGCACGGCTTTAAAATAGGATTTGACATCCATTGAAAATAAGGTGAATCAATGGCTACTAACCCTGTGGGCTACATTCTATAGTGGTACCTCTGGTTACGTACTTAATTTGTTCCGGAGGTTCGTTCTTAACCTGAAACTGTTCTTAACCTGAAGCACCACTTTAGCTAATGGGGCCTCCCGCTGCTGCCGCGCGTTTTATGTTCTCATCCTGAAGCAAAGCTCTTAACCTGAGGTACTATTTCTGGGTTAGCGGAGTCTGTAACCTGAAGCGTATGTAACCTGAAGCGTATGTAACCTGAGGTACCACTGTATCTCCGCTATTGCCTCTGAGGTCCAGTTGTTGGGAATCACAAGTTGAGGCCATTGCTGTTGCACTTGGGTCCTGCTTGCAAGCTACCCATCGGAGTATCTGGTTGACCACAGTGAGATTGGTCACCTTCAGCCTGACCTAAAGGTAAAGGTAAAGGACCCCTGACAGTTAAGTTCAGTCGCAGACGACTCTGGGGTTGCGGCGCTCATCTCACTTTATTGGCCAAGGGAGCCGGCATACAGCTTCCAGGTCATGTGGCCAGCAGGACTAAGCCGCTTCGGGCGAACCAGAGCAGTGCACGGAAATGCCGTTTACCTTCCCACCGGAGCGGTACCTATTTATCTACTTGCACTTTTTGGCATGCTTTCGAACTGCTAGGTTGGCAGGAGCAGGGACCGAGCAACGGGAGCTCACCCCGTCGCGGGGATTCAAACCGCCGACCTTCTGATCGGCAAGCCCAAGAGGCTCAGTGGTTCAGACCACAGCACCACCTGCTTCCCCTTCAACCTGACCTAACAGCACTCTTTTTATATTCTTAATGCAAGATCTATATTGTGCCCATCTCTTGCCTCTAATGGATCTTCCATTGAAAGATGAATAATGATATAATTCACCCAGAAGCTCACACACCCCAGCCCCCTTCCTAACAGCAGAGGCCCTTAGGACAGATTGAGTAGTTCCTTTCTATTAATGCAGCTGCCTTCTCAGGTCCAGCACTTCAGAAGAATTGGTGACAGCAAGCAGACCTCTCTCATTTAGAGCTCCCTTTTATCTTGTGGCAGAGAGAACACCATTCTGACTGAGAATTGCCTTTGTGAGATCTGTGTTGCTCTGCTTTCTATTTCCAGTTGCAACTGCATGAGGTTCCAAAACCAGATAATGTCCTGACATTCTTCTTCCTTGCCAGCTGGTTATAAATGTGCGAATAGATTGCATTTTAATAATCTTGCTTCTGAATGGCCATACCCATCAAACCACGCTCCCCACCCAGTGAACCCACTTGCAGTAAGAGAGCAACCAGATCTATGTGACTGGTTTTGAGCAAAAGCAACAATTTCTGTCAACAGACAGCTCTCAGGTGCTTGCCCTACTTGTGAACATGGAAAGCTTATTGAAGAGAACAAGGAGTTCATTGCAAAGTGCGTTTTGAAACTCACCTTTTGCACATTGGATAGGAATCTCCACAGCTCAGCTCAATTGCAAAGGAACGAGCTTCTGAACCCGCACTGAATATCAGGAAGCCCTTGCCAAATTCTTGCTACTCAAGGTGAACAGAACTCTAAGCAACTGCTTTGCAAATTGATTGAGATTGATCTTGTTCCATAGCTCAGATCTAAAATCCAGCCTTTGCAGAGTTCACTTGGCTCAAGAAGTACACAAGAAGGTAATAACAGACACACAAATCTGCTGTTCAGCCTTTGCAAGTCTGAAGACATTGCTTTCCGCATATGCACAAGAACACAATTGGGAAAGAAAGGAAATAAATTGCAAATACGAATGTCTGGTCTGGTTTTGATCTTTGATCAGAAGTGATAAGCAAAAACCCTTTCAAGCTTCAAAAGTTGCCTTCCTAGTGTGACCTCTCTTATTGCCAATGAATATTTCCCAGAGGTTGTAAACAGCACATGTATGTATGTGTGTATGTATGTATGTATTATACTGCTCTTCATTTAAGGGTCACAGGATGGTTTACAATATAGAAACACAAAAATGCATAACATAATAACAAATCAAAAACACTACTCCCCTACACAGATTAAAAGGCCACAGGTGGTTTGATTAGCTAAAGGCCTAGGAGAAGAGGAATGTTTCGCCTGGTACATAAAGATATGTAGAGAAGGTGCCAAGCGGGCCTCCTTGGGGGGAGCATTCCACAAATGGGGAACCACTGCAGAAAAAGTCTATTCTCATGTTGCCACCCTCCAGATCTCTCGCAGTGGAGGCACACAGAGAAGGGCTCAGGTGATGATCACAGGGTCTGGAGCAGTTCCTTTGGAGAGAGGCGATCCTTGCGATATTGCAGTCCTGAGCTGTTTAAGCCTACATAGGTCAAAACTAGTGCTTTGGATTGGGCGTGGGAACTGATTTGCAGCCAGTGAAGTCAGGACAAGATCGGTGTAATATGCTCAAACCATCTTGCCTCATTGAGCAACCTGGCCGCTGAATTCTGCAACCGCTGTTTCCTAACCATTGACAGAGGCAGCCCTACCTATAGTGCAATGCACAACTCTAACACAGAGGTCACCAGAGCATGGTCAACAGAAGTTAAGCTATCCCTGCTCAGCTGGCCACCAGCTGAAGCTGATAGAAAGCATCATCCCTGACCATTTCTGCTGTGTGTATGTGAGTGTGTACCAACAACAAGTTTTGCAAGCTAAGCTCAGTGCTTTAAAGGCACCACCTAGACTGCAACTGTAGCCCTGCCAGCTAGCTTAGCAGTCCATCAGATGACCCACAAAAGCCAAGCCCTGTCCCTAAAAATGTCCCACTCCAAGCCCCACCAGCTTCTGATGGCCAATATGGCTTCTCTCCCTGCCTCACAGTGGCCAGAGGTGTCAGGGGCACCCAGCCCAACATTCCCAGTTCCCATAGAATCATAGAATTGTAGAGCTGGAGGGGACCCTGAGGCCATCTGGTCCAACCCCCTGCAATGCAGGAACCTCAGCATCTGGTCCCCCATCCAATTTGAAACCATGCCGGACCCTGCTTAGCTTTGCAAAGGTGCTAGCAGGTTGTTCTTTTAATCACTGCACCACTTGTTTGGGACTTGGTACACTCTAGACTTGTGTCTAAGCAGTCTGAGTCTTCATGCCAGATGAACATCATGCCCACTGATGCCTCAAAAACTTCTCAGCCTGAGCAAGTCACCTCATCAGAATAGATGACTTTGCCTGGCTAAGCTGAGCTCCTTTCTTCCATACTGAAAAGTTCCTTCCTTCCTTGTTTTGGATTGTGTCAGCCTTCCACAAGCTGGTGCCCTCCAGAACTTTTGGCCTACAACTCCCATCAGCCACACAGCCAGTGTTGAAGGGAACTGGATGATACTCCTGTCTCTGGCATTTCAGATTTTCAACCCCTGTCTCTGGGGTGTGACTCCCTGCATGTCTGGGACACCATTACCCCCCCCCGGTGCCCCTCTGTGGTTAGAAGTCGACCCCTGCCTGTTTTGGTCCATCTAGTCCAACACCCTGTTTTCACAGTGGCCAAGCAGGTGCCCCAATAAGAAACCACCAAGCAGGAGCCAAACACAAGAGCATTCTCCACTCTTTGGCTCCAAGCAACTGTTATTCAGAAGCTTTTCTGCCTCTGACCATAGAAGTAAAACATAACCATCATGACAAGTACGTATTAATAGCTTTATCACAGAAACTCGGAATTGTTGGAAGAGACCTCAAGGATCATCTAGTCCAACCCCCTGCAATGCAGGAATATTTTTTGCCCAGCATGGAGCTCAAAACCACGACCCTGAAGCCCTGATCCACCAACTGAGCTATAGAAGTTCCTTTCCATGGGTTTGTCCAGTCCTCTTTTACAGCCTTCCAGGTTGGTGGCCATCACTGCCTCACACTGGAATGAGTTCCATAGTTTAACTGTGTGCCACATGAAAAAGTCCTTCCTTTTATCTGTCCCAAATCTTTCAACATTCAGCTTCACTGGGTGTCCATTAGTCCTGGTGCTTTGAGAGACGGAGAAAAGCTTTTCTCTGCCTGCTTTCCCCATGCTTAACACATAATGTCATGAATTTCTATCATTTCACTTATTTCACTTATTACAGTGATCTGTGCGGGAGGCACATTCGCAACCTGCAGCGTCTGCAACCTGCAGTGCCGTGCCTGTGCATGCACAGGTTGATATTTGGCGCTTCTGCGCAATGCACGATATATCGCTTCTGCGCATGTGCGAGTGCCGAAACCCGGAAGTAACGCGTTCTGGTACTTCTGGGTTTTGGCGCGTCTGTAACCCGAAAACACGCAAACTGAAGCATCTGTAACCACTGTACTTGCCTTTTCTCCAAACTAAAAGGCCTCAAAGGGGTCATGAAGAGTCAGACATGACTAAATGACTAAACAACAACAAAAGGCCTCAAATACTGCAGGCTTTTGTCATAGCGGAGTCACTCCTTCCCTTTGCTTGCCCTTTTCCGGCCATGCTTTTCTGATTTGAGGCATTGATAGAAAGTGAGAAAAAGCAGCTCCTTTCTTCCTGAAAATAGGTTTTGGCTCCCTCTGCTGGTTGACCTCTGCTGATACTGTACTGCAGGGGAGTTAGGGAAGCACATTGTGACTGATAAGCACGCCTGAGACGTCTCAGAGATCCCAGTGCATACCCCAGCTTTGGTTTCCTTGGAATAAAGTTACCAGGCATCCCCGTTTCCCTGGGACAGTCCCCGGATTTACAAATCAGTCCCCTGACAAAATCCATCTATTTAGTAGGAAGTTGAAAAGTGTCCCTGGATTCAATGGGAAAAATCTGGTAACCTTAGAATAAAGGTCACTGGAGGCTTGTAATGGATGCTTTTATTTGCACACAATATACACAGACTGAACATAACGCCAGTGATGGTGCATGCTTTAACCACACCCAGGGCGCGCACCTGCGCATGTGCCAGGGGGCAGGGTGTGGAGGGTGAAAGGAGCCCATTGTGTCCCAGCCCAGTTCTTGTTGCCAGTGTGACACCATCACCAAGCTGCTTTGAAAGGCTTGCAAAGTGGCTAGGGAAGGGTGGCGTGAGAAGGACACTGTGTGCCCTTCTCATTCCAACTGCCCAGAGCCAGCCCTGCTTTGCTATGAGAAGGACATGACAGCCATGCACTCTTTGATACCAGCCCTCTCGGAGTGACGCCGTGATCAAAGAGTGCGTGGCAGTGTGAGAAGGTCAGATCCCAACCTCACAAAGCAGCACAGGGTGATTGCCGCTGCAGGGGCCCCACCCACCCACCCCTGCATAAGGTGGAAAGCAGGAGCGAGTATTTTAGATTTAGAATTTACTATATTGTCCCAATAGTGATGTATGGAAGTGAGAGCTAGACCATAAAGGCTAATTGCTGACGAATTGATGCTTTTGAATTACGGTGCTGGAGGAGACTCTTGAGTGTCCCATGGACTGCAAGAAGATCAAACCTCCCCATTCTGAAGGAAATCAGCCCTGAGTGCTCACTGGAAGGACAGATCCTGAAGCTGAGGCTCCAATACTTTGGCCACCCCATGAGAAGAGAAGACTCCCTGGAAAAGACCCTGATGTTGGGAAAGATGGAGGGCACAAGGAGAAGGCGATGACAGAGGACAAGATGGTTGGACAGTGTTCTCGAAGCTACCAGCATGAGTTTGACCAAACTGCGGGAGGCAGTGGAAGACAGGAGGGCCTGGCGTGCTCTGGTCCATGAGGTCACGAAGAGTCGGACACGACTAAACGACTAAACAACGACACCGACATATTGGCTTTGAATCTGGAAGTCTCTGTGGTGAAACCTTTTTGTTTGTCTATTTTGAATGTCTCGTATAGTTGATGATATTGAAACCAGTCCGTTACGTACTCCTCATTTCCTCAAAGCTTTTTAACTTAAATTGATTATCTTCTTCCTTTAGGAGTAGTTTATATGATGGCCACGTTGCCGGGGTATTATTCCTCCTAACTGCACAGGCCTCTATTGGGGATATCCATCAGGAGATTTTGGGTTCTAGCAAGCTTTTGTATTTCTCCCATACATCAAACAATGATTTCCTAATAATGTGGTTTATAAAGCCTCTGTGTATTTTAGCTTTCCCATAGGCCAAATATGCATGTCAACCCCATCGGTTCTCAAACCCTTCCAGTAAGTCCGAGTCCTGCAATGCAGACCATTCTTTCAGCCAGGTGAAGCAGGCCTCCTCATAGTACAATGTGAGCCCAGGGTGACTGCCCCTGCAGCCCCTCCCAATGCCACACCCCTGCGTAAGATGGAAAGCAGGGGCAAAACTATGCTCTATTTCACCCAGGTCAAAGACCCAGTTTGGCACACAAACAACCCACACACATACACAGGCTGGGAGCCTCAGTGGCACCCCTCTGGAGGTTTCACCCAGGGCGCACACCTGTGCATTGGACTTTCCTTTCACTTCCAGGCACATCCACAACTGAGCGACCTTTCGGCTTTGGCCCAGCCGCTTCATCAGCTCTGAATATGCTTGTACTTGTCCTCTGCTCTTCCTCAGTAGCATGTTGGACGCCTTCCGACCTGAGGGGCTCATCTTCCAGCATCATAACTTTTATATGCCTGTTGTTTTTGTCCATGGAGTTTTCTTGGCAGGTATATTGGAGTGGCTTGCTGGTTCCTGCTCCAGGTGGATCACGTTTAGTCACAACTCTCCACTATGACCTGTCTGTCTTGGGTGGCCCTGCACGGAAATAACTCATAGCTTCTCTGAGTGATGACTCTGTCCCAGGAGACTAGGGCCCTTCAGGATTTAACCTCCTTCCGCCAGGCCTGTAAGACAGAGCTATTCTGCCTGGCCTTTAATTTGAATTCAGCCTGATCTTTTATTTCCCTTCCCTTCTCTTCCCTCCCCTTCCCCTTTTATGAAGATTACCCACTCTGAGACCCCACAGCTAATTCTCCCCTGGCCTCCTCGCTGGCCCAAGTTAGCCCTGGTGACTATCTAATGCTTATTCGATGGACTTCCCCCAAATTGATTTCTGAACTTTGAATTTTATTGTTATTCATGTTTTTATACTGTATTTTATGCTGCTTCTACAATTAAGTGTTTTAAATTTGTTGTTAGCCGCCCTGAGCCCAGTTTTCTGAACCAGGAAGGGCGGGGTATAAATAAAAAAATATTATTATTATTATTATTATTATTATTATTATTATTATTATTATTAAAGCCCCCTGACAAGGCAGTGATCCATGAAGGATCACTTTTCCTTAGGATGTCTCTATATTCATTGGAGAAAGTGGAGAAATGTTGGAGGGTATGGAGTTATCTGACCCCTGAGCAGTCTGAAGGCAATCCTGTATAGGGAAGTTTTATTATTGTTTAATGTTTTATTATGTTTTTATAGACATTGGAAGATGTCTCCAGAAAATTTTACACATCACTTGGGAATACAGGCAAAAAACCTGGCTAGCCCTCTGCCCCCTGTCCTGTCCTCCACAGCTACAACATTGAGGAAAGTCTCACAGCATTAACCCTCCAACAGATATTCTAGTCCCCTCTGAAATTAAGTTTCTAATGGGGTGGAGAGACATAGCCATAGTGTTGCTTTCAGCAGAGAGAGCAAGTCAAACTACTATGTGTTTCCTGGTGGACTTCAGGCTGCCTTTCCTTTCCTTCATGCATAACTTGATGGCACGGACCCAAACTAGGAGAAGGGAGTAGGAGAAAGCCTTGCTCCCTTCGACTCACTACCCAGAATAGCCTCCAACCATTAGCTCTGATAGGACACGAGTGGCACTGTGGGTTAAACCACAGAGTCTAGGGCTTGCCAATCAGAAGGTCAGCAGTTCAAATCCCTGTGACGGGGTGAGCTCCCATTGCTTGGTCTCTGCTCCTGCCAACCTAGCAGTTCTAAAGCACGAAGTGCAAGTAGATAAATAGGTACCACTCTGGTGGGCAGGTAAACGGTGTTTCCGTGCGCTGCTCTGGTTCGCCAGAAGTGGCTTAGTCATGCCAGCTCCCTCGACCAGTAAAGCGAGATGAGCGCCACAACCCCAGAGTCGGCCACGACTGGACCTAATGGTCAGGGGTCCCTTTACATTTATTAGCTCTGATGGCAACCAGTCACCTGTACTTGATCAGCTCTGCAGTTATGAAAAAAATACTTAACTTATCCTTAGGATGTCTCTATTTTCATTGGAGAAATGTTGGAGGTTATGGAGTTATCCGACCCCTGAGCCAACTGAAGGCAATGCTGTACAGGGAAGTTTTAATAATGTTTAATGTTTAATATGTTTTTATAGATGTTGGAAGATGTCTCCAAAAAAATTTACACATCACTTTGGAAGACAGGAGAACTAATGCCAGTGTAAAGATCACCAGTGTTGAAGCAATGATTGCTCAACGGCAACTTCGTTGGACTGTTCACGTTGATTGGATGTCTGATTATGGTCTTCCAAAGCAACTACTCTGTTCCGAACTTAAAATTGGAAAGCATAATGCTGATGGTCAACAAAAGAGGATTAAATGGAAGGAGGGAGGGAATTTCCAGTCAGTATCCACACACACACCCCAGCAGTTGACCAGAAAAGGAAACCCAAATTTGCCTTATCTCCCTTCCCAGCCCTCTCAGGCTGCAGAACCCCTTTTTATATGGCTTTAAAGGAAGAACAGACAAATTCATGGAGCAGAAAGCTATTGGTGGCTCCTAGTGTGAGCCAGTGTGTGGCGTAGTGGTGTGTCATACACGTTAGTGTATCGGCTGCAGTGTGTAGGTGTTTCCCCATACATTTCATTATTGCAATTTATGTATGTGTCTGTATCTCTTATAGGAGGTTAGTTTAACCTCGAGTTTGCTAGGGTTGCAGGGTTGTTGTAAGGAATGAGCAGAGGGGGAACCATGTGTGTGTCAACTTGAGCTTTTGGAGAAAAAGGTGGGATATAAATACAATAAGGTAAAGGTAAAGGTACCCCTACCCGTACGGGCCAGTCTTGACAGACTCTAGGGTTGTGCGCCCATCTCACTCAAGAGGCCGGGGGCCAGCGCTGTCCGGAGACACTTCTGGGTCACGTGGCCAGCGTGACATCGCTGCTCTGGCGAGCCAGAGCCGCACACGGAAACACCGTTTACCTTCCCGCTAGTAAGCGGTCCCTATTTATCTACTTGCACCCGAGAGTGCTTTCGAACTGCTAGGTTGGCAGGCGCTGGGACCGAACAGCGGGAACGCACCCCGCCGCGGGGATTCGAACCGCCGACCTTTCGATCGGCAAGCCCTAGGCGCTGAGGCTTTTACCCACAGCGCCACCCGCATCCCTATAAATACAATAAATTAATATAAATGCTATCCACAGTGGCTATGCTCTGCCTCTGCAATCAGAAGCAGAGAAGCCTCTGAATAGCAATGGCTGGAAGCCGCAGGAGGAAAGAGCTGGTGTTGCACAGAGCTTGCTTGAGGGTTTGTTGGCCACTGTGAGGACAGGATGCCGGATCAGGTGGACTCTTGGCCTGATCCAGCAGTGCTCTTTTTTGCTGTTTTCTGTCTCCTGCAAAGCTTTAAGGGTAGCCTCTAAACCGCCAAGCAAGCAGTGCAGCATAAGAGGGTCCATTATGCCCTGTTCCATTATAAACCACAAGGGTTTTTTTTGAAAAGAAAGAGAGGGAGGGAGGGAGGACAAAGCTACAGTGCAAGAGTTCGAGGCAAGAGTTCAAGAGTTCAAGGCCACTGACATGATGACTGGCCTGGAACACACTGCACAGACTTCTGGGCATCCAATGGCAGCTTACTCAGAAAGGCAAGAACATAACGTCTCTGGCCAGTTCTACAAAGATTCAAAGCGAGCGAGATTAATAAACTGTCATGAAGACAGAGAAACCAAGACTGGAGGCCAGCAGAGTGATGGAAAGAAAACTCATTAGGCAACAGTCAAAAATGTTTTTTGCCATTATCTTAGGTGTGGTGGCTCCCACACTTCAGAATTCTCTGCTTATTGCCAGCAGGTAAGGCAACCTTGCTGTACTCTTTTTGGCACCTGCTAAAAGCATGCTTTTAGGCAGGCCTGTCCAGTCATGTAAAATCTTTATGGGTGTTTGAATCCAGTTTTAGTTCATTGTTGATTTTAATTCTCTTTTTTATTGTTTGAAGCTATTATTTTTAACTGATAATTTTACATATCCACAAGGATATGTTTACCCAGGTGTGGCCCCCCTTTATCATATATATAGCACAACAAGATAATGACCTATCCTGCCCCCCACCCACAGCATACAAATCGTTAAGTTGTGGGTGAACATATCAGGCGACACAGCGATTCTTCAAACAGTTCTTGTTTATTCACAGGCCAGGACAGAACTGAACTGAAGGGTTCAGCCAACCTGCTTATATAGAGCTCAGCTACAACGCAACAGAAACCACTTTCTGTAACTATCCAATCACTGAACGTCACTTTCGCTCCCTTATTTGCATATGCGGACCTGAATAAAAACTATCTACAGTATCCCCTGCTGGCTCAGGGTGAGAACTTCAGTACATAACACAAATCAATATGCTAAACTGACCCAACAACCCCCTGCCCCTGACACATACATTCTGCAACCAAGCAAATGCAACCAACCAACCCTCCAATCTCTTGCAATGCCAATAAAAATACATAATTATATAAAAAAGGACCTGCCCGTGAAATGCTGACACAAAATCCCTGCACAAACCCTATGCAATAGAACAAAAGATCATTATCTCCCCAGTCTCCCTCCCTCCCCCTCTTTCTCCCCAATGTCTATGACAATAGTGTACCATACCAAATGTAAACAAACTGTGAAAAATTGAATAGAAGGTTTAGTCGCCATATGTACTTTTCCTTGTTTATTTGTTTGTTTCTAAATTAAATTTTAACTAAAAATTCAGTAAAATGGCTACATGCAAATTCAATAAAACAGAGTAGACAGCACAAAGCAGTACATAGTGTAACAACAGCAGCTTCAAAGCAAAAAACCATGTGTTGATTGAAACTTGAGAAAATAGAATAGTTTTTTAACCACCTGCCGACATTATATGATGCTGGTACCAGGCAAATGTCATTTTACACAATCTTAAAACATTGGCAGTCCATGCAGGTTCTCCACATACAGGATTGTGAGGCTGGTGGGAGAACTTTACTTTCTTCTTCCTTTATGTATGAAAAAAGGGAGTCCAGGTTTCATAAATCACAAGATCTAGAACAGAGATACAAAAATGCTCAACAACAGCAGCAACAATCCCCCAGCAAACAAAAACTCCCAAACAACATCCCAGTCAGTTTGTTAGTCCTCATCCAAATCATGACTTGATCCAGAAACCACTTAGGGACATGCATGGCCTCTCCTGAATTGGATGTTAAAGAGAAATCCTTTGAGGTCCTTCTTTGTGTGCTCCCTCCCATGAGAGATCTGCAGAGCGACAACATAAGAATGGGTCCTTTCTGCAGTGGCTCCCCACTTGAGGGATGCTCTCCCCAGAGAGGCCTGCCTGGCACCTTCATTGCATATCTTTAGTTTCCAGGTGAAAACATTCCTATTATCCCATGCCTTTGGCTAATGAAACAATCTCTTGCATTTTAAGCTTGTTGTTGTTTCGTTGTTTAGTCGTGTCCAACTCTTCATGACCCATGGACTAGAGCAAGCCAAGCACTCCTGTCTTCCACTGCCTCCCGCAGTTTGGTCAAACTCATGCTGGTAGCTTTGAGAACACTGTCCAACCATCTCGTCCTCTGTCGTCCCTTTCTCCTTGTGCCCTCCATCTTTCCCAACATCAGGGTCTTTTCCAGGGAGTCTTCTCTTCACATGAGGTGGCCAAAGTAGAGGGTATTGTTTTTGCCTCCCCTTAAGCTTACTTAGGGATGCGGGTGGCGCTGTGGGTTAAACCACAGAGCCTAGGACTTGCCGATCAGAAGGTCGGCAGTTCGAATCCCTGCGACGGGGTGAGCTCCCGTTGTTTGGTCCCTGCTCCTGCCAACCTAGCAGTTTGAAAACATGTCAAAGTGCAAGTAGATAAATAGGTACCGCTCCGGCGGGAAGGTAAACAGCGTTTCCGTGTGCTGCTCTGGTTCACCAGAAGCGGCTTAGTCCTGCTGGCCACATGACCTGGAAGCTGTACGCCGGCTCCCTCGGCCAGTAAAGTGAGATGAGCGCCGCAACCCCAGAGTCGGTCATGACTGGACCTAATGGTCAGGGGTCCCTTTACCTTTACCTTTAAGCTTACTTTCTTATTAAATTTCTACACATTCTGTACAAATTTCAACTGTTCCTTATAAGGCTGGAACCTTGTTACCCTTCTATGGACCAGCTCCCCCCCCCCCCAAAAAAAAATCTGGTGCTTCCAGATGTGAGTGGACATCCGTCAGCCCCAACAGGCAAGATAGAGAATGGTTCCAGGATTTTTTTTCAGGCATTGTTTTGGGAAAGCCAGTTCTTGACACACACTCTTGATTTGTTGATGCCCTTCTCTGCCCCCCCCCCCTTTCTTTTTTTAAATTGAATTTTAAGAACAATGGACAAGTTACAGAAACAAGGAAATGTAAGAAGCAACAAGTTTAAAAATGGCAGAGCTCTGACAACAGGGAAACATTGGATACATCCTTGGTGTGATTGACTGACAATAAATAATACATGCCAAGAGGAAAAGGATGGGAGGGCTGTGATAGCAAAGGGTTCTGTGGCCTAAACCAAAACAATTACAAGCTTTAGTTTCAAAAAAAGAAGATAGAGAACTGCAGCCCACTTATCCATTGCCCAAACTTGGAAATACCTACAAAGCCTACATATGGACCTATTGGTCCAAAAACATTTGGAAACTGGCTATAGCCGAAAAGTCAACGTGCAGCATCCAGGGTGGTACCCAGAGAAAAACTGGGCACCTTTTTCACGTCTTGGTGTATGATTTCATCAGTGGCGTAGCGTGGGGGGTGCAGGGGGGGCCGGCCGCACCAGGCACAACATCTGGGGGTTAGGGTTAGGGGGCGCAAATCCACGGGTTAGGGGGCACAAATTACTTGCCTTGCCCCGGGTGCTGACAACCCACGCTACGCCACTGGATTTCAAACACAAATAGCAACCACGATTATCATCAGTTGCACAGCAAACATGGTTCCCCTGTTTAAATATGAAGGCTGCATTATTCCTCTGCATCATCACGGACATAAAAGACTGAACTTGGGCTTCATTCATTCACTTCCAAGCTGCAAGGCAAAGCAAAAACAGAAAAATGAAAGAACTAGCAAGTATAAAGATCTCTAACTGACTTATCCTTGATCTCCTTATAGAGAGAAATGGTAGGAAATAAATGCAATAAATAAATAAAACTAAAATTGGGCTGCTTTAGGCTTGTTCTTTCCTCCTTACCGTGTAGGTCATTTCCTATCTCCTGTAGACTCTTTGTACTTGCACAAGCCTGTATGTTTACATCCGCTTGCTGCTGATACCTCCCTCTTGTGCTTGTGGTGGGGTGTTGCCCTGGCTGCATTACATAGGATTGCAGAAAACAGATGGTGAACAAAAGCTACCCTGGTCTGACCAGCTATGAACGCAGATGACCATTAATTTGATTTATTGCATTTATATCCCACATTTTTCTCTAAGGTGGCACACATGGTTCTCCCCCTCCTCATTTAATCCCCACAACAACCCTGGGAGGTAGGTTAGGCTGAGAGGCAGCGGTTGGCTCAAAGTCACCCAGTGAGCTTCATGGCCAGCTGGGAATTTGAACCCGGGTCTCCAAGGTTCTAGTCTGACACTCTAACCACAAATTGGTTTGTACCTCCTTCCTCTTCACGTGACATTTTGGGAACTGACAGGCAGGGGAAGCTGCTGCACAATATCAACAGCTGTCTAGGTCAACTAAAATACAGTGGTACCTCGGTTTACAAACTTAATCTGTTCCGGAAGTCCGTTCTTAAACCAAAACCATTCTTAAACTGAGGCGCGCTTTCCCTAATGAGGCCTCCCACCACCGGTCCCTTCCACTGTTCGGATTCCGTTCTTAGACCAAGGTAAAGTTCTCAAACCGGGACACTATTTCCGGTTTTGCGGAGTTTGTAAAGTGGATCGTTCTTAAACTGGACTGTTCTTAAACCGAGGTACCACTGTAGTAGGAAACCCAAGATGGTACAGTTAATTAGAAGGAAAATGTTATCTCTTTCATAAAAGATTTCTGGAGCATTTTTGCAGAACGAGTGTGAAAGGAGATTGCTGCAGAGGGGATGGTCTGAGCTGTGTTGCCAAAGAATGTTTTGGAGAACCAATTGCATATTCAGGGGTGATGCGTTCACTACTTTCAATCCGGCTGCTTTTCGCTTCAGAGCTATTTACAATGTGGCTTAGAAAAATCAGTAAATTGTGGGAGCAAAACAACAAGAGCACAGCATTACAAAAGAGCGGCAATGCAAAAGAACAATAAAACCTCCTTCACAGAACAAAGATGGAAGCAGGGTGGAGCAGGGAGAGAAAAACAGATGTTTATTGTGATGCAAAAACCACTAAGCACTCTGTGGCGCAGCTGAAGTGAAATCTGAGCCTTTCTGGAAGGCTCATTTAAGGCACAAGAATAACAGCACTGAGACTTTCAGTATCAATCCATAATATGCCTTTAATTCAGTTTATCTCTCATGACTGCAAAGGTGAAAGGGGCAGGAAATGTGGGCAGAGGGGGGGCAGCTTGTTGAGGTGCCAAATGCAACACTTTCTGGAGTAGTGGTCAGCAAACTTTTTCAGCAGGGAGCCGGTCCACTTTCCCTCAGACCTTGGGGGGGTGGACTCTATTTTTTTTGGGGGGGGGATGAACAAATTCCTATGCCCCACAAATAACCCAGAGATGCATTTTAAATAAAAGGACACATTCTACTCATGTAAAAACACGCTGATTCCTATGCTGATGTCTGCGGGCCGGATTTAGAAAGCGATTGGGCCGGATCCGGCCCCCGGGGCCTTAGTTTGCCTATCCATGATCTGGAGTGTATGGACCAAGTTTTGAATCAGCCTGTTTTCTTATTTGTCTCTGTACTCTTCCACTGCATGGCTACTTAAGAGTTACAATTTTGAAGTGTTAGTCCCAACTTTATGAAAAAATAAAAATAAAAGGTCGCTTCCCCCCCCCCCCCAACACACACACACACACACCTGAGTGTGACTTCCAGCTACTCTTGGCTACATAAAACATCATTGCAATGAGTGAGGCAGGTGCTTTGCAAACCGTGTGTGGAAACCAGGTGGAAACCAGGAAGCAAAAAGGTTTTTAGAATTTTGACTGATGGGAGCTTCCTCCCTAAATGGCAGCTTGTGGCGGGGACTATGGCTAAACTGAGCACTGATCCATGGGAAAGGCCAACTGTACAGGCTACTATTTATTTTCTAGGGTGCCTCAGAGATTCCATTCTCTCCCTACAACATGACTCAGGGCTTATCCACGCTTCCTTGTCATGTCTGACTGTTTTGCTGCAGGGAAAACTGGCATTGAATGTGCAGTTGGAGCAAAAGGCAATTTGAAGTTTTGCCCTGATTCACATTTCCTCTTATCTATTGCTAATGCATAGGAGCCAACTCTTGGGGGCTGAAGTCCCTCCCCAGCCAAATAAAATATTTGAGGTTTGGCACACACACCCCAAGTTGATGGGCATTGCCATTCAAATGGTGTGTGCACGCCACATCATCTGATCGATTAAGCAGGGCAGGGACTACCTGGGCCCCCCAATATTTTATTCAAGTTGGCACCCCTTGCCGAAGAACAGGTTTTCCCTTGGAAAGGACCATGGCAAGGGGACCCACAAGCAGAAGTGTGGACGAGCCCAGAGATGTGGGGAAAGTTAAGCAGTATGTTAACAGGTCATGTGATCTCATACATTGATGATGTGCTGGAAAACAATATAATGTATGGGATCACAGTGAGGAGAAACAGATAGTTCACTTGAACCATGACGGTGTGAGTCATCTTGAAGCTGCTACCCTCCTCTGATACTCATTCTCTAAAAGCCCTGCTGAGTCTTTTGTGTGACTTTATGGAGATGTTTTCTGAAAAGGCATAGCTTCTCTTGTTGTTTAGTCCGTTAGTCATGCCCGACTCTTCGTGACCCCATGGACCAGAGCACGCCAGGCCCTCCTGTCTTCCACTGCCTCCCACAGTTTGATCAACTCGAAGCTGGTAGCTTCGAGAACACTGTCCAACCATCTCGTCCTCTGTCATCCCCTTCTCCTTCTGCCCTCCATCTTTCCCAACATCAGGGTCTTTTCCAGGGAGTCTTCTCTTCTCATCAGGTGGCCAAAGTATTGGAGCCTCAGCTTCAGGATCTGTCCTTCCAGTGAGCACTCAGGACTCATTTCCTTCAGAATGGAGAGGTTTGATCTTCTTGCAGTCCATGGGACTCTCAAGAGTCTCCTCCAGCACCATAGTTCAAAAGCATCAATTCTTCGGCGATCAGCCTTCTTTATAGATAGCTTCTCTATAAATTACCAAAAGAGAACAAACATTGGGAATGTGGTCCAGAGCAATCAGGGTCATTTTTTAAAGACTGAAGCAGGGTTTAGCACATGGGTAGGCAAACTAATGCCCGGGGGCCGGATCTGGCCCAATCGCCTTCTCAATCTGGCCAGCAGATGGTCCGGGAATCAGTGTGTTTTTACATGAGTAGAATGTGTCCTTTTATTTAAAATGCACCTCTGGGTTGTTTGTGGGGCATAGGAATTCGTTCATTTATTTTTTTCCCAAAATATAGTCTGGACCCCCACAAGGTTGGGCTAGAGCTGGATAGCTCAGTTGGTTAGAGCTTGGTGCTGATAATGGCAAGGTTGCAGGTTGTCCCCGTATGGGACAACTGCATATCCCTGCATTGCAGGGGGTTGGACTAGATGATCCTCAGGGTCCCTTCCAACTCTACAGTTCTATGATTCTAAGGTCTGATGGACAGTGTCTGATGGACAGGTCTGATGGACTGGCCCCCTGCTGAAAAAGTTTGCTGACCCCAGGTTTAGCGTCTGCCCCTGCTTTGGCACACCCAAACCTGAAACTTCTCTTTCATATTCACCAGCCTGCTCTTTTATAGGCATGAGTGCCATGCTGCTTCATGAGCAGACATGCTTCAAAGTGATTAATAGGTAAAGCATACATATGTACACTTGCAACATTGGGAAATTACAGTAGGAGGTTGAAAGGTAATAGAACAAACTTTGAAATAGCCCATCAAGAGGGAAATACAGGATGAACACGTCAGCAACCTCTGTATAGCACAATGGACTTCAGCCTTGGTAAATGATGGAGGCAGCTTCATGGAAGATGCTGGAGACCCACCTGGCCCTTGCAAGGGGTAACACAATTTCAGCCTTTGGGGTGGGGTTTCTTTTACTTTCGAGAAAAGGCAAATAAGAAGCGACATGACTGAAGTTTATAAAATTTTGCACGGCATAGAGGAAGTGGAGATGGGGAATCATCATAGAATCATAGAGTTGGAAGAGACCACAAGGGCCATCGAGTCCAACCCCCTGCCAAGCATGTTTCTCTATTTCTCATATAATGCTAGAACTCATAGACACCCCATGAAGCTGAATGTGGGGAGATTCAAGACATCCCACTTAATGATTTTTCAGTTTGAGCTACTGTAATGTGCTGCGTAGTGTGCATTGCTAGATTCCGTATGAACTTTAATTGCACTTTAATTGCTTCTTTTATTTCACACACTGTATTTTATTGCCTTACAATTTGCATTCCACAGAATTTAAACGGCAATACAATAAAATGCAATCAAAGAAATCAAATAAACAATTAAAAGTCAATAGAAAAAGTGAATGTGGGCAATGCCATGTACCTCCTGAATGAAGCTTGTAGACCAGTGGCGGTCCTCAGAACAGAGTTTGTGAACTTGTGCTCTGTCCAGCATCTGAATGAATAAATGATTTTTTCAATCTCTTGGTTTGTAGGCCCAGTTTATATAACTTCTGATCAGACTAGGAACAGTGCCTTGGATAGTTCTTGGGGCACACACTGCGCTGGTCAGAAAGATGCAGTGAGTTGCCATTTTAAATTTCCCACGTTGCCCCCCAGAGCATGTGACAAAGGAGGGATACCTAAGAGAGCTTCTCACACACTCCTAAACTAACATTTACCCTGTTAGTTAGATGCTTTCATGACTTAGCATGTAGCCAAGAACAATTCCTTTCTCTCTCTCTCCGTCAACAAGCATCCAGAAGAACCACAAAACTGATGCCACATTCATGACGCTAATTGGAATATTGATTTAATGCTCCAAATCTCACGCAAATCTCATTTATCTTTCGTCAGGTGCTTTTCTGCCCTGGGGACAGTTTCATAATAACTGAAACAAAAAAGCAAACAAAAAACACAACTGCAAATATGACAAATGAGCTGGAATGGAAAAATCAATCCAAAGCAAAAAGACACACACACTTCCCATACTATCAGTTAGGGTGTGTCCAGCCCTACTTGCTGATTTCCTACTCAACCAGCTCAGGAGCTGAGCCAAAAGATGGAAATGTAAGATATGGACCGGACAGGTAGTTGGACACAACAGCCTTCTTTATCCTTGAACATCTCGGTTATCTAAGGACAAAAGAAGAGGCTTGCCAGAACCATCTAGTGTGAGTGCAAGAGCATTGTCCCTGCTGGTGATTCCCAGTGACTCAAATTCAAATAGCCAAATAAGCATAATTATGGAAAAATCTGGGCTCCTATAGAACTGGTATCAACTTCTGCATATTTCAGGCAAAACATTCTCGAAGCTGTATATCAGTGGTTCAGAACCCCAGTGCACCTCTCTCATGTGACCGGAGGAATATCTCAGAGCTGTTGGAGGAACCCATGCACACCTCTGGTGGGAGTGCCCTATAGCAACTGCTTTGGTAGCTCAAACGAACAGGTAGATCTCAACCATCAGCCACTTCTCTTGAATATGTTTGAAGGCAGCAACGAAGACATTCAATCCAAAGATTTGTTAATACTTATTATGGCAGTAAGGGACGTGGGTGGCGCTTACTGCCTAGGACTTGCCGATCAGAAGGTTGACGGTTTGAATCCCCACGACGGGGTGAGCTCCCGTTGCTCGGTCCCTGCTCCTGCCAACCTTGCAGTTCAAAAGCATGTCAAAGTGCAAGTAGATAAATAGGTGCCACTCTGGCGGGAAGGTAAACAGCGTTTCCGTGCGCTGCTCTGGTTCACCAGAAGCAGCTTAGTCATGTTGGCCACATGACCCGGAAGCTGTACGCCGGCTCCCTTGGCCAATAAAGCAAGATGAGTGCAGCAACCCCAGAGTCGGTCACGACTGGACCTAATGGTCAGGGGTCCCTTTACCTTTATTATGGCAGTAGCATGTCTGCCCATTGTGCTTCAGGACCTGGAACATAGCAGTGGGTAACAGACTGACCTCTCACCTACAGGGTCCTAAGAGTCAAGGTGTCAAAGGTGTTTCCCAACACAAAGTGTGCACATGACGGATAGTTATTTATAGTCAAAGCTGACGTCTGAAGGACAGTGCACCGGCCCCCTGCTGAAAATGTTTGCTGACCCCTGCCCTGTGGCCTGTGCACATACACCTGCATGGAAATATCCTCTGCTCATCCCTTTTCAATCCCCTCCTGGTGCAGGAGAGGGTGAGGAAATACCCAGCCCTTCACTTGCCTGGCCTGCCTCCTCCTCCTCCTCCTCTTCTTCCAACCCATTCTGTGCTCCACCCTCCAGCTTTGGGAGGAGAGTACAATGGTTTATCAACTTACGGTATATTGGTCTGGTGATTAACTTTGGCAATATTTATTTTTTGTCATACGTGCTGATTAATCTTACTTGTACACTTATGCACTAATGTTCCCCTTATCTTGTGCTTCCCCACCCCTCTTTTAGATAATGAAATCTTTTGAAAAGAAAATGAGAAAGGGAAAGGGAAAAGAGGGTGCCTTCTATAGGTCTACAGCATATCCCCGTTTGTAAGCTGCTGAGCTCCTGTCCCAACGTGGCACGTGTTCTACTCAGTAAGGAAGTGACCATCTGCTTAGCTACTATGCTCACCGCCACAGCAGGAAACCCCAGTTCTTCTTCCTTCCCTCTTATTTACAGTGTCAACTCCCACCAGATGCAGCTACTAGATGTCAAACACTTTTAGAAAATCCAGGAGGACTTCGGAAAAATCGAAAGGGTACGTGAGCTTCTGGGATGGGGTGTGCGTGCAGGGGAACGTTATATTTTAAGCAAGTATAAAATCTGTTGGTGTAAGTACCTCTCCTAAAATTAGTTCATAGTTACTTATTTGTTACTCTTTCACGGATAACAGCTCTTGTCATGCATTTTTGCGGAGAATGTAGGTTGTTAACAAATAGCTGTATGTGATTGTAGATTATAGCTTTTCTCATTTGTGGTGTGTAGATAACAGCCCCCCAGCCCTTACTTAGCTCCTGTAATTGCCATGCGGAAGTACACTGCCCCTGTCCACAAAAGTCCATCTATTTAGAAATTATGGGTAAAAGCCCGATCTTTGTCTGTCCACACCTCAATATTAAATTGTGGACAGCAAATTTTAGCCTGTGGTGCAGCGGTAAAGCATGTTATGCAAAAGATTCAGTTCCCAGAATCTCCAGGTAGGGCTTGCAAGTGCCACATAATATTCTGAAGAATATTATGACATTCTGAAGAAGCAATCCCAGTGTTGACAGTACTGAGCAAAATGAACCAAAGGTCTGACTTGGCGCAAGACAACTTCCTAAGTCCTTAAGGAGTGTGTTCATCTGAAAAACAGATTGTGGTGCTCATAATTCTCCACAGGAACTAGAGGTACTTGAGAATTTATCATTTTCCCCATTTGCAACTTCAAAAAACTATTCAGACCTGAACCTATAGATTCAAATGACAAGGAGATTCTGACTAAACATGAGGAGAAATTTTGGGGCAGTAAGAGCTGTTTTGACGGTCTCCCTCAGAAGATGGCCATCTGTCATGGATGCTTTAGCTGAGATTCCTGCATTGCACGGGGTTGGACTAGATGACCCTTGGGATCTTTCCCTGAATATTCTATTAATATTATGTGGCACTTGCAATAGTGCCAGTTCTGTAGATTGAAGCAGTTAAATGGGCATGTTTGGGGTAACCCCTTTGAGTCCCTTCCAATTCTACCCCTCTACGATTCTATGATCCCACCACATTTGAGAATTTGCCCACTTTGCTGACTGCACCTTGTGGTGGCGAGTTCCACAAGCCATGTGAAAAAATCCAAGCACACACACATATGCACACAAATGAACCCAGAAGTCCTAATCAGCTTCACTAGCCGAGAACGCTGTATGTTACAAGGGGGGGGGGCATCTCCCCTTTGCCCAATTCTCTCCACGTCGGAGAGTGCCCAGTCCAAAAAGATGCCAACCCAGAAGATGCCAGAGACAGCACACTGATGAAGATTGACAGGAGAGTGCTGTGCTGAGCCAAAAAGGCCCTTTCAAAAGGCTCAGGAAGAAGGGAGCACAGAAAGTCAGGCGGGCCCTCAGGACCTGGGCCAAAGCTGTGCAGCGGAGGCAAGAACAACACACCCCACCCTGAGGCACTGGGAGAGATCCTGCCGGCTGATCAGCGCCACAATGCCTCCCAGGCCGTTTCCCGAGACCTGTGGCTGTAAGAAAGCGGGGCGTTTCAGCAAGGTTTGTCAGTGCTTCTACTTCCTCTGTTCGGGCTCCAAAGATCGACAGGCTGAAGATACCAGGCGTGCCCCAGTGATATTTATGAGGTTTATTGTTTCCTCCTTATACAGCGAGTGTCCCCGCCCGCCGCGTGGCGTACGGCAAACTGCTTTCCAGACGCCCCCCCCCCCAACAGATTTTGCCTCTTTTGAGGAGCTGCTAGTTTGAGCTTGAGAAATATGTTCCCAAACACACACGCGCACGTGTCTCCAGGGCATAGAACTTGTTCTTTGGATCCTCCGGGCGCTCGCTTTCTTTCTTTCTTTCTTTCTTTCTTTCTTTCTTTCTTTCTTTCTTTCTTTCTTTCTTTCTGCCGTCTTGTGGTGGTCTGCCCAAAAGCAGTCGATCTGCAGGAAATGGTATTAGGGGGAAAGGGTGGCTTGTGTTTTGGGGGAGGTGGGTGGGGAAAGCGTAGCTGTTGTTCTCTGCCTTTCTGGCAGCGATAAGCAGTTTTGCAAAGAGCTTTACGCCGAGCAAAGATGATGTTGCAAAAAAGGAAAGCGCGCGCGGCGGCGGCGGCGGCGGGGGGGGGGGGAATCCAGTAAAACGCAGAAGTGTCTGCTCAGAAATGCTTTTAGCATTTTAACTGCCTGAGAAGACTTAGAAAGCGGCTGGGGTGTGCGTGTGGAATTAATGCAATCGTTCTAATGCAGTATTTGCATATGAGGCCTTGAGGAAGAAGGGCTAGATTCGAATCCCATATATTCTCAAAACTTGCCGGGCCTCCCTCACAGCCTTGCCCCCCCCCCCCCGCCCGCCCGCCTGCAATATGGAATTGACAACCCTGGCCTGCATATATTTTAAAAAGATATAAATAAATTCAGTGTTGACATATCAGAATTCAATTTTTGAGGCTTGGGTTTTCCCTGTTAGTGCAATAATGGAAATGTTGAAAGGGGATTTTGACTTTTGCTCTTTGTATGTGGGGGCAGAGTGAGAATGTTGAAACATTCAGCGGGATTTACACCTGTATAGAGAAGCTTTGAAACTCATATGTTGGAATTTCTCATCTCTTAAAGACTGTAGCGTGCTGCCGTTGTTGGCTAAGAGTGACCCCCCCCACGCCACTGAACATACTGTCGAGTGTGATGCAGACGAACCTTGCATAGGATTGTGTAATTTTCTGTGGAAAAATACTTGTTGCAAATTACGTGTTGTTTTCCAAGGCTGCCTGCACACCATTACCACTTTAAATAGCCCTGGCTTTCCCCAAAGAATTATAGAAGCTGTAGCACATTGAGGGCGCCCAGGGTAGGTCGGATGCCCCCCCATTCCTCTCAGAAAACTACAGTTCCCGGAGTTCCCTGGGGAAAGCGACTGGCTGCTAATCAGTCCTGGAAACTGCAGCACCATGAGGGGAACAGGAATCTCTTGACAACTCTGAGAACCCTTAACTAATTATAGCTCCCAGAATTCTTTAGGAGAAGCTATGACCTTTTAAAGTAGCATCATAGCGATTTACATTTATGGTGCAAATGGGGGCTGCGTTGGGTGCCTGCTGAGTCCTACCCACCAGAGAACTTGGATTGCTGTGCGACATCTAGGCAGATCGATTACAAGCTCTGCCACTGGGCAGCACGAGAAAACCACTCTGGGCAGCAGGTACTTGTGGAGGGGGATATGTGAGGGCGGGTGTAGAGAAGTGGTGGAGAATTATTGGGGAATAGAACTGTCTGTCACACAACGAGCCCTGCAGACCTCAAGAGACTGTAGCCCACAAAGACGCAATCCAGTTGGTTGGTTGGTTGGTTGGTTGGTTGATTGCAGCGCTGTGTTTTACTTCAGCTGATTGTGGTTGTTTAAAATATATATATATATATATATATATATATATACTGCTGTCTTTTCAATGCCATTTGTTTTACTATTCACCGTTTTAATAAAGGTAAAGGTAAAGGGACCCCTGACCATTAGGTCCTGTCATGGCCGACTCTGGGGTTGCTGCGCTCATCTTGCGTTATTGGCCGAGGGAGCCGGCGTACAGCTTCCGGGTCATGTGGCTAGCATGACTAAGCCGCTTCTGGCGAGCCAGAGCAGTGCACGGAAATGCCGATTATCTTCCCGCTGGAGCGGTACCTATTTATCTACTTGCACTTTGACGTGCTTTCGAACTGCTAGGTTGACAGGAGCAGGGACCGAGCAATGAGAGCTCACCCCGTTGCAGGGATTCGAACCACCGACCTTCTGATCGGCAAGTCCTAGGCTCTGTGGTTTAACCCACAGCGCCACCCATGTCCCATTTTAATAACTTACCACAATAATAATGCCAACCAGCAAGCAGAGAAAACAACATTGTCAGAGGCAGAGAGGCTCCAAGGATTGGGACCCCTTTTGCTGCCTGAGGACTGCATCACCTCTTGAGCAACATCCCGAGGGCAGGACGCCCGTGGTGGGTGGGGCCAGAGGCAAAAGTGGGAGGGGCAGTTACGCTCGCCCACCCCTCTCTGTCCACCACCCAGACTAGAAGGAGGCTAGGGCAGTGGCCCTCCAGCGGTGTGTGGTGTGCCACCCTGGGGTGGCAGGGGGGGAGGATGGCAAGTATGGTGGGAGGATTCAAGGACAAATAAAATGTTTAAACATTTCAATGTGGCATAGTATTGTATAGTATCAACATACGTTTTATATATGTATATACAACCAGCAACAGTATCCATATTGGTTAGTCTTCTACAGATCTCTACAACATATTGTAGCAAACAAGGGTTTCCTGACCAATATGAAAGATCAGAAAAAAAGAGAAGCTTCTTTGTATTGATCAGGAGGTGATAATAATTATTTATTATTTATACCCCACCCATTTGGCTGAGTTTCCCCAGCCACTCTGGGCAGCTCCCAATCGAGTGTTAAAAACAATACAGCATTAAATATTAAAAACTTCCCTAAACAGGGCTGCCTTCAGATGTCTTTGAAAAATAGGAAAGCTGCTTATTTCCTTGACATCTGGTGGGAGGGCGTTCCATAGGGCGGGCGCCACTACCGAGAAGGCCCTCTGTCTGGTTCCCTGTAACTTCACTTCTCGCAGCGAGGGAACCGCCAGAAGGCCCTCAGTGCTGGACCTCAGTATCCGGGCGGAACGATGGGGGTGGAGACGCTCCTTCAGGTATACAGGACTGAGGCTGTTTAGGGCTTTCAAGGTCAGCACCAACACTTTGAATTGTGCTAGGAAATGTACTGGTTGCCAATGCAGATCTCTCATATGGTCTCGGTGGCCCTTCCCAGTCATCAGTCTAGCTGCCGCATTCTGAATTAATTGCAGTTTCCGGGTCACCTTCAAAGGTAGCCTGGCAGTAGTCCAAGTGGGAGATAACCAGAGCATGCACCACTCTGGTGAGGCAGTCCACGGGCAGGGAGGGTCTCAGCCTGCATAGAGCTAATACAAATGAGATTAGCTGGGGAAAGCAAGCTCAACACCTCTCATTGAGTTTCTATACATAAGAGGCTGGTTTATAATTCTATTTTAGGAAGGATTAGTGTTCTTATGTAGCTGCATTGTTTTATACTTCCTGGGTGTCCCATATTGCAAAGTAGCTGTGTTCTGTGTTATAAATCAAGCACTGCTAGGAGTTGTTTCTTTTTGTTCCCCAACATATTTCTTATCAGTAAAAATAAATGTTATGAAGCAAGCAAATTTTTATTCTGAAAGTGTGGCCCAGAGAAAAAAGTTTGAGAACCGCTGGGCTAGACAGACATTTGTGGTGTAAACCAGGTCCAGTGAAGGGTGTGGGCCAGATAGAGATGTCTAGAGCACAGCGTTTGGCCCCAAGCCTGTATCTCCCCACCCTGCTTCAGCAAATGGAAGTCTTGTCCAAATTTATTTATTCTCATTAATGACATTTTATAGTCCACCTTTCCCCCCAAGAAGCTCAAGGTGGTGTACATACTTCTCCTCCTCCATTTCATTCTCACAACAATCTGTGTCCAGGGCAGCTGTCTTACCAGCTGCATCTGGTACGTAGGCTGAGACCCTACCTGCCCGCAGACTGTCTCGCCAGAGTGGTGCATGCTCTAGTTATCTCCCGCTTGGACTATTGCAATGCGCTCTATGTGGGGCTATCTTTGAAGGTGACCTGGAAACTACAACTAATCCAGAATGTGCCAGCTAGACTGGTGACTGGGAGCGGCTGCCGGGACCACATAACACTGGTCTTGAAAGACCTATACTGGCTCCCAGTACGTTTCTGAGCACAATTCAAAGTGTTGGTGCTGACCTTTAAAGCCCTAAACAGCCTTGGTCCAGTATAACTGAAGGAGCGTCTCCACCCCCATTATTCTGCCCAGACACTGAGGTCCAGTGCTGAGGGCCTTCTGACGGTTCCCTCACTGCGAGAAGCCAAGTTACAGGGAACCAGGCAGAGGGCCTTCTCGGTAGTGGCGCCCGCCCTGTGGAACGCCCTCCCACCAGATGTCAAAGAGAAGAACAACTACCATACTTTTAGAAGAGATCTGAAGGCAGCCCTCTTTAGGGAAGCTTTTAATGTTTGATGTATTACAGCATTTTAATATTTTTTGGGAAGCCACCCAGAGTGGCTGGGGAAGCCCAGCCAGATGGGCGGGGTATAAATAATAAATTATTATTATTATTATTACCCTGTGAGGTAGGTTAGGCTGAGAGATGGTGACTGGCCCAAGAGGCCATAACCAGTGAGCTTCACAGCCAAGTGTGGGATTTGAACCTGGGTCTCTCCCAGGTCCTAGGCCAGCGCTCTAACCTCTAAACCACTGCTGGCTCCTCACATGAGGAGAACAGAAATGAGCAGGAACTTCGGCAAAAAGAAATGCAAACAGAAAATAAGGTATGTGGGGGAAGAATTTGAGGAGCACACTACCCAAAACAGGAGTGGTGCATCAGTTTTACTGCTCACACATTTGCAGAATTAAGCAGGGTCTTGTTTCAAGTGTGGTGGGGATGGCTGTTGAGATTCCTGCATTGCAGGAGATTGAACTAGGTGGCCCTCCCAACTCTATAAAGACCAACAACTGGGAGGGGGGGTGTGATCAACCCCTCTTGTCAAGAAACTCTCGGAATTGTAGCTCTGTGAGGGAAGTAGGGGTCTACTAACAGCACCCAGAACCCTTAACAAACTCCCAGAATTATTTGCTTAAAGGGACATCCTGAAGCTTTACAGATGGGAAGAAAGAAGGGGAGGGAATTCAGTTCAGTTCTCATTTTAATGGCAGTCTGCCAAATTCACACCTCCTGGAGCAACCACAAACCTGAATGTGGCTACTCCTTGTAATTCTGCACTTCTCCAAATTTTGTGAATGAAGCTCTCAAACCAAAATATGTGTCCCTAAAAGGCACATATTCAGGGCCATCATCCATTAAAAGGTGTGCATTAGTGGTAGGAGGGGAATATTAAAATGCATTAGATCAGGGGGAACTGCTTGCAGAATTGTGTGTATGAGGAGAAATCCTCACTAAAATAACAAATAAATAAAAACAAAAATAAACTGATTAGGAAGTGTGGCAAATTGAAGACTAGGAAAATAAGAACCTGAGATACATTCATCCTTCTGAAGACGCTGCTGCATTTTTCTAAAATAGTCCACAAAAACAAAACACCACAATAAATTTGTTGGTCTTTAAAGTGCTGCAGGGCCCTTTGTTGCTTCTGTTGGATGGTGGCTGTTGGGAGATGTAGCCTGGAGGATTCCAGGTTGCCAAAGACTTCGTTAGGCTCACCCTCTAATCCCAAATGCTTTTGTGCAGGAGTGGGAGGGTGATCTGGCTGTGCCTGTATCATGAAGAGAAGTGGGCACTCTCTATATGATCAGAAACACTATTTTTCTCATTTGATCCTTGTCCATTTCAAGTGCCAGGGTTTGATGGATTTCATCAAAGAAGGGGACAGGGTTTGATCCTGCTAATCAGTAAACAGAAAAATAACCCAGCCCTGAAAGAACACCCAGGCAAAAGTCCAACTGCTGGTAGAAGGGAATAAGATACAAAGTCTAGAAAAAAGCGCATTCTGAACATGGGGAAAATGGCTTTGTGAGGTTCCAGGGATACTCTTCAAAATACATTTGTTTTCTTTGGAAAGACAACATCATGCATTCTTTCTGCTTGACCTTTTGGTTGTTTAAATGCGCTCCAAGTTTTATAGGGTTTTCTCAAGGGAAAAGAATAACTGCTGAAGTGGAAGAGGGAGTCAAGACAAAGGAGTAAGCTCTAACCATTTCTGGCTAGGATCCTGTGTTTTCATAGAATCATAGAGTCATAGAGTTGGAAGAGACCACAAGGGCCATCGAGTCCAACCCCCTGCCAAGCAGGAAACACCATCAGAGCACTCCTGACATATGGTTGTCAAGTCTCTCCTTAAAGACCTCCAAAGAAGGAGACTCCACCACACTCCTTGGCAGCAAATTCCACTGTTGAACAGCTCTTACTGTCAGGAAGTTCTTCCTAATGTTTAGGTGGAATCTTCTTTCTTGTAGTTTGGATCCATTGCTCCGTGTCCACTTCACTGGAGCAGCAGAAAACAACCTTTCTCCCTCCTCTATGTGACATCCTTTTATATATTTGAACACGGCTATCATATCACCCCTTAACCTCCTCTTCTCCAGGCTAAACATGCCCAGCTCCCTTAGCCGTTCCTCATAAGGCATCGTTTCCAGGCCTTTGACCATTTTGGTTGCCCTCCTCTGGACACGTTCCAGTTTGTCAGTGTCCTTCTTGAACTGTGGTGCCCAGAACTGGACACAGTACTCCAGGTGAGGTCTGACCAGAGCAGAATACAGTGGCACTATTACTTCCCTTGATCTAGACGCTATACTCCTATTGATGCAGCCCAGAATTGCATTGGCTTTTTTAGCTGCCGCTTCATACTGTTGGCTCATGTCAAGTTTGTGGTCAACCAAGACTCCTAGATCCTTTTCACATGTACTGCTCTCAAGCCAGGTGTCACCCATCTTGTATTTATGCCTCTCTCTTTTTTTTACCCAAGTACAATACTTTACATTTCTCCCTGTTAAAATCTATCTTGTTTGTTTTGGCCCAGTTCTCTAATCTGTCAAGATCGTTTTGAAGTGTGATCCTGTCCTGTCCTCTGGGGTGTTAGCCCCCCATCTGCAAATTTGATCAGGATGCCCTTGAGTCCATCATCCAAGTTGTTGATAAAGATGTTGAATAAGACCGGGCCCAAGACAGAACCCTGTGGCACCCCACTATTCACTCTTCTCCAGGATGAAGAGGAACCATTGATAAGCACCCTTTGGGTCCAGTCAGTCAGCCAGTTACAAATCCACTGAGTGGTAGCATAGTCAAGACTGCATTTTACTAGCTTCTTTACAAGAATATCATGGGGCACCTTGTCAAATGCCTTGCTGAAATCAAGGTAGGCTACATCCACTGTGTTCCCTTCATCTGCCAGGCTTGTAATTCTGTCAAAAAACGAGATCAGGTTAGTCTGACATGACTTATTTTTCAGAAATCCATGCTGACTATTGGTGATCACAGCATTCCTTTCTAGGTGCTCACAGACTGTTTGCTTAATGATCTGCTCCAGAATCTTCCCTGGTATTGATGTCAGACTGACTGGGCGGTAATTATTTGGGTCCTCTCTTTTCCCCTTTTTGAAAATAGGGACAACATTTGCCCTCCTCCAGTCTGCCGGGACTTCGCCTGTTCTCCAGGAATTTAACTCAGTTAAATTCTCTTCGCCTGTTCTCCAGGAATTTAACTCAGTTAAAAGTTCTTTAGTTAGCCACCCTGGCTTCTTTAGGCACCTTCCATGTTTCCATCTCATTGGTATTGCCTGAAGTTGTGCTTTTACTATCTCCCTCTTAACAAACTCCCAGCCATCATGAACTCCCTTTCCTTTTAGTATTACTGACCATGGGATCTCACCCAGCACTTTCCTAAGTTTTATGAAGTCGGCTTTCTTAAAGTCAAGAAATTGAGTCCTAGTATGCTTGGCTGCTCCTTTCCGCTGAATAGTAAACTCCAGAAGAGCATGATCACTCGCGCCTAATGATCCTTCCACTTCTACCCCACTAACCAGGTCATCAACATTGGTTAGGACTAGATCTAAAATGGCTGTTCCTCTTGTTGCTTCTCCCACTTTCTGGACAATGAAGTTGTCTGCAAGGCCAGTGAGGAATCTGTTTGACCTTATGCTCTTGGCTGAGTTTGACATCAAACAAATATCTGGGTAATTGAAGTCCCCCATTACTACTATCTCCCTTCCTTTTGCATGCTTGGCCATCTGTTCCAGGAAGGCATCATCTATGTCCTCCGTTTGGCTTGGGGATCTATAGTAAACTCCCACAATGAGGTCACTGTTATTCTTCTCTCCCTTAATTTTGACCCAAATGCTCTCACTTTGGCTTTGAGGTTCTAAATCTTGGATCTCTTCACAGATATACACATCCCTGACATATAACGCCACTCCTCCTCCTTTCTTGTCTGGTCTGTTTCTCTGAAATAGATTGTATCCCTCCATTATTACATTCCAAATGTTTTGTTCTACATGAAGGCAGCCTGAACAAAGGAGCTACCCAAACCATTGCTGCACTTTGTGGGTGTGATTATGATCTGAGAGGAGTGCCCTGAGAGACTTCGTCCCTGCTGAAACTGTAGAATGGCATGATCTTGGGGAATCTGGAAGGAATCTCTAAGGCCATCTAGATCAATCCCCCGATCAAAACCAGATTCCTGACAGACGGCAATTCAGCCTCTGCTTAAAACTCTCCATTCCAGTGCAATGCTGGGTTCTTGTAACATCAGAGGGCCAAATCAGCCTTCCCTCAACCTGGTGAGTGTTTCCCTCAACCTGGCTGGGGCTGATGGGAGTTGTAGTCAAAACTATTTAAAGGGCACCATGTTGGGGAAAAGGTGGGCCAAAGGGTGAGATTAGAGCTCCCAAACCCAAAAAGGTAAAAGAAAGTGCTTCTTCATGCAGCAAGGAGTTATCTGATATCCACCCACTTGCAAGGCTTTAAAAGAGGATGAAATAAGTTCATGGAGGAGGATAAGTCAATAAATGGACATTAGACAGGATATCTATGCTCTGCCTCCACAGTTGGAAGCAGCAATCTTTCTGAACACAGTGGCAGGAGAGAATGTTCCTCTTGTACTCAGGTCCAGCACAGCACCTGCGTTGCACAAAGTTCAGTCTCCACTTGGCTTAGCCAGCCAGTCAAACCCATTTCCCAGGGTGTGGCTGCTGTTGCATGCTGGCAGCTTCTAGGAGTCACAGATGAGAGCAGAGTCCGTTAGGTATCATAACCGCCATCATTTATCTGATGAAAATAGGGACGTCCTAAGGAAAAGCAGGACATTTCAGGATCAAATGAGAAACTTGCGGTGACTTCTGTTAATCTGCAACTGCCCTTGGAAAATAGGAACGCTTGGGAGGATCTGAGATAGAACCTGCTCTTTGCCCCGTTGTTCTGTTCTTAATGATTTTATTGCTAGCTGCCTCTAGAGGCCCTGGTCTTAAAAGGCTGCCTGCCTCTTAAGAATCACCCACTATTGCTATCCCCCCCACACACACATCCTGAAGGTTGAGCTCTGGTCACAGCCCTCCCCTGGAACAAGACTCCACTTAGGAATCTGCAGGCCTCGCCCGTCTGAAAAAGGCCAGAAGGCTGGACAATTTGAAAACAGGGAAACCGAACGGATTGCATTTCTCTTCCAAAAATGCTCGCACATTCTGTTTCTTTTCCTTCCTACAAAAATAGCATTGCCAAAGCCACACTATTCAAAACAGTACTTTTGGGCAGGAAGGAAAAGGCCCCGCCTTCAAACTATGTCCCCCCCCCCAACCATCGCAATTGCACCAATTAGAATGTGATTCACCAGCTTTTTGCAAGCAAAACAAGGAAACGTGGCAAGCAGCAGCACAGAGAGAGAGAGACGCACTTTGCCTGCAACTTGCCCTTCCACAACTACCCATGTTTTGACATCGAAAACTTCACTCTCTCTCCCCTATCCCCTGGGTTTCTGTCAAAATAGCTCAGGATGTGAGATCTAGAACAATCCCTCTTGGAAATAACAAAACAGGGCTTAATTTTGACAGAAAGTGCTGGGACAGTTTCCTTTTATGTAAGTCCTGCCTAGTTCAGCAGAATATAGACGGGGCAGGTTACAACTCCACACCCATCCCTACACAGGCTGCTCTCCAACTCAGAGAAGTCAGGTCCAGCCAAACGGTATGTATACACTCCGGCTACTAAAATGATTTCGGTTCATCGGTGGTGGTGGTGGTGGTGGGGATTCTTTTATCTTAAAAGTTTTGGATTTGATTGTGATCCTGCAAATAGCTTCCTCCCAGTTTCGCTCCAAAGAAACTGAAATGTCATTTTGCCTTTTAGCCCACAGACCATCTGCTCAGGGTGAAATCCACATGTATTTCCTCTCAGAACTTGCTGTGCTTGATCTCTTCCATCATTCCTCCCCGCCCAGGCTTCTCAGGCACAAAAGAGAAGTTGGTTCTATTTCTCTCTTCTCTTTGTTTTCCAAGTGCGTCAGAACGTTCCCCAGCGGTGTGCAGTAAGTTAACAGTGAGCCTCTGGCAAGACAGCGGTTCCTGGGAGAAGTGAATTTGAGGACATGGGTGTGTTTTCTCAGGAACGTAAACCCAAGATGTAGGGCGAAATGGAACAATGGGGTTAGGTGAGGCAAACCAGTAGATTTAAGGTGGCGCAGAACAGGGACTTAACAGAACTCTTTACCAGGGAAATGCATTTGAGACATCCAAATTAACACGGCTACAGTCCTAGGCACGCTTGCTTGTGGGGGTGCCTAAGCCACTGAGCTTAGCATGACTCTGAGCATATATGTGTAGTGCTTGAGAGGTGCATCTTGATTTCTCAATTTTTAACATTTATTTATTATAATCTTTTAAAAAGCCATCTCCTTTCGCCAGCTAATGACCTCCAAGTGGTGCAAAATGGCTTTTATCAGCACATGATTGCAGACAGAAAAGGGTAAATGGCAGCTGATATGTCAGGTGTGAGCTTCTGCCCTCCACACACCTGGGAAGCCTTTACTGCAGGTGGTGCAGAACTTTATTCTCAGGGAGCAAGGGTCCCTTTGAGAAAACTGTATGCTGTTTGTCCCTGGACTACCCTCTCTGAAGCCCAGAGAGCCCTCTGAGAATCAGTAGTCTGCCTCCCACTTTCCTTCCAAAGGAGCTCTCAGCCAGTCCCCTGCAGCTGCAAGGGAAGCTAACTTGAGAGTTAGGGACTGCCCTAGCCCCCAGCGAGATTTGTGGACCAGCTAGGGATCTTAACTTGCGTTTCTCCAATGTGAGCCACCAGCTTCCCTTTGAGAAAAGTGCTTCGGGTTCTCTTGATATGGGGCCAAATATTCAGATGCAATAAGCCACAGACATTGGGACACACTTTCTAAAGCAGGGGTCAGCAAACTTTTCCAGCAGGGGGGCGGCCCGCTGTCCCTCAGACATTGTGGGGGGCCTGACTATATATATATTTGGGGGGGGGGATGAATGAATTCCTATGCCCTACAAATAACCCAGAGATGCATTTGAAATAAAAGGACACATTCTACTCATGTAAAAACACGCTGATTCCTGGACCGCCCACAGGCCAGATTTAGAAGGCGATTGGGCTGGATCCAGCCCCTGGGCATTAGGTTGCCTACCCATGATCTAAAGCTATGCAGAGGCTTTGATGTTGGTATAGAAAGCCCTTAACAACTTGGGGCTAGTTTACATGTGAGATCACCTTACCCCATATGGGCCCACTCAAAGCTTTGATCTGCAGAACTGGCACCATTGCAGGTGCCACATAATATTTGTTCCTCATTTGTAAGAACTCAGTATTCCAGTGTGGCACCACCCACCCTTTGGAACTTAGCTATGATCTTTTTGGTGCCTGTTAAAAACATGTTGTTTAGGGACGCCTACCTAGTGTTCAGAAAGTCGATGCACGTCTTAAGCTGCTTTAGCTTGTTGTTAATTTTAACTTTTCGAATGTCTTAAATTATTGTCGTTAATTCTTCTTATTGATAATATTATTGCTTTATTGTTAAACAGCTTTGCAGGTTCGGGGCTTTTCTTTACGATTAAGCAGTGTATAAATTCTATGAAATAAATAAATGAACAGTACCCCTGAAGATACTAACCACACCCACCAACCCACATATTTTAAACAGCAAACGTGGAATCAATCTGGTTTCTCCCTGCGGTATTTTATCAAAGTTTATTTTTAAAAAAAATATTAACAATTTCAACATAACAAATTATCAAAACAAATCATCTTCATTATTTCCCCACACCCTTTTCCCCCCTCCCACTTCCCCAACAAACCCTCCCCCCGAGACCTCCCTCCGCTCCTCTCTCTGATCTCTCAACTCATATTATTCTCTGCATATTGTAAAATTGTATACATCCTTATCTGTCTACTATATTAACCCTCAATAAATTTGTGTACAGTGGTGCCTCGCAAGACGAAATTAATTCGTTCTGCGAGTTTTTTCGTCTTGTGAATTTTTCGTCTTGCGAAGCACGGTTTCCCATAGGAAATGCATTGACGGTTTCCCATAGGAATGCATTGACGGTTTTAAGAAAAAGGCGCAAGACGTTTTCGTCTTGCGAAGCAAGCCCATAGGGAAATTCATCTTGCGATGAACTCAAAAAACAAAAAACTCTTTCGTCTTGCGAGTTTTTCGTCTTGCGAGGCATTCGTCTTGCGAGGTACCACTGTATGTTTATTCAAAACCTGCCAAGGAGTCCAGTTCATTTTGTTGTTTTTTTAAATAATTTGTAAAAAGTTCCCATTCTTCTTTGAAGTCACAGTTGTCCTCATCCCACAGTTTGTATGTCAGTTTCGCCAGTTCTGCATAGTTCATCAATTTCTCTTGCCACTGTTCTTTTGTCGGGGTTTCCTCATTCTTCCATGCTTGTGCTATCAAGACTCTTGCCGCTGTTGTAGCGTACATAAATAAGTTCTTTATTTTCCTTGGCAGGTCTTGCCTTACAATCTCTGACAAAAATGCTTCTGGTTTTTTTTACGAATGTCATTTTAAACATTTTCTTCAACTCATTATATATAATTTCCCAATTTTTTAAAAATTTCTCTGCATTCCCACCACATATGGTAAAAGGTTCCTTCCTTTTCTTTACATTTCCAACATATGTTTGACCTGGTTTTATACATTTTTTTCTATCTGTACTGGTGTTATATACCATCTATACATCATTTTCGTGTAGTTTTCTTTCAAAAGAGAACAATCTGTAAATTTTAAATCTGTTTTCCACAATTTTCCCCAATCTCCAAATTGTATGTTATGTCCTATATCTTTTGTCCATTTGATCATGACCGATTTCACCTCTTCATCTTTTGTTTCCCATTCTAGCAGAATACTATATGCGCCTTTCAGCAACTTCACTTTCCTTTCTATGACTTCCTTTTTGAAATCTAGAAGTGGTGTAACTAAATCCTTTCTTATGGTCTTCTTTATACGTCTCATGTAATTGCCTATAATGTAACCAACTCTAAAATTTGTCTTTTGTTTCATCGTACTCTTTTAGTTTCCGTTTTCCTTCTGGATCTTTTAGTAAATCACTGTACGTAAGCAACTCCCCTTTCTTGCCAAGCGGCTTGGGCAACAAGGCTTCAATTGGTGAGAGCCACCAAGGTGTCTTTTGTTCTGTTAAGTCTTTATCTCTCTCCCAAACCCTCATTAATGGTTTCCTAATTATATGATTATAGAATCCTTTATATTTTATCAAAGTTTCAAGTTAAACAACCATGTGACCATTGGCTTTTCCCAGTGCCGAGATAAAACATGCCAGCTGAGCTTTGAAAGGCACAGAGTGACGTTGTGCACCATTGTGTGCTCTTCAAGGACAGAGTGCGGAAGAGTGCAAATGTTTTCCTCTTCCTTTTAACAAGCAATGCATTCTTAATGACACACCTTCCCAGTCATTTGTTGCTGTCCCCTGCTCTCCCATCAAACTCTGAAAAAGCCCCACATTTTCCTGGAAACCCTGAATTTATTTACATTTTGCAATGCTTACACCTGGCCTCTGTGACTTGTTGCAAGGATGATTGGGGAGCAGGGGGGGAAGAAGACAATTGTTACTAGCCTTTAGCTGCTAATAAATTTACAAAACCAACTTACCTCCTAACCAATTAGTTTGATAGCTCCATTCAAGTTAAGTGTATGAACCATTAAAAGCCTAATGTAGGATATTGCTAAATACTTAAAAGATTCGAGATTAGGGGTAGAAGGACCTGTCAATGTCATTCTCAGTTCCCCATTTTTCCAGACACTGATTCAGTTCTCTAAATTTCTACCACAATTTGCATTTAAAAAAATTTGGGGTGAATTTCTCCTGATAAGCATATTTTTGTGCTCAGTTGTGCTTACCATACATGTTTTTGCAAACAACATTTCCTAATATAATGCATCTTTGTATGTTAATTTCAACAACACATTTATTTTTATGCATATTTTCCCCGATATACACAGTTTAATAAAGTTTAGTTGCACATTGCAAAATTCAGGTAAGTACAAATTTTGAAGGTAGGCTGTGCCTTTAGGTGGCTTTGCCATTAGAGGATAATTGATTTGAATCTCTCCATCATCCCTACTCAGGATACAGAGTTGCATCCAGCATTAGCCCTACAAACAGCAGACCAATGGAAATTAACAAACCCGAGCTCATCATGGCCACTAATTTCTACAGGACAGGCCTACTCTGTGTAGGTTGGATGCAATCTGTGAACCCATAACACAAACCTTGCATAAAATCTGCAGGCGATAATTTATATGAATGAATGAACATCCAACTTTCGGAACAAAATTAAGATGAGGCTGGGATCTCACAGGCTCTTTGCATACCCTCCAACATTTCTCCAATGAAAATAGGGATGTCCCATTCCATAATGATAATTTTACTATTTTAACCCCACACATCTTACTGGGTTGTCCCAACCACTCTGGGCAGCTTCCAACATATATAAAAACATAATATAACATTAAACATTTTTTTAAAAAACCAACTTCCCTATACAGGGTTGCCTTCAGAGGGTTTGGGGGCCGGATAACTCCATACCCTCCAACATTTCTCCAATGAAAATAGTGTCATCCTAAGGGATAGTGGGACATTCTGGGATCAAATCAGACACTGGGACAGCTTCTCTAAATCAGGAGAGGACTTGTCTTCACAATATGTATAGCACCTAAGTAAGCATTTTATTTTTAAGGTACGTTTTTTAAAAGAGCGGGGAAGAGGCAGGAAATCCAGGGCTTGTGTGCAAAAGTTTAAGGCTTAACAATACCCCTGCTTTGTGGGCCAGAGGCCAACATTATCTTAAGACTCACTTTCGCCCACATGAGCCTGACTCATTCTTAAAGCATCTCTCTCTAAGCTTTGAGACATTAACTCAGATCCTTGCCTCATTGCCCTGCGAGTGGGCAGAATGGACAGGGCCTAGATGGGAGACTGCCTAGGAACCACACACAGGCTGCCTTGGGTTTCATGACAGAAGCAAAGCAGGAAGCTACCCAAATAAGCACATCAAAATGGAAAGATTAAGCAGAGCAGAATTTGCACAGCTGAGGAGCACCACAGAACTTTTCCTTGTAGTTTATCTAATGAGGAACGTGAGCTCATTTGAAGAGCCTGCTAGATCAGACCAGTGGCCCACTGTTCTCACAGTGTTCTCTGTTCTCACAGTGACCAACCTGGGGAAATCTGTAAGCCTTTCTCCTCCATGAATTTGACTAATCCTCTTTTAAAGCTGTCTAGGTTGGTGACTCTTCCTGCCCGCTGTGGAACCGAGTTCCGCAGCTTAACTCTGAGCTGAATGTACTTTCTTTATTCAATATATTTATATACCACCTTTCTTCTAAGTCCTACAACATTCATTGTATACAGCATTGTTATAAAATATAAAGCAATAAAAACTAGTTTAAAAATTACATTTAAAACCAGCAATTAAACTCCACTTTGCCCTAGTGGCAATCACCGTCTGCATCTTCATTTCCAGATACCTGGCTGGATAGGGTGGTATTAGCCTGCCAGCAGAAGCATAACAAGGAGGGAGCCAGTCTAGCTTCTCATGGGAGAGAATTTCACAGTCGGGGGGCAGCCACAGGAAAGGTTATTGCCAGCTGCCAGAGGGTGGTAGTGGGAGCAGCAGGAGTCTTTTTCCAACAGAAAGTTTTCGCAGGCATAATTTTTGCTGCTATCTCTCACTGCTGTGTTTTTGCTTTAAAAAAAAATTTTTTTTATTAAGAATTTCAACATAACCAATTATCAAAACATATAATCTTCATTTCCCCTCCCCCATTTTTTCACTCCCCCCTCCCCATGAAAAACCCTCCCCCCTTCCCCCCCTGCCGACTTCCCTCAGCTTCTCTCTCTGATTTTTCAACACATGTTATTCTCTGCATATTGCAAAATTATAAAAATCCTTAAATTATCTGTAGATTATGTTAACAATCAATAAATTTGTGTATGTTTATTCAAAACCTGCCAAGGAGTCCAATTCATTTTGGGGGGTTCTTTTAAGTATTTTGTAGAAAGTTCCCATTCTTCTTTAAAGTCACAGTTGCCCTTGTCTGGCAGCTTGTATGTCAATTTCGCCAGTTCCGCATAATCCATCAATTTTTCTTGCCACGGTTCTTTTGTCGGGACTCTCACTGCTGTTTTTATTCCGTGTTAGGTTTGAGGTTCTGCTTCTGTATTATGGTGTATGTGTGTGTCATCCCCCTGCCCCCCCCGTCTTTTATTATGACATTTATATCTCATCTCTAGGGGGGATGCACACTTCTCCCCCTCTCCAGTTTACCCTCACGGCAACCCTGCAAGGTAGCTTAGTCTGAGATGTTGTAACTGGCCCAAGATCATTGTAACCTTGGAGAACTCCAGTTATTGGGTGCTACAGAAGTAGGGTGAGGTAGTGATAGTTATTTATAAAAAAATATTAATATACAACTACTCATAAAATTAGGGACACGGGTGGCACTGTGGGTTAAACCACAGAGCCTAGGACTTGCCGATCAGAAGGTCGGTGGTTCAAATCCCCGCGTCGGGGTGAGCTCCCTTTCCTCGGTCCCTGCTCCTGCCAACCTAGCAGTTCGAAAGCACGTCTAAGTGCAAGTAGATAAGTAGGTACCGCTCCGGCGGGAAGGTAAACGGCATTTCCATGCGCTGCTCTGGTTCGCCAGAAGCGGCTTAGTCATGCTGGCCACATGACCCGGAAGCTGTACGCCGGCTCCTCAGCCAATAAAGCGAGATGAGCGCCACAACCCCAGAGTCGGCCATGACTGGACCTAATGGTCAGGGGTCCCTTTACCTTTACTCATAAAATTAAAAAAAATAAATCAGTAGAACATGAAACTCTTTATCTCAGCATTGTGGTATCGAGCCCCACATTAGGCAAAAGATTCCTGCATTGCAGAGGGTTAGACTAGATAATTCTCAAGTTTTTCAGCTGCCATTTAAAAAGTTGAGGCAGAAGGTGCCTGTTGAATCTCTAATGGCAGAGCTTTCCACAGGACTTATGTTTGTCAAATGAGCCTCACCGACTTGGGGGATGACCAGCAATGCTCCTGCAGATGATCTCAGCGATTGAGCTGGGATCTAAGGGCCCAGGCATTCCCTGAAACAATAACATGAATAGTCTTACCATTGGCCTGCCTGAATGTTGGGAAGTGTTGCGGTGGAGGTGAGGAATAATTTGCATCTTAACTTGCTAGAGATGGGGGAGAAATGAGAGCCAGTGTGCAGCTCAGCTGCAGTGTGTAGGTGTTTCACACAGATGTTCCCCAGGGGAAAGTATAACTTCTGGTTTGCTAGTAAAAGCAGATCACTGTGTCGCGAAATGATGCATGTCAAAAAACAAAGCTAATTTTTTCTTATACGCGACGTCTGCAGCAAGAATACTGGTGGCTAAGTATTGGAAAGGGAATCAGTTACCCACTAGGGGAGAGTGGTTATGTAAGCTTTCAGAATATTTAGAATTAGCCAAATTGACAGATATAATAAGACAAAAACCAAAAAGTGAAGTGAAAAAGGAATAGGAGTGTCTAAATGAATACCTTAAAAGCCAAGGTTCGAGGGCAGAAATCTGGCTGAGTCTGGAATAACCTTGTGGAGTGAAAGGATAAGAAAGAGAGATTTATATCTAGATGCTAGGATAGAGATGATCAGGAAAACAGGAAGACACAATGAGAGATAAAGGAGGTGCTGTGGGATTGGTGGAAGTCAATGTCTGTTTTTCTTTTTATTGTTTATATTATTAATTTGTAAGATTTGGATTTGTTGTTGTTGTTTTTTTGAATGTTGGTTTTTGTGTATTTTTATTTTTCGATATTTTTGTGTGTTGTTGTTGTGTGAAAAATACTAATAAAATTTATAATAAATCATGTCAAAAAAAAGTGTGTCACCAGCAGGAAAGGTTTGGAAAACTCTGGGTTAGAGTGTTGGAATAGGGCATTGGAGACCAGGATTTGAATCCCGCACTCAGTCTTGAAGCTCACGTCAACCTATGGGTGTGACCTCAGGAGCCAGTCCCTCAGCCTAGCCTACTTCACAGGGTTGTTGTGAGGATAAAATGGGATGGAAGAGAACCATATATGCTACCTGGAGGGAAAGGTGGTATATATACTAAGTAACTAAATTCAGTAGCTTTTGCGTTGAAAGTTCAGCCTACCAAATTCACGCTTCCTGAAAGAACATATGAACTGAAATATTGTACCTCCTTTGACACTCACTCTCCTCCAGCTTTTATGGTGCGACCAAGTAAGTGTGTTAATAAGTAAGGAGGAAGTGAGCATTAAAATATGCAAATTAGTCAAAATGCATGATATTAGAAAAAAATTGCTTGCAAAAATGTGTCTGTTAGTCAAAGTGCATGCAAAATTGTCTATGTTTTAAATGGCATAGAGTTTAGTTTCTGGCATATGTTACAATCTCATGTATGTTATATGTTGTTAACATATATTGTAAACCACTCAAGAGTTTTGTTTTGTTGGGAACTGCTTTCGAATTGCCAAAATAAATAGATAAACAAATATTATGAGCAATGTGTGCCAAAATGCTGAGAAATTTTCATGAGGATGAAACAAAACGAAACAACCAGAAACTGATACAGAACTGAATTTAAAATTGGAAAAAAAATGATAAATGGAGAGAAATTAACATGGTGTGGGGATGTGTACATGTGGATCTCTTCCAACTCCACATTTCTATGATCCTATGATTGTGTGACTGGCCCAAGGTCCTAGCCCAACATGCTAACCATAGCACAACACCTGCTCTCTTTGCACCTGGCAGAATCCTAAGGGAAGGGTCATAGCTCTGTGCTGGAACATCTGCCGTGCATGCTGAAGGTTCCAATTTATATCACTGGCAGCTCCAGCTAGGACTGGGAGACTTCTGCCTGAAACCCTGGGAGTGCCGATACTGCAAATCAGTGTAGACAGTACTGAGCAAGGTAAACCAATGTTCAGAGTCAGCATAAAGGCAGCCTGATATGTTCCTGTATTCCTAATCAGATTTAATTCTCCCCAGCATGTGGCTTTCAAGTCCAGCATGAAAAATTAAAAGAAGAACTCAAACAAACAAACAAACAAACAAACAAACAAACAAACACACTATTTTGTGGCATCTTAGTTGATTCTATTAGAAGATACTTTGAGTTTCTTTTCCCTCGGGTGCTTGGAAGAGGTTAAATTGGCAAAGCCAGTCAGTTCCACTTTGACTGGGGTTGCTCTTCTCTCATTGCCAAAATTCGAACAAGCTTTGGCTTTTAATAGTGACAATTGGCTTAGCATTGTGTGGAAGTTGATATTACCTGGTCTGGAAATTCTCACTGGGGGGTTGTTTTCATGGCGTTATGGCCATTGCTGTCTATATGCATGCGGATTTTCTTATAAGACTCAAAGCAGTTTGCAAACAAGGGACTATTTTAAGACATTTGCACGATGTGAGAGCCATTAGAGCAGTGGTTCCCAATTAGCTAAGTGTTGTGGACCTCCTGTTTTTAAAAAGCCCAGCCATGGACCCTAATTTTGAAAATGTTGATATCTCATTGGTGGTTTTTGTTATGTGAATTGCACCACCATACCCTCCGGTCGGTCCCAGTGCAAAGCTGGGCTGTGCATCTTCCAGGTTGCACTCCCTCATGGCTTATATGACCTGTCCAAGAGCACAGTGCTACAAAACTTGTATTTTGGAGCACTGTGATCTTGCTCATGTTGGGGGCACCATGCTCTCATGGCCCCCTAAAATGGGATGTCCTGGACAGTTGATGTACCATGGACCCCCTGTGTGGCTTACGTGGACCTCCTGGGTCCACCATTTAGGTGGAAGGGTGGAAATCAAAGGTGTAGGTCCTTGATGTCTCAGGTAATTGGTGATTTGGGTACAGAAATGCTGTGTTTGCTTTGGTTTTCTTTTCATATTTGGTGGCATTATCCAAATTTCTACAAAAGCAAAAAATAGTGAAATTTAATACTGGGTTGTCAGCTTTTCAGCCAACCACCATTCTGCTCTCTAAAAGTAGGTTGCCCTTCATACATATGGAAGAAGTCAGTGTTGTGAAGAACTTCATTTGCATGATTTCTACAGATCAAGCTGCTGTTAAAGGCAAAAAAAGCAAGCTAAGGATTGCTCCCCTCTCATCAGTTGGCAACTTTCACTGGATATAAACATGCAAATAAAATTAAATATTTATTGGATTTATGGTCAAAAGCTAAAGAGTGGGAAAATGAGGCACAAATGTTTACAATGTGGCAAAATAAATAAAAGTAGCATAAAATAAACTAATATAAACAGCAACATGATAAAAGTTATGGTCATGTCACAAACGCCAGAGGGGAAAATTATCAAATGTCAGAGAGGTCAGTTCCTGGTGAGTTTTGCTTGCTACAGCACAGAATTTGGCCACTCTGAAAGCAATAGATGCATTTTGATCTGAAATGAGTAAAATCTTAGAATTGTAGAGATGGAAGGGACCAGAGAGTCACCTGATCTAAGAGTCTCATGCTCTACAGACTGTGCTACTCTAGCAGTCTGATTGTCCTGGCAGATTTAATAAGAGGGGTTTGATAAAGATTTTGAATAGATCTTGGCAAGAGGAGCAATACAGGAGGACATGCGCTGACCTCTCCAGAGTGCCAGGGGCACCTGCATTCGTAGCAAGGGATTTATGTCTTTCCTCCAGAACTTCTGAGGAAAGGATATTTAGGCATGTAAAGGCCTAATTGTGTATCAATTCCCCAAAATTCTTTGTTATCTTACATGACCACCACATATGATAAAAGGTACCCTCCTTTTCTTTACACTTCCAACAAATATTGCAGCTTGCTCTATACATTTTGGATAACTTAGTAGGAGTCAGATCATTTTAATAGAATTTTCTTTCAGCGTACAACACGCTGTGAATTTCAGTTCTCTTCTCCATAGCCTCTCCCAATCTGCCATTTGTATGTTATGTCCTAAGTCCTTTGTCCAGTTTATCATAGCCTATTTAACCTGTTCATCCTCTGTACGCCATTCTAGGAGCAAGTTATTATTATTATTATTATTTTTGGACAGATATTATTTTCTAGGAGTTATTTTTGGAATCTTGATATCTCATAACTAAAACGTCTCTTTTTATCTATCTTGAAGATATCATTCAATTGAAAATACTGCAACCAATCTGTTACTAGTTCCCTTATCTCGTCAAAATCTTTTAATTTTAACTGATTTTCCAGTTTGTTTAGCAGCTCTCTATAAGTTGGCCAGTTACTTCTTATATTCACTTTTCTCAGAGATATTGCTTCCAAAGGAAGCTCAAATAAATTTTTATACTATCCCCATACCCTAAAGATTGATTTTCTTATTATATGGTTCTGAAATGCTTTATGGACCTTTGTTTTTTCATACCATAGGTATGCATGCCATCCAAATCTATTATCATAACCTTCTAAATCTAGAATGTCTGCACTTTCCAGCATAATCCAGTCCCGGAACCAGCAGATACAGGATGCTTCATAATAAAGTTTCAAATCTGGCAGGGCCAAACCTCCTCTCTCTTTTGCGTCTGCTAATAATTTATATTTTATCCTTGGTTTCTTCCCATGCCAGATAAACCTAGATACGTCTTTTTGCCATTGCTCAAAGCATCTGGCACTGCCTATTACCGGGGCTGATTGAAATAAAAATAACATTCTTTATCCCTGATATTCTAATCCACACAACAACCCTGTGAAGTAGGTTAGGCTGAGAGGCAGTGCCTAGCCCCCAAGGTCACATGCAGTGAGTGTCGTGGCCAAGTGGTAATTTGAACCCTGGTCTCTCAGGTCCTCTAAGTGATATGTCACACTGTGACAAGTGATTTATTTTGGGGGCTCTCCAACCCATGCATAGAAGGTAACACACATTTCCAATCCACATATAGTGTACCTCAGGTCACAGGCGCTTCAGGTTGCATTTTTTAGGGTTGTGGACCGCTGAAACCCAGAAGTACCGGAACGGGTTACTTCCGGGGTTTGGTGGTCGCGCATGCGCAGAAGTGCTAAATCACGCTTCGCACATGCGTAGACACGCAGAAGCGCAACCTGCGCCTGCGCAGATGCGCCGCTGCAGGTTGCAGACGCTGCAGGTTGCGAACGTGCATCCCGCATGGATCACGTTTGCAGCCCAAGCATCCACTGCACTGGGCTCAGAAAATTCTATTGGCACCCTGAATAGGGTGGGAGGGGACCGAAAAATTGTGGAGTATGTGTGTTTGATTGGCCTTTGTCCTTAGATTTGCATTCCAAAAGAAGCAGCATGAAAGAGGAGGGAAGGAAAGCAAACTCAGGCTCCAGTATCTTAAGGTTACATAGTTCTTATAACAACCAATTGAGATAAATAGAAACCATTCTGTGAGGTGGGTGGAGGAGTCAGCAGGTGTCTCAGTTAGTAGAATGGTCTTGCTTTTTGGGGGGGGGGGTTGTACTCTGGATTACAGCAGGGTGGGAAGGTTGAAGTGCCCCTATACACCTGGTGCAACCCCACACCTGTGGGGATTTGAACCCCCATTGATGCTGCTTGTAGTGCAGAGACAGTCTGTGATTTCTGGGAAAGAACCCTGGCGACCAGTTCCAGTCAGGCTGGCAGACAGCAGTCCTGAACACTCTTCAGAAACTGGGTTTTGCCCCTCAAGCCCTTCTAGGTCTGAGCTTGGGCCAAGCAAAAGATAATGGTTAGGCAAAGAATTATAGACACCGAGAGACAACAGGACTGCGCAAGGTGCCACAACTACAAAATTGTAGAAATCGAGAGAGATATAGCTGCACCAGCAGCATCTCTCTTTTTTCTTGTATCCAAAAATGCAAGAAGGGCTTTCACACTTGCCAGAAGCTCGGCTCTGCCCTCGCCGGTCTTGGAAGGATCCTTTACAAAAGTCCCATATGACCAGAGAATTTGCGCCTGTCCATTGGGGAACATAGGAAGCCCTGAACACATATTTTTTAGATGTCCCTTTTGAGGCACGTAGAGAAACCATTGACCCCCTGCTGGTGAGGATTGCTGACCTCCCGGTAAAGCAAAAATTTTGTGGCAAAGACCACAAAACAACCCAGATTCTGCGCACAGATCTGTAGGTGCAGACCATCCCCTGATTCAATCTAGTTTGTTAAGAAAATTCCCAAACTTGGATCCACGAGCGACTCTGGGTCATTTCTCTAAGGTAGTCTATCTTAAAGTTTTTATGTGTTTATATGCCTATCACACTTTTAAACTTAAAATCCATTGTTGTATATTGCTTTAAATGTTTGCTTTGCTATTGGGACTGTAGTCCCATCTGTGTTTCTCAAGCTGGTCTCTGACCGTAATAAATTTGATGTACAGTGGTGCCCCGCAAGACGAATGCCTCGCAAGACGGAAAACCCGCTAGACGAAAGGGTTTTCCGTTTTGGAGGTACTTCGCAAAACGAAAATGTCTTGCGATTCCTGGGGTTTTTTCCCCCTCCCAGCCTTTTTCCCAAGCCCCTAAGCCGCTTAACAGCTGTTCGCTAAGCTGCTTAACAGCTGGTCTAAGCCGCTTATCAGCTGATCTAAGCCACTAAAAGCCTTTTAGCAGCTAATCCGCGAATCCCTTAAGCCTTTAATAGCTGCTAATAGCCTTTTAGCAGCTAATCCGCTAATCCCTTAAGCCTTTAATAGCCGCTAATAGCCACTAAACCGCTAATAGCGCTAATAGCGCTAATCCGCTAATGGGCTTGCTTCGCAAGACGAAAAAAAACGCAAGACGAAGAGACTCGCGGAACGGATTCTTTTCGTCTTGCGAGGCACCACAGTATGTATGTAAATCCTGGCGAGGATGGGAATTAGGCAGCAGGCTGGCACTATGGGGAGCTGGATCCAACAACATCTATACAGGCTGGACCTTTGGTCCATGGGGCTTCCCTTGAAGTGAGAACCTAGAAGAGGTTTTGTAACAACTCTGTTTTATTCCTTCTTTTTAGAACCAGAAGCTAAGCATTGCTACTTGCACCTAAAGACCACAAGATTGATGCTGACCTCTCAGGTGATAAAATCCACACAACAAAACCAAAGTAAGTGCCTCCCCCTAATCCTAAGATTTAGATCTGCATTTGCTGCTGGGCCAGATTCAGTAACTGTTTCCCTGAAATTTCTATTTCCTTCATTTTGTAGAATGCTTGGTCTACAAAAGCAGTACTCTCTCTCTCTCTCTCTCTCTCTCTCTCTCTGTGTGTGTGTGTGTGTGTAACAAACAAGCAGAGCAGGATATAGGTGTACAAAAAATGGTTTGCCCAGTGACAAACTTTTTTTAAAAGACTGCACAACAATTTGCATGCTCCTAGGGAATAAACTGCAGTTTGAAATCAGTGGGGATTTATTCTGCAAACATGCGGAGCTTTGCACTGTGAGTCAGAGGGCAGGGTGCTTAAAGGCTTAGGTCACCTTGACAGTCACACCTTTCTCTTCCTGGGAAACGTCGCCTGAGATGGGTTTGCATTTGAAGTTGAATCTACCATATTCACACTTCCTGAAGCATTACTAAACCTTAAACAGAGCATCTCTGAACTCATGCAAATTTTGTGCCGCAGTTCTCCAACCAGAAAATGTTCACAAAAATGCATGTGCTAAGGTAGAGCTTGCATTAAAATACATATGTGTTGCTGCAGAAATGTGGAGAACTGAATTTAAGACTGGAAAAATGAAAAAACAAAAACGAGATAACTGAAATTGGCAGAACTTTCTATCCCTACTCACAGAATAGCCTCCGTGTGAGTGCTGTGACCCTTCCAGGGTTTCTGTCTGGCAATGATAACCAACTCGGGGGCGGGCGGGTGGGTCACATTTCAGGCCAGAAACATTTCCAGGCTCTCCCTGAACTCTGCTCAGTGAAGATATTGGCAAACATCTCCTCTTTTTCTTTCTGATAAGGATGACACTCTCCAGAGGAAAGACAGCTCTGCTATCGATTTCCTTCTTGGCAATATTATCATTGGCAATTTTTGCTTACCTGGACAGGTAAGTAGGAAAAGGGATCCTGGCATCCTGGAAATCAGTTAGAATGTACTGTTCTTACAAGAAGCAAGTGTTTAGGACACGGGCCAGCAAACTTTTCAGCAGGGGGCTGGTCCACTGTCCCTCAGACCTTGTTGAGGGGCCGGACTATATTTTGAAGGGAAAAAATGAACAAATTCCTAAACCCCACAAACAGGCCAGAGATGCATTTTAAATAAAAGCACACATTCTACTCATGTAAAAACACCAGGCAGGCCCCACAAATAACCCAGAAATACATTTTAAATAAGAGGACACATTCTATTCATGTAAAAACACGCTGATTCCCAGACCATCCACGGGCCGGATTGAGAAGGCGATTGGGCCAGATCCGGCCCCCGGGCCTAAGTTTGCCTACCCATGGTTTAGGATCAAAGACACCCAACATCTTGTTTCTCATTATAGATGGAGAAGAATTAGGCTTGGTCAGCTTTTAACAATTTAACAATTTTATCTGCAGCTCTTTGACTAAAGCAAGATGTATAAAGCATGCCATTTGTACTTGTTCTTCTTTAGAAAAAGTTTTCTGAAATATTATTCCACAGCAACCTGACCTTGCCATGCTTTTGTCTAATAACAATAACAATAATAACAATAATTTTATTATTTATACCCCGCCCATCTGGCTGGGTTTTCCCAGCCACTCTGGGTGGCTTACAACATATCTAAAAACATAACAAAAAATCATCAGTCCTTAAAACTTCCCTAAACAGGGCTGCTTTCATCAGAAAACACCGGAGCTCCAATTCTGGGCTACTTCAGGTCTATGTTTAAAATTATAGTGCCTTGGTAAAGAGGAAAAATAATTGTGCTGCCTTTTCTCTCTCTGATTGTGCCTGAAAACATATGGGTCTTGCATATTACATATATTCATTCTTTCAAGTATCCAGAGCAGAAAGTCTTAATGCATTGGTGGTTTGCATTGCGAATCAAGACATTAAACATAAGTAGAAGTTGTTTAAGACAAGTCTGGGATTCAGCTAAAATTAATTGTTATAAATTTGTTCTTCTGGAGGTTGTAGAAGATTCATATATTTTTTTGGACATCACTAGATACCTTAGCTCTGGAAGCACAACTTTAATGCTACAAGAATTTTGCCATTTTGCTAACTCTGGTAGGCTTCGTGCACCCACCATTCCATTGGAATTATTTATTCCATTCATATTAATTTTAGTTATGAATCTTAACTGTTGGAGGGTGCTTCTGGATATTTAGGTCCACACTCTGCTTTCAAGCTGTGTATTCTGTTTTCATAATTTGTCCTTGGTGGCCCAATAAAAAGGTCTGTCTACCTTGTGAGTGTCATGTCTTTGTCATCTTCAAGGCCCCAGCTTACTGTGCTAAATAATAATAATAATAATAATAATAATAATAATAATACATTTATTTATACCCCACCCTCCCTGGCCAAAACCGGACTCAGAGCGGCTAACATCAAATGTATAATACATTAACATAAAATCAGGCAGTCAATTAAAACACATCCTAAAATCAGATCAGGATCAGAATAAAATCCAATCAGATGGCAACCCGCAAATTAGGGATGGGAACCTTAAATGCCTACCAGGCCCAACTGATCTTATATGAGCCTGTGAGAAAAGTTGGGGGGCCACTTTCATGCAAGTTCTTATGGGGGAAAGCGGAGTCAGACTGAACCCCGACCAAAGGCCAGGTGGAACAGCTCCATCCTGCAGGCCCTGCGGAAAGATGTCAGATCGTGCAGGGCCCTGGTCTCTTGTGGGAGTGCATTCCACCAGGCCGGGGCCACAACCAAAAAGGCCGTGTCCCTGGTCAAGGCCAGTCTAATCTCCTTGAGGCCCAGGACCTCCAAGATGTTGTTATTTGCAGACCGTAAGGTCCTCCGTGGGGCATACCAGGAGAGGTGGTCCCGTAGGTATGAGGGTCCTAGTCCTTTCTTACCTTCTTCAAGCTCTTTCAACAAGTGAAAATTATGAGGGACTTTAACTGTGGATCCAGCTATCTTGTCCAAACCCCTCCCCCACCAGCCAGGTTGATTGGCAGTTTTTAAACAAACTGGCTTAATGTGCACCAAGGCATGGATCGTTAATACAGTGGTACCTCGGGTTACATCCGCTTCAGGTTACATCCGCTTCAGGTTACAGACTCCACTAACCCAGAAATATTACCTCAGGTTAAGAACTTTGCTTCAGGATGAGAACAGAAATCGTGCGGCGGCGGCGCAGCGGCAGCAGCAGGAGGCCCCATTAGCTAAAGTGGTGCTTCAGGTTAAAAACAGTTTCAGGTTAAGAATGGACCTCCGGAACGAATTAAGTACTTAACCCGAGGTACCAGAGTACACTTGTCCCTCTCGATTTCACATTTCTCTGAATTTTGCAGCGCAGTTTTCAGCTCAAAAGTAAAACAAAATACATTTAAATTGAATCAAATCTTAGAAATGTGTACATTGAGATGAAATACATATTTAAATACATTTTGTCATAAAACTTTTTTTATAAAAACTCTTCAGATTATAATGCAGAAATGAGATGGAATGAATTTTACATGAATTTATATGTAAATTTGATGAGGATTGGACATAGACAGAGCTGTCCAGACTGACTTTTCACAGGAAGTGTCAGTCTGACATGATGTATCTAAAGCAATTTGTCAAACTCATTTCCCCCAAGTGCTATGGAAATGGTTGACACTACCATGCAGAGAGCAGCCTGCAACCACAAGTGCTGTTGTTTTGTTTTGTTTTGTTTTGAGCATTTGTACTCTGTTCTTCAGCTGAAAAGGCTCCCAGGATGGCTTTCATGCTATCAGTTAAAACAGTGGCTCTCACTCTCTCTGGGCGACAGTTTCAGAATAAAAGTTTGCTTGCCACACTGAATTTTTTACAGTGGTACCTCTGGATGTGAACAGGATCTGTTCCGGAGCCCCGTTTGCACCCAGAAGTTAACGCAACCCATGTCTGTGCATGCGCGGGTTGCATTTTCCCACTTCCGCGCATGCGCGTGACATCATTTTGACTATCTGCGCATGCGCGAGCGGCAAAACCCGGAAGTAACGCGCTCCGTTACTTCCTGGTCGCCGCAGCGCGCAACCCAAAAATACTTATCCTGAAGCTACTTCAACCCAAGGTATGACTGCATTGGTAAGAAACAACTCCTAGCAGAACTCCTAGAACATGACTAATTTATAATATGGTAATGGGACATTCAGAAAGTATAAATCAATGCAGCTACATAAGAAAATTCCCAGTAATAGTAATTGTCCTTGAATCTTCCTGCCACACTTACCATCCTCTCATGCCACACAGTCTGGCACATGACACGCCCTTTGAGAGTTACTGAATTAAAACAAGGCAGCCTCTTCCCTGAAGGCTTACAGTCTTAAGAAACATGCCCTGCAAGAGGAAAGGGGCAGGGGAGGGGAGAGGAAAAAGTAAAATGGGTACCAGTTATTAAACGCTTTTACCTAGTGGAGGTGGGTTTTGAGCAAAGCTAATGGGATGAACCCTGTGGCTTCCCATCCTTCCTAGTGAGACAGTTTGATGGAATGGCTGCCCCCAGGTGACATATGAAGGAGAGGAGGCCCAGACCTGATTACTTCTATTTCAGTTGTGGGGTGGGTTTGGTATGAATTTTCATTAGTTGCCACAGATTTCATGCCATCACATTTGAGAGTGGAAATCTAAGTTTGGTTAAATGCTATGCCAGGTTGTCAAATTGTTATGGAAAAATCTAGGTGCGAGGCTGCTCAGCCACCCAGCTTGTCGGGCAGAGCCCGCAGGTCCCTGCAGAATAAATGAGGAGTCCAGCCACCAACCGGAGCAAATAGCTGTAGACCAAAATTTATTGCACAACAGGTTTGAAGAGGAAATTTGAACCCCGAGGATTGGGTGACAAAGACTTTTAAAACTTTCCCATCATATCCCAGAATACAGTTCGTACAGCACCATTGCTACATCATTGCTACATAGCTTTGGAATGGAGGAAACTGGCAAAGGAGATGATTTTATATTATTTTTAAAGCTAGGTAACTTCCCTGAGCTGTCAAGTTGAAAGGATACATTCAGGCATAAATTTAACTTTAAAGACGTGCCCCGCCCCGGTAATTTCCGTAACACAAATATAAAACTATCAAATTGTTGAAATATGGGGATAAAATATCATTATTAAAACGTTAATGAATATTCAACAAATAGCCCGATACATGAAGAATGTATCCAAGATGTGAACTTTAGCAGGGGAGAACTTGAGAGCAGATTCTGTTCATAGGAGAACAGGAAAAGTGCTTTTTACTGTGTGCAGCCAGTTTATCCATCTAGTTTAGTATTGTCCACACTGACTGGCAGCAGCTCTCCAGGGTTTCCAACAGAGAAGAATATTTCCCTCTCTCAGTCAGTTCTACTTGGAGATGGCAGGAGTTGAACCCAGGACCCTTTACATGCAAAGGAGATGCTGTACCACTGAGCCCTTCTCCTAATTAAGAGGTGGCTTGCTGGTCTGGGTGAAGGGAACGAGGATAGTCCACGGGGCTTGATCCTGCACACACATGTGTGGATTTGCTCAACATAGGATCGTGTTAACCACAACAGGGGATTTATTCTCAAGAGGGCTGTACTGCCCTTCCAGCTTTGTGATATAACAAGAAGTCTGCAAGGGAATACATAACATTTTATTCCTGTTTTTTGCAGTGATGGAACATTAATATGGATGTACAAGAACAGGTAAGCATCTGCTCTTTACTTTGCTAGCTCCTTTTGCTGACAACATGCAGAGGGGTCTCTGTCTTGCTCATGGTCTGTCTTGCTCACGGTTGCCAGGGTTCTTGGGCAAAAGGGAGGTCTTTTAACGATTCTTTTAAAGCAATTTCCCTACCCTGCTCACTAGCCAAACAGGATCTTGGAGCAGCGTTCCAAAAATCTTTATGAAGAATGTCCTTGTCCTAAAAGACATGGCACATGAGGAAGGGGAGTTGAGAAGGGCAAAGGCGAAAAGCAAGCTCATAGACCTGGTGTTATGTACTGAGTTGAATAGGATCCAGAATGCAGCAGTCTGATTGGTCCTAGAACAATAGGATCCAGAATGCAGCAGTCTGATTGGTCCACAGGAGCCATCCAATCCAGCTCCAGGTGGAAGTGAATCCGCAACCTGATTGGCCTACAGGAGAATCCCAGAATTAGCCAATCACGTGGGGCCCATTGTGTGAATAATGTATATAAAGCAGACATTGCGGGGGAACTCCTCACTACTATGAGCTGAATAAAGAGCATGAAATCCACACTCGACTCCGAGTATATTTCACCTGTTCAAAAGGATAATATTTTGTTGTACATATCTTGGCTGTCTTGAAGAGCAACCCCTACCCAGGAGAAATGGGTCCTTCCTTCCTTCCTCACCCCACCACCCCCAAGTTCAGATCTTGGAGCAAATCCAGGTGCCAATGTCTGGGCCAGGAGTTCAAGGCCAGGTGTCCTGCCACACAGCTCTTCCCTCGGGCTGGAGGTGTGGACAGCTTCTGCTTGTGCCCTACTGCAACATCAAACTGTTTCTGGTGATGCTGTGTCCCAAACGCACAAAACCACCTGCTACTCCTCAGCTGTGTACAAATAGCCTGGGTGGTCCCCATTCTGTGTCGTGTCCCAGGAAGGAGGCATGGCGCCAAATTAGCCACAACACAGATTTTTGTCTGCCTCTTTTTCCAGAAGTCCATTTTAAATAAAAAGCCACCATGGCAGGTTCAGTTTAAGGGGTAGGGGGCTGCTTAACCTTTCTTCTCTTGCCCTTTACCCAGTATGCTTCTCCATTCACAGGCAAGCACCCCCAATATTATTCCCCCCTCCAAAAAAGCTGGTGGTGGATAGCAGGAGGGGATAAAGGAGCAACTCCTCCGTAAACACAGCCTTCTGATGCTGCTTTTTATTCCTATTTAGTTTGGGGAAGGGATGCGGGTGGTGCTATGGGTTAAACCACAGAGCCTAGGACTTGCCAATCAGAAGGTCGGCGGTTCGAATCCCCGCGATGCGATGAGCTCCTGTTGCTCTGTCCCTGCTCCTGCCAACCTAGCAGTTCGAAGTGCAAGTAGATAAATAGGTACTGCTCCGCCGGGAAGATAAACGGCGTTTCCGTGCGCTGCTCTGGTTCGGCAGAAGCGGCTTAGTCCTGCTGGCCACATGACCCGGAAGCTGTACGCCGGCTCCCTCAGCCAATAAAGCGAGATGAGCGCCGCAACCCCAGAGTCGGCCATGACTGGACCTAACGGTCAGGGGTCCCTTTACCTTTACTTAGTTTGGGGAAAGTGGCCCAGGTGTCAGATTTTGCCCACATCTGTCTGTGCAGAATGAGAAGCCTGGAGGTGCAGGCTGCTTGCTTGCTTGCTTGCTTGCTTGCATGCTTGCTTGCGACATTGCCGAGCTGTGTCAGCTGAGCTGTGGCACTCTGCCAAGGATAGAAATATGCTCAACCAGGAAGCACAATCTGTGTGTCTCCATCCCTCTGCTGACAACCTTATGGGCCCATCTGCACCAGCTGCCTTGTATCAGGTCAGGCAGTTCGCTCAATCGACCCTGGCATTGCCTAGAACCAGTATTTGCAATCCTGGGGCCTCGAGATGTTTTGGGTGACAGCTCCAAACATCTGGAGGGCAAATCCTGGTCCCTCTGACTGGCAATTGCCCTCTGGGTGCTACCCAGGTACTGGAGATCTCCTCAGTTTCACCTGGAGCCTTCTGCATGCAGAAAACAGGCCGTTGCCACTAGGTCTAACCTCCTCAACACATCCTTCCAGGTTCATCTTCCAAGTATATTTTTGTTTTCTCCTTACATATACAGGAGCTTAAAGATTTCCCAGTTGAAAAACCAGACAGAGCAGTGGCTGGCCCTAAGCAACTGGTTTAACTCAAGGTAAGAGGACCATATATTTATATGAGCCAAAACTGAAATCAGCAAGCCCTTTCCATAGTGGCCAAAGCTGGCCAGCCATACAGGAAATCAACTGCAACTAGGACTTTTAACGTATTAGCATGTTGAGCTAATGTGCCAATCCAGAGACTGCATTTGGTTGCTGGCTGTTGGGCCGGCCCTCTGCATAAGCTCAGAAGTACTTTCCTTGCTTTATATATTGCAGCACTCAGCCCTGATACAGAAGACTGTTTTGGGATCAGGAGACTTTGAGAACTCTGGACCTTTTCCAGCTACATTTCCCCAAGGTGGTTTGCCTGCTGCCCTTGTTATACACCTTTAGGTGCCAGGCAAAAACATTCCTTTCCAGCCAGGCCTTTGGCTGATAAAGATCCCTTTTACTTAAATGTGTTTGTGGGAGGCAGTGCAGGGGAGGTGGGGTTGTTGATTTATGTGTTTGTTTTTTGTTTTTATCATATATTTTGTGCTTATATTGTATTTTTATATTGTGAACTGCCCTGAGTTCTGCAAATGACGGGTGGTATACAAATTTAGTAAGTAAGTAAGTAAGTAAGTAAGTATATCTATGGCAGGTTTCCCCAACCTTGGCCCTCCAGATGTTTTTATCCTACAATTCCCATTATCCCTAGCTACCAGGACCAATGGTCAGGGATGATGGGAATTGTAGTCTCAAAACATCTGGAGGGCTGAGGTTGAGGAAGCCTGGTCTATGGTTCTAAAAAGGCTATTTTGAGGCCCTTTTTATTTAATGCAGATGTAGCCCGAGCTTGTTCAGTGTAGACTGACAAGGTTCTATTGATGCTTTGGTCCCACAGCCCATATAATTAGTTCTTACCTTTGGTCCCTGCCTTTTGTTTTCAAGAGGCTAGTTACCTCCTTCCTGTTAATGGAGAAATCTTAGGCCTCCCTTGGACAAAAAAAACAAGGACACCAGCCAGGAATACCAGAGCAAAACAGCAGCCAGTAGGCTTGGTCTTTATTGAAGGCTATCACGACAGGACTCCCACTTGCCACAAGGTGGAACAAGTTAGAAGCCCGAACAAAAGAGAACCCAAACTTTTATTAGATGCTAATCCCCATGTTACACCCCCCAAAACTACATCACTCATACATCCCGGTTACATCATGAAAGGGGAGGTCTGGTGGCAGTAATCTGAACATCCTGGACCCTGCCCCATGGTTCCCCTTGCCCTCCACCAAACACCCATCAAGTGTAACAAAAGAGATATTTACATTTCGCTGTTTCCCAGCCAAGTTCATCACACCCTTTTGTCTTCATCTGGGTTTGTTATTTCTGGAATCGTTACCTGTCTGGCACTCAGGTATCAGGATGCCAGGAATTATCACTCAAGCAGAGGGGCTGCTGAATAGCTGAGCTCACATGGCTATATGAATTTCTGAAGTTTTCCCAGGGAGCAAGTACATAGATACATTTATCAGTGCGTTGTTACATTTGGTATTGTGCAGCAGAGGCCCTTTGAATAGGCAGGAAGAAACTGTGATGAAGTGTTTTGTGGGGACAAATCACAAAAGTGTTTGTGCTGATCTTGGTAGCAGGCTGCATGTGCATGATATCTGCTGGAGGGGCAACCCCCCCCCCCAACCTATACATAAATTCCTGCAACACTGTGTGCAGTACTCTTGGTCAGTCCTGGTGTCCTTTAGTCCTGTGCTTTTCATCTAATTCATTTACCACAGATAAATAGATTAGATAACAAAACAGCTGCTGTTCTGGCTGCAAAAAGGGAGGCTATGGCTTGATTGAGAAGCCGGAAGCTACTAATCAAAGGTACAGTAACATGGAGCAGTGGAATCTTTGTTGAGTGGGACTGTGGAGGATCTTGGCATGGGGAAAGATAATTTGCCAAATAATACAGCTCTTTCCTAAGTGCCATGTAGGGATGGCCATTTAATTCTGCTTCCGGTCAGCTGTAGAACAGCAGGGGCTTCAGAAAATTTCAAGCTTCCAGGGCTTCTCAGTTTCTTTTTATCTACTTACAGATACGAATTTGCGAATAAAGAACCAAAGGGGTTGTCATTGGACAGCTGGTTTGATTCACGGTAAGGAGAGAAAACCTTTTGGGGGGGGGAGGGAGGTTAAGGGAAGTGGTTGAATGAGAAGAGAAAGGTCTTGGTGAAATTAAAGCCTTTTACCCACAACGGCTCTGGCTTGCAACACAGGGCTTACGCTATTACTGTGAAATCTGGAGAATGAGCTATTCACATTCCTCACCACACCCCTGAAATTCATCCTCTGACTTTTGTCAAGGCATAATTCCTGTACCGCTTTGACCACTCCTGCATCTGCAGAATGGGGATAATAACAGAGTTGCAGAGTTGCAGAGTTATTGTAAGGGTTGCTGGAATCATGCAATTAAATAAATTTGGAAGAGTATTGTCAATGATTGCATGCAGCTTCTGAGGGGCAGAACGGAGCCTGCACTATATGGATTCAGGCAGGCAGCAGCTGGAACGAGGGTAGACTGCCTCTGTGTTCTGGAGGATCCATTCCCAGGACCAGCATTATCCAAAATAGTTGTTGATAGGTATTCACTGTGGATTTATGTTGCCACCTGTGGCCAATACCATTGCATCCGCCTGAGACATAGAATTCCAGAGGCTGATGTAGAGAATTCTGAACTCATTGTCTATCCTGGTTACTAGTCCCTAAGTGTGAGGATGTTGGGGGTAGTTAGAGCCCTTTTATTTGGCGCTGTGGGTTAAACCACAGAGCCTAGGACTTGCCGATCAGAAGGTTGGCGGTTCGAATCCCTGCAACGGGGTGAGCTCCCGTTGCTCGGTCCCTGCTCCTGCCAACCTAGCAGTCAGAAAGCATGTCAAAGTGCAAGTAGATAAATAGGTACCGCTCCAACGGGAAGGTTAGCGGCGTTTCCGTGCGCTGCTCTGGTTCTCCAGAAGCGGCTTAGTCATGCTGGCCACATGACCCGGAAGCTGTACGCCGGCTCCCTCGGCAAGTAAAACGAGATGAGCGCCACAACCCCAGAGTTGGCCATGACTAGACTGGTCAGGGGTCCCTTTACCTTTACTTTCTGCTAGTTGAGGGGTAGGAGTCTTTGGGCTCAAAAGCAGAATAATAAAAACAACCACCATCACAGCAATCTATTTCTATTATGTGCCCTAAACCTCAAGATGTGTTGATTAGAGAGTAAGCAGAACTATGTGATTCCTGCATTGCAGAGGGTTGGAGTAGATGACCCCTGGGGTTCCCTTCCAACTCTACAATTCTATGATTTAGGGCTTACTATAGCTTTGGGCTGTCTCTAAGAAAGTTTGAGGCAATCCAGCAACTATTCCTGGACCTCCTCACCTCCCCCTGTATGAAGTCTTCTTTACCTCCAGTTTATTCTGGGTTGCAGATAACCTTTGGGAGGGATCCTTCCTGTTCAGCTTAATTTGCACTTGGCAAACTAGTATGTGAAGTAAGGCCTCATCCACAGTTTCTCTTGACCTGTTTTTTGATGGGCTTGTGTACCAAATATTTGCCCTCAGGCAAAGCTGAGAGCTTTTCTTGTTCTGCAGCTCAGCCTGGCAAAAATCCCATCTTACCTGCTGAATGGGATTTTATCTTTTGTTATCTTTTCTTCCTTATTGATTTCAGACATTCAACTTCACTGTACACTTTTCAGCACCTGCTAAAAACAATTTTGTTTAGGCAAGCCTACTCACATGTTAAGGAAGTTGATGTGAGTTTTAGTGTGTTTTCAGTCTATTGTTATTTTAACTTTTCAAAAGTTTTTAGTTCATGCTGTTCATCTTTCTTATTGGTAATGCTAATGCTTCATGCTTTTCGTAAAGCTTTGAGGGGTTTTGTTTTGTTTGCACTCAGATGGTGTATACATTTTACAAAATAAATGATAAATCAATAAAGTTATCAGATGTGCAGAAAATCAGAAGCGAGATTTTGCTTAAGCAAGTTTCATTTCTCTAGTGGGCAAGATTGGGTTTTCACAAGACACAGCCACAGAACAATGGAGAAAGCTCTTATGTGTACTCGAAACAAAACAAAAAAATTCCTTCCAGTAGCGCCTTAGAGACCAACTAAATATGTTATTGGTATGAGCTTTCGTGTGTATGCACACTTCCGAAAGCTCATACCAATAACAAACTTAGTTGGTTTCTAAGGTGCTACTGGAAGGAATTTTTTTATTTTGTTTTGACCACGGCAGACCAGCACGGCTACCTACCTGTAACTTGTGTGTACTGTTCATCAGTACACAGTTATCCCTTGAAATTCACACTTCTCTGAATTTTTGGGTGCAGTTCTCCAGCCAAATAATGTGTGCAAAATTGCTTGTGTTGGTGGACAGTAATATAAACAAGGCATAATATTAGGAGGCGCTTGCTCTCCAAAAAGTGCATATTAGGAAAAATGTTGCTGTAAGCTACTGACAAATTTCCATGAGTGAAACTAATATAAGGTAAAGGTAAAGGTACCCCTGCCCGTACAGGCCAGTCTTGCCAGACTCTAGGGTTTGTGCGCTCATCTCACTCTATAGGCCGGGAGCCAGTGCTGTCCGCAGACACTTCTGGGTCACGTGGCCAGCGTGACAAGCTGCATCTGGCGAGCCAGCGCAGCACACGGAACGCCGTTTACCTTCCCGCTAGAAAGCGGTCCCTATTTATCTACTTGCACCCGAAGGTGCTTTCAAACTGCTAGGTTGGCAGGCTCTGGGACCGAATGATGGACACCCCCCCCCCCCGCCACGGGGATTTGAACCGCCGACCTTTCGATCGGCAAGTCCTAGGCACTGAGGCTTTTACCCACAGCGCCACCTGCGTCCCTGAAACTAATATAACCTAAAGCTAATGTAGAATTGTAGAGAAATGAAGTTGACAACTATCAGAAAGTGGGCAAAATTGAAGTAGACAAACACATCTCCCCCAGTTACAGTTTAAGGAAGTTCAAAAAGGGCACTGGGACACAAAAAAAGTCACCACCATGCGCACCTAAGACTCACTCCACAATCTCTTACAACTCAAAAGAAAGAAGGGAACCCCGCCCAAGAACAGTCATGTGCTTGAGCCTGTGACTTCAATTGTCCTTGCTCAAGTTCTTGCATTAGAAGCTCGTCTCAGGAAATGGTTCAGACAGTGGGGAAATAGTGCCAAGAGGAAGCTCAGGTTATTACACACACAAAATGCTTTTGATTTGGCTTTTCCTTTATAATATTAAAACCATAGAATGGTAGAGTTGGAAGGCAACCTGAGGGTCATCTAGTCCAACCCCCTGCAATGCTGGAATCTCAACTAAAGAATCCCTGACAGATGGCCATCCAACCTCTGCTTGGAAACCTCCAGTGAAGGAGAGTCCATCACTTCTTGTAGGAGTCTGAACCATTGTCAAATACAAAGTTCTTCCTGATCTTCAGTCAGAATCTCCATTCTTGTAACTTGAAGCCATTGGTTTGGGTCCTACCCTCTGGAGCAGGAGAAAACCATCTTGTTCCATCTTCCATGTGACAGCCCTTTAGATATTTGAAGCTGGCTATTGTATCTCCTTTCAATCTCCTCGAAACATCCCCAATTCCCTCAACCATTCCTCATAAGGCTTGGTTTCAAGACCCTTGATCATCTTTGTCATCCTCCTCTGCACACATCCCAGCTTGTTATAAAATCATAGAATTGTAGAGTTGTAGAGTTGAAAGTGGGTCATCTAGTCAAATCAAATCAAATACCTTTATTGGCATCACAGTATAAAGCATTTCAGGTCACTGGGATAATTAAAAGGGGCAAGGGTGAAGCTGCGAGGATCATAAAGTCACACTGTGATCGTGTGCACTTAGGTATTCCGCTTCACCCTGTCTGTTTCCCAAAAGGATGGTTTGTTGGGAACCCTTTCAGGTAAAATTGAGGCTAAAAAGGAAGCTACTAAAACAGTAATACCTTTGTCCTGATGTGCCAGGAGAGACCTCAATTGACTTCTTTTCAGAGTTATAGGTCAGAAGCCCAACATTTTGCTCAGCATCAGTTGGTGAGGTCTACTGTGTAAAGAGCAATCCAAGAGATTGAATGAGGTCCTCCTTGGTTGCAGGCACACAGATGGGCTTGATATGGAATATGTGAGACTCTACCTGTGGTCACTGCAGAGGGGAAGGCATTTAGTCTCGCAAGCATAAAGACTCTTCAATGGGAAGGGAGTAATATCCATTAGATATTTGGCACAGGTTCCGTAGTGTGTTGTGATCCCTAAGGCCTGCAGAGAACAGGATCTCGGAGTATGAGGTAACAAACGCTGTCTTTCGTGGTTGTAGAGCCGCTGTTTGATTGTGTGGAATATGTAATTTTCATCACATGCTTCAAGGCTCTCAAGAGTAATGCCCAAACTACAGATTTTATCTTGAATTGCTCTATGCCATCCGGATTAAAAAGGAATTAGATGTTGTTCTAAAGTGGACTTTCAGCCAGGCCCTGATTGCAGTAAGCCATGCATTGGTTTCCCTCAGACGCTGACCAGTTTCAACACATAAGGTTAAGTAGCTTATGCATTTAGGGGCACCAAGGATCTTACAAAGAAAAGTCGCTTGAATTTGTTCAACTTCTCTGTTAAATGCTTGTATCGAAATTGGAATGCCATACAATAATCTTTTTTTATTAATTTTTTTTATTAAATTTATTTAATAAAATAAATTTATTAAATCGGGACAAAGGTATTACTGTTTTAGTAGCTTCCTTTTTAGCCTCAATTTTACCTGAAAGGGTTCCCAACAAACCATCCTTTTGGGAAACAGGCAGGGTGAAGCGGAATACCTAAATTTTTTTATAGCAGCAGAGACCATATGGTGGCCTCTGAGGAAGAAAAAGTGAGGAATCGCAGATGCGGTCACTTTACTTAGTTCATCATTTGGCGTCTGTGTGTTGTCCAGTTTAAATTTGGCTGATAGAATATCCCTAGGTATTTACAGGATTTTACCTGGTCAATTGGGTGATTATCGAGCCTCCATTTGACAGTTTGACGATTTTAGATTTTTCGTAAATAATTCCCAGGGAGTTGATCTGGCAGAAGGAAGAAAACGAATTTAGAAGTCTTCTAAGGCCAACCTGGGTCTGAGAAAGTATTGTAGTATCATCTGCATATAGAAGCAGTTTTATTTTATGTTGGCCTAATGTCCGTGGATGTCCATTTACATCCTCAAAGTGATAAGCCAGGTCATTTTAAAAAAAAGATTGAATACGTGGGGCGACAAGACACATCCTTGCTTTACTCCTTTGGTAATATTTATACTTTTTGTCAACTCGCCTTGGGGGTTACAGTTGATGTGACCGAGTGTAGCGGTGTGTAATTTTTGAATTAGAAACAGCAGGCGTTGGTCAATTCCCATTTTATATAATTTACACCAAAGTAGATCACAGGGGACTGTGTCAAAGGCTCCTTTTAACTCTAGGAAGGCCACGTCAAGTTCTTTCCTCCCATTTTCCATGCATTTTTCCACGAGATGTGAAAGGATTATGCCATGATCAGTGGTGCATTTGCCATGGCAGAAGCCTATTTGTTCAGGCCCAAGGATCTTATTAGATGTCATCCAGTCCTTCAATTTCTTTTCCAAGTGTCAGGCATACATCTTACCAAGGATTGATAGAAGACTTAAAAGGTAAAGGTAAAGTCCAGTCACTCTGGGGTTGTAGCGCTCATCTCGTTTTACTGGCCGAGGGAGCCAGCGTTTGTCCGCAGACAGTTTTTCCGGCTCATGTGGCTAGCATGACTAAGCCACTTCTGGTGAACCAGAGCAGCGCACGGAAATGCCATTTACCTTCCCGCCGGAGCAGTACCTATTTATCTACTTGCACTTTGACGTGCTTTCAAACTGCTAGGTTGGCAGTTATCAGATGGTAATTCTCAGGCAGCTTCGGGTTACCTTTTTTGAATATAGGAGTGATGATGAAGTTTAGCCAAACATCTGGTAGTACCCCCAAATTTGAAAATTAAGGTGAATAAATTGGCTAATAGAAGGGCCCACCAGTCTGGATTGTACCTTAAAAGTTCACCAGGGATCCTGTCTGGTCCTGGGGATTTATTTGTTGGGTCATCTAGTTTAACCCCTTGTCATGCAGGAATCTCAGCTAAAACATCCACAACAGATGGCTGCATAAAAACGTCCGATGAAAGAAACTCTGCAACCTCCCAAGGGAGACTGTTCCAATGTCATTCTTAAATTTTGGTGTCCACAACTGGACGCAGGACTCCAGGTGTGGTCAGACCAAGGCAGAAAAGAGTGTTATTATTACCACACTTTCCCTGATTGGAGCACTAGACCTCTGCTGATGTAGTCTTGAATTGCATTAGCTTGCTCTTGCCTTTTCTTTTGATGCTGCTGCTGCTGCATCACACAGGCTTAGTCAGTCAGTTAAGAGCAGCAGAACAGCCTTACGGGACTAGATCAAAGGTTTGGCTGTGGTTGGCTAAATTACCTCCAAGATGGCTGCAACAATCCCTAAGGAACCATTCTCTTCCGCTGTTGGCACCTGGTGCTCAAGAGCACACTGCCACTGGGCATGGTGGTTGCAGGCAGCACATTTCTCCTTCACAGATAGTAGGCTGTATCCTGTGCCAGCAACACTCAGAGGAGACCCATTGAAATCAGTGTGCATGACTGACTTGTGGCTGCTTATTCCCCTCCATCTAACACAGCAGCAAACCCATTCTCCAAGTGAGAAGTTTGCAGGTAGCCAAAACAGCATCATCCACGCACAAGAGGAAACTCGAATGTTTGCAGAAATACAAAAATATTTAAAGTGGAGAACATAAGGAAGGGATGACCCCTGGCCTGCCCCATGAAGCCCAATGCAGATTGAGCACATATCAATGGGCATTGAACATTGGCTGGGTATTGGTGAGGAGCGTCCTGGAAGGGGGCATGATTGGCTAGCACTCTAAACAGGAACAGCTGCGTCCTGCAACACATCATTGCAGCTACCCTTGTCCTCCCCCCACCCCACCCCAAAAAGCCAACTGCTGGTGGCTGTGAAGTCCTCTTCCTGCAGACCGGGAGCTTCACTTGATGCATCTTTGTAAACTCTGAGTTCTACCTTTAATGTGCAACTTTAAAATACAGCCTCAGTTCATTAATAAGGTGGGTTACAAGTGAAGAGAGCTAGAAACACCTATCCATGCCAATAGCTTAGTTGCGATAGGCTAATGATCCAGTAAAATATGGCAGATAAAATACAACTAAAGCCAGTGGAGCCACAGATTCAAAAGCAGCCATTTTCCATCTTTGGTCAATGGCCAAAGAACCTCTGGAATATGTGGGAGGAGTGTTCCTGTCTAAGCGTCAGCAAAGAGATGCCAGCACAGATCACACCCTGCCTTCAGCCATGGCAAGAAGGGCACAGAACTGGGCCTCTGCCCATTTGCATCTGCCCTGGGAGAAATTAAATATCACAGTAAGGATGCCAGTAGAAAGCATTCAGCAGAGAAAGAATGAAATGCCAAAGCACTGAGTTATTGCTACGTTTTTCTCAAGCTTTGGACTCCTCCTAGCTCTTTGGGTGGGATCGAAATAAGTGGGATAGTAAGTGTATTAGTTAATAAACAGACACCATGTACAAAAAGCCACTGGCACCATTTTATTCTAGGCACAGGTGTTCCAGAAATATGCTCTCTTGTTCATAGAACCAGCATGAACTCAGGAAAGCTGGTTCTGATTCCAGCTTTAAAGCATTTTTGTTTAGAGCTGGCCAGGGTCTCTGTCTGTCTGTCTGTCTGTCTGTCTGTCTCTCTCTCTCTCTCTGTGTGTGTGTGTGTGTGTGTGTGTGAGAGAGAGAGAGAGAGAGAGAGCGCGCACACGCTTGTATGCTTCCACTGGAAAACAAGCAAGGATGGAAATAGCCTGCTAAAATTAAATTTAGGCAAGTGTAGCTGGGAAACAGCTTTGTTTTATAAAATAATAATAATAATCCAAAATATTTGCACAACATCTGGTTCCATTTAGCATGCTTCCAAGCAAACAGAAAATGCTCCACAGGCACTTCAGTTCCTACTTAGCCAACTGAAATTCTACTAGCCATGATGGCCTCATCCTGTACCTCCAGTGTTGGAGGCAGGGTGCCTTCGAATGCTAATTGCTGGTAATCCAAAGCAAGGAAAACATGATTGCCCTCAAGGTCTGTTTGCAGGCTTCCCATTGGCGGACCTGGTTGGCCACTGGGAGGACAGGATGTAGGTCTAGGTGTCTGGATGGCTAAGCTGACTAACTTTAGCAAACCCAGACACTTTCCATCATGTGGTTGCTTATTAATTTGCAGTGTTTTGTATTGTTCTTGTTCCAGCTGAGCTCCAAGCCTGTGAACAGGGATGGAGCAGGAGAAAGAAATCTGTTCAGCATATGTTTCAATGTATATGTATTTTAAGGCATGCTACAGATGTCAGCTTCATGAACCAAGAAACAAATAAAAATGCAACTATCCTTTGAAATTTGTAGTTCTGCAGCCAAAAAGGTGTACAGAAGGCCTCTATTAAGAACCACGTGCACAGATGTGTATATTAGTGAGAATCATGTACAAAAACATCTTACAGAGAATTGTTTGCAAAAAAAATTGCATAGAGATATCTGCAAAGTTTCATGTACCTTTTACTTATATTTTTTAATGTGAATTGATGTGGAAATGAGGTGAGCTGAATTTAAGACTGAGGGCATAAGTAAAAATGGAAAAATGAGAAATTGAGTCTAAGAGATGCATCCATTCCTACCAGTCTGCCACACAACAAAGAGAACCTTGAGGTCTAGCGCATTTATTACAGCAAAAGCTTCGCACAGACTATTATTATTTGTTACGTTTGTTAATCACATTATACCCAAAGGGGGAAGGGTCTCAAAGCAACTTGCATTGAGATAGAATGCAAACGGACAAAATCAATTAAAAACCAGAAAATTGAAAACAATGCACAATCTATAAGGGAGCTGTCGTGTGGCTGGCAAAAATGCTTTTTTTCTTCAGGGTCTTTGGGGATTCTGGAGCTATGACGCCTCCTGGCTAGATGGACCTGCCTGTCAACTGGTAACCAGGTCAGGGCCCTAGAATCAAAATACCTTCCAATTCAGAGGCTGGCCCTGCCTAGTGATGCCCTCTCTTGAACCCATGACCTTCTGCATGCAACGCAGGTGCTCTGTCACTGAATTACGGCCTTTCCCTGAAATACTCTCCCCGGACTGGTTTTCCTGATGCTTCTGCTGCTGCTGCTCCTTGTTGCCAGGCAAACATGCTATTGTACTCCTGCTTCAACCTTTTAAAAAGCACTGTAAAACAAACAAAAGCATCTTCGCTTGCTCTGCCACTGACTCTTAGCTGCATTTTTTTATTTGTTACTCCTTGCAAATTCAAGCTCAAATGGCTTGCCTTGCATACTGTGCATTAGCTGTTTTGATTGCATTTGTGCTCAAGATACCAGGATACAACCTCGACTCTGTTAATGATGATGACGTCAGGGCGCTCAGGTGGCAGTGGTGTGGGGATGAAACCCCCCCCCCACCTAATATATATACTTCCAACTAGATTTCCACCATTTTGGGCATCCATGCTTTTTTCTCATTTCTTCGCAGCGCACGAACGGACATGCCCACCCTGACCCCTTGGTCGGCGCCCATCATCTGGGATGGAACAGTCGGGAGACCGGTCTTGGACAACTACTATAAGCAGCGGAAAGTCACCATTGGCTTGACGGTTTTCGCTATTGGGAAGTAAGTTCACTTGCAGCCCAGTCTGATGCACGTTACTCTTGAGTAGGTCTCCTTGTGTTCAGTGGCACTAGCTCACAGGTAAAATATGGATCCAGATTGGGGCCTGCTGCTTGCTTGCCAGACTTTTCCTGGCTGGATTTGCAAAGCAACATCCATTGTCCAGCCACGTATTTTATTTATTACCCGTCCTTTGCCTTAAGGACCCAGGGCAGGTTTCAACAATTACAACACAAAAGCAGTGCAAAATAACTTAGGATTGCAGTTGTAAGGCAGGTTCTAAAAACTGCACCTCCTTACCCTTGAAATGTGCATCTTCAGCATTTATCAGAAGCTGGGCAATGAAGGTGCCAGGCACACCTCTCTGGGGAGAGGTTTCCACAGGGTAGGGGCTGCTCCAGAGAAGACCCATTCCCAGCCTGCAACTCACACACACCGAGCTTCTGAGGGTTGTGGAGTAACCAATAGGGCCCTGTCTACCAATCATAGCACCAGAGAGGGTCTGTCAGAAAGGAGGCAGTCTTTCAGGTATTTGTCACATTCTTAGTCACAATGACCCTTGGTCACCTCTGTTGCCCTTCCTCTGGGCAAACCCGCCATAAGAACACCAGAAGAGTCTACTGGATCAGGCCAATGGTTTTAAAAGAAGATCAGACAAATTCATGGAGGGAGAAGGCTATCAAAAGCTACTAGCCACAATGACTATTCTCTGCCTCTAAGGTCAGAGGTGGTAAATTCTTCTTACTGATTCCTTTCTGGGGGTTGAAGAGAGAATGCTCTTGTGTTTGGATCAAGCATGTGGGTTTCTCATTGAGTCATCTAGTTGGCCACTGTGAACAGAATGCTGGCCTAGATGGGCCATTGGCCTCATCCAGCAGACGCTTCTGATCCTCTTATGGTGGGTTTGCCCAACGGAAGGGCAACGGAGGTGACCAAGGTTTCTTCTTCTGTTCTTAATTGGGTACTGATTCACATCTGAAAAACAATGTTGGTCTCAGTCCAGAGTAGAGCACTGGAGCCCTCACCCTGCTTTAAAGTCTTCTTCTGGGACCCTGGGTTAGGAGATCTGCCCAGAACCCACCTGTCTCCATTTGTCCCTCTCCATTCCCCAGGTACCTAGACAAATACTTGAAGAACTTCTTGACTTCTGCAAACGCTTTCTTCATGACTGGGCACAACGTGATCTTCTACATCATGGTGGACGACCTCACCAAAGTGCCTCTTATTGAGCTGGGCCCCCTGCGGGTGCTGAAAGTCTTCCAGGTGAAAAAGGAGAGCCGGTGGCAAGACATCAGCATGATGCGGATGAAGGTGATTGGGGACCTAATCGAGAGCCACATCCGCCACGAGGTGGACTTCCTCTTCTGCATGGATGTTGACCAGGTCTTCCAGAGTGACTATGGGGTGGAGACCCTTGATGAGTCTGTGGCGCAGCTCCATGCTTGGTTTTACAATGCGGACAATACTGCGTTCACTTATGAGAGGCGTCCTGAGTCGGCTGCGTACATCCCCTATGGGGAGGGGGACTACTATTACCATGGGGCCATATTTGGGGGGACCCCACTGCGTGTTCTGAACCTCACCCGTCAATGCTATCAAGGCATCAAGGAGGACAAGGAACACAACTTTGAGGCGGTGTGGCATGACGAAAGCCACCTGAACAAATATTACCTCCTCAACAAACCAACCAAGGTGTTATCCCCCGAGTACTGCTGGGATTATAAAATTGGCATCCCCAGCGCCATAAGAAATGTCAAGTTATCCTGGATGCCCAAAGAATATGGTGAAGTTAGAAGTAACTTATGACTCCGCGGCCCTCCTCAAATCACACCGGCAGGGGTCGACGAACTGTTTCAGTCGCAGAACCGTTTGAGCATTTCAACTCTCGTCCTCTGCAGGAAGGAGAGCAAACTTTGCCAAAATATTTTAGTTCACTAAACTGTGACGCTCTCTCGGCTCTTCTCTATAGATTCCTTGGAAGGCTTGTAGGAACCAGATGTCGGAAGAGCCTTTTGCGAACAGGTTGTTGATTTGGTTGCTGATCTTCTGCTCTCAGGAAATGCTGTTGATGTTGGGAACATTTGTGGAAGCAGCACACGTGCCAAGCTAGGATCCCTCCACAGTGGCACGGTGACATCAGAGAGGTTGGCAAGATGGTCGTTGTATTCCTTGGATGTGCAAAGAAGGGAGACTTGGAACCGCCAAGGGGTCAGGAGGATAGCAGTAAATGGGGGAGGGGTGGCGTCATCGAGGCCAGGGGGTTGCGGGAAAGCAGGTGCAAACACAGAAGTGTCCCTGAGAATGTCAGAACGTGTGTGTTTTTAAACAAAGATTTTTGAATGACGGTCTAAATCTTGCCTTCGTAATTGTTCAGTTTTGTTTCCCCCCCAAATGAGGATCACTGTACAGACAACATACACCTCAATGAGGGCAATGTGAGGGGGGTCTCATTTTATTAATGCCAATCTGGGATTTTTTTGCTACCAAAGAACAGGTTCATGTTGTCGTTTGTTTGTAAAAACAAAGAAGCATGTTTCCTTAGCTGCCGTCCAGTGGTTGAAAGCTCCCTCATTTTGCAACATTTGTTCTCTTCTTCACATATATCATTTTCCCACCTTTTCCCATCTTGTTTTTGCTGCTGTCCATGGTGGTCCCAATTGTTACAAAATCTTTCCCTTGCCGGCGGGTGCTGTCTTACGGGGTTCTGGACAGGGAGTTGTTCTGGGGCATTGTGGAAGGCCGTAAAGGTGGCATCTCCCATGGCCCACCACTTTTTGCGGCAGTTGCTATGTCGTGTCCCCGCACACAACCTTGTGGAATGATGCCCTGTTGGTGCACTGTGGATAAGTAACATGGCAGCCACAGGGGCAACTGCTGAGAAGAAGAGGAGTTTGGATTTGATATCCCGCTTTATCACTACCCGAAGGAGTCTCAAAGCGGCTAACAATCTCCTTTCCCTTCCTCCCCCACAACAAAGACTCTGTGAGGTGAGTGGGGCTGAGAGACTTCAGAGAAGTGTGACTGGCCCAAGGTCACCCAGCAGCTGCATGTGGAGGAGCGGGGAAGCGAACCCAGTTCACCAGACTATGAGTCCACCGCTCTTAACCACTACACCACACTGGCTCACAGTTAGTACCACTGCTGCCTGAGAGGTAAACTGTCTCGCTCCCCACAACCATCATTGCGGTGCTCCCCAACGCAGCCTGATTGCGATTCCCATTTGTATCCTGTTTCTCCTTTGTGTATTTCTTTTTCCTGCGAAAATGGAAGTCCTTCCACACAGCCAAAGGTGATTGTTTTGTTAATTTATTTGGTTGCAAATGATCCTGAGATAATAAATGCAAATCCTTATTTTATCAAAATCTTATGTGTTTGTGCTGGGAGTTGCATCCTGGGGGAAGATGTCGTATAATGGCGCCACAGGAATGTTAGTTGGGTTGGGTTTTTGCCTGGGGGTGGGGAAATTGTTTTTATTGTTGCTGCTGCTGTTGTTGAGCACTACCCCACTTTCCAAGCAGTGCAAGATTCCAGACATGATTCCAGGCAGGGTCCAGTTTCCTTGGAATGAGGGACAGCAGGGGCTGTGATGTGCCTTTAGGGTATATGGTTCATATACACATATACACATAAATGAACACATGTTCATTTACACCGCCTTCTGGCAGTTCCCTCGCTGTGAGAAGCCAAGTTACAGGGAACCAGGCAGAGGTCCTTCTCGGTAGTGGCACCCACCCTGTGGAACACCCTCCCACCAGATGTCAAAGAGAAGAACAACTACCAGACTTTTAGAAGACATCTGAAGGCAGCCCTGTTTAGGGAAGCTTTTAATGTTTAACAGACTACTGTATTTTAATACTTTGTTGGAAGCTGCCCAGAGTGGCTGGGGAAACCCAGCCAGATGTGTGGGGTATAAATAATAAATTATTATTATTATTATTATTATTATTATTATTATTATTATTATTATTATTATTATACATCCTGAGCCTGAGATGGAGGGGCTCGCATCATCAACACCTGAGAAGCTCTTGCTCCTCCCATAGTCATGGCCTTGGATTCCATTGGAAATCCTGCATTGCTGTCACACTCTGGCTTCTTCCTGCTTCTAGCATACACACACACACACACACACAGGCTGTTGCCCTTCTCACTAGCAGCCAAGGGAGGGTTTGCCCTTTGGCACGAAACCAATTATACTAAAAACAGTACTTAAGAAGGAACTACAGCCACTAGCTCACAGAGAGACTTGCATGGAATGCATAGTTTGGCTATGGAATCCTCCATTAGATTTTAACCCTTGCTGGATCCAGGACCCCAGGGCTTAGAAGGGACTCGGGCATCATCATGCTGATTAACCCTCCGCTGCCGCCACCATGCAAACTCACATTATGATTAGAATGAATTAGCTCCCTTTCACCCTAAGGTCCTAGGGCGGTTTGCATTATTAGAGCACAATATTAAAAATGGTTTTAAAACAACTCACAATCACAGATATCCTAAAAATATCTCAAGTTTCAAAAGGCCAGGGTAATGAGGTTCATCTTCAGCATTCACCAGAAGCTCTACAATGAAGGTGACAGGCACAACTCTCTGAGACAGGTGTTCCATAATTTCACTGCCACAGACAAGACCTTCTCCTGGGCCACCAACCCCCAAGCTTGTGCTGGTCTTTGTTCCCAAGGACAGCAGGAAGCCTTCCAGGTATTTGCGGTCTGAGTCATTCAGTGCTTTAAATGCTAAGTGAGCACCTTGAATTGGCCCTGAAAACAAAATGGTGACCAGTGGAGCTGTTCCAAACAGATCTAGAGATCTAAGCAGAACCCCAGCCAATAATCTTGCTGCTGCATTTTAGACCAACTGAATTTTCCGAGTCATCTTCAAGGGCACCCCACAGAAAGTGCATTGCAGTAATCGGGCCTGAAAGTTACCAGAGCATGCAGTACAGTTGCCAAGTCAGCTCTGTCCAAATGGGGCCAGATCAGGATTATGCATTTAAAAAGCAAGCAAACAAAACCCCCTACAGACTGACACCCCATTCTGGAGCTAATCCAGCACACAGAAAATCTAGCATTGAAGGATGAGTCTTCAGGGATATAGCAAACAGATTTCCTTTTTTTAGCAGAATGTAATCAAGCATTATGGGGGAGGGATGAGGTTAACAGCATGGAAAACTAATAAAATGCTATCATTAGAAATCTAAAACATTGATTCTTGATGCACAGCTGAGAAACCCTAATTATATTGTAATAACATGGATCAACAATGCTAAACCTGAGCAGCAGCAGCAGCAAGTGATTTGGGCTTTGAGAACAAAAGGGCGAGAGATGCTCAAATAAATGGATACTCAATTATATAGAGCACCTCACCTCCAGCTGGTCCTGGGCTTGGACCTATCCACTCAGCCTCCTTCTAGGACAGGGTGGGCCTCTGCCATCACGGAAGCTTAGCCCCCATTCCACGGGAACAGAGGAACCCCACTGTGCAGACTGGGAGCCCTGTCCCTATGCCATCAGCCACAAACAAGGAAATGCTTCTGGCCCTCCAGCAGGTAGAGCCCCAAACCACCCTGGGACCTACTCCAGCCAATGGGTGCTTTCCAACCTTGCAAGGTCTGTGCTCATCTTTGTAAAGGAATCATTCGCTTTTTCATGGGTCTCTGGGTCAGGGGATTAGCCTAGCCTCAGTAGCTATCAAGCCTAGTACCATTTCCACATGGCTCTGCATTGTGGGTGCGCATTGGGTATCTCCTTACGGGATGGCGTGAGTTCCAGTATCTCGATGCTGTCCTCCCAGTTGATGGTGCAGCCACATTTGGCACACTGCAGAGTACACAGTCCCGGCCTCTCTACCTCAAAACAGGTCTTTGAGACCTGGTGTCAGGGTGCTGTCAGCGGCTCCCAGCCCATGAAATGATAAAGACAAGGAAAAGTTACTTACAGTAATGTTTTATTTCAAAATTTACACAGAGAGGCTATAGATCCCATCCTCTTGGATAATGGCGTTGTCCTGTGTGAATGTGTCCCCCTCCCCCACTTCCTCATTCATCATCCAATAGCTAGGAAAAGTCTTAGATATCTGGTGGTATAAATTACCCCGAAGTTGAACAAGTTATATCAGTTTAATTATAGTACGGTTTGGAAAGCTCTGAATATGGATATAATACGTTGGAATAAATGAAGACTCTCCATTATGGACAAACTAGTTGCATTGAAAACAATGACTGTACCTCCAGTCTTTCAACCAAAATGGTCAAAGGCCTGGAAACGATGCCTTATGAGGAACGGCTAAGGGAGCTGGGCATGTTTAGCCTGGAGAAGAGGAGGTTAAGGGGTGATATGATAGCCATGTTCAAATATATAAAAGGATGTCACATAGAGGAGGGAGAAAGGTTGTTTTCTGCTGCTCCAGAGAAGCGGACACGGAGCAATGGATCCAAACTACAAGAAAGAAGATTCCACCTAAACATTAGGAAGAACTTCCTGACAGTAAGAGCTGTTTGACAGTGGAATTTGCTGCCAAGGAGTGTGGTGGAGTCTCCTTCTTTGGAGGTCTTTAAGCAAAGGCTTGACAACCATATGTCAGGAGTGCTCTGATGGTGTTTCCTGCTTGGCAGGGGGTTGGACTCAATGGCCCTTGTGGTCTCTTCCAACTCTATGATTCTATGATTCTATGATTCTTTTCTTCCAGACTTGGGTGAACGCCTGAGATGGAGGAAGACCCTGGAACCCATCCCTAAAGGAATCCAACAAAGCCCACCCACCCGTGGGAAGAAAGATAGGGGAGACCTGGCCATAAAAGGGATAGGCATACCTAACCCCCAAAAAGAGAACCCCCCAAGAAAAAATACAAAAGCCCCCAAAGGAAGCCCCAAAAGTGGAGAAGGGGGGCATCCAAGGCATCCGAGGAAACAAAATAACCCTGGAGGAAAGGCCTAAAAAACACTCCAAAAGCTTCTTTCAGCTGATGCCCCCTCCCTGCCAAAGCCAGTAGCCCAATTTGGGCAGAGGCTGGCAACCCTCTGCCAGCTCACCCATGTGGATTACCCCAAGCCATTAACATCTGACTCGCATCCATATGGTTGGGCACCCCTCTCTCACCTTTCCCTCCCCACCCACTGGAGACCCCTGCCCAGCATTGGTGGCAGGGGTCCCACCCTACCTGACCCGCCACCTTTGCCCTCCATATTGCCAGACACCCAGCCCTCTGAAGTAACACCTCCAGGAAACCTCTCAGCTTTGACACAGAGGGAAGGGTGTCTCTTTCTAGGTGCACACAGAAGGAACTTGCTTCTTAAAAAATCTCCGGCACAGCTATGCAACACCACATGAAACATTTTGTCAGGGATAAAGGGTTGGTAAAGTTTGTTCTCCTTCCCGCAAAGAACAAGAGTCTGTGCTTAAATGATCAAACAGTTCTGCCATCAGTTTAGTTGCTGGTGTGATTTTCAATAGGGCCACGGAGTCATAAGTTATTTTCATATTCTTTTGGCATCCAGGAGAACTTGACATTTCTTATCTCGCTTATAAAATTGGGAATGCCAATTTTATCATCCCAGCAGTACTCAGGGGGATAACACCTTGGTTTTCTGCTGCTTATCGTAGTTGTCCAAGACCGGTTTCCTGACTGCTCCTTCCCAGATGATGGGCGGCAACCAAGGGGTCGAGGTGGGCATGTCCGTTCGTGCGCTGCAAAGAAATGAGAAAAAAGCATGGATGCCCAAAATGGTGGAAATCTAGTTGGAAGTATATATTAGGTGGGGGGGTTCACCCCCTCACCACTGCCACCTGAGGGCCCTGACTTCATCATCATTAACAGAGTTGAGGTTGTATCCTGGTATCTTGAGCACAAATGCAATTCAAACAGCTAATGCACAGTATGCAAGGCAATCCATTTAAGCCTGAATTTGCAAGGAGTAACAGATAAAAAAATGCAGCTAAGAGTCAATGGCAGAGCAAGCCAAGATGCTTTCGTTTTACAGTGCCTTTTAAAAGGTTGCACCAGGAGTACAACAGCACGTTTGCCAAGCACCAAGGTGGGCAGCAGCGGAAAGTATCTTGCAGTCCTGAGACCCCAGAGAATTGTTCCAATTCTGTACATAGTATTTTGCCTGCTGTGATAGGGTCAGAGGTACATAAAATTATATCCTCTGCAAAGAGGCCTGAATTTTGTTCATTTCCGTTTGCAACCACTCTTGTACCAGAGAGGGCATTGCATAACTTGATTGCTAATGGTTCTAGAATCAATACAACTACCAGGGCTGAAAGAGAGCATCTTTCCTTCTAACCTAAAAGATCCCAATATTTCCATATAAGGGAGTTACTCTGAACCCTTGATAATTTTGGTGGTTCCTTTCTCAACCTTTCCAGGTGTCAGGGGTGGCCACAGGAGCAGGAATGGTGGAGACTGTTGAATTATTTCTTTAAATGTAAAGGTTCATCATTGTTTCACCCGATGTGTATATCTTTAAGGGGCCAGAGCAAGGGCCAGAGCAAAATAACAAGATCCAGCTTTAGAGCTGTGAAACATAGCAGGTGCTGCTGAGTTGCATTGATTAAGCTGTGTCAGGAATTGGCTGCAGTATATAAGGGGCAGCACCTAGCTCTGCCATTACCCTGGGGGATGGGTTGGTGGTTGGGTCGTGTTTGTTTGTTAATGTATTTAGTGTAAAAGCAGTTTTTGTTCTTCTTATTAAAACCTTGTTTAAGTTATTTTTGAGTCCCTTTTTAATGCATGGTCTCCCCAGCAAGCTCTCTGCAGCGCTACCATACTGCAAAAAGCCAACAGAGACCACCTGCCCATCCTGACTCTTCCAGGGAAGAGGAAGAGATACACAGTATAGATACAAGAGTGGCTTGTGGGAGGTCCTCCTGCTATTGGATTATGCCCTAGTGTCCGGTTGATCCCATGGGGAAGAATCTCCCGCCCCCCATCTTCTCCCTCTCCTTGTCTCTTCCATGGATGAATAGCCCTGCCCTGCTGCTGTTGCCATAACAGATTCTGTCTGTCAAGATGCTCTGCTATTCCCCTTCTTTTAATGGTAAACATGAGGGTGATTCCCACCCCCCACCCCGTGGTCCTCAAACGCACCTGCGCTTGGTGTTACTTCAGGTCCGCATCCCACCCTGGGAGCCCCTGGAACTGGCGTCATGTGAGCCTGTTTCCTGCTGTCACCACGGTGACCTCCAAGATTCTAACTGGCCAAAGAATGTTATGATGCAAAAGGCGGTCGGCCAGAACTGAAGGTGCCAGGATAGAAAAAGAGTAACTGACGTTATGACAAGTCTGAGTGGCAACAAGCCCTACCATACGCTCTTCCCCTGGTTGGCATCCCCCAAATTTGACCGGGTTAATCTGGACACCTAGCAAACTCACCGGCCCCAACTAAACCTGTTAAACTCACCTGTATCTATAATTTGGTGAGATAGGGATTACAACAGCAACAAAGATCATCATTCCTCTAAAGAACAATTGCTATTTCAGGCTCTCAAACAAGAGCAGAATCTAACTAAACAGCTTTTGGTTCTGGATCAATGTGGATCCTTTATGGATATTTACTTGTTTATCTACAGTTTTTCCTCTCAAACTGATGTTTTGTGTTGTTGTTCCCTGGAAACTCTTGGTTCGTAAGCTGCTTTGGACAAGCGCAATGTAGTACCAAAAACAAATGTGTGATCTTGAAAGAGCCTCAGACTTTATCTGAGACACATCTAGTGAAAGATACATTCAAGACTAAGTCTAACTGAAGGCCATTGAATGGGCCTCAGTCATGGCTTATCTAAACCCCATGGGGGGTACAGGGACCGTGACTAACGGGTGGCTTTTTCAGAGAATCTGCTTTTCCCTTTAAGTTATCCAAAGATTTCATCCATTCCCCAGCTATAAATCCTTACCTTCTCACCTGGCTTTTCTGTCTGCTTCATGGGACAATGAAGCAGAACAGGTGAACATCTAGATGGCACAATTTGCTACCTGCCATGTTGATAAAAATGCTGACAGAAAACACACAAATATCTAAGCTGAGAGCACGCCTTGCACTGCTTACTGGCCAAGCGTCTGGTAAGAAATGAGCAATGGAATAGTGATGATGCAAACCTGTTTCTTGCTGTCTCTATGGTAACCCTGTGGAATGTGAGGAAGGGGCTAGGAGAATATTAGAACGTCATCATGGAAGGTGGAAGAGCAGCCCAGGGATGAGAAAAGGGTGATCAGTTCACCCTTCCTGGTTGACCATTCATCTTCACAGGCTCCCTACACATTTTTAAACATGGTCTCTGAATTTTCCCTTGGAGATTGTTACTACCTTCCATGGATATGATGTTGGAGAAAGAGAATTGCACTCTGGAGATGGCCAGCCGAGAGGAAGTTGTAGGAAGTCTCAGACCATAAGGTTCCTGCCTTTGTAACTTACCCCCACGATATCAAAATTAGCTCCAGTAGACAAGAGGGAAAGACTCAAGAGCAGCAGGTGCAGACTTAGAGCACTCCAAGCAGGCTTTGGAAGGCACAGCACATTGAATGATTCCTGCCCTCCCCAGAGGAAGAGGAGACGAGTGGTGGTGATAGGTGTCTCCCAACTGAGGGGAAGAGAGGCAGCAGTGTGCGGAGGAAACAGGATGTCCCGGGAGGTGTGCTGTCTTCCAGGTGCAAAGATTGACAATGTGGTGGAGAAGTTGCCAAGTGTTCTCAAGCCCACTGAGCACTACCCCTTCCATCAGATTCATGTGGGTACAAATGATACTGCCACACACAGACTTTAATGTATAGCAAGGGACTATGGGAGTCTGCGCATGGAGCTGAAGAGCCTTGGGGCACAGGTGGTCTTTTCATCACTCCTTCCTGTTGAAGGTCGTGGCCCAGGAAGAGAGAGGGAAATCCTGGAGGTAAACCACGGGCTGTGCAGGTAGCGTTGTCAGGAAGGGTTTTGTTCCTTCGATCATGGTCCCCACTTGCTTGAGGAAGGACTTTTGGCAAGAGATGGGCTGCACCTCACAGCGGGTGGCAAGAATGTGTTTGCTAAGAGCCTCGTGAAGGTGGTCAGGAGAGCTTTAAACTAGAGCTTTAGGGGGAAGGAGACAACATTACAGACGACAGAAGAACACATGGAACTGGGGATAATAGCTACATTGATGCTCAGCAAGCTGAGGGGATGTTCCAGAAAGCTGCTAAAGGGCAAGAAAGTACAAGAAGGAAGGAGCTGGAGGGAAGGACTCGTGGTTTCAGTTGTCTCTACACAAATGCAGAGTATGGGAACCAAGCCAGACCAACTGCAGCTTTTAATTCAGGATGGTGAATATGACCTGGTAGCAGTGGCGAAGCTGCATGCTCCAGCATCGGGGGTGGAGAGCAGGTGGGGGTGGGGCTGGTGCGCATCCTGGGGGCGTGGCATGTCACCTGCAGGGGTATGGTGTGCGTCCTGGGGGCGTGGCATGCAGCCCACAGGAGCGTGGTGTGCATCCTGAGGGCGTGGTGTGTTACCCGTGGGGGTGTGATGCCCGACGTGGTGGGGGGTGCACAACGCCTATCCGGGGGTGGCCGCGATGATACCCCCCTCCCCGATGGTGATGGGGCAGTGCGCTCTTCCCACCCCCTGTTCCTTTGCCAGTGCCTGGTAGGCATTATTGAAATATTGTGGGATGAGACCGATGACTGGAATGTAGGAATTGAGGGGTATGACCTGTTCAAGAGAAAAGGGCCAAACAGGAAGGGAGAAGGAGTAGCATTATATGTAAAGGATGTGTTTCCTGTTGCCCCACTGATTTGCTTCCCCCATGTTTCCTGTTGCGCCACCAATTTGCGTGCCCCGTGTTTCCTGTCGCACCACCGATTTGCACCCACCCGTGTTTCCTGTTGCCCCACTGATTTGCATCCTGTTTCCTGTCGCGCCAACGATTTGCGTCCCCCCTGTGTTTCCTGTTGCGTCAATGATTTGCGTCCCCTGTTTCCTGTTGTGCTGTCCCGCTGCTGGGCAACTGAAGCAGCATCTTGTTTTCTCTTCTAGTGTCTGCACTCACACTGAGGCCCTCGGGGCCCTGCCCTGCCCTGGCTTTCTAGTTTGCCACTTCCAGTTTGCCACTTCCCAGTTTGCAGACTGTCCCACTGCCACTGTCCTGGGTCTAAGTCAGGGGTAGGCAACCTAAGGCCCGGGGGCCGGATGCGGCCCAATCACCTCAATCCGGCCCGCGAACGGTCCAGGAATCAGTGTGTTTTTACATGAGTAGAATGTGTCTTTTTATTTAAAATGCATCTCTGGGTTATTTGTGGGGCCTGCCTGGTGTTTTTACATGAGTAGAATATGTGTTTTTATCTAAAATGCATCCCTGGGTTATTTGTGGGGCATAGGAATTCATTCAAACAATATACAGTGGTACCTCGCAAGACGAATGCCTCGCAAGACGAAAAACTCGCAAGACGAAAGAGTTTTACGTTTTTTGAGTTGCTTCGCAAGACGAATTTCCCTATGGGCTTGCTTTGCAAGACGAAAACGTCTTGCGCCTTTTTCTTAAAACCGTCAATGCATTCCTATGGGAAACCGTCAATACACAGTGGTGCTTCGCAAGACAAAAAAACTCGCAGAACGAATTAATTTCGTCTTGCGAGGCACCACTGTAGTCCGGCCCCTCACAGGGTCTGAGGGACAGTGGACCAGCCCACGGCTGAAAAAGGATGCTGAGCCCTGGTCTAAATCTTCTTCCTCTGTGTTATCCCGAGTTCTTGGGCTGGTGTCTCCCACCACTCTTTGCCATCCAGCCAGTGCTTGATGGAGGAACAGGTGCACGTTACATCATTTTATTCCTTTCAGATTGAAATGCATCTATTGTTTTCAGTGTGGCCAAGTACTATTCTGCAGCAAGCACTGATCCCTCTGACATTTGTGATTTTTCCTCTTTAGGTTTGTGACATGACTATAATTTTTAAAACAATGGTGCCCATTTTACCTCACCCTGCGCTACTTCTATTTGCTTCATTTTGTTCTTTTTTTACCCTGCTAAACATATTAGCATAGTGTGTTTCATGTCCCTGTCATTTTGTTTCCTTAATTCTGATAATTGTATAGCAATAAATGTTTTATCTGATCTGAATGAAACTCGTGCAACTGAAACAGCTGCATGTGACTTTCTTATTCACCCCATCTGCCCCTTGCTCTCTCCTTTTCCAGTTGTTTCCATTGTCTAATTTTAGACTGTAAGCTCTTTGAGGCAGAGATCTTTCCTCATGCTCTGTAAAGCACCGTACACACTCAGGACATTAGGCAGCTCCTGGCTGGAACAAAGATCAGCCTCTACAAAATGATCTGCGGGATTTACTCTGGGTAGATAATAGCAAGAGTTTCTGAGTCTCAATTGCTTAACAGCAGTAGTAAAAGGGAATAACTTTCCCTGCCTAAACCTGGAGGTGTGGACTTGCATGTGAAAGGCCTGATCGAGCTCCCTTCAGGTCTGGCACTGAAAGGAAATCAGAAGCAGTTAATAGCCATTAAGGCTGGTACCTATTGATAACCTTGCTTTCTTTTTCTTTTCTTTTCTTTTTGTAACATTAGCCTTATTTTCCATGAATTTTAAAGCCATGCAAGGTGACAATCATCACTATCTCCTGTGGGAGGGAGTTCCATAGTTTAACGATTAGCTAAGTGAAGGACTTTCTTATATCTGCCCTGAATCTTCCAATATTCCGCTCCACTAAAGGTAAAGGTAAAGGTACCCCTGCCCGTACGGGCCAGTCGTGACCGACTCTGGGGTTGCGTGCTCATCTCGCTTAAGAGGCCGGGAGCCAGCGCTGTCCGAAGACACTTCACGTGGTCACGTGGTCACGTGGCCAGCGTGACAAAGCTGCTCTGGCGAGCCAGCGCAGCACAGCACACGAAAACGCCGTTTACCTTCCCGCTATAAAGCGGTACCTGTTTATCTACTTGTACTTAGGGGTGCTTTTGAACTGCTAGGTGGGCAGGAGCTGCGACCGAACGACGGGAGCTCACCCCGCCGTGGGGATTCGAACCGCCGACCATGTGATCGGAAAGTCCTAGGCACTGAGGTTTTACCCACAGCGCCACCCTTCATCCGCTCCACTAGATAACTCAAAATTTCTAGGATTATGAAGAAGAGTTTGGATTTGATATCCCTCTTTATCACTACTCTAAGGAGTCTCAAAGTGGCTAACATTCTCCTTTCCCTTCCTCCCCCACAACAAACACTCTGTGAGGTGAGTGGGGCTGAGAGACTTCAAGGAAGTGTGACTGGCCCAAGGTCACCCAGCAGCGGCATGTGGAGGAGCGGGGAAGCGAACCCGGTTCCCCAGATTACGAGTCCACCGCTCTTAACCACCACACTGGCTCCCAGTGAGGGGAGGGGGGCTTTTCTCTGCCCACTTCCTCCTTGCCATGCATATTTTATAAACTCCTATCATGTCTCTTCTTACTCGCCTTTTTTCTAAACTAAAAAGTCTCAAATGCTGTGACCTTTCCTCTTGAGGAGTCGCTACCTCCCCTTGACTATTTTGACTGCCCTTTTCTGAATCTTTCCCAACTTTACAATATCCTTTTTGACCAGAACTGTACTATTTGGATCCCTTCCCACTCCACCCTGGCACTTGAGAATCTTCGGCTGAAGACAGGGGGCTGGCAATTTAACGTGTGCAAGGAGCACATTGTTGCTACAAATGCCCACAAGAGGGAGCTGCCTGAACGCAGCTTAGCCAGTGGAACAACCCAGATTTTGAACAGAAATCTGGCAAGGCAGGTGCTCCCATGGGCAGGGCACAGCCCCCCCCCCCCACACCCCGTCTCACTCCAAGGCCAGTGTGGCAAAGGAGAACTTGTTTGGCAAACGGTTTGCTTGTTGTGCTGCCTCTGCTCTGCTGCGTTGCACAATTGTGCAGGCATGTGTGTAACTAGGGTGCACTTACTGGCTGCTCGCTGTGCAAAAGAACATGGGGATGCGAATGCAGCGATAATTTGGTCGAATCTTTTGCAGCTTTCTAAGGCGGTGGCCATAGCTGCACAACAAGGTTATAAGCTTCTTGAACATTGATTGCATTGGGGAACACACACCCCGCTACTAGAATGAGAGAGGGAGACACTATCATACTGTGACTCGCTTTATACACCAGGAAGTATAAATGACTCCAGGGCACAGCCTCATGACACAGATTTGCCTCTGGGTAAATTAAGGTGTTGGGTGCCTGGGATTTGCAACATGCTCAGTTACCCAGTTAAATTGAAAATGAAATATGCTCTAAAGAAGTAGGGGATGGGGACTTCCGGCGCTCACTGCCATGGTGAAAAGCGGCTCCCACACTCTCATGGAGACGATGGAGGAAGCTGCATTTGGAAATGGCAAGCTGAAGAATCACCACATTGGATTGCACCAAAGAGTCCATTTAAGCCCGGTATCCTACTTCCAAGAGAGATCAAGGCAACTCAAAAGCAGAGCATAACAGCAAATTTCCCCTACTGTGGTACTCACAGAAGTAGACTGCTCTGAACTAGGTGGCTCCATTTAGCAAGCAGGGCTTATAGTAAAAGGTAAAAGGTAAAGGACCCCTGGACGGTAAAGTCCAGGCAAAGGCGACTATGGGGTTGCAGCGCTCATATCACTTTCAGGCCAAGGGAGCCAGTGTTTGCCCACAGCTTTCCGGGTCATGTGGCCAGCAGGACTAAGCCACTTCTGGTGCAACGGAAACACTGTGACGGAAACCAGAGCGCATGGAAAGGCCGTTTACCTTCCCGTCGCAGCAGTATCTATTTATCTACTTGCGCTGGTGTGCTTTCAAACTCCTAAGTTGGCAGGAGATGGGATAGAGCAACGGGAGCTCACGGGGATTCAAACCGCCGACCTTCCAATCAGCAAGCCCAAGGGGCTGAGTGATTTAGATCACAGATCTGTCTGATCGATCAAGCTGCCATCATGTCCTGAGCTACTCAGTTTTGCAGGTTAATTCATGGGTGGAGCAATCTTCTACTCAAAGGACAGCTGTAACTACAACCCTGAAGACTGACACCCCAGGAATGGCAGTGGAACAGCTGTCAGGAGCTTCCAGCAGGCATTTTGCCACCAAACTGAATTCCACAATGCTGGAAAACTTCCAGCAGTGAGCAGGGGTTGGGTTGGGGCAACCTGGTATATCCGAGGCCTTTCTCAATTATGCAAGAAGGAACCTTTTCTCTTTTTTTTCTATTCCTTTGAAAAATGGGAACATAGAAAGCTGCCTTCCACCAAGTCAGACCACTGGCCCACCTAGCTCAGCATTGTCTATGCTGACTGGTAGCAGCTCTCCAGGTTTCAGATGGGGGCATTTCCTCAGCTCTACCTAGAAGTATGGGACGCGGGTGGCTCTGTGGGTTAAACCACAGAACCTAGGACTTGCTGATCAGAAGGTCGGCGGTTCGAATCCCCGCGACGGGGTGAGCTCCCATTGCTCAGTCCCTGCTCCTGCCCACCTAGCAGTTCGAAAGCACGTCAAGTGCAATTAGATAAATAGGTACTACTCCAGCGGGAAGGTAAACGGCATTTCCATGCGCTGCTCTGGTTCGCCAGAAGCAGCTTAGTCATGCTGGCCACATGACCCGGAAGCTGTACACCGGCTCCCTCAGCCAATAAAGCGAGATGAGCGCCCCAACCCCAGAGTCGGCCACGACTGGACCTAATGGTCAGGGGTCCCTTTACCTTTACCTGGAGGTATTCCACCAGTGAGGTAAGAAGGGTTGTTTCCAGTAAGATCCTGTCTTCATGGCTCTGAACAAAGGGCTGAGTTAAAATAGAAATGTAGAGATGTCTTAACCTGGATCAGAGCACCAGTCCATATGGCCCAGGATTGTCTACACTGACCAGCAGAGGCTCTTGAATATTTCAGACAAGGATGCTTTCCCAGCTCTACCGGGAGACCAAGAATTGAACCCATGACCTTTTGCACAAGCAGCATGCATTCTACCATTGAAAATCTAGGGAGGATAGGGCCTTTTCAAGGATGGCACCCTGGCTTTGGAATACCCCCTCCCCCACAAAGTGGTACCTCAGGTTAAGAATGGTTTCAGGTTAAGAATGGACCTCCAGACGCCAGTGTGGTGTAGTGGTTAAGAGCGGTGGACTTGTAATCTGGGGAACCGGGTTCGCGTCTCCGCTCCTCCACATGCAGCTGCTGGGTGACCTTGGGCCAGTCACACTTCTCTGAAGTCTCTCAGCCCCACTCACCTCACAGAGTGTTTGTTGTGGGGGAGGAAGGGAGAGGAGAATGTTAGCCGCTTTGAGACTCCTTCGGGTAGTGATAAAGCGGGATATCAAATCCAAACTTCTTCTTCTTCTTTAGCTAATGGGACCTCCTGCTGCCGCTGCACGATTTCTGTTCTCATCCTGAGGTAAAGTTCTCAACCTGAGGTACTACTTCTGGGTTAGCGGAGTCCGTAAGCTTTTGCAACCTGAGGTGTTTGTAACCTGAGGTACCACTGTACTATCAGTTTATTACTTCGAACATGTTATTGTTTTGCCTTGATTGCTTTTTTTTTTTAGTAGCAAACCAGCTCTGGATGAAGGCAGAGGTCTGAAGCTTTGGGAGGCGGTGGGGGGCTATGCAAACCTGGGATCTGTGAGGGGGGGGGACATTGGCAGAAAATCAACTCTTCCAAATGCACTTCAGTTCCCAATTTCAGTTTGACTTCTTTTCAGATAACTTTCTGCTCTCAGCCCCACCCTTTCAAAGCTGCTACCAAAGAAACAGGAAAGCCACATAAAGGGGGAGGGAAACTGAGACATTTGGTATTTGAGGAACAGGTTCCCAAGTCATTTATTGATTCATACAAAGGGAAAAGGCAGACCAATCATGAGTTGCAACAGGCTGGGGCCATAACTCTGCAGATGGGACTTTAAAAAAATCAGTGATGGGGAGGGCAGGAGTGACACCCTCTGCAAACAGGAATGGGTAACCCACAGCCCCTCCAGGTGTTGGGGACTCCAAAGATCCCAGCCAGCATGGCCAGAGATGATGGGACCTGTAGTCTGCAACATCTGGAAGGCACTGGGTTCCGTGTACCTGCTTTAAAAGCCCACCTGGCAAAACCTATCCCACTTTTTAATGTTGTGTTTAATGGGGGGGGGGGGGAGAGACAACCTAGAGACTGAGGCCCACGCAAGACTTCCCAGCAAATGTGCCCCTACTCACCACCCCCAAGTACTACAAGATAGCTTCTGATAAAGCAAGAGAGTGTGGTGTCAAGATGCTCAGAATTCCCTATCCCACCTCACCGACTGCTGCTTGCAAAGGGAGGGGACAACCTGGGCAGCTGTGACATCAAGCCAGGCATCCCTCATCATGTTTGGGTTGGGCCAAAACAAAAGTCACCCCCATGAACACAGGAAGCTGCCTGGTCCAAAGTCCAGCTGAGGGATGTTGGCAATTTTGGTGCCTTCTCAATTTCTAACTTTTTTCTTAAGTTCACTTCTCCACAATCATACATCAGTTTGTGATTTGTTGTTAAATAAGCTCTCACAAAAACACATCAGAATTTTAGTGTGGAATTCACCTTTTACAACGCACTCTCATTTTGTATATTTTCACTAATATACAGTGGTACCTTGGTTCTCAAGCGCCTTGGTACTCAAACAACTTTGGAACCCAAACACTGCAAACCTGGACGTAGATGTTCCGGTTTGCAAACTTTCTTTGGAAGCCAAACGTGCTCCGTTTTGAATGTTACACTTTCGATTAGAGTGCCACACTTCCGTTTTGAGTGTGACGCTGATGTATGTCTGTTTTTGCTATTTATTTTGCGTTTTTGTTTTTGCAGCTCTTTTTTTGTTCAGCTAGTGATTGATAGTGTGACTGCAGTACATTGTTTATTACTTTCATTTTATGGATCTATCTCGTTATATAGTAAAATTCATGTTAAATTGCTGTTTTAGGGGTTATTTTTAAAAGTCTGGAACGGATTAATCCCTTTAGCATTGCTTTCTATGTGAAAGCACGCCTTGGTTTTGGAACGCCTTGGTTTTTGGAATGGACTTCTGGAACGGATTAAGTTTGATAACCAAGGTACCACTGTGTGTGCATTTATATGCATGCTATGCCCCAGCACTGCAACATTCAGAGAGCTGCGAATTTCATAGGGTGGGTGAGTTTCGGTTTGCAGATTGTTTTGGATAATTAGGTAGGTTTGCCTATAAATGCAAACTGAATTGCTTCTCTCCAGCATAAAATAAATGCAAACTGACAGCTGCTTCTCCGGGGTCTCAAGCAGAGAAGGGTCTTTCCTTCATATCCTTTTGAAAAAACTAGGGATGCCAAGGGCCTTTGCTGAGCTACAGCCCATCATACTTTGCACACCTCTTTTCATGCCACACTCCCCATCTTGAACTTCCACCCTTCTCATCACATGCCCATGGTGACTTGCAAACAGGGAGCCCCTCAAGAAGTCACACCCGTTTCCAGGAACAATACTGATGCTGCAGGAATAAATGTGAGATGTGCCCTTGGCAGGGACACCTCAAAATATGGACCATTGCTAGGAAGAGGTGGAACGATGGATGCCAGAGCACTGGTCATGCAGGCTGAGGCTGATGGGGGCAGTGAGGGTGGAGTTCAAAGCCCCATGGAGAGCCACAGGCTCCCCCCATGCCTGACTTAGGGAGAAACAAGGTCTGGCAAGAGGAGAAAGTCTTCTGCTGAAAAATTGGGACTTCTCAGGGCTAGATATGGAAACAAAGACTGTTTTGCTGAAGTCTGACCTCTAGCCTAGTATACTGCTTCCAAGCATAGGACAGCCAGGAGGCTCCATGAAGTGGCACAAAGGCTGCATCTCTCACCTGCTGTTTGCCCCACCACCAGCAGCTTATTCAGAGCTACACTGCTTCTGTTTGGCCATCATGGTGAACAGGCAACTTCTGGGCCCACCCCGCTGTTGCAGGAGTTGGGAGGGGGTGACATAGAGGTCATCTTGTCATTAATGCCCTACTTGCTGCAATCCCTGAATCGCACGTTGCAAAAGATGGGCTGCAAGGATGGAGGAGCTCCAATGAAGGATAGATCTATTGTGCCCAGCCTCCCATTCCCCACAACATCCTAGCAGATGCCCATTTTTGGAAGCCCACAAACGGGCATTTGCCTTTCCCAGTGGATGATTTATTTGCACAGAGATCCCACTATCAGCCACCACAGCTCCTAGCTAGCTCCACTTTGACGAATTTTGTCTAAGCCCCCAGCGTCATTCTATGGCACAGCGTTCTATGTGTTAATTAAACTTAGCATTGAGAAAAAGTGCTCTCTCTCTCTCACACACACACACACACACAGTGTGTGTGCATGGTTGTCTCTCATTTGGCCTGATCCTGGCACCAGTTAACAAGCAGATACAGCCAAGAAGTGGCAGCAAGACGGCCAGGGAATGGGGTGGGGGAGGCTTGAGGAACAGATTTTCCTTTTCTTTTTTTGTGCCTACAGTTTTTGTATACAAATAAAAATTCAATAAAATGTTGGGGGGGGGAGGGCAGAACAGACCAGAAAAGGGTTTTGGGCTGGTATTGCAGTGGATTTGCTGCCTTTTCCATGCACCTTGGGCTCACTGGCTAGAGCTACCTAAAGCCCATTTCTTCAGCAGGCACTGGTCTGGAGAGGTGGGTAGCCTTTCCACCCCGCTTGTGTGGTACACCTTGCTTGCTCTGCAAGTAACAGGACCTTGGCAGGACCATCTTTTCGTAAAAGCTGTTCTGTAAGAGAGGCTCTGCAGTGGACAGATCGAGGGGCTAGCCAGGCACAAACAGAACCCCCTCTTCCTCTATATAAGTTGCAGATCTGTCCTGAAATGGGTGAGCAGGGCAAGGCACCCCTTTAATATTTTGCCATGAGGCCCTTTCCCCTCCCGCTCACCGCTGTCCGTTTCAAGATATACAAGTACATTCGCAGCTCAGGTCCCCGGTGCTTCAGCCGGGGGTCTGCTTGCCCACTGTAGACTCCAGCCTCTCCGCAGTGTCTTCCAGCTCCTCCAAGATCTCTGAGAATGATGGACGCTTGAACGCTTCCACCTAGAAGGAGCAGGAAGGGGTTGCAGGGAGAAACAGCAAGAGAAAAATCAAGGCCAGGAAGAAGGAGGAGGAGGAGGAGGATAGTTTGGATTTGATATCCCACTTTATCATTACCCAAGGGAGTCTCAAAGCGGCCTACAATCTCCTCTCCCTTCCTCCCCCACAACAAACACTCTGTGAGGTGAGTGGGGCTGAGAGACTTCAGAGGAGTGTGACTAGCCCAAGGTCACCCAGCAGCTGCATGAGGAGGAGCGGTGAAGCGAATCCAGTTCACCAGATTACGAGTCCACCGCTCTGCCCCCACAGCCAGAGGCAGCGACGCTTCTGGATAACAGTTGCTGGATGTGCAGGAGGGAAGAGGGCTCTTGCGCTTAAATCCTGCTTCAGTTTCCCACAGACCTTTTGTTGGCCACTGCGAGAACAGGATGCTGGACCAGATGGGCCAAGGGCCTGATCCAGCCAGCTCTCCTTCCTAATTATGGAATTAAGCAAGAAGGATTAAACCTCCATCAGGTACAGCATGCTGCTCCCCATAGTGGCTAACCAGATGCTAGGGGCTAAAGTCAACAGTCCTTAGTTTCTGCCTGTTGCCTACTGTCCTGCACATAACACCGGTTTTGAAAGACCTTCACTGGCTCCCAGTACGTTTCTGAGCACAATTCAAAGTGTTGATGCTGACCTTTAAAGCCCTAAATGGCCTTGGGTTCAGTATACATGAAGGAGCGTCTCCACCCCCATCGTTCTGCCCGGACACTGAGGTCCAGCACTGAGGGCCTTCTGGTGGTTCCCTCACTACGAGAAGCCAAGTTACAGGGAACCAGGCAGAGGGCCTTCTCGGTAGTGGCACCCACCCTGTGGAACACCCTCCCACCAGATGTCAAAGATATAAACAACTACCAAACTTTTAGAAGACATCTGAAGGCAGCCCTGTTTAGGGAAGCTTTTAATGTTTAATAGGTTATTGTATTTTACTGTTCTGTTAGAAGCCTCCCAGAGTAGCTGGGGAAACCCAGACAGACGGGTGGGGTACAAATAATAATTTATTATTAATAATATTATTATTTAGAGCTAGACAGCCTCTGAATGGGGAGGCTCTATTCTTAGCTACCAAGAATCCTGCTGAACAGACCTGTCCTCGTAAAAAAGAAAACTTACTTCTTCGCTTTTGAAGTCATCCAAGCTAATTGGCTATCACGGCAACAATTTTTGTAAGTTAATGATACACTGCATGATGAGGACTTTCTTTTAACTCCTCCCAGTAACTTCCTTACCCTGCAGCAGCTGGCAGCCAGATCCAAGACCTGCTTGGGACATTCACGGATCATGTCATAGAAGGACGCCACATCCAGGCCATAATCCTAGCAGAGAAAATGATAAAAGGATTCACAGCTGACTCAGCTTTTCATCCACTTATGCAGCCAAAGAACAGCAGAGCTTGTGCCACCACAAGTTTGTGCAGAATGCTGCCCCCTCTGTTACACTTGGGCCCCAGGGATTCCACTCCCCTTCCACAAAAGAGGACCCCTTAAAATGAGTGGGGAACACCTGTGGCCAGAGGCCCCTGCAGTTTGGTCAACGTCTCAGAAGCTTATTTTGGCATGAAGATTATACCGTATTTTTCGCACTATAAGACGCACTTTTCCCCTCCTAAAAAGTAAGGGGATATGTGTGTGCGTCTTATGGAGCGAATGCAGGCGGGAGGCTCTGCTCAGCGCTCCCTTTAAAGAGCTGCGTGGAGTGTGTATGCGACTTGGGCGCTTTTCCCCGAGGAGGGAGAAGGGCAGCCCTTCTCCCTCCTTGGGAAAAGCCCCCAAGAGCTGCACACATACTCCACGTGCTCTTTAAAGGGAGCGCGGCTCTGGGGGGAGCCTTAGCCGCACGCAGCCTCTCCCAGGCAGGGGATGAAGGCTTCCCTTGCCCAGTAGAGGTTGCGCGCAGCTAAAGAGGAAGCCAGGAGAGTGAGCGGGATGCATCCCGCTGGCTGTCTTGGGTTATGCCATAGCCGCGCGCAGCCTCTCCCGCTGGCTGTTCTAGCTTCTGGCTTTGCCAAGGGAAGCCTCCACACGCGAAGTCTTCATCCCGCTTCCCTGCGGAGGCTTCATGCGGCCATCCCTGGCGTTTGTGGGAGAAAAGCCCCCAAGAGTCGCGCTCTCTTTAAAGAGCGTGCGGCTCTTGCGGGAGGAACGCCAGTAGGCTTGCTTTCGCTGAAGCCAGGAGGGCAAGAGGGATCGGTGCGCTCCAATCCCACCTGCTCTCCTGGCTTCAGGGGTAGCCCCGCAAAGCCTCCTGAGTGAAGATGGAGGAGCGCTCCCTCTTAGCTCAGGATGCTTTGCGTTCCTTTCTTATTTCTTGTTTTCCTCCCCTAAAAACTAGGTGCATCCAATCGTCTGGTGCGTCTAATAGAGCGAAAAATGCGGGTATGTGCTAAAACATTTTCTTCTGTATTTGAGAAAGATAATCAAATATTATCTTGCAATTCAAAATAAATTTAGCAGTTTCAAGTTTTGTGATTTTATTTTGGTTTGGTTTTGTCTACAAGACAACAAGACAGTTTTTGAAAACTGAAGTTAGCAATTTTTTTGGGTGGGGATTGCAAGGAGATAGCCTTGCCTAGGGAGCAAAAGAGCCTGGCACCTGCACTGATCTCCTGAGAACAAACAGGCGAACAAGGCTTCTTGGTTTCTCCAAATACTTAGTTAGCCTAGACTACGGAACCTTTTCCTTTCAGGAAATGTACTTCCCTTAAGCTTTCTTATTTTATCCCAAGTCTTAGTCTGAGCATCTTCCAATTAAAAGTTTCCTCTAAGCAAGGATTCTGTTCACTGAAGTTAACTTCTCCTGCAACATACAAGCTCCACCTGCTGACACAGATGGTGCTGTACAAAACCATCACTGTCACTAGGCAGAGTCCCCAATGCATGTGCTTTTAAACAGAGCATAGCATCTTGTGGGCCCTGCATGGACGGTGCATGATGCAACATGCCAAAGCCTTGCTGTCAGCCAATGTTACAGGTGAAACTCGAAAAATTAGAATATCGTGGAAAAGTTCCTTTATTTCACTAATTCAACTTCAAAGGTGAGACTAATATTTAAGATAGACTCATGACATGCAAAGTGAGAAATGTCAAGCCTTTATTTCTTCTACAGGTGAAACTCGAAAAATTAGAACATCGTGGAAAAGTTCCTTTATTTCCGTAATCCAACTTGAAAGGTGAAACTAATATATGAGATTGACTTGTGACATGCCAAGCGAGATATGTCAAGCCTTGATTTGTTATCATTGCGATGATCATGGCGTACAGCTGATGAAAACCCCAAATTAACAATCTCAGAAAATTAGAATATTCAAGGAAAACAGCAAAACAAGGATTGCAAATCGAGCAAGATTGGACCTCTTGAGAAGTAGAAGCAGATCTCGCTTTGCATGTCATGAGTTTTACCTTTTAAGTTGAATTACTGAAATAAACAGACTTTTCCACGATATTCTAATTTTTCGAGTTTCACCTGTACTTGAGATGGAAAAGCAGATAAAAGCACCATAATGACCTGGGTCCGAGGCAGCACCTCAGGGTCAGCCGGGATTCTCCCTAGTATTTCGCACAGGACAATGCCGAAAGAGAAGACGTCCACCTACAGGAGGGAGCAAGGGGTCAGTGGGAGGAGGCAGTGGGAGATGATCTCTGGAGGCCACACAGGCAGTGAGCAGAGGGACTAACAATCCAGCCTTTCACAGAAGTTGGAGGCCACATCATAAAGGGTTGGAAGACAGGAGCCCGGAGGTTACTAGTCCACAAACAGAGGTGCCTTGCTAATAAAAGGCTGCTTTTAACATTCCTGTGAGACTGGGAGCTTGGAGGAGAGCCAGTGCTGGATAATTAAGTCCTTAATGAGCCTGGCAAAGCTGCCAAGTGCCTCTTTTGTCGGGGAGGTTGGCTAAATGCCATCAGTGGGTGGATCCGCTGAAGTCTTCTGAATGGCTTGGAAATACCTGAAAGCAGGCAGACTTCTCCACCCACCACAGCTAAGGATGATGCTGTCTAGGTCTCTGCATAAAAGCAAACAACATACACTGTTGTCTGAGTCAGAGATTGATGGCTCATCTGCATTGTTATTTAATGTGGAGAGGAAGCTCTCTGCACCTCCATCACTTCTCCACTACCCATATGACTCTCTCCTCTTAAATCACTCTCTGCCTACACTTCCCTTTCCTCCAATCTGGATTGTTTCATGCCCTCGCCATTTTCAAGTATCCCTGGTATGAGAAAATCCAGATCGATAGAGAAGAATGTGTGGGAAGTGAGTGATTTAAGAGAAGAATGCTGGCGAGACAACATAGAATGAACGGAAGTACAAGAAATTTACTACCCACATTAAACAATGGTGCCGGTGAGCTTGTACAAGGGGTTTCTGTAAAATGCTTTTTGGTTTTGCAGTCATACCTTGGATCCCGGATGCCTTGCGAGTTGAACCTTTTGGCTCCTGAATGCCACAAACCTGGAAGTAAGTGTTCTGGTTTGCGAACTTTCTTTGGAACCCAAACGTCCAACACGGGTTCCACGGGTTCCAATTGGCTGCAGGAGCTTTCTGCAGCCAATCAGAAGCTGCGCTTTGGTCTCCGAACATTTTGGAAGTCGAATGGACCTCCGGAACAGATTCCATTCAACTTCCGAGGTACGACTGTATAGTGATCAAGCATTATATAAATGTTGCAAAATAAATTAAATAGACAGGGATGGTACCCATGCGGGTGAGGGGTAGATTCTCTCCAGTTCACATTTTTATGCAAACCTACCCAATTAATACTTCCTGAAACTACATATTAACCCAAATACAGCTAACCTTGAAATTCACACGTCTCCAAATTTTGCCATGCACTTCTCCAATCCAAGAAAAATGTGTGTGTGTGCGCGCGCGTGCTCTCTCACTCACACACATACACACAAACACTTGGGGAAAGTGTGTATGAAAATGCATATTCATTAAAATGGCATTAAAGGCAAATAATATTAGGGGAAATTGCATATAAAATGGGAAAATGTGCTAAGTTGTCAACTAATTATTTTGAGGACTTAAAAAAAAATACAAATAGATGTAAGCTGAACATAGGATTGGGGGAAAACAGAGAAACTGAAATTCATAGGCTCATCCATCACTATTAACAAGGCACACTACTCTAGTACCCTGGGGATAAGGGCCAGATTGGGTCCCACAAAGAACAGCCCTCAAACTAATGGGGGGGTGGACAACATGGTACCTTCCGGTCATAAGGTTCCCCTCGCAACATCTCAGGGGCCATCCAGAAAGCCGAGCCCACCAAAGAAAGCTTTCTCTCAGGGTCCTTCGCAGAAAGCTCCGCCACTTCCTTGGCTAGGCCGAAATCCGTCACCAGGGCCTCACGCCCCCGTTGGGTCACCCGAATGAGGCAGTTCTGAAATCCATTTCAAGGCACACTTTACAAGGTTGCACATTCTCTCTTCCTGTCCTGCTCTAAGTGGCAACTTTGAACACATACGGGAATCATTGAGTTGTAGAGCTGGAAGGGACCCGGCGGTCATCTAGCCCAACCCCCTGAAATTCAGGAATCTCAACATGTGTTCCCTCATCCCATTTGAAATCTTACTGGAACCTGCTTAGCTTTGCAAGTGTCCCAGCAGTTTTATTGCTGCACCACTAGGAGGTGTGTGAGAATTCTTATAAGGTAAAGGTAAAGGGACCCCTGACTGACTGTTAGGTCCAGTCGCAGACGACTCTGGGGTTGCGGCGTTCATCTCGTTTTACTGGCCGAGGGAGCCTTCAATCAGAAGGTCGGTGAATTCTTGTACAGTCATACCTCATGTTACATTTGCTTCATGTTACGTTCTTTCAGGTTGCGCCCTGCAGTGACCCAGAAGTACCGGAAAGGGTTACTTCCGGGGTTTGCCGCTCGTGCATGCGCAGAAGTGCAAAATGGTGTCACGCGCATGCGCAGAAGCGGTGGATCGCAACCTGTGTGTGTGCAGACACACCGCTGCAGGTTGCGCTCTTTTCATGTTGCGAACGGGTCTCCGGAACGGATCCCATTCGCAACCAGAGGTACCACTATACTAGCCCCAAAAGATGCTACAGATCTGAAGGCACCATGAGAACATAAAATGAGCCCTGCTAGATTTGGCCAAAGGGGGTCCCTTTAGTCCAGCACCCTCTTCTCGCAGTGGCCAATCAGATGCCTGTGGGGAGCCAGCAAGCAGGACCTGAGCACAAGAGCACCCTCCCCACCATGGTTCCCATCCCAGTTTCATCCAGCACGATCACCAGATTAGCTTACTGAAGTGGTTTTCAACCAGTGTGCTGCAGTACCCTCTGCAACCCTGGTCCTCTTTCCTTCCCTCCCTCCTCTGATGTCCTCTCATGCATCTGCCTTTCCAAAGCTTGCACAGCTGTTCGTTGCAGCAGCCCTGGCTACAAATTCCATGAGTGAGTGGTGCCTCTGGGGCTGGCCACATGGGGTGCTGGTTGCAGGAGCTGAGGCCGTCTCGGAGTAAGCAAGCAAGTGGTTGAGGGAGCCCAGCTAGCCAGTCCACCAGCCCTTGCTGTTGGGAATGGACAGATATGTCCCAGGCCCCTGTGGGGCAGTTTGAGGCAGGGGGGCAGCTCAGAGACCAGGGATGGCAGCAGCAGCTGCCCAGAGGACTCTGAAGGAGAGGGCAGAGGAGAGGAGGCTGAGGAAACACTCCACAAGTGAGGGTGTTTGAAAAAGGGCGAGAGGCTGCCAGCTCTGCAGGCAAGGGGTGACCTAATTGGGCTCCTGAGCCCCCCAGAGGAGCCGCACAAAGAATGGAGTTGGTCAATGTACCTTATTTTTTGCTCCATAAGATGCACTTTCTCCTTCTAAAAAGTAAGGGGAAATGTCTGTGCGTCTTATGGCGCGAATGTGTGGTCGGTCGCTGGCGCCCTTTCCGGCCGAGGCCCCTATAAAAACAGGGTTTTTCCCCTTTGCAAAGTAAGCTCAACAACTGTGAGCTGATCCTCAAAAGAGAGAGAGAGAGAGAGAGAGAGAGAGAGGAGCTTTCCCCCTTTGCAAAAGAAGCTGCACAACTGTGAGCTGATCCCTCAAAACCGGGGCTTTCCCCCTTCCCTCCTCTAAAAACTAAGTGCATTTTATGGTCAGGTGTGTCTTAAAAAGGTAAAGGTACCCCTGCCCATACGGGCCAGTCTTGACAGACTCTAGGGTTGTGCGCCCATCTCACTCAAGAGGCCGGGGGCCAGCACTGTCCGGAGACACTTCCGGGTCTCGTGGCCAGCGTGACATCGCTGCTCTGGAGAGCCAGAGCCGCACACAGAAACGCCGTTTACCTTCCCGCTAGTAAGCGGTCCCTATTTATCTACTTGCACCCAGGGGTGCTTTCGAACTGCTAGGTTGGCAGGCGCTGGGACCGAACAACGGGAGCACACCCCGCCGCGGGGATTCGAACCGCCGACCTTTCGATCGGCAAGCCTTAGGCGCTGAGGCTTTAACCCACAGCGCCACCCGCGTCCCTTCAGGTGTGTCTTATGGAGTGATAAATATGGTAGTTGTGGACTAAAAAAGGTTGAAAAACGCTGGCGTACTGGATCAGGCCTGTTGCCCTTAGAGTAGACAACTAGTTCCTCGGTCTCCCCTTATGCCTATGACACCCTGATAAACAGACACAGACCCACTTTATTCCCCACCACAGATGGGTGCTATCGCTAGGAGTGAGGCAGAAATTCAGTTCAGTCTTCATTTTAATATAAACCTACCAGACCTACATCTCCCCAAACAATATATGAACGGAAATGCAACTATGCTTCGAAATTCGCACTTCTCCAAATATTTGGCTATTCTCCAACTAAAAAAACGAGTACAAAAAATTATGATTTTGGGGGAAGTGTCACCGGTGTTTGCTCCTTCAGGGTGGATCCCCTTGGGCAACTGTGGATATGAGCTAACTTGGCTTCTAAGTAAGAGGTGGAACGCAAGGGAGCTGTATCTGTGGTGAGATAATGAACCCAGCTCACAAACACATACAATGGGATTGATGGAGCATCTGGTGACTTCACTACTTTATAATTTTATTGAAGTGTTGTATTTATTCATTGAACTTCTATACATACTGTATATTTCTTTCTGTATTAATCTGTTCAATGCTTTGGAGGCCTTTGGGCTAAAAAGCAGGATAGAAACAAACTTATGGTAACAAATGCATATATTAGTGTAAACAACATATGAATTATATTTGGGGAAATTGCTTGCAAAAGTGTGTGTGTGCGGCCAAAGTGAGGACCTTCTCGTGAAAATTTTTTAAACACACAAATTAAGACCGTGGAGGAAATTAGAAAGAGAAAGTGGTGGATTTGTTCATCCCTAGTTGACATCCCTTTTGAGGAAGGAGCCTTCTTAGATCAACACACACATACACACATTGCTTCCCACAATTATCAGCAGAATACCTCTAAGAAATCCACACGTAGGACATGAAGCTCTCCAAAGAACTGCATCCTGTTGTCCCCGCCCCCGATTGCAGCTGTTAGAGGTACACTTGACTTCAACATGGAAGTTCCATTAATTTAATAGTCACTGATAGACCTTCTTATCCAATAATTTGCCTGGTCGCCTTTTAATGATAGCTATTGCTGAATCCCCGCGGCGGGGTGCGCTCCCGTTGTTCGGTCCCAGCGCCTGCCAACCTAGCAGTTCGAAAGCACTCCTGGGTGCAAGTAGATAAATAGGTACCGCTTACTAGCGGGAAGGTAAACGGCGTTTCCGTGTGCTGCGCTGGTGCTGGCTCGCCAGAGCAGCTTCGTCACGCTGGCCACGTGACCCGGAAGTGTCTTCGGACAGCACTGGCCCCCGGCCTCTTTGAGTGAGATGGGCGCACAACCCTAGAGTCTGTCAAGACTGGCCCGTACGGGCAGGGGTACCTTTACCTTTTTTTATTGCTGAATCACTGTGCAAACAAGTACACTCTTCCCTCTTCCAGGAACCTCATGCCCACTTGTTTCCCTTGGGGTGACCCCAAATTCCAATCTTACACGAACCTCTACCTGCACCAACAACAGCACTGCAAATTTGGAGGCTTCTGGAAAAGGCCCAAGAAATGCAGAGGCCAAAATCCCATTAAGCGATGATGCCATTAACCAGCAGATGATCTGCCTCTCCTCTAAGTCGATTGGCAATGACCTCACTCTTCAAGCTTGGAGAGCTTTGCCTCGCAGGCAGGCAGCAAAAAAGATGCGTCTCTCCCCTACTCAGCTAGTTTTCTCTAGGTTCATGTGGAAGATTTCCTGCAAGGGCTCTTTGTTAATGTGTGTTGAATTTGTAAGCCACTCTGAGGTTACTTTGTTCTTTTTAACAATCAAGCTGCGTATAAATTTTATGAAATGAATACAAAATTTAAAATAATTTGCAAAATCTCTGAAGAGCATAAAGAACTGCCTTTGCTTAGAGACCAAAGGGTCGTCTTAATCATGAAGGGCCAGAAGTTCAGTAGCTGATTTGCTTTGCATGCAGAACACGGGTGTCAAACACAAGGCCCGCGGGCCAAATCCGGCCCGCCAGACCTCGTCATGTGGCCCGTGTAGCCGCCGCCGGCCGCCAGCCTTCACCTTTTATTTTCACTTCTTTTTTTTTTACACAAGAAAGCCGCCTCTTCAGCACATGCGCGGCCTGAAAAGCAGGCAGGCGGGTGGGCGGAGCCTCTGGAGACGAAGCAACGCCCCCACTCCCGCTTTCCCTCAGCGGGGAAAGAAATGACGAGCCCAGCTTTTTATCTGCTCCAGTAAGGCCCGCAAGCGGAGCTCATGCGCGCGGCGCCCCTGCGACCCCTGCCGCACGTAGGCCGCGTCACGAGCCTCTCGCTGGCCACGAAGTTCTCCGTATTCATGGCGGAGGAAAGTGAGGGAATGATTTTTATTGATTTAGAGACGGGCAGCTACCCCTCTGCCCCCCTTGGCTACACCCATGATGCTAAGGTTTTCCATTCCCTCCCCCCATTTTAATTATTAGTTTTGTGCATCCCCTTCCTGTTTTGCTATATTTTTAACGACTGGACATTAAAATTGTTTTAAAGTTGCCCTAACCTTGTTTTCTTGCATGGGATCAAAGTTTTGTTTTTAGAATTTGAAGATCTGTGGCCATTATAATAATTTGACAATATATCATGTAGAATTAATGTGCTCAGAATTTAGTGATGTAAATATATTTGTTTTCAAACAGGAAATATTTTTGCTTCATGATGCTGTTTATTATTATCAATAATTGAATGCAGTGACAATAATTTATGATAATAAAGAGTGGACACATAGTCCTACAGATACAACCGGCCCTTTGAGGGTGATCAAACTGCTGATGCGGCCCCCGATGAATTTGAGTTTGACACCCCTGATGCAGAAGGTCTCAGATTCAATGCCTAGGTTCTCCAGGCAGGGCTGGGAAAGATTCCCTCTCTGAAATCCTGGAGGAGAAATGCTGCCAGTTGGTATAGACCATGGGTAGGCACTGTGGGTTAAACCATAGAGCCTAGGACTTGCCAATCAGGAGGACGGCAGTTCAAATCCCCGTGAGGGGGTGAGCTCCCATTGCTCGGTCTCTGCTCCTGCCAACCAAGCAGTTCGAAAGCACGTCAAAGTGCAAGTAGATAAATAGGTACCGCTCCGGCGGGAAGGTAAATGGTGTTTCCGTGCGCTGCTCTAGTTTGCCAGAAGCGGCTTAGTCATGCTGGCCACATGACCTGGAAGCTGTACGCCGGCTCCCTTGGCCAATAAAGCGAGATGAGCACCACAACCCCAGAGTCGGCCGCACCTGGAGCTAATGGTCATGGGTTCCTTTACCTTTACCTTTAGGCAAACTAAGGCCCGGGAACTAGATCTGGCCCAATCGCCTTCTAAATCCGGCCCGCGGACGGTCCAGGAATCAGCTTTTTTTTTTACATGAGTAGAATGTGTCCTTTTACTTAAAATAGATCTCTGGGTTGTTTGTGGGGCGTGCCTGGTGTTTTCACACAATTAGAATGTGTGCCTTTATTTAAAATGCATCTCGGTTATTTGTGGGGCATAGGAATTCCTTCATTTTTTCCTTCAAAATATACCGTATTTTTCGCCCTATAGGATGCACTTTTTCCCCTCCAAAAATGAAGGGGAAATGTGTGTGCATCCTATGGGGCAAATGCAGGCTTTCGCTGAAGCCTGGAGAGCGAGAGGGGTCAGTGCGCACCGACCCCTCTCACTCTCCAGGCTTCAGGAAGCTGTCCGCAAGCCGTGGGAGAGCTGCGCGACTTCGCACAGCTCTCCCACGGCTTGGGGAGAGCTGCCTGCACCCAGAAGCTTGGAGCGCGCTGAGCTCAGCACGCCCCAAGCTTTGGGCTTCGCGCAGCTCTCAGCTAGCCGTTGGAGAGCTGCATGACATCACGCAGCTCTCCCACGGCTAGCGGATAGCAGCCTGTTCTGGGTGCTGGGGTCGGGGGAAGCTCGGGCTTCCCCCTCCCCAGCCCCGCACCTGGGGGGGAAATAAAAAATGTTTTCTTTATTTCCCCCCCAAAAAAACTAGGTGCGTCCTATGGGCCGGTGCGCCCTATGGGGCAAAAAATACGGTAGTCTGGCCTCCCACAAGGTCTGAGAGACAGTGGACCGGCCCCTGCTGAAAAAGTTTTCTGACCCCTGGTATAGACAGTACTCCTGATGCAAGAACTTGTGGACACCCAACAAAGCTGAACGTTGGAAGATTTAGGACAGACAAAAGAAAGTCCTTCTTCTCGCAGTGTTAAACTATGGAACACCCTCCCTCCCACACAGACGGCTTTAAAAGAGGACTGGGCAAATACATGGAGGTTGAGGCCATTAGGGGCTCCTGGCCACAGTGGCTGCACTCTAGGCTCCATGGTCAGGGGCAGCAATGCTTCTGAATCCCAGTTTCTGGGAAACACAGAAAAGGCAGAGCACTCTGGTGCTCAAGTCCTGCTTGCTGGTTTCCCACAGGTTGGCCACTGTGAGAAGAGGGTGCTGGACTACACGGGCCATGGGGCCTGATCCAGCAGGGCTTTTCTTCCATCCTTGGTACTGAACTAGATGGGTGAATGTCCTGATTTGGAGTAAGTTCCCAGTTTAGCATCCTGTTTTCCACAGTGGCCAACCAAACACCCTGGCAAGTCCACAAGCAGGGCGTAAAGACCACAACCCTTCCTTGCTATCGCTGCCCGGCAACCAGTGGAGCCTAGTTCGTTAGGGTGCAAGAGGCACTGCCAACCCCCACCTGCCTGCTCTGGTTCTGACAACCTGCTTGTCTTCTGCCCTAACAGTGCCAGTGGGCACCAACCATCACAGCCAGCAACTGGTCCTTAAGAGGTAGACTGCCCCTGCCCAGGGAGGATCTCCAGTTAGCTTACCTTGGAGTTGAGATCCCGGTGGTAGATGTTCTTGGAGTGCAAATAGACCATCCCCCGGGTAATGTCTGAAGCCAGGTCCACTTTCTCCTTCCAGCTGAGAGAGACGTCTTTGCAGGCCAGCAGCTCTTCCAGGCACCCGCCATTCACATACTAGCAGCAGAGGATTGAAGAGGGACACCCATTATCATTTCCATAGGAGGCTGGAAGGGACGCTGATCCCAGCACCAGCCAAACAGAGCAGGCTGTTCACAGACCAAGGTTAAATTGCCATCAACAGCAACCTGTGCCTGGAGTGTTCCTCTTCAGTTTGCCTGCAAGGGTTCCCATGGCAGACCACTCCACTAGTCCAAAAAAGAAACAAATCCTCGCACACAGAAAGCTAGTAAATCAGAAATGCTCTACTTGCTAGTTTTCTATGTGCAGGGATTTGTTGTTTGCTGGTGCTCTAGTGGAAGCTTCCATCACATTAGTCCTAAAAGAACGAGATGACTCTTGGGTGGGAATGACAGCCCACCACCGAAAGAATAAGTGGATCCCTCAGCCAGCACTCACTGGAAAGGGTTCAAGTCTTGAGGGCTGCCTAACAATCAGTACCATCATGGGGAAGCAATTTGTTATGTTATGATTACTGCTTGTATATTTATAGGCACAATAACAGTAAAGAGGAATCACTGGGAGAATTGTTCCTTACCTCCAGAATGGGATACAGCTTCTCACCCTTCACACAGATCCCAAGATACCTGTATTAAGGAATATAATGTACAAAAATCATAGTCACGGACATGCCTTAGACCCGGGGTTCACCTCTATGGATGTTAGTGATCTGACACTTAGTAAAAGTGAAACAAAAGAAGTGCCATGGTCAGATCACTTCCTGGTGCAACTGACTTCTCCGCGACCCTTCTCCTCTGCAGGGACGTAGGACCGATTCAGATGGTTCACCGCCACCACTTAATGGATCTAAATGGTTTCCAGAAAGTGGTAGGGGATGTTTTATCCCATGTAGATGGCCTTTCAGCTGATTCCCTGGTGGCCCGCTGGAATGTGGAGTTAACCAAGGCTACTGACTGTTTGGCTCCGAAGCACCCTCTCTGAATGCATGGAGCCCGGACAGCCCCACGGTTTTCCATGGATCTGAGGGCAATGAAACAATCACTGAGATGGCTAGAGCGCCAGTGGTGGATAACTCATTCTGAATCAGACCGGACACAGGTTAGAGCTCAAAGTCAAGCCTACCAAGTGGCGATAGCGGCAGCAAAGAGGACCTTCTTCACTGCCTCTATTGTATCTGCAGAAAACAGCAGCAGGACATTCTTTCAGGTGATTTGCAATTTAACGGAACCACCTGTGTCATCTGGGCCTCGTAAGGACCCCAAGATCTCCTGCAACGATTTTGCAAAGTTTTTGCAGATAAAGTCGCTCAGATCCAGAAAGAGGTAGACTCCACCGTGGGAGCAGGGCCGGGGCAGAAGAGTGCTAGAGTCCTGTCTGGTTAAGTTGCATGGGATCAATTCTAATCTGTTACCTCCAAGGATGTGGACAGGCTGCTTGGACGAGTGAAACCGACCACCTGTCTCCTTGATCTTTGCCCATCCTGGCTCATAAAAGCAAGCTGGGAAGGGCTAGGCGATGGGCTCTGCGGAGTGGTGAATGCTTCCCTCTGTGAGGGAGCCTTCCCAGACCCGCTGAAAGAGGCGGTCATTAAACCACTTCTTAAAAAAACATCTCTAGACCCGGCAAATATGGCCAACTATCACCCAGTCTCAAATCTTTCTTGGGCAAGGTGATTGAGCAGGTGGTTGCTGAACAACTCCAGGCACGCCTGGAAGAAGCGGGCCATTTGGATCCCTCCCAGTCGGGATTCAGGCCTCATCATGGGACTGAAACTGCCTTGGTCTCACTGGCTGATGATCTCCTGCAGGCTAGGGACAAAGGTGAAAGCTGTTTTCTAGTTCTATTGGATCTCTCAGCGGCCTTTGATACCACCGACCATTACATCCTTCTGGACTGCCTAGTGGGGCTGGAAGCACTTTTATACAGCGATTCTGCTTTTTCCTCCTGGGTTGTGTCCAGAAAGTGGTGTTGGGGGATGAGTGTTCAGACCCCTGGGCTCTCACTTGTGGGGTCCCTCAGGGTTCCATCCTCTCCCCCATGCTTTTTAACATGTATATGAAGCTGCTGGGAGAGATGATCAGGGGTTTGGGCTGGGTGTTCATCAGTATGTGGATGATACACAGCTCTACCTCTCTTTCAAATCAGAATCAGTGAAGGCAGTGTAGGTCCTGTGTGAGTGACTGGAGGCAGTTGGAGGATGGATGGGGTGTAACAGATTGAGGTTGAATCCTGACAAGACAGAAGTACTGTTTGGGGGGGACAGGGGGCAAGCAGGTATGGGAGACTCCCTGGTTCTGAATGGGGCAACTGTGCTCCTGAAGGACCAGGTGCACAGCCCGGGAGTCATTTTGGACTCACAGCTACTCATAGAGGTGCAGGTCAATTCTGTGTGCAGGGCAGCTGTTTATCAGCTCCATCTGGTACGCAGGCTGAGACCCACCTGCCTGTGAACTGTCTCGCCAGAGTGGTGCATGCTCTGGTTATCTCCAGCTTGGACTACTGCCATGCACTCTACATGGGGCTACCTTTGAAGGTGACCCGGAAACTACAACTAATCCAGAATGCGGCAGCCAGACTGGTGTCTGGGAGTGGCCACCGAGACCATATAACACCAGTACTAAAAAATCTACGTTGGCTCCCACTGCATTTCTGAGCACAAATCAAAGTGTTAGTGCTGACCTTTAAAGCCCTAAATGGCCTTGGCCCAGTATACCTGAAGGAGTATCTCCACCCCCATCGTTCAGCCGGACACCGAGGTCCAGCTCTGAGGGCTTTCTGGCAGTTCCCTCACTGAGCTCTTATCAGATGTCAAGGAAATACACACATATCTGACTTTTAGAAGACATCTGAAGGCAGCCCTGTTTAGGGTAGTTTTTAATGTTTGAAGTTTTATTCTGTTTTCAGTGTTCTGTTGGAAGCCGCCTGGAGTAGCTGGGGAAACCTAGCCAGATGGGCAGGGTACAAATAATAAAATTATTATTATTATTATTATTATTACATCATGACATTTTCCTTTTTGTTGTCTAGCATGAGGTCATTTAAACCAAGAACAAGAATGATGATACTTCAATCGGGAGAAAGCCGCACTCGCAGAGCTCAGGCGATGCTGGATTTCGGCATCAATGTTGGCCCTTGTGGGAAGATAACTGCCTAGGTAGGAGAAGTGATCGACATTTTCCAACATTACATCATTGAGTTGGATTTGTGGCACTGCAGAGGGGTTATTTTGTACTTGCTGGTTTTTTGAATGTTGAGTGATAAGCCAAGCTTTTCGTAAGCTTCTGCAAAGATATTTAGGATGGTTTGGAGGTCATCCTCTGAGCGTGCACACACTACGTTGTCATCAGCATACTGAAGCTCTATGACAGAAGTTACGGTAACCTTACTCTTTGCTTTCAGCCTGAGGCAGCTAGAGGTCGCTCAGGGGAGAATCAACATCCTGAATGAAGCAAGGGAGAAAAAAGGAAACCGGAGGGGAACAGATGACCGAAGCTTTTCTCCCACTCTTCTAGACCACGGCAGTGGGAGACAAGCACAGAAGGTAGTGTGAGACATGCTTTTCGGGACCCTGGATCTGCCGCCCCTCCCAGTTGTCTCCAGCCTGCCGCCTGAGTGGGGGAGCCACCCCTGGTCACCTGCCACCCAGAGACCCACCTGACAATGTTGGGATGGGAGAGCTTCTGCAGCAAGCTGATCTCGCGTACGATCCCCTCCTGGTCTGCGTCATTCTTGTAGATCTTCACCACCATTGCTTTGCCTCCAGGGCTTTGGGCAACCTGTGAGTTTTTGGAAGATTCGGAACAGGTAAAAGAAAGTACTTATTCATGCAGATTGCAGGGCATAGTCAAAGTATGGAACTCCCTCCAGCTGGTGTCAGTGACGACCACCAATTTGGATGGCTATAAAAGAGGGGGAGAAGGGTTCATGAAAGAGAGGGCAGTCAATGGCTGCTACCCAAAATGGCTGTGCTCCACAGCTGGAGGGAACAATGCTTTTGAATACTAGTTTCTGGAATCCACAGGAGGGGAGAGTGCTCTAGTGCTTGAATCCTGTTTGCTGGTCTCCCACTGAGGTATCTGGGTGAGCTACTGTGGGAACAGGATCCTGGACTAGCTGGGCCATTGGCCTGATCCAGCAGAATCTCCTCATGTTCCTAGTACTGAGCTTGATGCCGTCTCACTCGGTATAAGGCAGCCTCCTACGTCCCTACTTTAGCACCCTGCAGTTGGTATGGGCATGTGCTGATAAAACCAAAGTTGCAGGTTCAGTCCCCATACAGCTGCATAATCCTGCATTGCAGGGGCTTGCCTGATAATTCTCAGGTTCGCTTCCAACTGTATGATTCTATGATCCTGTTTCCTACAGTGGCCAACCAGGTTCCTTCGATAGGCCCACAAGCAGGATGTAAAGCATGGGTAGGCAACCTAGGGCCCGGGGGCCGAATCCGGCCCCATCGCCTTCTCAATCCGACCTGCGGACGGTCCGGGAATCAGCGTGTTTTTACATGAGTAGAATGTGTCCTTTTATTTGAAATGCATCTCTGGGTTATTTGTGGGGCACAGGGATTTGTTCTTTCCCCCCAAATATAGTCCTGCCCCCCACAAGGTCTGAGGGACAGTGGACCGGCCCCCTGCTGAAAAAGTTTGCTGACCTCTGATGTAAAGGGTTGTATTTAAATTCTGTTTTTAAATAATGTTGTGCAATTGTTTTTCTGTTTTGCAGGCTTCTTAGAAGCCACCTAGGCATTAAGCAGTATGTAAATTAAATTGCCACTTATTATTATCTGACTTGGCAGGGGGTTGGACTCGATGGCCCTTGTGGTCTCTTCCAACTCTATGATTCTATGCTTGGCAGGAGGTTGGACTCGATGGCCCTTGTGGTCTCTTCCAACTCTATGATTCTATGCTTGGCAGGAGGTTGGACTCGATGGCCCTTGTGGTCTCTTCCAACTCTATGATTCTATGCTTGGCAGGGGGTTGGACTCGATGGCCCTTGTGGTCTCTTCCAACTCTATGATTCTATGATTCTATGACTTGGCAGGATTAATAATAATAATAAAAATAGTAATAATACCTCCAAGTCAGACTGCTGACCCATCTACCTTAGTATTATACCCCGGGAAGGGCGGGGTATAAATAAATTATTATTATTATTATTATTATTATTATTATTATTATTATTATTAGTCTTTGTCTTTCCCTATCTCTGGGCAGCCCTGCAGAGCAAACAAAATTTAAAACCACCATTCTAGGATCTCCTTGGTATAATGTCACATCACCTTGATGGCTCCTTTAAAACTCTGGCACTTGGAGGTGAACCTAAATTAAGCTGGTACCTGCTGGATCATTCTGATCAAGCTATCAGACCAAACAGAGGCCCTTTGTTGACACTTTCCCCTCCCTATCATAGTAGTGATTTGCTCAGTAAGATGGAAACAGCTTAAACAAAGTTTGGGAGAGAACACAGGCTTAAGGTACCAAAGCACACGCAAAGGACATGACGTAGAAGCTGAGGATAACAGAATCATAGAATTATAGACCTCGAAGGGAACCCCAAGGGTCATCTAGTCCAACCCTGACAATGCAGGGATCACAACTAAAGAACACCTGGCAGATGGCCATCCAAACTCCACTTAAAAACCTACCAAGGCATAAGAGTCTCCCACCTTCCAAGGCAGTCAGTTCCACAGTCAAACAGCTCTTATCATCAAAAAGTTCTTCCAAACTTTTTGTATAATAGAAATTAAAACCAAGACTATAAAAACAAAACACCACTGACATGGATACGCCTTATTTTCTAGAAAGACAGACTGCATTTCCAGTGAACCTTAGTTTGTGAGGCTCTGCACATATTCCTTTTTTCCTGTATTATCCACAGCCATTCATAGGCTGGGGAGAATGGTTCTGTTTTACATTATTTAACATTTTGAAAACCTAACTAAAGAAAGAAAATTGTCCTCACATTTTTTTTTACCTCTAGAGAATCTCATGTTTACATATTGATTTTTCTAGTGGGCCTGGTTCCTTTATCTTCAGCAGGCAATATCTGCTGCAGCTAAATTTTCATTTGTCTTTTAGTGCCAGAGCTGCAATTTCAGAAAGTGGGAATGTTAGATTAAATCAACTAAAGCTTTATTTATTGGCCGAGAGTAATTCTACACTCAGTGCAGCTGTGTGCTAAGGGTACACTAATGTGAATTCTGAGGCATTACTGGGCTAGGGAATGAAAACAAAAACAAAAAAAAGTTAAAAGCATATCTCTCTTTCCAATAATTAGTGCCAGAATTTGTGAGGTCCTCTTACTGAAACTGACATACGCAAATTTCAGATTCATCCAAAGCCACACTTTAAAAGGGTTCCTTGTTGATTTGTGAAGGCCTTTTAATTAACTAATAGCCCTGCTTAGCACTTCTATCTCAGGTCTGACCTTTATCGCCTCCCGCATCCCTCTTTGTGCACTACCTTGGCTGTTCCACATTCCCAGCTTCTAAACAAGATTGATGGGGGCAGCTCAGCTGTTCAGCTCCATAAAACAGTCACTATGCCGCCTCTAATGGATGCAAAATTGTGAAGTGACCTTTGCAAACAGGCAATGAAGGAAATATTCACTCGGCTCCATACGCCTCTTCCTAATAAAATATGTTTTGCTGAGGACAGTGCTGCCATTTGCTAATGTCCACCATGCCTTGCCTCCTCTTAATCACTTTCAAGGCATGTCTAATCTAGACCACCAGTTCAGGGTATTTGGCACCCACAATCGGAAGCCTTCTGGATTCACTCACCCACCATCTGCTTCTCTCTGTGCTCAGCGGAATATCAGTGCTCCCACACTGAGCTACCTCGAGTCGGAAGTCATCAGGAATTCAATCAATTTGGCATTAAGATTCAGGAAAGAAAAGGTTGCAATGGAAGCTGTTGCCTCACTCCACAGGTAACCCCACCAACTGGCCCGCCCGGTCCCCAGAGCACAGATACTGCCTACTTTGGGAGCTACTGCTTTAGGTGCCCTCCAGCTTTTGGACTCAAACTCCCATCAACTCCAGCCAGCAGGGCAAATGGTCAGGATGACTGAAAGAAACTGTGGGGTCACTGGGCTTCCCCCACAGTGGCCTATCAGAAACCTCAGGGCTTGAAGACAACAACAACTTTCTCCACTGTCCTCTCCCCCCTATAATAGTTATCCAGAGGCGCACTGCCTCTGAGCATGCAGGTTTTATTTTTAGCAGTTGTGAAAAGCAAAAAAAAAACCCAACTCTCTACAGGAACTTCTTGATATATCTAGGCAGACCCATTAGAAGCTTTTACACTTACCTGGGAGAAGGGCCTAGAGCTGAAAATAGATGACTCTTAAGTGGAATGCAATATGGGTATGCAAGCCCTATAAATCAATCTCAGCTTAGAGAAGGGAATGTTCCTTTAAAATTTTGCACTGCTAGCCCCAGAATAGTGAGAAATGGTTTAACTAGCCACCCTATTTGTTTAACAAAAGGGTGAAAGACTTGTAATAGTTATCTGAACCTAGGAATCCCTAGGTATCTGAAGTGTGCATGCACACGAAAGCTCATACCAATAACAAACTTAGTTGGTTTCTAAGGCGCTACTGGAAGGAATTTTTTTTTTTATTTTGTTTCAACTACAGCGGACCAACAGGCCACCGACCTGTAACTAGGCATCCCTGTCTGCTATCTGCCTTCAGATCACCTCACCATTATGAGGAGTTGAATATCCTGCACTTAGCCACTTAATTTGTATGTGTTAATCATTTAGGTCAGATATGGGCGAACTCAGGGACAGGGAGGTGCTGTGGTCTAAACCACTGAGCCTCTTGGGCTTGCCAATCAGAAGGTAAGAAGTTCAAATCCCCGCAACAGAGTGAGCTCCCGTTGCTTGGTCCCTGCTCCTGCCAGCCTAGCAGTTTGAAAGCACGTCAAAGTACAAGTAGGTAAATAGGTACCGCTCCAGCAGGAAGGTAAACGGAGTTTCCGTGTGCTGCTCTGGTTTCGCCAGAAGTGACTTAGTCATGCTGGCCACATGACCCGGAAGCTGTACACCGGCTCCTTCAGCCAATAAAGCAAGATGAGTGCCGCAACCCCAGAGTCGTCCACAACTGGACTTAACGGTCAGGGGTCATTTACCTTTTTATGGGTGAACTCAGGATATGCCCAAATGCCTTTCAGCAGGCGGTTGGAATCTGGCTTGTTCCAGGGTCACAACAAAGCTCATCATGGTGGGTCTCATGCCACATTAGAGCTATGTCAATCTAATACTTATGCCATGATCTACAGATATAAACCATACCATAAGTTCAGGGTCACACACACCTCCTCACAACTTGTGGGGGAAAATATATATATAATATTTACCCATCCACAAATATAATTAATCTATCAAATAAAACTCATATGATATCTCCTTGGAATTCTGTGTATTAGGGAGCAGCAGTTTGCATCTTCAAGATCTTCAGGTTTTCCCCTGGAACATCTGGGTGTAAAAGACCAGCCAGCCTTAAAATAGAGAGCTGCAGGCACCAGGCAATTGCAAGGAATTGGCAAAGATCTTAAGAGACTTAGTTTGCTTTGTAACTGGGTAAACAACTATCAAAAACCTCTCATTTGCTTTGGCTATTAACCAGCCTGGCAGCATTGTGGCTCAGCAGTTGTTTTTAGTGAAGAATAAAAGGGATTTACACACTCACAGCTCTCAGAGGAAGAGGCAGCCAGCTCAAACAAGGCTGATGCTTTAACCAGGCTAGCAGAATAGCGGGGTCAGTGGCATATTGCACCAAGTATTCAGCGTTTAAAGACCTGCTATAACCACCTGGCAAATGTCTGCGTACTGTGCTCGGATGAGGGCTTTATGAGCAGAAACTGGGGGAGGTGGTGGAACAACATAGACAGAAGTGACATTAATGTCCGTCCTCCACCACGCATGCTCTGCCGTGGATAGTTGAAGCCTTGGTACTGTACTCAATGATACCATTATTTGGCCGTGTCCTTGGTCAATGACATCTTACTATAAATTCAATAAAACATTCGGAAACACAACACAACCACTTCCCCTCCACCACAAACTCACTGGCAGGCTGGAGGGAAATTCCTGTCCTTTTTACTTTAGACCAGCTTCAGGCTGATCTACCAGGGCAGGGCTATTGTGAAGATATTATCTTAGTGATATAATATAAGTCAGGTGGCCAACTCCCAAGAGGCCGCAATCTACTCACAGAGTTAAAAACTGGCAGTGATCTACCCCTTTTTGGGGGGTTCAGGTCAAAGTTGTTAAGCTTTTTCGGGGGGAGCCAGTGATCTACCACAGACGTCCAGTGATCTACCGGTAGATCACGATCTGTCCGTTGGATGTGCCTAATATACGTGAAGCACTTTCAACTGGGTCTGTTTGACTGGATCTGTTTGTGGTATTTTTTATGTGTTGAGCAGTTTAGAAACTCCTACAAATAAATAAATAGCTGAGCGCTTCCCCACCACCGCCTCTCATTAAGGAGAGACTCCACACAAGTGGACGAGGGAGGCTGAGAATGAGGGCTACAACCTTTACTTCAGGGGTGGGGAACAAGACTCTTGCTAAGTAACTATCAGACTCTGAGAAGCTGGTGTCGCTGGATCAAATTAATCAGTTTTGTTAGCTAAACTTAAGTTTTAATTGGATTTTGAATACACGAGCACCTTACTGTTTCAAATTTTACTGTGCTGTTCTGACCAATGCTTTTTATCGGGTGAGTTATGGAACCAAGGGGGCAGTAGCCCAAAAGAGTTTAATAATAATAATAATAATAATAATAATTTATTACCATCTGGCTGGGTTTCCCCAGCCACTCTGGGCAGCTTCCAACAAAGATGAAAAATACACTAAAATGTCACATATTAAAAACTTCCCTGAACAGGGCTGCCTTCAGATGTCTTCTGAATGTCAGGTAGTTGTTTATCGCTTTGACATCTGATGGGAGGGCGTTCCACAGGGCGGGCGCCACTACCAAGAAGGCCCTCTGCCTGGTTCCCTGTAACTTGGCCTCACGCAGTGAGGGAACCGCCAGAAGGCCCTTGGAGCTGGACCTCAGTGTCCGGGCTGAACGATGGGGGTGGAGACGCTCCTTCAGATATACTTGACCGAGGCCGTTTAGGGCTTTAAAGGTCAGCACCAACATTTTGAATTGTGCTCGGAAACGTACTGGGAGCCAGTGTAGGTCTTTCAAGACCGGTGTTATATGGTCTCAGCGGCCGCTCCAACCAATGGAACCAATGGATTAAACCCCAGGGAACAGCTCTCCTGGATGACATACAAACCCAAACATCAAATGCTATTTCATCACTGGGCATTATAAAACTAGAAGGACGATGCCCTCAGCATGAGAAAACACAATTTCACCTATGTCCAATAAGAGACACCCCCCCCCCATTCTAAACAAAGGCTTCATAGTGGATCTCTGGGAATCCTTCATGTTATCTAAAACGGTTTCATTCTACAGTGAGATGTCTCCAGCTTTGCTGGCTGCTGGGATTCTACAGAGCGCCAAGAAAGGGGAGAGAGAGAGAGAGAGAGAGAGAGAGAGAAATGCTGCAAGAAAATTGTGTGTGTGTGTGTGTGTGCAGGGAGGGGGAAGGAGATAGTAACTATCACAACAACAATTTGCAAGAGTGGGAGGAACAAGAGAGTCAGGAGGCTGCAGTGAGTAGGTGGGGATGACGGATTGGGAACCAGCTCATGGTTGCCAGTTGCCAGGGGAGGGGGCGCCTGGGAAGGAGAGAATGTGCTATGCTTCCAAATCTGCTTGCATCAGGAAGGCTGGCAGGAGACTGGCAATTTTTACAGCTGACCTTCCTTGTCTGAAACACGGCACTGTGCCTTTTCTCAGGAAACCCGGCTGAGCTTCTTTGACCACTGTTAAGTTGTGGGTTTAACGCATACAGGCTTGAGTAAAGGTCTAGCACAGGGGTCAGCAAACTTTCAGCAGGGGGGCGGTCCACTGTCCCTCAGACCTTGTGGGGAGCCAGACTATATTTAGGAAAAAATAATGAATGAATTCCTATGCCACACAAATAACCCAGAGGTGCATTTTAAATAAAAGCACACATTCTACTCATGTAAAAAACCACTGATTCCCGGACCGTCCGCGGGCCGGATTGAGAAGGCGATTGGACCGCATCTGGGCCCCTGGGCCTTAGGTTGCCTACCCAAGTCTAGGAACACAAGAAGCTGTGTTATCCGTGTCAGGCCACCAGACTGTCTTGTTCACTGTGTCCTCTCACCGGCAGCAGCTCTGTGGGGCTTCAGGCAGGGGGTCTCTCTCTCAGCCTTACTGGGAGATGCAGGGAATTAAGCCTGGGACCCCACCACATAGACACCCCGGCACACAAAACAGATGCTGCACACCACCACCACAGTACAGCCTTACCTGCCCTCGCCAGGCTGCAACAGGCTTCTGTTTTAGGTAAAGGTAAAGGGACCCCTGACCATTAGGTCCAGTCGTGACCGACTCTGGGGTTGCAGTGCTCAACTCGCTTCTTTGGCCGAGGAAGCCGGCGTACAGCTTCTGGGTCATGTGGCCAGCATGACTAAGCCGCTTCTGGCGAACCAGAGCAGTGCATGGAAACGCCATTTACCTTCCCGCCGGCGCGGTACCTATTTATCTACTTGCACTTTGAGGTGCTTTCAAACTGCTAGGTTGGCAGGAGCAGGGACCGAGCAACAGGAGCTCACCCCGTTGTGGGGATTCGAACAGCCGACCTTCTGATCAGCAAGTCCTAGGCTCTGTGGTTTAACCCACAGCGCCACCCGCGTCCCCTGTTTCTGTTTTACAGCAGCACAAAAAAGGCTGCCAGAGTAACACTCTCTCCCTTCTTTGACAGGGCAGCTGTACTGAAGAGGCAGCACAGGCAGGCAGGCAGGTGCAAAGGGTTGCAAGCGTCCTGCACTCCTGAGGGTGAATCTGCACTAAAAGCTTAAGCCAGTGTCAAAGCATTGCAAAGGCTGCATTTCGCTTCAGTCATACCTTGAACACTTTGGAGAAGAAGCCGCTGCCAATCAATTCCGCCTCAAAATTCTCCCAGAATTCCAGCTTCCTGACAGCCGTGCGCAACCTCTGCCAGCGGTCGTCCTGACAATAAGCGTCCGGCATCTCCCCATAGTATGGTGTCAGGCTGGAGGGCTCAGGAGAGACCAGCCCCATTTCACACATCTCAGAGACAGGTGCTGCAAAGAGGAGGGAGAAGGAAAGAACAGGTTTCATTGCCGGCTCTGCCAAATGGCTGAAGAAGCCCTGCAAGGCTGGCTGTTTTCGTGCCTGCTTTGCAAACAGCAGGTCCCTTCCAGGGGACAGAGCTTTTAGCCATCCTCGCCATTTGACTGACAGCTTCCTATGTCCCAAGGTGGGGAATTATGCTGCCCAAGGGCCATATTCCCCCATGAACAAGCTTCTGAGAGGCCATATGCCAGTGATAGGCAGGGTCAGAACCAAAAGCAGGTGGAGCAATGGATGTGCCTTTCACCTTTCCACAACATGCTACATTCCAGCAAAAGTCAGGAGCTTCTACACAAGCTTCAAGGATATGTCACCCTGCACAGGAAATGTCTCCTTTCACCATCCAGGAAAGCAAGAAGCATTACCAGAGTGCAAGGATGCATCCCAGCCAGGCTTAAGCACTGGAGGAGAGAACACAGATCAGGGCTAGTGAATGGCCAGATTCTGCCACTGAGACCTCCCCACCCATGCCCAAAGGCCTTCAAACTTCAGGAAAGCTACTTCTCCCTTGATTCATCTACTCCAGAAAGTGGAGCACATCTGCCAGAAGAGCCCGGCAGGCTGCAAGACTGTTCCAGAACATTCAAGATGGTTCTAGAACATTCTGGAATGTTCTTGTGGGGCCTTCTGGGTGCCCCGGGCCACAGCCAGCACCCTTCGTCACTGGAGCGCTACCTGGGAAGATGAGCAGTGGCAATGGGTCAGCTCTGATGAGGCACCCTCTTCCACCATTACTGATCAGAATGACCCAGGGTGGTGGTGTGAAACATTCTTATTACTAATTACCTGCCCACAGATTGGCAGACACTTATGATAGAGTATTTCCAACTGGCAAAGCTGACAGGAAAAGTCAGGGGAGTTTTAAACCAGAAAACATTCAGAGAAAGGAAAATATTTAAGGAATATATAAAATTACATCGCAAAAATGATACCATCTTATCAGAATTGGAATGATACTTGCGAATAATAGATAAATGATATAAATATTATAGTGGAATGTATGAAAAAGGATATAAAACAAAACTGCACAATAATACCATGACAACAGAAAAAGTATAACGAGAAAGATTGGAAGTTTTTTGCAAAAAAAAAAAAAAAATATTATTTATAATGTTGTATAAATCTTTGGTCTTTTTTTCTTTTTATCATTTTTTTTTGTCTTTGTTTCAAAATTTTCTGTCCCCCCCCCTTTCTTTTCTTTTTCCCCTGTATGTAAATCTGAAATGCTTACCTTCATTGTATGTTTGTATCATTGTATCTTTGTATTTAAAACCAATAAAGACTTAATTAAAAAACAAAAATACTAATTACCTGCCCTTCATCCTAAGGTCCTGGGACAGGTTGCAATGTTAAAAAACACAATATTGGAAACAGATTTAAGCAGCTTACAACCACAAGCTGTAAGTTTTAAAAATATGCACCTCAAGCATCTAAGGCACATACAGAGGCACATTTGCCAAAAGCTATGTAATGAAGGTGCCAAGAGTGTCTCTGTAGGGAGGGAGTTCCACAACTGGGGCCACCACAGAGAAGGCCTTCTCCTGGGTCACTGCCACTCTGAATCTCTGAGGGCAGAATAACTACCAATCTTAGCACCCAAAGGGTTCTGCAGCGAAGGAGGTAGGCTTTCAGATATTTGGGGCCCAAGTCATTTAGGATTTTAAACACTAAGTGAACACCTTTGATTGGGCCCAGAAACAAACTGGCTGCCAGTGCAGCTTTTTAAAAACAGGGGTTACATGAAATCTAAACGGAAGCCCACCCAGCAATATGGCAGCTGCATTATGGACCAAGTTAAGTTTCCAAGTTGTCTTTCAAGGGCAGTCCCACGGAGAGTGCATTGTAGTGATAGGGAGTGAGAGCTGGTTCTGGGTAGAAACATCCACTCTGAGGAAAATATCACAAGCTACAGAAAGGAGTCTCTGAGCTTAGTGCGAAGGACAGTGTGTGGTGTCCTGTGAGAGAAATAGGCTAGGAATTAACTGGGAGGCTGAGGTTGAGACAGGAGAAGTAGAAGCTGTAAAGAGACAGTCTATTTAGGTGTCATTCCAGTCAGGAGGAGAGAGATTCTTCTACTAAGAGAAGACTCCCAAACCAGTGAAACCTTGGGTCTATTACTTGGAGTACCTCAGGAGTAGGGTTCTCAAAAGGGTGTGCAACCGATAAAAAGTACCACCTTGTTAAGAACCAAAGTATTAAGTTAAGAACCAAAGTATTAAGTGTGAAACAACTGAGAAAACCTTGAAGTGAAATAACATTGTAAACTGAAGTATCCTAAGTGTTATCTACTCGTGTCATAAACTTCCTTGTTAAATAAAACCATTATTGTTTATTAGAACAAATCCTGCCTGAGACTCCTAATTATTAAGTTTTACCTCACACAAGTCCCCCACAAGATAATCTGAGATAGTCTGTGGGAATTTGTGGGATTGGAGTTGGGTGCACACTCTATTTCTAAGTGAGAGGACAGGTCCAATGGCGCCAGGGGGAAAGGGGCCATTGCGCCGTCACACCCCCTACCTTGGCATTTTGGCATTTGACATTCTATGGGAAACATCTACTGTGTTTCCTCAAGTTCATGGCTTTTCTCAAGATCAATCTCCTGCTGGCCCAGCCTCCTTCCCTCAAAGAGCCTTTTGTGTAGAAGTGAATTTGCATCATGCCCCTTCCCCAGGCGCTAGAGACAAGCCATTCACACCACTGTGCCCAAGCAGGAACCCCATTCTTATGACAAGCAGAGAGGCGCTTTTGTCTTCTCTTCAGACACAGACGCCCAGGCTCAGGGGACAGGGAGCGTAGAGAAGGAGGGAAACTTGGCTGGAAACAACCAGCTTGATGGCTGGCCTCTGGGAGGAGAGCTGGATAGCTCCGCAGTCTTTCAAAAGAGTCACTAGCTATGAAATGGGGCCTTTGTATTTTCAACCTAAATAGTTTGGATGGATTGGGGTGGGGGGTGGGGTCAGTCTCCAAGGCCATATCATGCAACCTAGCAAGAATTTCCTATTGCATCGCCTGCTGGCTGGCTGTTTCTATGTGGTAAACTCTTTAAGAGACCCGGTTCACATCACAAATTTGAAGAAGTACAGCGCCATTTTAAACAGCCACAGCTTTCCCCCCAAAGAATTCTGGGAGCTGTAGTTTGATAGGGGTGTTGAGAGATACTGCACTATCCCCCCCCCCCACACACACTATGAGCTACAATTTCAAAAGTTTCCTGAGGAGGCGGATTGTTACATCGCTATAGGAACTGTAGCTCTGGGAGGCGAATTGTGGCCTCCGAATGACTCTCAGGGGTATAGGGCTATCTTACCCAGGGGTCAGCAACCTTTTCCAGCAGGGGACCAGTCCACTGTCCCTCAGACCATGTGGTGGGCCGGACTATATTTTTTTGGGGGGTGAACGAATTCCTATGCCCCACAAATAACCCAGAGATGCATTTTAAATAAAAGGACACATTCTACTCATGTAAAAACACACTGATTTCCAGACTGTCCACAGGCCGGATTGAGAAGGCGATTGGGCTAGATCTGGCCTCCTATGCCTTAGGTTGCCTATCCATCAAAAGACAGATGCAATCGACATCCAGCGATGCAGTGGCACAGAGGGATGCATAATATATAATGAATACAGAGGCAGTTTGATTAGCATCAGTCTTTTCCCCCTCTGGGTCCAAATACGCATAAAGAAAAAACTGGCCCTTGGTTTGTTTTCTCTTAGCAGAATTAGCTAAGAGCCTGGAATTTATATTGTTCTGATAGTGGGGGGGGGGGGGTTGACCAGGTAAACTAAAGACTTGGATGCAGAATCAACACCAGAAATTCTCCTAATATATTGGCAAAATGATTTCCCCTAATATAATGCATTTGGCATGTTGCACTTAACCCCTGTAATATGCCTTTTGTACACCTGATGAACTTGGTTGGAGAACAGCATCGCAAAACTCAGAGACATGTGAGTATTTGGTGGTGGTGGTTTTTCAGCTCTCATGTTGTTTCAGAAAGTGGCAATTAGCCAAGTTCATCTATAAATGTGAATCAAATGAAATCCTCTTTCCCCCCACCCAATCCCTAATACATATGGTGGGGGGGGGAGAGAGGGAGGGAAATGAGCAGGGATGTGGGAGAGTGAATAGGGAATGAACAAAGGGAAAGGGAAATAACCTTTCTGTGAACTTTCAAGAAGGGGGCGGTCAGCAAACTTTTTCAGCAGGGGGCCGGTCCACTGTCCCTCAGACCTTGTGGGGGGCCGGACTATATTTTGAAGGGGGGGGGTGAACAAATTCCTATGCCCCACAAATAACCCAGAGATGCATTTTAAATAAAAGCACACATTCCACTCATGTAAAAACACGCTGAGTCCGGCACCATCCGTGGGCAGGATTTAGAAGGCGATTGGGCCAGATCCGGCCCCCGGGCCTTAGGTTGCCTACCCATGTTCAAGAATCTCCATGTGCCTCTGAGGGAGAGCTCAGTGGCATAACGCCCCTGCTTTGCAGGCAGAAGGTCTCAGGTTCAAATCCTGGCATGTCCAGTGTAAATAACCTCAGGGAGCTGATGGAGGGGGCTTTTCTCTCTCTCTGCCTGGAAAGCCACTGCTGGCAGTCAAAGCAGACAACACCCAAACTCTAGCATAAGGCAGCCTCTGCTTCTATAGACTCAGTCCAGATGTTTTTGACTATGACTCCCACCAATCCCTATACCACAGATAGGGCTGTGTTGATGCAAGTTGTAGTCCAAAGCATCTGGAGGGCACCAGAGGTTGGTAAATAAAGCAGTATGGAGAAAGATTGATGAGAATGCAACACTTTTTAGCCTCTCAGCCTTGCTAAAGAAGAAACAGAAGTCGTGTTGAAATGTCTGGGTAAAAAGCGTTAACACAGAAAAAAATTGGAAGCATGTTGGCAAAGACTAATTGATCTTGTGGGGCTGAGTTTGAAGCTTGTGGCCATCAATGCTTTCTCTTCCCTGGCCCCCCCCCCCCATGAATGCATTATGGATCCTCCTCCTCCTGAAAGGAGCCACGGCATGAACATTTTCTAAATACATAGCTGCCACAGACTTTACATTTTCCTTGTGACAGACTCTGTACAATTATTTATGCAATTCTTCTTACAGCTATTTCAATCTCTATATCTGGCACTTCAGTCATGCAGTGGTACCTCGGGTTAAGAGCTCAATTCATTCTGGAGGTCTGTTCTTAACCTGAAACTGTTCTTAACCTGAGGTACCACTTTAGCTAATGAGGCCTCCCGCTGCCGCCGCCGCATGATTTCTGTTCTCATCCTGAAGCAAAGTTCTTAACCCGAGGTACTATTTCTGGGTTAGCAGAATCTGTAACCTGAAGCGTCTGTAACCCGAGGTACCACTGTAAAAGCAAAATCATACCCAATCAAACAAGGTTCAGTAACGCAATCATCAAAATTAATAGAACACAGTGGTACCTCGGGTTAAGAACTTAATTCGTTCCGGAGGTCCGTTCTTAACCTGAGGTACCACTTTAGCTAATGGGGCCTTCCGCCGTCACCGCACGATTTCTGTTCTTATCCTGAAGCAAAGTTCTTAACCCGAGGTACTATTTCTGAGTTAGTAGAGTCTGTAACCTGAAGCATCTGTAACTGAAGGTACCACTGTAGTCTTACTCAGACTGTTCCATGTATGCTGAGTAGGCATGCGCAAACTCGCACCCTGCAAATCAAAAGGAAAAAACACCTTGTGTAGGACCTAAGAGACCCGCAGAGGAGGATCTGCCTGGGAAAAGTCCATCCACAGCAGAAGCTGGGTGCCAACTCCATTAGCACACAGGGCACCTGGTGAAATTCGAGCTACCACACCTCTTTGCAAAAACAGCCGGTGGGAGACTCATCATTGCACATTGCATCTTTCCCTCCTCCCTCCCTGCACTATGAGAAAGCACAAAGAACTACCCGAGGGACAGCTTTTCTTTTCTGTTTTTAAGGAAAGAACCAAAATGTTTCCAACGCTTTCTGGAATCAGCACAGGAGGTTGTGTCTGGTTGCTAGGAAACAGTATATATTCACGCCAGGGCTGCTACTGTTGAGTCCTAAGGCAGCAGCCCAGAGATCATCTACGGTAGTTCACACTACTGACTGACAGGCAGAGATGTCTAACTTCTAATCACCACAATCCAGATCCATGTGTGTGTATTCACACATATGCCACAATGGGCAAATAACATAGCTACAGATAATAACTCACACAAGGAAGCCAAGCCACGTGACCCAGGGGGAGGCAACTTGCCCTCAGTGATGGCTGGGGCTTTGGAGATACCTGGAGGGTGAACCCACTGGCCTGAGCTTTCCACAGTCTGGGCTGGGGATCCTGGGCTCCTGCTCTGTTAACCCAGCAAAAGGCAAGGATTCACACTGCCAGACAATTTTGAGGGTCGATGCTGCACCTCCCTTCTGTAGCAATATGAGGCTCCACATCCCCTTCAAAGTCCTTGAGGTTCCAGTCCGGAGTTTCATTGTTTATTTGTATTTATTTGTTGCATTTAAAGCCCACCTTTTCTCCAAGGAGCTCATGGTTCTCCCTACCTCATTTAATCCCCACAACCTTGTGAGGTGGGTTAAGCCATGGGTAGGTAAACTAAGGCCTGATCCAGCCCAATCACCTTCTAAATCTGGCCTGCAGATGGTCTGGGAATCAGCGTGTTTTTACATGAGTAGAATGTGTCCTTTTATTTAAAATGCATCTCTGGGTTATTTGTGGGGCACAGAAATTCATTCATCCCCCCCACCCCCCGTATAGTCTGCCCCCCCTCCACAAGGTCTGAGAGACAGTGGACCGGCCCCCTGCTGAAAAAGTTTGCTGACCACTGGGTTGGGCTGAGAGGCTACCTGGTAAGCTCCTTGGCCAAGTGGGAATTCAAATCATGGTGTCCCACATCCCAGTCCAAAGCTCTAACCACTACACCATACTGCCACCTTAGATTTGGATCCACTCTGTCTACAGCTGCTGGAATTTGTATTCCCTAAACATCTGGGGGGCACCAGGCTGAAGAAGGCTGCATTAAGAGTAAACTCCCTTCTCATTTCCCAGCACAGGGAGTGGTCAAGTCACAAGGGCATCCATCCATCCCTAGATGTGATTTGCAAGTCAAGCTCTCCTCCAGTTGCCGCAGCGAAACTGAACAGGCCGCTGGCAGGCCAGGAGGAAGCTTAGCAGCCAGTGAAAACTGAATCCTGCCCCAGGCCAGAAGCATCTTTGCCAAATGCCCGGCCCCACCTCTGTGACATTTGCCAAAAAAAAGCAGCAGCAGCAGCAGCAGCAAATATAGGTTGGATTATATTTAGCATTTGCACCAAAACACAGCAGAAGCCACAAAGAATGTCACCTGGTTGCATTTTATGCAGATTTACCGGAATTCCAAAGCAAGCAAAATGAAGCACAACCGTATTTGTATAGTGCTGTGGATGTGGCATGGAATTCTGCAAGAAGTGCAAAAGGAGAGTCTCTGCCCCAAGGAGCTTACAATCCATCATTCAACACAGCGGAAGACAACTGAGGCAGGGGAGGGCAGCAGGAGGGGTAAAAGTCATGCCAACTTGTTGCAGTAACACCTCCCTAGGGTCTAGTTAACAGTAGGTAGAGGTGGGGCGTTGGGTGGCAACCCTTTCATCCGGCCCACCTATTCTTGCCCAGCTATTTCACATCCCTGCTTCCATTTGTCAGACCGCTATTACCATTACAAATTACAAGTGTTTGTGTAGCGAAAACCATTACAAATCAAAATGCATAAAACGGAACACAGTTAAAATAATGATTAAAACCAGGCATCCTGTTAGATAGGAGTTCGCTGCCCTGAAGAATTTAGCTTATCATCCCCACAAACTTTTCTCCTTAAAATTGCTGCTCTAAAGGCAGAATAAGCCACATTTTCAGAGGTGTAGGAGGTCCTGCCCCCTAATAAAAAGTTAATTTGATACTAAATCAATCTCCCAATGGGGAGATTTAGATCTTTGAACAAGGCTGTTCTTAATTCCTTGTGGATTGGACAAACCAGTAAGTAGTGCGGTAAATATTCAGGCACAAGAACTCCTAAGTGGGCAAACTCTCTCTTCATAAGGGATAAGGCAATTGCGTCCTTCAACTGTGAACCGAAGAGCTATAAAGCCTTTTCTCCAACTGGCATTTGTGATGCTGGTTACATGGCAGGGGCGAGGATGGGTAGTTTGGCATCCCGAGGGGCACATTTGACATACAGCCTCTTACTATTAAGAAGTGTCTCCAAACATTGAAACTATTGCTTCCCGCAACTTAAGCTTGCAAATGCAAACCCTCTGGGACAGAAGTCCCTGCTCTCCTGACTGTGCACTTTCATGAGCATTAACTGATGAATGGGTGTTAGAAGAATAGAAATATAAGTAGGCTGCAAATGTAAGTATGTGCACTGCATAAAATAAAAAGCATAAAGATGTATACTCTTTATCCCATGTAGTTGCATTTTAACTGCATTTTGTATAAATTTTAATGGCTGAGTTTTAACAACCAACTCGTTTTTATTGTATTTTATAATGATGTTCCTAAATGTTGTATGCCACCTGGTACCCCAATTTGGGAGAAAGGCAGGATTTATATACATTAAGTAATAATAATGTAATAATAATCTGTAACCTCAAGACTTGATTATTGCAAAGTGCTCTCTGTGTGGATACCCTTGAGCTGCTGCAAATTGATGAGGCTGAACTGTTGATTGGGAAAGACTACAGCCAGCACAAAACTCTGGTGCTGAAAAACTTGCACAAGATGCCCATGACGAGGCCAAGGTCAAGGTCCTTGCATTAATTTACAACTTTGTCCATGTGAATAAATCTGCAGCATTTGAATAAATTGCAGCAAGACTCTTCACTTGGCTGGGGAAAGCCTATCTCCATGACAGACCCTGGAAAGCTTCTGCCACTCAGAACAAGGCAATATGAGACCAGACGTGCCAACATCTCTGTTGTGCTTTAAAAGCTGTAACACACACAGCTTCAGTAGCTGGGGAACCAAAGGAAAATAAATTTAAAAAGCAGCTGAAACCACCAAGCAGGGATTTCCCCACAACACTTATAGCAACTTGTTAATTTTTTTATTTAAAAAATGGGGTGTGGGGGGTTCAGACTTTGCTTGCCTCAGAACCTCAGCTCCCAAACTTGCAAGAACATGAGAATGATGGTTATGGTTAAATGAATGCTGAATGTGATCAAAGGCACAAGGTTGTATCCAAAGCACTGAAGTTAATGGACATGAGTACTACTACTACTTACATATTTATTTATACCTCACATTTTCACCTGACAGGTCTCAAGGCAGCTTACAAATAAAAATAATAATTACTATTAAAAAAAAATCATTATAAAACAATTAAATAGAATTAAAGTTATGTGCATATATAACTTTTAAAATATACAAATAATGACAATAAAAACAGCACAGCCCCACCCCATTCATTAAAAGCAGTCAGTTCCCAAAAGCCACTTGGAACAAGGTCTTCACCTGATGGCAGGCAGTCAAACTTAGGTTCAATTCTTTCAGTGGACCTACTCTGAGTAGAACTTCGTTGGCCACAACCTATCACTATTATTACTGCTATTGTTAAAGGCTGCAAACGGCCGGCAAATCCAGTTCTGGGGAAAGGATGAGTTTGAGAAGGGAGTAAAAACCGTACCCAGCCCAGCCCAGCCCAGCCCTGGGGGTTAGGGAATTACCCCAATGACTCTTAACGGAAGTCCCATTACAAAGCTGGGCCATTGCTTGCAACTGATCTCGCTTCTGTTATGGGATACCTTCAACGAAACTGAATTTTTGTTTTAAAACGTCGGGACTTTTTCTACCTTAATAAAACCCTTCTGGATAGGAGAGAAAAATCTGTAATGAGGCGAAGAGAGAAAGCGCGCTCAAACCCATCACTGCTGGGGTCTGCAAAGGCGGATCGGGCAGTTGCGCTGAGCCTTCCTTCGCCTCTGCCCTCCCTGCTCGCTGCTAGACAAGCACCGGGGCTCACCCATCGTTCTCTGCCCTTCCTCCCTAAGCCTAGAAGATGAGCTTAGGGTAATCCTCGGAGGGGAAGGAAGGCGCTTTACTCGCGCTCGGAGGAAATCGATTTAGGGGATTTCTTCACCTGCTCCACCAAACGGGTCTCGGGGCTCAGACGAACCGCTCTTCTCCTGTCTGTAGGACAAGTCACCGGCTTGGGTCGTCTCCTCCTACGCCTTGGAGGAGAAAGAACTTTACGCGCTGGCCAGAAAGGGCTAATGGGCCCGAGGAGGTGCGCACTCACCTGCTGGGGCCCCCGAGGCGCGCTCAGCTTCTGCTGCAGGGCGCCTTGCTGCTGCCGCCTTCTCCTCTTGCCGGCTGAAGCGCTGCCTCTTTCCGGCGAAGCGGAGGCGCGCCGTGCGTAAATGCACAGCGAGCGCCGGTTTCCGATGAGCTCTCCAAGGCGCGCTCCGCCGCGTTTAGCTCCCGGCAGCCCAAGTCTGGGGGAGAAAGGCGAGGCAGTCGGGTTCAGCGCCGCCCTCTGGACAAACAAGAGCTCGGTGCCATCGGGCACTTCACAGGCAGCGGAGAATGGATTGCATCCGACGCGCTCTTTGACGGCCGCGGAGCGCTACGTGAAAACTTTCAGTGGGCTGCGAAGAATGACGCTTACATGGAGTTCAGCGGTATTCTGTCTTCAGTATAAACGTGTCTCATAATTGCATATAAATCATTGTACATGTGACACCAAAATCGCCATACAAGTGTTTTCGTGTTAGTTTTTAATAATTCATTAGACAGTGATTTTTACATGCCTGTTATACTCGCACATTGGCAACAAAATGCTTAAAATAATAAAGAAACTAAAACACAACCCTACCCGGTTAATCAGCTGGAGCCTGAAATTTCCAAATTTATCCTTGCATGCGCTTTTAAAGAAATACCGAAAAATTGCATTGTTGGCTGGCTGTACCCAACAGTGGAAGCCGGTTTTCTGGCATTCAGGTGCGATGACAGGAAAACACCGCCAATGAGATTTCCATCTGAGGTGTTGAATAATGTTCTTACCTGTACCTGCTTTTAGAATGTTTTTGCTGCAATTCTTTTAGAAGGTTTTCACTTTTTAATATAATCCATTTGTTTTTGTCTTTGTTAAAAAATAATCTTTTAAATGTTGTTTTAAAATAATCTTTTAAATGTTGTTTTAAAATAATCTTTTAAAATAATCTTTTAAATGTTGTTTTAAAATAATCTTTTAAATGTTGTTTTAAAATAATCTTTTAAAATAATCTTTTAAATGTTGTTTTAAAATCATCTTTTAAAATAATCTTTTAAATGTTGTTTTAAAATCATCTTTTAAATGTTGCCAGACTCCTTTGAGAGAAAGGGTTATGAATTCAATAAAATAAAATAATAAATATTAAACACACAGGTGCCTAGCCAGAACAGAGCCACTGGCAGTCCTAATATCTTCCCTTAACTTCAGGAACAAGGAGTGTGTTTAGTTTCTAACTGCGATCGCTTGCTTGTTTACTCAGAAGTAAGCATGTTTGTGCATGGGGCCTACTTCCTAGTAAGCTTGCTGATGATTCCAGGCTACATTAAATGGCTTCTTTGAATCCATAATTTTCTTCACCTAGAAAGGAATGTGGTGGTTTTTACATCATTAACCCACAAAGGTTGTGATTAATCCATGCTGAGGAAAACCGCTAAAAAACAGCATCCATCTGTCAGATGCATGAACATTTATTTACTTATATTCATTACATTTATGTTCTCCAGTGATGTTTGTGGTGCCCCCCCCCATTTTATTCACACAGCAGCACTGCAAGGTAGAGTGGGGTAGAGGGGCTGGGAGATGGTGATGAGCAGAAATTTGAACCCATGTCTTGTTTCTCAGTTTCTCAGTATTAAAGATACAACAACAATAGTTACCATATGAATTGCAATGTGCTTTGGAGCATTAAATTCTCCTGCTGTTTTCTCTTGATGGGGGGAGCTTGAGGATCCTGAATGTTATCCACGGTACACTGAATAACATTCATTGAATACACATTGAACTTTCTCTCTCCCAACCTGGAACTGACCTTTTCTTGTGCAACAATCCAATTCTCTGAGATCTCCTGCCCCCAAATTGATTATTAAGACTATTTTTAGCCCTTCAAGTGGAAACTCAGCTCTGCAATTACGAGTTGGCTTTCTAGCATGTCGCTGTCCACCTCTTCAAGCTACTTCAGTGCATGAAGTGAGGGAAATAATTAACTTTAAGGCTGTTTCATAGCGATCAAGTTCAGTCCTTTGTCAGAGGTTGCTTGGAGGACATTTGACCTTGACATGGCTGTGCATTAATGCTTGTTTAGGGCACCAGCCTCCATATTCCAATTTGCCATCAGAGGCTACAGAGCAACAATGAGAGAAAGTTCTTATCCTCATATCTTCCTAGCTGAGGATGGAACCTGCATGTCCAAAGACAGTCTATCTCTGAACATCAGTTGGTAAGGCAGGCATGGCTAACCTGTGGCCCTTCAGAGATCGTTAGACTCCAGCTGCTCTCAGCCCCAACCAGCATGGCCACTGGGCAGAGATGGTGGAAGTTGGTGCCCAGCAACATCTGAAAGGCCCCAGGCCATTCACCTCTGGTATATATGACTGCTTCCCTGACCAGGCGCCCTCTAGATATTTAGTACTAGAACTCCCACCAGCCCTACCCAGCATGGCTGTATGGAGCAAGGCCTTATGGGAGTTGTAGCCCAAAACAGACCAGGTGGGCAAATACAGTGTTTCCAGGGTATCCCACTATAAAACATCCTGTCTCTCTCATTACATGTTGAAGAGACAACACCATTTTGAATTTCAGTTTGAAACTTGCCTCTCCAACAGTGAGGCAGCTGCATGAAAAAGCAGCCCACAGCTGAGGGCTGTCATATTCTCCCTAGCTGTGTGGCCTGTCATCCCAAATACATGCATTTTTTGTTCCATTGAGGCTTACGAGAAAAGCAAACGCAGTCAGACAGAGGCTCTCCCAGGAAGCCCATGTCAGGGACTGTTAGGTCCAGTCTGGTTGAGCAGCACTCAGGGGTGGGGAAGACTGTGGGCAGCTGCCCATGGGCCCTGCTGTCTGGTGCCCCCTCACAGCTATAGAGGGAAAGACTGTCTCAGTGAGGAGCTAAAGGCACCGTGAGCCTTCAGGGCTTGCCAGCGTGGTGTCTGAGAGTGCAAGGGGACCTTTGGAGATGTCATCTGCTGCCTGTGCAAGCCCCTGAGCACCTCTAACTCATTGCTTCTTTCATTATGAGGTGATGAAGGTGATTAGTTCCTACTTCCCTTGAAAAGTACTGGTATAGGTTTGGGGTTGGGTGTCTGGGGTGTTAGGGGAGGACGCTGTGGGTTAAACCACAGAGCCTTGGACTTGCCAATCAGAAGGTCGGCAGTTCGAATCCCCGCGACGGGGTGAGCTCCCGTTGCTCGGTCCCAGCTCCTGCCAACCTAGCAGTTCAAAAGCACGTCAAAGTGCAAGTAGATAAATAGGTATCACTCCGGCAGGAAGGTAAATGGTGTTTCCATGCGCTGCTCTGGTTCGCCAGAAGCGGCTTAGTCATGCTGGCCACATGACCCAGAAACTGTATGCCGGCTCCCTCGGCCAATAAAGCAAGATGAGCGCCCCAACCCCAGAGTCGGCCACGACTGGACCTAATGGTCAGGGGTCCCTTTATCTTTACCTTTAGTACCTCTGGTGGGGGGCATGTTGTGCTCCTTCTCAGGTAGTTCATCCCCCTTTGGTTCCCACCCTGCACTCAGCTCTCACCTGTGGCTCCTAGAAGCTGCCAGCATGTGATAGCAGCCACAGTCCTGAGAATTTCTCTTTCCTAACACTGGCTTTGAGTGACCAGCTGCATCAGGTGAGGGTAGCCAATGGGTCACAAACCCTCAGTGAGTTTGGGACTCTGTGTGCGAAGACAGGCTCCGAAGGATTGAGCAAACAAGACCAAGAGTGGGTCCAACAGTCAAGAAGGTGGTATCTGCACATGGTGTAGAGGAGCACGTGGGCCCCATCCACCTGGGAAGGTAGCCCATCTAGGAAAGCTCTGATTCTAGACCTCCACTGCCTTGTGGGATATCTTCAGGAGAAGAAAAGACTAAGGAGTTAACTCTACACAAATCCAGACTGGAGTATGTAAGACAGGTGGATGGTGCACTCTATTGTCTCCTGAGACAAATGCCAAAAAGGTTTGAGGGCTCATTCTGGATGACATTTTTGGGTCCCTTCCAAACCTTTGATCCTGTATCTGCAAGGGTAGGGTATATAAGAGGAAACCCGTCAGAACACTTCCTTTGTCTAGGATAGTGGCCCTATAGTTGAGTGGGGCTAGGTACAGTGGTACCTCTTGTTGTGGATGGGATCCATTCCGGAGCTCCGGTCGGATCCCAAGGTTTCTGCAATTGGAGGTGCCTGTTCTGCACATGTGTGTGGCACAATGGAGCACTTCTGCGCATGTGCGTGTGGCGAAACCCGACAAAATACTTCCAGGTTTGCCGCCTTCACAACCCGAAGTAAGCAGAGGTTCTACTGTAATATCATCTGTATCTTAAAAGAGTGAGACAAATGGGGGAGTCTGTTCCCATCTCACCTGGATAGATGCCATGTTATCCTTGTTCTGTATGTACATAGAAGTGAAGCTGGAAGAGCTTCAGTTCTATGTGATTTTCAGGATCCAGAAGCTGACCGGAAAGTGGAGTGCCTCAGAGAGTAGGAGTTAAAGGATAGTGATCTGTGTTATAAGAATTCTAAGGTCTCAAATATAGAATAAATGTTCATAAATGTACAAGGCAAACACATACATAGGTGTCTAAACCACGTGTCTGAAATAGTAAGGAGAGCAATCCTGAAGACATTTTGACTCTCCCAAATTGACCTCAAATATTTCTCTGCAAGGAGGAAGAAAATGGGGAAAGCTTTCCAGTTGTCTTTGGACTGTAGGGGCCTACATCTCCCTGCAAATACAGTCTGGGAAGTATCTGGTAAGCTGAGCAAACTACCAGTATGTGTAAGAGATTCAGAATCTAAAGCATTTACCATCTCAAAGCAATGGCCAGGCTACCCAGAAAATGCTATCAAATAAGGCATTATCAGGTATCCTGGCAGACAGGAGAGAAGCAACACTCTAAAATTTCTACTGGAGACCACCTCCTTCTGTGATGTATGTATGATGTTTTGGGGGGTGGTCTTGGGCTACAGGGTGGGAAATTTCAAAAGTCTTTATAGGGGCTTGTGCATCATTGTTCTTTCTGTGTCTCTCCTACCTCCTTGTAAGGAAGGGAGGGAACTCTGCCTTCCTTTCTATGGATCTTGCCTCCATCCATTCATCTCTGACCAAACATGGACTTAGGGGACTCAGTCCCTTGGGGAATTGGGGAGCAAAAGCCAAACCCCCTATTATTTCTGTAACAACTGTAAAATGGGGGCAGAGGGTGTAGGAAGGAGAAAAAAGTGAGTTGAGAGAGAGAGAGAGAGAGAGAGAGAGAGAATATGTGCAGAAATTTGGATCCTGTAAAACAGATCCTCTTGAGATTTCAGTTTTTTCATTACCATCCCAGCTCACAACTGACTGAACATTAAACATCATGGATCTGGTGCTTTGCAGTGAGGGTCGACCCTTCCATGAGACAAAGTGAGACAGCTGCCTTGGGTGACAAATTCTGAAGGGTGGGTGTTATGTACTGAAGTTCTCACCCTGGGCCAGCAGGAGATACTGTAGATAGTTATGCAAATGAAGGATCGAAAGTGACGTTCAGTGATTGGATAGTTTGTATGCAAATGAAGGATCGAAAGTGACATTCAGTGATTGGATAGTTTTAGAAAATGACAACAGTTACATTGTTGTGGAGCTCTATATAAGCAGGCTGACTGAGCTCCTCAGTTAGTTCTGTTCCAGCTTACAAATAAAGAGCTGCTTTGGAAGAATCGCTGTGTCGTCTGATATGTTCGCCCACAACTTAACAGTGGGAAGTGGCTAGAAATGTGGGTCACGTGGCCTGCCCTAAAAGAAGACATCTGAAGGCAGCCCTGTTTAGGGAAGCTTTTAATGTTTAATGCATTACTGTGTTTTAATATTTTGTTGGAAGCCGCCCAGCATGGCTGGGGAAGCCCAGCCAGATGGGTGGGGTATAAATAATAAATTATTATTATTATTATTATTATTATTATTATTATTATTAGCTCTAAGCTAGCTTGCTGCCCTAGCACCCTAGGGTCTATCACCAGAGCTGGGGAAAGACTCAATTACCAGTCTAGTCAGATTTTGCACACGGAATGGGGAATGCACCGTTGCCTCAAACAGCAAAATGGCAAATCCTGTTTGCGGCACTGTCATGCACAGAAACATGGTTCTGAGCGTAGATCTTTATGGAACCTCGTCATTTTCATCAAGAACATCCACAAAAACCACAATCAAAATCATAGGTCTGCCCTTCCAGGAGTAAAACATGCACCCAGGACACCCTTGTCAGGACAGCACATTAGTCCTAATGGCTACATGCTGGGATTTAATAAACTATCAAATTTATTTATTTTTATTTATATACCGCTCTATACCCACAGGTCTCAGGGCGGTTCACAAGATAAAATCCCAATATAAAAACACAAAATATATAAAATGTAGACAGAAACAGCCGAATACTGCCCTCCCCAAAAATAAAACACATAAAAACAGTTAATAACAAAACAAAAATCATTAAAAGCAGTTTGAAAGGATTATACACCTCCAAAATATATTATATATGGGAGCCAGTGGTGGGGTAGTGGTTAGAGTGCTGGACATCGGGGAGACCAGGGTTCAAATCTCACACTGAACCATGGAGCATACTAGGTGTGGCCTTGGGGAATAATCAGCCTAACCTGCTTCACAGGGTTGTTGTGGGAGCTTTATTAACTTTGAACCCCAAAATGTGGGACTCCCTCCAAACTGCTCCCAAAGTTTTGCAATCATTTTGCAGTGAAAACCCCATGTTCTGCAGTGGCCTCCAGCCTGAATAACTGATACATAAATCAGGGGTCATAGCCATCAACCAAGGCTGGGTTTTGGGGTGCACCCATCACCTCCAGTTTGAGTATCAATTATTTAGTTTGGGTGTGTGCTGCAAAACCACCACAAAACTTTGGCACTGGTTTGGAGGGGAACCCAAATTTCAGGGTTCATGGTTAATGAAGCTTGTTGTGAGAATAATATGGGGAAAGGAAGAACCACACAGGCCACCATGAGCTCCTGGGAATGCAGGTGGGATAGAAATTCAGAATGCTGCTGTGTTTTCAGTCTATTACTGTTCTGTAAAGTTTGTTAATGTTATTCTCTTTGCAAGCTGCTTTTGAAGTGTCTGAAGTGTTTGCGTGTGTTACAATCAAGTGGCACAAAAATTTTACAAAACAAGAAAATAAGAATAAAGATCAAGAAAAAAACCCAAGAAAATAAATGTAATATAAATAAACAAAACAAGTAAATTGTATTTACATAAGCAAACGATTTATTGCAGGGTCCAGGAAAGCAATTTAAATTCGCGTCCGGCCTTCAGGCTGCCCCTTTTTTTATAAGAATGGCGTGCCCTTGAGCATGTGCAGAGTGCAGTGGAGAGGGGGCGGGGCGGGGCCAGTGCCCTTTGATGTCCAAGATGGCGGCAGGGCGAGGAGAGGCAAGCCGCGCCCCTTTCTCCTTCCCCGCCGCTTCGGGGGGAAATCACATGGCCCTCCCTTCGCTCCGCCCCTCTGCCGGCAGGTCTTTCACGTGACGCGCTGGGCTCCTCTCACGTGACACCACCGCCACCCGTGCCCACGCTGCAGAAGAAGGGACCGCCGCGCCCGTGGTCATGGCTACGCGACCCGCGCTCTACCTGCGCCTCGTCTCTCTGGCGTTGCTGCTGGGGGTCCTTGCAGGTGAGGCGGCGGCGGGCCTCGGGTCCGCTGCTCCCAGAGAGAGGGTCAGCTTCCCGCTCCATTCCCAAAACGTGCAGGGGGCTCAAGCCTCTCCTGGAGCTCCGTTGCCGTGATTTCCCGCCCATCCCACTCTGGAACTCTGCACATGCTCAGAGGCGCCCTCCTTTTGTTCCATCCCATGCAGGCGTAAGGTTCTAGTCGGTGAAAAATGCGGATATCGGTGGGGGTGATCGCAGGGAAGGGATGCAACTCTGCACATGCTCAGGCGCACCAGAGGGAAGGGATGCAAGACTTCACAGGAATAAGATGCACTCTCCTTTGTGAATGCATTTATTCGTTCTTCGTTAATTCCTTATTTCATGGTCTTTCTGGCTGGAGTTAGTTTGTGATGCGGAAAGCATGTGCTGGAGAAGTGCAGTCTTCACAGGCTCAGGAGCAATTCCTTTATAATTAATCCCCAGAACTCAGAGCCCCCGCCCCATCCCGGTCCACTTAGAGAACATATAAAGCTGCTTTGCTAGTGTTTCTGCGGCTGTTTTGAGTAAGAGTGCTTCTGAGCATTTGCAGAGAGCACCACCCCTCTCATTCAAATCAGCTGGTTGCAATTTGTAATTCTGTCTTGCAATAGGAATATTGGAAATAAAGCAATATATCACTTGGACCATCATGCCACTTCCACAGTTTAGAGCAATATTAGCCATGGCTTGTGTGTCAAAGGGCTAGTGGACATGCTTTTTGGGAAGATTTGAGCTCCACAACTTCATGTTTTAGAAATTGTTTCAGTTATCAGATCCGTTACAAAGCTATCAGTCCCTTTCTAGCAGTGTGTAGTTACTTAATGGAGGTTCTGGGGTGGAAATGTAACTTTCTGTGCTTTGTAAGTATTTCCTCTGTCTCGCCACCCCAATTCATCTCGTTAAACTAGTGGGGCTCACTTAGTTACTTTGCATGTTGCAGGGTTTAGCCCCACCAACAAAAAACTGTTCCAGCCCTACTTCAATCCTCCTCACCTTCCATTTACATTTCTTAATGTCCAGACCTGACCAGAAATGCCATGTTTTTTACTTTAAAAATGATTTAATTTCTGCAGCACGTGCTTCACCAAATTTGCAGCCTTGAATAATTGTTTGACAGTAGCAGAGAAATACAGCCGGCATTTTGGAGTGGCAGAGGGAAGAAAGTACAGTGGACACTCGGGTTGTGAACGTGATCTGTGTGGGATGCAAGTTTGCAACCCGCAGAGCCGTATCAGCGCACAGGCGGGTTGCAATTCGGCGCTTATGCGCATACGCAAAGCGTGATTTAGTGTTTCTGTGCATGCGCGACCACCGAAACCTGGAAGTAACCCGTTCCAGTACTTCTGGGTTTCGGCAGTCTGTAACCCGAAAAAACGCAACCTGAAGCGTCTGTAACCCGAGGTATGACTGTAAAGCCTAGCTGTTCTTGTACAATAGAATCCACAGCAGAGCAGATTTCACGGAGCATATATTGACACTGCCATTTTTTATTCCCCTTCTATCCGAAAGTGATGCGGTTTGTTTCTTTTAAGGTTACAGAAACCCCCAGCTTGACTTCAAAGAGAAATATTTTGAGCAGTGGATAGATCACTTCAACTTTGAAACCTACAGCAACAAAACCTTTGCTCAGAGATACCTCATCACAGGTATGCTTTTGGTGATGAAAATATATAAAAACATGAAAATGTCGCTTCTAGATTGGAGCAAGCATTTATCTAGTTCAGTATCCTGTCTCACCACAATGACCAGCCAGATCCTCTGGGAGGCCCACAAGCGGGACATGGGACCAATAGTCTTCTCCCACTGTTGTTCTGCAGCAACAGAGAAGGACAGGTATACTGCAACTGAACATGGAGGTTCCATATTGTAACCATGGCTCAGAGGTATTATTAGATCTCCCCTCTCCTGTGTCCTTCGCTGACCGTTCCTCAGTGGCTTGCCTGGGCCACCTGCCTCAGCCTGGGCCTGCCTCTTCTGCTTCCTTTCTACTTAAGAGTCCAACACTGCTGTGATGGCAAAGCAGCTCTTGTGGTGGCCAAGCAAATTGCACCATGACGACAGCCTTACTTTCCTATTATATGTCTATGAAATAAATTCTATGGGAATCCAAGAGCTAGTGTCACCAGCACATTCCATAAATTAATTGTGTGTTAATGACCTATTCTGTCTTATACCAAGTTAGGACTCTGACCCATCTCGTCCCATGTTGCCTCCTCTGACTGAAGCGGTTCTTCAAGGCCTCAGGCAGAGACTGGCCTTTCCTGGTCCTGCTACTTAAAATCCTTTTGTTTACTGGAGATGCCAGAGATCAAACTTGGGGCCTTCTTTTTGAAATACATGAACTTTACTGTTGAGCTATGGGGGCTTCCCTGATGTGGACAGCCCCTTAATATCAAATATGTCCATTCCTTAGTTAATTTGAACAGGTTTCCACTTATCTGGAGTGATTAACAATCTGTGAGAAAAAGCAGTGCTTCAAAGTGCCTACCTCCCCTCACAGCTGATTGCTGTGGCACACAGATGAGGGAATGCGTGGCCCCCCAGATCTTGTGGGGCTCCTGCTCTCTGCCTCAGCCAGCACAGCGGATGACAGGGATTATGGTAGTCCTAACAACATATGAAGGGCCCAGCAGCTGGGCCCCAGCCTCTCCATTTTTGCTCTGGCAGCACCCAAAGGTGCAAGTAGTGCCAATTCCATTGCTGAAGACCAGTCAGAAAGTTGAGGATTGTGCTATCGTAGAGGGGAAAAGAATATGGCAATCCTAATACAGGCACTGTCCTTCTTGAAAGTTTCTTAGAGGTCTCTCTGTTCTTGAACGGGATTCTTCTTAGTTGCCTCAATGTACTTCTGCTGCCTCACACAGATAAATACTGGAAGAGGGGAGCTGGACCCATCTTCTTCTACACCGGGAATGAAGGAGATGTCTGGGCCTTTGCTCAGAACAGCGGCTTCATCCTGGAGCTAGCTGAGCAGCAGAACGCCCTGGTGGTCTTTGCGGAGCATGTGAGTGTTTTTGCAAAGATGTCTCTATTGCCTGAGGCAGTGTGCTTGATGGGGATTATGGTGACCTTGTTGTCTGAGATGTCTCTTGTGCTCCTCTGCTGGCTTTTCAGAGATACTATGGGAAGTCGCTTCCATTTGGGGCAGCGTCGCTGCAAAGGGAAAACGCTGGCCTGCTGAGTGTGGAGCAAGCCCTCGCTGACTATGCAGTTCTCGTCATGGCGCTAAAGAAGCAGTACGCGGCAAGGGACTCTCCTGTCATTGCATTTGGAGGCAGGTGGGGGCTCACTCGCTTGTTCCTCTTAGCAGTTACCTGCATCTGATGTGCGCAATATTCTTCTTCTTTTAAAAAATAATAATTTTTTATTAAGTTTTCCATTCAACAATCCAATCGTATCACATTAGTTATTCCAAATTATACCAATACATATCATAAAGCCCAAATATTTTGCCAAATTTTAAATTTTTGTTGGGGGTTCCCATGCTTCAAGTTCAGTAAGGGTCCAATCATCTCATATTTCTTTTGATGTTCACAAGTCCCATCTTCCAATCTTCTTGTTGTTACCGTTTTTCTTCTTCATAACCTCTGCGTTGTTTCCACAGGTGAGTTAGAAGCAAGCATTATTATGTTTCTGTGTGAACTTTGTAAGTGCAGTGTTCTTCTTGCAGGGCTGGCAAAATATTTCCAAGTTGCTGTGTGTCAGCTGCCTTTGGGAGGGGGCCTGTTCTGAGCAGGGAATGAGGCAGATATTTCAAATGTTTAGGCACCACCATCTAAACTTCATAGTAACCAGGATTTCTCCAAAGGGTTGACTTAACTATGGCCAAGGAAGGTGGGGAGACTTCATGGGCCAAGAGAAGTTGAAGTATGAAAAGGTTGTACCCCAGTATGTTTGGTGAGCGAAATACTAGCTTTCCCCCCAAACTCTGGGTCGCTTGAATCGGTATTTACTCTGGGACTGTTTAGGTTGGGAGTTGAGTGCCCTGAATTGTATTCTTTCTGGGGTATGCTTCATGGCATGCTTAGTGGGCCACCCTGGACACAGTCCATGCCTTGGCGGATCTTGTCATGTGCTTGTTCTTTGCAACACTCCAACCCTAAAGTCTGCAGGGAAATTATAGCCTCTCCCCTAGGATAATAGCTGTCCCTTGTCTGAAGTAAAAAGATCCTTTGCCCCAAGAACTACACTGGAGCAGGGGGCACACTTTTCTTCCCCTCTTAAAGGTAAAGGGACCCCTGACCATTAGGTCCAGTTGTGACTGCCTCTGGGGTTGCGGCACTCATCTCGCTTTACTGGCCGAGGGAGCCGGCGTACAGCTTCCGGGTCATGTGGCCAGCATGACTAAGCCGCTTGTGGCGAACCAGAGCAGCGCACAGAAACATCGTTTACCTTCCCGCCGGAGCAGTACCTATTTATCTACTTGCACTTTGACGTGCTTTCGAACTGCTAGGTTGGCAGGAGCAGGGACCGAGCAATGGGAGCTCACCCCGTCACGGGGATTCGAACTGCCGACCTTCTGATCGGCAAGCCCTAGGCTCTGTGGTTTAACCCACAGCGCCACTCGCGTCCCTCTTCCCCTCTTACCTGGGGCCAATAATACCCTTTCCTTCTGAGCAATTGGATCTGAGTTTGGCGTGAGCTACTAGGGAAGGGAAGAAGCCAAAGTTCAGCCATTTTGTCCACTTCCTCTTCCCTCATACCTGTGCCTCTTGTATTCTGACTCTTTGAGGGTGGCAAATCTGCACCCGCTAATTCAGGCCAACAATTTGAAGAGACTTCTGTCCCTTTCCAGGGAGCGAGCAGTCCACATGAATGTCTCATGGTGTCAAAAAACATAACTTGCTTCTTTTTCTCTCTCTTTTCTTCCAGTTATGGAGGGATGCTGAGTGCCTACATGAGAATGAAGTATCCCAACATAGTGGCTGGCGCACTCGCTGCCAGTGCCCCTGTGTTGTCTGTGGCTGGGATTGGAGACTCCAATCAGTTCTTCAAGGATGTCACAGCGGTAAGCTTTAGGTGGAAACTTTTGAGTGGGCTCATTTCCTCTTACTAGGCAAACCTCCCAATCTCCATTGTAAAATTGTGTGCCTGAACCTGTGAAGTGGTATGAAATTCTCAGGCTCTCTCAAAGATGCAGTTCACTTAAATCAGGACTTTCCCCCCAGGACTTTCAGAACTACAGTCCGGATTGTGCCAAGGCTGTACGAGAAGCATTTAGGGAAATCAAAGACCTGTACCTGGCTGGAGGTAAAGTGAGCTCACCTGTCAGACAAGAAACAGCCCCTTGGGAGAGAGGACTTTTAAGCTATGAGACCTCTGGAGCAGTTATAGAATAAACAAATTGCTTTAAAATGGTTTTAGGAAATCAGTACCCCGCCCGTCTTGAGTAAAATAAAAATAAAAGTTGAGTAAAAAGAAAGTAAACAATTTTTGAAGGAAATGTGCCCACTTTAATTGGGCAGCACTTCTATAGCTAATACAAACGGTTCTCTCTCCCCCCCTCCCCACCGGTGTAAGCAGTCAGTTGACTAAGCACTGCAGTTTAAAACCATGAGGTCTAGGCACTTCATTTTTCTTTTGAATGAAAGCAGAAAACCTCAACTGCGTAGCCCAAACACTATACTTAGGCTGCTGTCCTAAAGCATACTAGCTTCTATGAATGTGGTGAGAAGCGCTTAATCATTCAACACACTACACACCTCTCTTCTCCACATTCAGCTTACGAGAGGATCAGCCGTGGGATGTCTACATGCAATAAGCTTTCGTCTAAGGATGATATCTACCAGCTCTTCGGATTTGCCCGGAATGCCTTCACCATGATCGCCATGATGGACTACCCTTACGAGACGGACTTTATGGGCCACTTTCCAGCAAATCCTGTCAAGGTGAGGCCTGCACAGATCAGGCAACGTCATGAACCAGGGAGCACTCGACTCCTCCACCTCCACAGGTTGCCCTGGGCTGGGCTAAAGCTCTCACAGCATGTCTATAGGTCAGGCTTACAAAATTAACACATACCTACATTTGAATGTTTGCTTATTTTTAAAAATCTCAAACCTCACTACCACCAGCCACCTTTTGTGGAGCTTCCCTGCCTGGTGCTGATTTATACCTGACACAGGTTAACGTAGTTATAAGCTTTGGTTCCTCGTTCTTTCTTGCAAAGAGACCCTGGTTAATGTTGCAAGCGTTTGCAGGTGCCCCCTCAAACAAAGGTCGTACCGAAGTATTTCTGGTCTGGTCTGTCCACACTCTGCTCAACGGGGAGGAAACTGAGAGGGCATTACAGAAGAGGAGGGTGTTTGTTGCCCTGTTACAAATGATAAACATAGAATCATAGAAATGTAGAGTTGGAAGGGACCCCCAGGGTCATCTAGTTCAACCCCCTGCTAAGCAGGAATCTCAGCTAAAACACCCATGACAGATAGCCATCCAACCTCTGTTTAGAAACCTCCAAGGAAGGAGAGTCCTAATATAATACAGTCATACCTCATGTTATGTTTGCTTCATGTTATGTTTTTTCAGGTTGTGTCCTGCGGTGACCCGGAAGTACTTGAAAGGGTTACTTCCGGGTTTTGCTACCCGCACATGCGCAGTAGCACTAAATCACGCTTTGCACATGCGCAGTAGCGCTAAATCATGTTTCACGCATACACACAAGCGTCAAATTGCACCACACACCTGCGCAGATACAGCACTTCAGGTTGTGGGCTTTCAGGTTGCAAACGGGCCTCCGGAACGGATCCCGTTCTCAACCAGAGGTACCACTGTATAGGTACATAATATAAGAAGTATATTGTTTATTTAGCAATGGGATCATTTTATGACTATCTGCTAGGGTGAAACTGCAGGGTGTTAATGCTGGAACTCCCCTTTGCCTCTAGGTCTGGTAGGCTGAAAATGAACTGGGAACCCAGAAGTTATTCTGTCCGTCTTTTGAACTTTCACCTTAGCCATATCTAGCCTTTGTAAGCAGCTTTTCCCATCATTGTTTTATTTATTTTGCAGTGACCAATGCACTTTGTTAGTCTCAGCTAAGATCCTGTAACATGCTTCCAATTTCTCTTTGGCTCTTGGGAAACCTAATTTGTTGTGTGTGTTTGTGTGTTTAACTCAGATTGGCTGTGAGCTGATGCTGGAGAACAAGGACCGGGTCAGGGGCTTGGCAGCTCTTAGTGGTGAGTGACTGTAAGACATCTGACTTCCTTCCAAAGTGTACATGAGCACTGTGCTTTCTCTCAGGTTGTGTCAGGCCTGAAAATGTGCATGTTATCTAGGCTGCGTTCGGACAGTCCCCTAAGCCACGCTTTTGAGGGGAGCAGGGGCAAGCCTTGAGCTTATGAGCTCCCTTCTCTCTCCTCCCACCTCCCTCCAGCTTTTCTTCAGTGCACAAAGGAAGGTTAGAACATTTCTGCTTCTGGTTTGCACATAAAGCAGGATAAAAGCATGTTTCTGGATTCTGTCTTACGGGCAAACTATGGTTTGCTCAAACTATCATTTAGACAGACTGGTAAGCTACTGGGAGATTCTAATCTCCTAACATAATATGTGGAGGATGGAGTAGATGCACCTGAGGCTCATTCCCAGTCGCCCAGGCCGTGGACTGGGAGGCCATCTGGATGTGGCCACAGGCTTGGGAAAAATCATGTGCCACTTCCATTCATTTCAGTGGGGCTTCTACCAGAGCTCTTCCTCCTGGATTTTGCCCAAAGCCTCTTCCTCTGCCTTAAGAGCTGGCTGGGATGAAGTCTTGCGAGTGATGAACAGGTTGTGGGTGGATTTCTTCTTGCCAGCAGCTGAAGGCCCCTCTCCATTCTGCTGCTGCTCACCTGTGACCAGGTGACGCGGCAGCTGAACAAAGAAGGAGGCATGATCCACCAAAGGCTTGGGCAAGGAGCCCGCCTTTTCCCACACTTTCCCACCAGGGTTGCAGATGTAGACGCCGTCCTCTTTCCGCTTCTGTCTCACTGACCCACCACCTGTGATGTACAATTGCTGCCCATGCACAGCCAGACCAAACTGACAAAGGTCAAAGGGCGAGAGACTGAGCAGGGTCCACTGATCAGTAACCGGGCAGTAGTATTCCGTCTCGTTCACAGGAACCCATTCCTGAGCCTGTAAAGAACCAAATATCAGAGGGGTGGATCCAGTCCCTGTTCCGTGGAGGGTGAGGGAGGTATGCTGTGGCTTCAGCAGACAGCATGACCTGCCAGTTGCTCAGACAGACCTGGCACAGAAGTTGTTTTAAGGCAGCCTTTCCCTTCCTGGTGCCCCGTAGATGTTTCAGAATGCAACTCCCACCAGACCCGCCTAGCCAGTATTCCAGAAACATTGGGAAGGTTGCATGTGAGCCACCCCTGGCTTTAAAGAGGTCATAGAGCAGCTCTTGTCAGTTTGTGTAGAAGCTGTGCTGGTGTGCAGTTCCCACTAATTGCACAGGAGACCTTTGCAATGCATTGTTCGGCTGCCACCCCCACCCCCTGTGTTAATCAGTTAGTAGGAATGCTACCAATCTGCTCTGGTTTTAGTTCAAGGGAACACCTGAGTATATGCAGAGGAATGGTGATGATGATGATGATTTATATGTCCCCCCATCTGACTGGGTTGCCCCAGTCACTTTGGGTGGCTTCCAACAATTTTTAAAGACCAAGATTGTAATGAAGACTTTTCTGACTTCATCAGGAGACAGACCATGTAGGTGTGTTTCAGGGAACCAGCATTTTCCCCAAATGATTGTATATTCAGTCCACGTGTTAGGTTTATTATCTGCAAAACGCCAACCCTTTGCAAATAAAACATCTAAAACTGACAGGGATCTGTTTCTCAGTCATGGAACCCAATCTGTCTAACTCAGGGATGCTACTTGGTTAAACAAACTTTAAGAGTATGGGTCAAATAGGGAATCAGTCACATAATGGACAGGCCATTTTTTCCCCAGATATTCCTCTCTTTTAAAAACCTGCTGGCCAGTTAGTTGGCAGCACCTTTAAAAAATATATTAATCTGCTTGATTAAACTTGGCAGCCTTGTTAATTAGCAAATAAGGGGGAGCCACCTGGCCTTTCAGCCCCAGGTAGTAAAATAGTTTAGGCTTGCCACATGATCCAGCTACATAGAAATGAAAACTTGGAAGGGGCATGAAGGGTTTCTATTTTTTAAAGGGCTTGCTAGTTCTGTGTGCCTGTGTGTGTGTGTGTGTGTGTGTGTGTGTCTCGTAAAGTAAGAAATGCTTCAATGCTCTGTCAGGAAACCTAGAATATTGTGGTGCAGAAAGCATTCTCTTCCAACAGGTACCCTCCCCCCCAGATATTGGACCATGTCTCCCATCAGTCTCAGCGAAAATGACTGGTGGTCATTGGTGATGGGAGGTGGGAGTCTGAAACATCTGGAGGTCACCAGTTTGAGGAAGGCTGCCATGGATCACAAGAAGAGTCCTGCGGCTGAGTCAGGCCAAAGGGGGTCCCTTCTGGTCCAGCACCCTGCTCTCAAAGTGGACACCCAGATTCCTGTGGGGAACCCCAAGCAGGACCTGAGTGCAACAGCAACCCTTCCCCACGTGTGAATATCGACAGGTCAGCACCTGCCAGATGCTGCCTTAGGAGGGACACTCTGCTTTCTCTCTAGAGCAGCGGTTCTCAACCTGTGGGTCCCTAGAAGTTGTTGGACTACAACTCCCATCATTCCTGAGCTCTGACCTTGCTCGCTAGGGATTATGGGAGCTGTAGTTCAACAACATCTGGGGACCCACAGGTGGAGAAAGGCTGCTCCCATTGCTCCCATTGTCAGACTGTACAGAAGGGGATGCTCCCCCTTCTGGGAAGGGAGCCTGGCCACAAGGAACCAGGAAGTGAGAAATGAGAGAACATTGTGTAGCTCAGGGCAACACCAGACACCTGGGGCTGGCGTTTGGCACCACCACAACTCATTAAATAAATGAAGCTCAACATACGTTTGCCAGGGCCCTTCCTCCTACGCAGAAGATTCTGTCTCCAGCAATTGCCATTCCGTGGTCGCACCGGGCAAAAGTCATTGGCTGGTTCCTGACCCAGCGACGCAGGCGGGAGAGATAGCTGTATGTGTCGCGTAAAGGTTTGCCAGCGGCGAATCCCCCTGGTGGAAACGGGCGAGAGAAGATTGGGTTGGGTGGCTGCGGTTTTCCCTTTGGGTTGCACAGTAGCCTTTTCCTGTCCCGATCCTCTCAAGGTCCTTCCGGAGTCAAAGTGTCCTTGCGGAGCGTGTTGCCTACCACTTAGCCAAGGCCTCTCCCAAGTCTTAAGAGACTGGGTTGTAAAAGGGGGTGCAAAGTGTGTTTACAGCGCTGAGAGCCTCCCTTCTGTGTCTGTAAAGGTAAAGGTAAAGGTACCCCTGCCCGTACGGGCCAGTCTTGACAGACTCTAGGGTTGTGCGCCCATCTCACTCAAAGAGGCCGGGGGCCAGCGCTGTCCGCAGACACTTCCGGGTCACGTGGCCAGTGTGACATCGCTGCTCTGGCGAGCCAGAGCCGCACACGGAAACGCCGTTTACCTTCCCGCTAGTAAGCGGTCCCTATTTATCCACTTGCACCCGAGAGTGCTTTCGAACTGCTAGGTTGGCAGGCGCTGGGACTGAACAACGGGAGCGCACCCCGCCGCGGGGATTCGAACCGCCGACCTTTCGATCGGCAAGCCCTAGGCGCTGAGGCTTTAACCCACAGCACCAGCCGCATCCCTTCTGTGTCTGTAGCATCTCACTATATTGAATGCTGTTCTCCACTGGTTGGCTGCCCCATCATGGCTTTCTCCTCTTCTCTACTCTTGGCCCTCCCCTCGTGCCCCCGGCAGTCGGTTGAGCATGATAGGAAGGGAGTCTATTCAACCCTCTTCTCAGGCACTCCATTGTGGGGCCCTTCCCTTCCCTTGCTCATATACCTGCTCCTGCCACTTTTTTTCATGTTCATGCCCTGGGATGCTGCAAATTCAGTACAGTCATACCTCGGGTTAAATGTGCTTCAGGTTGGGCGTTTTCAGGTTGTGTCCCACGGCGACCCGGAAGTAACAGAGCGTGTTACTTCCGGGTTTCACCGCTCATGCATGCGCAGACGCTCAAAATGGCGTCATGCGCGGAAGCGGCAAATCGCCGCAGGCGCAGGTTGCGTTTGCTTCAAGATGCAAACGGGGCTCCAGAATGGATCCCGTTCGCATCCAGAGGTACCACTGTACAGATTTTTTTTTTTTAATACCGCCCTTCAATTTTAATAAATCCCTAGGGCAGTTTCCATAAGAAGCAGAAGATACAAAAATAATTAAAGTGCAAATAATACATATCCAAACAAAATAAGGGACGTGAAGAGTAAAGAGGGAACAAGATTTTTAAAGCTAGATTGCTTTTAAGTCTAAAAAGCCTGGGAAAACATTATGGCTTTTGACTGGCACTGAAAGGCGAACAAAGTATGTGCCTGCTGGCCTTCTCCGGGGTGGGCATTCCATCATTGGGGCACCACCACCGAAAAGGACCTCTCTCTCTTCCAGCTGGCCACGCAACTCAACCTCACCTTAGGAGTGGGGGAACCTGCATACAGAAGAGCTTAACATACTTCAAGTATGTCGGTCTAATGCTAGTAAGGGCTTTAAAGGTCAGAACCAGCACTTTGAATTAAGCCAGTGCAATCCATCTGCCATTGTTCTTGAGGTCTTTATTTTATGCTCTTAATTAATGTACAGTATACTTCAAGTGGTGGGACGCGGGTGGCGCTGTGGGTTAAACCACAGAGCCTAGGACTTGCCGATCAGAAGGTCGGCGGTTCGAATCGCCGTGATGGGGTGAGCTCCCGTTGCTCAGTCCCTGCTCATGCCAACCTAGCAGTTCGAAAGCACATCACAGTGCAGGTAGATAAATAGGTACCGCTCCGGCAGGAAGGTAAACGATGTTTCCATGCGCTGCGCTATCTGGTTCACCAGAAGCGGTTTAGTCCTGCTGGCCACAGGACCTGGAAAAACTGTCTGCGGACAAACGCCGGCTCCCTCGGCCTGTAAAGCGAGATGAGCGCCACAACCCCAGAGTCGGTCACGACTGGACCTAATGGTCAGGGGTCCCTTTATCTTTACCTTATACTTCAAGTGAGATACTTTTTCACCCTGCCCTGGGTCCATTTGATAAAGGGCAAACTTAGAAGTGCAAAGGATGAATACATGAAGCTAATTTGCAACCCCAGCAGCTACATTCTGAGCTAATGGTGGTTTCCAGATCCTCTTCAGGGGCAGCCCCTAGTAGAGCATATTATAGCAGTCTAAACTGGAGTTTACAGGAGCATAGATCACAGCCACATCACCAGGAACCATCCTTTTATGCTATGTCTGTATGCCCCATTAAAATCAGCAACCCTTGATAGCATAGCTGTCAACTATCCCCTTTTCTTGTGAGGAATCCTATTCGGAATAAGGGACTTTCCCTTAAAAAAAGGGAAACATTGACAGCTATGCCTGATAGTGGTCTGCATTTTAGAATGGCCAACATCCAGCCTCCCACCCCCTCCCTCCACCCCGAGCCAAGACTTCTGATGGTCAAGCCATCAGTGGTCTCTCACCTGAGACGTAGAGGATCCCCTTGTGGGTGGCCCCTGCGTGGTCTGCCACGGGCATTGGGAAGGGCGTGATGGGCTGCCACTTGTTCTCAGCTGGCTGGTACTCCTCTGCCGTGTCGGTGAGCGTCCCCAGCAGGGCTCCCCCGCCCACGGCCACGAGGCAGTCGTTCAGCACCCCTGCGTGGAAGCGAGTCCGCCGTCCCAGCATGCTCGCCACCTGGAGCCAGCTGCCGTGTCGTGGGTCAAACCTGAACACCTGGAGCCGGAAGGAGGAAAGGGCAGTGGCAGAGGAACCCCCTCTGGCACCCGGAGCGGGGCAGCCCGTACAAAGTGCACATGTGCGGCAGCTCGTATGAAGTGCGCATGTGTGGCATCCCATATGGAGTGCGCATGTGCGGCAGCCCATACGATCACTGTGCAAGAGGCAGCGAAGCAGCACCCTTATGGACTGTGTGCACCCTCTGCCGCTCTACAGCTGGGGGGAGGCAGGGGCCACCTTGTCAACCCCCCCCAGTGGTACCTGGGGTGATCTCCCCCTCCGCCCCCCACTTTGTATGCCTCTGGGAAAGGGATTACTGCTGGACTTGTTCTCCAGCTAGCAGGCTAGGAAACATTCAGCATTCTGGGTGGGGGAGAGGCGTTTAAGGGCTCTCCTGCAGCAGCTAGTAGCCAAGTCAGAAGGAGGCAAGGAGACCCCTTCAGTGAGAATAATAATAATTTTTTATATATATACCCCGTCCTCCCCAGCCAAGACCGGGCTCAGAGTGGCTAACACCAAATATTAAAAATTGATTAGAATACAGCTTAAAAAACAACATTAAAACACAACATTAAAACATTAAAATGCAGCTTCGTTTCAGTGGAACTGAATCAAAAACTTTTGGGGGGATAAAAACGTCAAGTCTTCACCAAGGCTAACTATCCAGACTGGTCTCACATAGGCCAGAAAAAAGCCAGGGAAGTCCCCAAATAGGAGTTCCATCACAGAAGGAGAAAGGAAAAAAGGAATAGGGGGAGGGAATCAAATTGATTCCAAGCCAAAGGCTAGGTGGAATAACAGTTTGACCAAACTGCGGGAGGCAGTGGAAGACAGGAGTGCCTGGTGTGCTCTGGTCCATGGGGTCACGAAGAGTCGGACACGACTAAACAACAACAACACCTATGGGCACTCATAACTTTGCTGCGATGTGGGTTTGGAGGGTGGACCCCCTCGTATCTCTGGGGCTGTGCTGCCACCAATGATTGTGCAAGGTTTAGAGCAAACTGTGCACACACGCACATATAAAGGAAGCAAGGAATTAGGTGGAGATGCACAAACACAGATTAAGTTTGTCTTTTTAAAAAAAATCAACCTCTGAGAGCAGAATGGGAGGGCTGGGACAGCATCTGGAACAAAGGCTATTCCAAAGCATTTGTACAAACAAACAAAAAAGCATCTTGAGAGGCTTAGTGTTGGCTTGCTGAGGAACTAGTTTTCACAATGAGTGACCCAGAAGCAGAGGGCTAATAGGAACAGATAGGGAACAATGATACTTATTTGGGCTATCTACCTTTGTCCTTTTCTAGACTTAAGTTGTGTGTGAATGAGCTGCTGTAGGCTTCCCTTCGTTTTAAGCTTTGTGCTTACCTGGTTCGAAGGACATTGTCCTGTAGGGTCAAACCTGTCCTGGCCCCCCATCACAAAGACAAAGCCTTGGATCACAGCAACACAGTGGTTGTACAGGGGCCTGTGAAGTTCCCCAACCTTTTTCCACAAAAGGCAGTTCCGATCAGCAGCCCACATGCTGCCACAGATGGTGTTGTCCACAGATCTGCCACCAAGGACAACCAGCATGTCAACGCCGGCACGGACCTTGGTTCGCTCACTCTGCAGAGTCGGCTGAGCATGCAGCCGGGAGTGATAATCCAAGGCCTCCTGGAGGTACTGGCGGCAGGTGGGGTCTGTCTTCATGAAGGGCACGTCCTGGACGAACTTAAGCAGGTCGTGGAGCGGTATGAGGGGAAACCGAATGTGCTGCAAAACCTCGGCTGCATCTTCCAGGTGTGTGTTGTTGTGGCGCAGCCAGCATTCCGCTGCATGGAACAGTTCCAGCTCACTGAGGTCCTCTGTGTCTGCAGTGTCTAAGATCTCACACAGAGTAGCTGCATCCAGCTCCTGCAGCTGCGCCGGATCTGCCAAAATGTTGCTGCAGTGCCGGCTCACGCAGCTCATGGCTTTCTGCCTCAACTCTTTCGGGCCAAGCCTCTTTGCGATCTCGAGGACTGCTAGGCAGGTGTTCTGATCCAAGCCCTCATCCAGAAACCGGAAGCACAAGCACATCACATCGCGCACCAGCAGCACCTCTGCTGCCTGGAAGGTCTCCTCGACGTTCTGGAGCGTCAGCTCCAGCTTGTTGGAGTAGACAAAGGACAGGATGTTTTGCAGGCCCTGGGCAGTGACGCGCGGCAGCTTGATGTGGCTGTTGTGACTTGCAGCATCTCTGGAAAAATGCATCTTGCAGTAGTTGCTGGCTGCAGCCAGAATGACTTTGTGCGCAGAGAAAGAGACTCCCTCTGCCTCCAGTGTGACATCGCACAAGATGTTCTTCGTGCGCAGATTCCTGAGGCCCTCTAGAAGTTTGGACAGGTAGGTGTCTGAGCAAAGACTCTGGCTCTTGGCCCTGACTGGGCTGGCAAGATACATCCCTCCCAAAGCTGCAATATGGTAATCCACTGGCGGTAGCCTTAGAAGATCTCCCCAGATCTCTAATGGAAAGAGAGTTCAGGGCCTGTCCTTAAAATCTAAAGGCATGCCTCTTGAACAGAGAACTCCAACTGGTGCTAACTCTAGAAGTGGGGCTGCCTGAAGTTTTTGTTTGGGCTACTATGAGAGCAGGTCAGCTGACATGTCATTTCCAAGAACACCATTTCCTTACCCCCACCTCCACGAGCCTATTCATGTCCACAAAGGTGCAGTATCTACTCAGCTTCCTGGTCATGCCTCAAGTGGCTTGCCGCGGGCCAGGCAAGCAAGTCCAGACCTGCCTGCAGCTTTTTTTGAGTCCTTGCCTAGGATCAGGCTGCTGCACCCACTGGCCTCGCATGTGAATGTTTGCTAGGTGGCAGCATAGGTAGAGAAAAGCTCTGCTTCCAGCTTTTTCTCTAGCATCAACCAGTTAGATACCTGGCTAAGTTCAAGGTGTTGGTTTTGATGTATAGCTTGGGACCAGGCAGTGTTTTTTTTCTAAAAGAAATGTTTAGGAGTACTCTCATTTTCCTACTCACATTGAAATAAAAAGGTAAAGGGACCCCTGACCATTAGGTCCAGTCATGGCCGACTCTGGAGTTGTGGCGCTCATCTCGCTTTATTGGCCAAGGGAGCCGGCATACAGCTTCTGGGTCATGTGGGCAGCAGGACTAAGCCGCTTCTGGCGAACCAGAGCAGCGCACAGAAATGCCGTTTACCTTCCCGCTGGAGTGGTACCTATTGATCTATTTGCACTTTGACGTGCTTTTGAACTGCTAGGTGGGCAGCAGCAGGGACCGAGCAACAGCAGCTCACCCCGTCACGGGGATTCGAACTGCCGACCTTCTGATCGGCAAGCCCTAGGCTCTGTGGTTTAACCCACAGCGCCACCCGCATCTCTCTTCCCCTCTTACCTAGGGCCAATAATACCATTTCCTTCTGAGCAATTGGATCTGAGTTTGGTGGAGAGATTCCCCTACAAAGAAAAGATGCAGCATTTGGGACTATTTTGTTTGGAGGAAAGGCAACTAAGAGGTGACATAATAGAAGTTTATAAAATCACGCATGGCATGGACAGAGGGGACAGAAAAGTCTCTCCCTCGCCCCCATCAGCACAAGACCTCATGGGAATCCAGTGAAGCTGAATGTTGGAAGATTCAGGACAGAGAAAAGAAAGGACTTCATGTTGCAGGGCAAAGTTAAACTATGGCATTCACTCCCAGAGGACGTAGCGATGTCTGCTGATTTGGATGGCCTTAAAAGAGGATTGGATGAATTCATGGAGGAGGGCAATGCTATGAATGACCACTAGCCACAGTGGCCCCCCTCTGCTTCCATGGTCTGAGGCAATAAATACTTCTGGATCCCAGTTTCTGGAAACCACAGGAGGGGAGGGAGAAGGTTCTTGTGCTCATGTTTTGCTCGCGGGTTTCCCATTGAAGAATCTGCTTGACCACCATGAAAACAGGATGCCAGACTAGATGTGCCACTGGCCAGATCCAACAGGCTATTCTTACATTCTCAAGTGTTCTTATTGTTAGTTTATTGTTGTCTGATGTCCTGGGCTCCATTGGGGAGGAAGGGCAGGATGTAAATTTAATTATTACTGTTGAACGACTATGATTTTACTAAATTGTATTAAGGGTTTCAATGATTTATTGTTGTGGTTTGCTTTGTTTGACGCCCAGAATGGCTTAGGCAACCCAGTCAGATGGGTGGCATATAACAACAAAAACAACAGCAGCAGCAGCAACAAATTAATTGCTGCTATTATTATTATTATTATTAATGTTACTGTAGTTGTTATTATAGTGTTTACAATGGGGTTCCCCCCTTTCCCCTCACAGTGCTATTGTGATTATTGTCAGCCACTTTGATCTCAATTTATGTTGCTGGGAAAAGCAAAATGCAGTCATACCTTGGGTTATGAACGCTGCGGGTTGTGCGTTTTCAGGCTGCGGACCGCGCCAAACCCGGAAGTACTGGAACAATTTACTTCCGGGTTTTGGCACTCGCGCATGCACAGAAGCACAAAATGATGTCATGCGCAGAAGCGCCGAACCGTGTCACGCTCGTGCACAGACATGGCACTTCAGGCTACGAGCGCTGCTGGTTGTGAACGTGCCTCCTGCACGGGTGGATCACATTCACAATCGGAGGTACGACCGTGGACATATTAAATAAATCAAACATCATCATCATCATCATCATCATTATAATTAAACATGCTGATGTTATTGATGATAATAAGCCCCTTGAAATGAGCAGCGTCGTAACCTCCTTTCCTTTACTCACTAGGGCTGCTCTATAACTCCACTGGGATAGTTCCATGTTTCGATATTTACAAGCTGTACCAGAAATGCGCTGACCCCACAGGTTGTGGAACAGGATCAGATGCCGCTGCATGGGACTATCAGGTATGCCTGGGGGAAGAGGAGTGAAATTTAACAAGAGCGCCACCTTCACCAATGTGGTGCCCGCCAGATGCTGTGTGGACTCTTGACTACCATGAACCTCAGCCCTGCTGGATGTTGGGCTTTTCCCAGATTTTGGAGTCCCCTCCCTAGAGAAGCCAGACTGGCTCCGTACTCCTTGTCCTTAAACCAGCAGGTGAAGATTTTTTATTTTTTTCCAGCAGGCTTTTGGGGAACTCCCTGCTCTTAATGAAAGGCTTGGTGCTGCGCTGTATGGTTATAACAGATTGTGTGTTTTAATTATATCAGTGTTCGTTTTTTAATGGAAACCCCCTCCCCCATGTTTTTAATTGTTCTTATTTTTATCAGCAAGCCGCTTTGAGTCCCTGTGAGGGAGTGACTCAATATAAACGAATATATTTTAACGAAGATGGGGATTTAGTCCAAAAGTCTGAAGCACATTAGGTTGGCAAAGGTCGCTCTGCATGCTTTACGGCAGGGGTCATCAAACTTTTTCAGCAGGGGGCCAGTCCACTGCCCCTCAGACCTTGTGGGGGGCCGGGCTATTTTTTTTGCGGGGGGGGGGGAGCGGACAAATTCCTGTGCCCCACAAAGAACCCAGATACGCATTTTAAATAAAAGGACACATTCTACTCATGTAAAAACACGCTGATTCCCGGACTGTCCGTGGGCCAAATTGAGAAGGCGATTGGGCCGGATCCGCCTCCCGGGCCTTAGTTTGCCTACCCATGCTTTCTGGCAATGAGTTCCATAAGCTAAGTATTGAGAGGAGGAGCTTTCTTTCTTTTTCTTTCTTTCGCTATCTCAGATCTTCTGCCCGGTGATACTAATCATATCATTAAATACAATTAGTTGTATTTAATGATTTTTAAACTGCCTTCCCGAAATCACATCTGTGCATGCCTGCGACGCTGGAAATTGCTTCTGCACATGCCCAGACGCCAAAAATCGCGCCTGCGCAGAAGCAATTTCTGGCGTCTGTGCAGAAGCAATTTCCGGAGCTGTGGAAGAGAGTCCCTGCGTCGTGCTGTGCTGGTTTAGTATTATTATTAGTAGTAGTAGTATTACTAATAGTATAATACTATTAGTATTTCACTCCTCCCATTGCAAGGATCATCTGATCCTATTGTTTACTTTCTGTTCCGTGAGAAAGTTTTCTTTCTGCTCTGTTTGCGATGAGACAGGGCGTCTGTATGAGGGTATGCTCCTCTCGTACATGTTTGTTCTTTAATCTGTAATTAGTAGAAATAAAGTAGGTACGCCCAGATACCTCCTCACCTCCGTCTGCGCTGCTTTACTCTGCTAAGACCGGGTGCTTACAAGAGAGCAGCTGTGAGTTCCAGAACACCACGACCCCTTCCCGGGAATGCTGCGCAGCTGTTCCAGTTGCTGGAGGCGGCCATGGGGCCTGCAGGAGTATTCCATTATTGCTGAGTGGGCAGCTCAGTTCGGGGGCAGCTCGGGGGCCGGTTAAACGGCCTCCGTGGGCTGCTTCCAGCCCATGGGCCACAGGTTGGGGACCCCTGCTCTAGGCTGATTATTTTGGTTGCCCTTTCCTGTGCTTTCCCAAGATCTACTCTAATTCTTTTTGAGATGGGGTAGCCAGACCATCACAGAGCCTCCCAAATGCAGCTCCACCAGAGGTTATACAAAAGCATTTACAGTCTGCAGATGGGAGTGTGTCTAAACAGCTGTTCAATCCATAGCCCTTTCCACTTTGCTACTTTGAGCAAGTCTTCTTAATCCCCGCCCCTTTAATTGCAGTGTAGACTTCAGTGTCTCTGTTCAGTATGTTTGCATCTTATGCAGGGGTTTGGTTCAAAGGGTTCTGCCTATATGCAAAAACGCAGGTACTCAAACCCCTGGTAAATAGGGAACAGGGAGGGAGGCCGATGCCGGCTTGGGGAGGTAGTGCCAGGAGGTGGGCATGCAGTGTGCTCGAAACTGAGTGCCACCAGCCCCTCCCCCTGTTCAGGGAGGTAGAGCCCACAAATAAGTCTTCAGTCTTAAAGGTGCAGCTTATTTGCAGGTGCAGCTTATATTCAGGCCAATACGGTCCCTCTCCCATAACACCACATACCACCCCTTGTATATGATTGCATTTCACGTACGATACCACGGAATCATGATTTCATGAATCATGACACCACACAATCATGGAATCATGATATCTTGATCTTGCGCTATGATTTCATGGAATCATAGCGCAATCATAAAATCACAATACCTTGATCTCACGCTATGATTTCATGAAATCATAGCACACAATCATGGAATCATATCTTGATACTGCGCTATGATCTCATGAAATCAGCGCAATCATGGAATCACGATACCTTGATCTCACGCTATGATTTCATGAAATCATAACGCACACTCATGGAATCATATCTTGACCCTGCGCTATGATCTCATGAAATCAGCACAATCATGGAATCACGATACCTTGATCTCACGCTATGATCTCACGAAATCATAGCACACACTCATGGAATCATATCTTGATCCTGCGCTATGATTTCATGAAATCAGCGCAATCATGGAATCACGATACCTTGATCTCACGCTATGATCTCATGAAATCAGCGCAATCATGGAATCACGATACCTTGATCTCACGCTATGATTTCATGAAATCATAGCGCACAATCATGGAATCATATCTTGATCCTGCGCTATGATCTCATGAAATCAGCGCAATCATGGAATCACGATACCTTGATCTCACACTATGATTTCATGGGATCATAGCGCACACTCATGGAATCATATCTTGATCCTGCGCTATGATCTCATGAAATCAGCGCTATCATGGAATCACGACACCTTGATCTCACACTATGATTTCATGAAATCATAGCGCACACTCATGGAATCATATCTTGATCCTGCGCTATGATTTCATGAAATCAGCGCAATCATGGAATCACGATACCTTGATCTCACGCTATGATCTCATGAAATCAGCGCAATCATGGAATCACGATACCTTGATCTCACGCTATGATTTCATGAAATCATAGCGCACAATCATGGAATCATATCTTGATCCTGCGCTATGATCTCATGAAATCAGCGCAATCATGGAATCACGATACCTTGATCTCACACTATGATTTCATGGAATCATAGCGCACACTCATGGAATCATATCTTGATCCTGCGCTATGATCTCATGAAATCAGCGCAATCATGGAATCACGATACCTTGATCTCACACAATGATTTCATGAAATCATAGCGCACACTCATGGAATCATATCTTGATCCTGCGCTATGATCTCATGAAATCAGCGCAATCATGGAATCACGATACCTTGATCTCACGCTATGATCTCATGAAATCATAGCGCACAACCATGGAATCATATCTTGATCCTGCACTATGATCTCATGAAATCAGCGCAATCATGGAATCACGATACCTTGATCTCACGCTATGATTTCATGAAATCATAGAGCACACTCATGGAATCATGACACCTTGATATTGTGATATGATTTCATTGTCATAGCGCACAATCATGAAATCACATTGCACAATCATGAAATGATATCACACAATCATGAAATCATGATATCTTTATTTCACACTGATTTTACACAAGCATATGATTGCATGATACCGTATTGGCCCAAATATAAGCTGCACTCCCCCAAAAAATTCTGACTGTGGGGGGAGCCACCAGGTGGCGCATTGGAAGATGGCCGACAACGACAGTAACTAAGAGGCTGCTATGGGAAGTATGCAGTCTTCCCCCCCCCAAGGATATGGGGGGGGACTGCCTTGCCAACGGTGGCCACAATGCACCCTCAGATTCGAGAAGGGGGTGCGCCGGTCACTTGGCTAAGCCCTCGGTGTGGTCTGCTCTTCCCGGACGCCGTCTCCAATTCGCACGGGCTGGCTTGCTTTAACACGAAAATATAATTGGAAATAGATAATTGGAAGATGGCAAAGCACATAACGTCAAGCAAAGGTCGGGAGATAAGACTGCTGATTAATGGATTTCTGGGATCGGAGCGGCAGGCGAAGACAAATAAATCAAGAGACGAAGCGCCATTAAGAGATGGGTATGTTTGGAGCTAAGAAGGTGGGGTGGAGGAAAAAACTTTTCTTTCTTTATATTATATGAGTATAAATAACCCTCCACCCCAAAGAAAAAAGAACCGCCGTATTTTACTACACAAGCAGGAATCTAAAAACTGTATGGGATGAATTAATGATGAATGAAGAGAGGATTGGTAAAGATCGGAGAATGGAAAAATTTTATGACGCAGTTTTAAAATGGCGTCTCGCAAGACAGGCTTGTTTAAGAAAGACGGGGGGAGGAGAACCAGGACTATTTGAAAGTGAATGATGTTTGGAATTTGATCTTTAACCTGGCAGAGCCCTCTAGGATATATTTTACAAGCCTGGGAAAGCTAAAGGGCAGACCGAAGATAAATTTTCGAAGGAGGAGTGGAATGGCGGCTGTCCCTATGAAATATGACTTGTGGAGTGCGTAAAAGCCACGTGGACGATGCTTGTTCTTAACCTGCCTGTGAAGATTATCAGAGATCGCAAAGAAAGGAATATATGACAACAACAAGAAGATGAAGAAAGTAAAAAAGAGACTATCTGGATAGAACTGGATAGAACTGTTTAATTAAAGCAGTAGTAGAAGTGATGTTTGGATTCTCGTCCGGAGCTTGATGTATGGGTACCCCCAACAAAATTGAAAAATTCGGCTGTATAATTTGGAATTGACCAAAATGGTCAAAGGCCTGGAAACGATGCCTTATGAGGAACGGCTAAGGGAGCTGGGCATGTTTAGCCTGGAGAAGAGGAGGTTAAGGGGTGATATGATAGCCATGTTCAAATATATAAAAGGATGTCACAGAGAAGAGGGAGAAAGGTTGTTTTCTGCTGCTCCAGAGAAGCGGACACGGAGCATTGGATCCAAACTACAAGAAAGAAGATTCCACCTAAACATTAGGAAGAACTTCCTGACAGTAAGAGCTGTTCGACAGTGGAATTTGCTGCCAAGGAGTGTGGTGGAGTCTCCTTCTTTGGAGGTCTTTAAGCAGAGGCTTGACAACCATATGTCAGGAGTGCTCTGATGGTGTTTCCTGCTTGGCAGGGGGTTGGACTCGATGGCCCTTGTGGTCTCTTCCAACTCTATGATTCTATGATTCTATGAATTAATGTGATTTGAAATAATGTGATATGATTGCCCCAAGCCGGCAAAAATTCTGACTGTGAAAAGTTAAAGTGCAACTTATATTCAGAATCGAGCACTGCACGGTCGCTTCCCAACACTACCACCCTGAATGGGGTGCTGGGAGGCACTAACTCCCCAAGCTGGCGCCCCCAATTCAGGGTGGTAGTGTTGGGAGGCGTTAGTTTTCAAGCACCTCAAGGCTTCTGAGCCAGGGCATGGATAGGGGTTTGCCTCCCCTTTCCCAAACAAGTTTTTCCCAGCGCAAAAAAGTAGCTTTTAAGATCTTTGCCTTGCTTAGGGAGCAAGGTTCTCTCTGTGTACCAGGCTATGAATGTTCTTTTTCATGGAGCCTTACGAGTTCCCACAAAATCTTGCGGGAGCATCCCAGACGCAACACATGGAGAGGGCCTTGCAAGGCAGAGAGCTTAAAAGCTATTTTGTGCTGGGTCTTCCCAGTGCAAAAAGAGCCACCTTGCTTGCATTTAACTTTTGGGATTCCATCCAGTGTCCTTCAGCAGCATATGGCTGAAATTGTGCAAGTTCAATGCAGGTAATATGTGATCATACCGCACTGAGAATCTCAAGCATCCTCACTAAGGGAAGCCTCCTTCTGGCCCAGCGCGTACTTTTCCAAGAAAGTCACCTCTGGTGCAGAATGAAACACACATGCCCATACTTACATTGCCATTTTTGCCCTCTTTGGGACCAGTATGTCTGCTGAAATATCAGTTCTTTCTTCAGGCCTGCACTGAAATCAACTTAACCTTCAACAGCAACAACGTGACTGACATGTTCCCAGAGATCCCCTTCACAGATGCTGCCAGGGAACAGTACTGCTTTCAGAAATGGGGGGTTCGCCCTCGGCCGTCATGGCTACGGACCAGCTTCTGGGGTGGTGGTAAGCAGGCAGTTTTTTCTTCATTCCGTTTCCTTTTGGCTTGGGATTGTACCTCACTGGTGAGATCGGCAACTAGAGACCCTTTTCGGCAGACCTTGTCTCCTCCCGATGGGTGCCCTGATGGGAGAGCTGCTGCCAGCCAGAGTAGCCAATATTGGTTTGAGGTACAGGTGGTCCAACTCTGTAACAAGGCAGCTCCCTCCCCTCCCCAGTCTAGAGCATGTCCTTTTCTTCGACTGCCTTCAATGCAGAGCTCCCCTTGAATTTTAGCTAGCCAATGAAAGACTTCAAGCATTACATTTGGGAGTCTATTTCATGAGTTGTCACCATACTGCTTTCTACTGGGTCAGAGTATTGCCTCATCTAGCTCAGTATTTTTCCATACTGACTGGCAGGGGCTCTCCAAGATTTCCAGCTGGGGCTCCTCCCAGCTGTGCCAGGGGTTGAGCCTGGAGCCTTCTGCATGCAAAGCAGGAGCTCTGCCACTGGGCCTCAGCTCAGAATGCAGCTTCTTTAGTGCAATTTAAAGAGTTTCTACCAGACAAGTGAATACAGTGGTGCCCCGCAAGACGAATGCCTCACAAGACGGAAAACCCGCTAGACGAAAGGGTTTTCCATTTTTCGATGCGCTTCGCAGGACGAATTTCCCTATGGGCTTGCTTCGCAAGACAAAAATGTCTTGCGAGTCTTGAGATTTTTTTTCGCTCCCCACCCCCTTTTTCTAAGCCGCTAAACCGCTAATAGCCTTTTAGCAGCTAATCCGCTAATCCCTTAAGCCTTTAATAGCCTCTAATAGCCGCTAAACCGCTAATAGCGCTAAGCCGCTAATAAGAAAAAACCGCTAGACGAAAAGACTCACGGAACGAATTAATTTCGTCTTGCGAGGCACCACTGTAGTCTTATTTAGTATCTTGCTTAATACCCTCAGATCTGACTGCTGCAAGCAACATCATCTTCTCAAACGGAGACTTGGATCCCTGGGCCAGTGGCGGAGTAAGTTATCACCCTCTCCAAATTCTGCCTGCTCTTTTATAGCTGTCAGCTTGAACGCTTTGCCGGCTCCAGAAAGGTCTGACTTCCGCTCATTGTCATTGCAGGTTAGAAAGAACCTGAGCTCCTCATTGATAGCGATATTTATCAAGGGAGGTGCCCATCATCTAGATCTCAGGTATGTATTTGCAGAAATTGTCAGGAGCTGTGTAGCCAACATGGGTGCCACCACTGAAGGTTTAATGAATCCTTCAAGATCCTCCTTCAGACAGGAAGTCCTTTTAAAAACCTTTAAGTACCGTATTTGTGGCTCCATAAGACGCACCTAGTTTTTAGAGGAGGAAAACAAGGGAAAAAAATATTCTGAATGAAACAGTGGATGTATGATTTTTATGGTTCATGCTGTGCCCACAGACATGTGATTTGACGGTGAGTTTGGGGTAGCGCAATGCAAAAATCCTGAGAATCCATGTGGATCTGTGCTTTGTAACCACGCTTTTGCGCCATTGCGGCCCCACAAAACAGTGGATGTGTGGCGTTTTTTGGTGCAGGCTGTAGACATGGACATGCTACGTGACCTGATGGTGAATTTGGGGTGACCCAATGCAAAAATCCTGAGGATCTATGGGCTTTTACCTCCCCCCTCCCAGGTAGCCTCCTTTATCGGTAGCATCCCTTATCTCGCTTACCAATCAGCTGCTTCCTTTCAACACTCCCTTCCCTCGTTTGCCTTAGTGTCGTTTCCTTAGCTGGAACAGTTTTTTGCTCCTCCTTTTCTTCCAATTTCTCTCCTCATTGCTTTAGTCTTCCCGTCTCCTCTCCTTGCAAGTTCGCTGTCTTTACCTCCCCCCTCCCAGACAGCCTCCTTTATTGCTAGCGTCCCTTATGTCCCTCCCTGATCGCTTGCCAATCAGCAGCTTTGTTTCAATACCCATTTCCCTTTTTCAAAAAAAATGAGCATGATCTGCTTTTCACTCCTGGGCAATTTAGCTCCAGGGTCCACGCATTTGCTCCATAAGACGCACAGACATTTCCCCTTACTTTTTAGGAAGAAAAAAGTGCGTCTTATGGAGCGAAAAATGTGGTAAATACATTTTTAACTCTTCACTTATTTTATGCCGTTCAGCCAGCCTTTGCCAACTGGGCACCCTCCAGATGTTTTGAACTACAACAGCCATTAACATCCAAAACATCAGGAGGGCACCAGGTTAGTAGATTGCATTAAGCAATTCAATCTGGGCTGTTTCAGTGCAGGTATGTTAAGATGCCCAGTTCCTCATTCTCTCTTCTCCAGTGCAAGACTAGCCTTTGCTAGTATCTTAGCAGCCACTTGAATAAATTCACAGAAGATAGGACCAAAACCTGTGATAAATAGTGTCTCTGTGTTTAGAGGCAGTTTACCCCAGAGGAGCAGGCGTAAACCAGAGGGGTCATTTCATCCCCAAGAGAGCTCCAAAACAGCCAAATTGAAAAACTGCCAGCTGTGGTTCCCTGGATTTGGCATCTGCTTCCTGTGGGCTTTATGTGTTCCAACAGGGGTTCCAACCCAGCCGACCCACCTTCAGCCAGAGAGGCTCGTCTCCAAGAAGCAAGCATCATCCGTGACTGGGTCAAGGCAGCAGCTGGGGCCTCAAAGCAGCTCACTCCCGACCACTATCCAGCCAGACTTTAGCAGGATTCGTCAAGGCAGCATTTGGGTACCAAGACCAGCTAGGAGTCCTGCCTACGGGTTGCCAGTTGGTTGTTGGGCTGCTGAGTCAATGACACTTCTCTGCAACAGGATTGTAAAAACAAGAATAAAACTGGAGATTCCCCCAGGAGCTCTATCCTGCTTTGTGTTTCCTGAACATTGGATCGGGTCCAGGTATACATGACACGCATTATTTCCTATAGTGAGACAGCCAGCTCTCTCCGGAGAAAGGAACAGGGACTTCTGCCATTAACTGATCTCGCTAGCTGAGGTTTTCAAGCTCACTCGTCTCCTGTGTTGTTTCAAAGCAGGCAAATTGCCATTGCTGAGAACAAGAAGAACAGCCTGTGTCTTAATGGCGCTTATAACCGATCCCAAGGGTTGGAGGCAAGTATGTTGATTATTCTACCCTCTCATTGAAATCACTTGGAATAAGCTCAGGCTCCCGCACACCAAGTCAGAATGTTGGCCTGTCTAGCCCAGTACTCAGTTGTTCCCCCCCATCTCGGGCCCGTTACCTGCCCCCTGCTCCTTTTAACTGGACACACCAAGGGTTGCACCTGGGGACTTCTACATGTAAAGGTGTCCTGCGACAGAGCTATGCCCCCCCCAGGGTGTTCCCAGTCAGCCTTAAAGGAACACATGGATGGGCATTGCTCTCTAGCTGTTCTGCGGACCACTAGTGTCAATGAGTTTGTTTGTTTGTTTTGGTCACTGCCTGCAGCTTGACTGAAATGTGGCACCCGTGCCCCATTTAGTTCAGTGCAAGATCAAGCAATGTCAGGTGCTGAGCAGCCCGGAGGGTGTGAGGATGCATAAGCAGTAAACCAGGACACAGGAAAAAAAAACAGCGTCTCAAAATAAATTACAAGTTTATTAAAGTGGAATAGAATTCTGTGGATTAGCTTGACTAAATACAATGGGATTTTTTATTTAAATCTTATTTAAGATATATTTCTTCCACCTCTTAAAAAGGTGAAGTACACCAAAAATCATTTGCACATTCACAATGGGATGGGCTCATCTATGTAACAAATATGGTGGACCAGATAACAAGCACAGCAAGGCTTCATTCTTTTTTCTTCTTTGGCAGGGGAAGAGAAGGAAGGCAGTCAGCTTTAGAGCAGCTGCATGGGGAGAGGGAATAGGCTAAGCCTTGGAAGCTCCTCCACCCTGCAGCTCCTGTACCAAACGGAGGAGTAAACGCAGCAGCAACTCAGCATCTAGGCATGAGGTTTGGTGGTTGGAAGATCTGGCCTTCGCTTCCTATCAGTTTGCAGCAAGTTGCCAACTAGGCTCCTGGTTGTTGTTTCTGTTGCTCGGAGGAAGAGGATGGGAAACTCCTGTTTCCCCTCCTTTAAGACATTGGAGAAAGAACTGGCAATCTTCATAGGCAGCATTTCACAGTAAGACATGTTCCTATTCACAACACTGTACCCATAACCCACCTGCCTACACATAGCCATGGAAGATTAAACACGGAATGTCTGCAGACCTGTGGCACTGCAGAGCAAGAAAAATGACAATACAGGTTTTTCTTTTTCTTTTCTGGAAGTGCTTTGAAAGAAGAGAGAATGGAGAGGATTTGGCTTTTGTGGGGAGCTGTGAATATTCTGCATGTGAGGGGAGTGAGGATTCAGGATTCTGCACCAACAAAAGCCACATTCTGCAGGTGCAGCTCATTTGTTCTGCTGTTAGTCTCTGGGTGGGGGCCCAGGAGTTGGAGAGCGTGTTCCAGCACAGTAGGTTGCTCAGTGCCAAAAAGACTCCACCTTGTGCCTGGCTAGCTGCATGTTACCAAGGGATACATCATCGCCTGTCTACCAGCTTCTGCCTCCTTCCTAGGGAAAGCACTCGCCTCCAGCTCCTACACCCACTCATCCCCCCTTTACCCTTGGGGGGCGTAGAAGGCTCCAGTGTGCAAAGTTTAAGCGTTGGCCTTCCCAAGATGGGGCAACTGTTCAGCTTTAGAGTATGGCTTTTAAATTCCAGGGTGCACTTGGGTGAGGAGAGTGGGGAACAGGAACACCACAGTCTTCTAAATGACACACACAAACACGCACACATATATCTTTCTCGGACGAATGTTCCAGTACTGCCCAGGGCAGGCAGGGTCATGTGGCTTGTGACCGCTTTTCTGCTGCCACTCAGGAGACACTGCCCTACAGTAACCGGGAAGACAGGCTTCGTGTAAAACAACTGGCATCCAGTGCCTTCCTCTGAAAATCCATGGTTACAGCAGCAAAATTTGGAATTATTAATCCTTAGCAATTATATTGCACTTTTTAGCTCTGAGAGCCTAACCACCATCCTGCAAGGTAGGGCTGCTGCAATCCATGCACTTTTGCAGGGGAGCTTGAGGCTGAGACTATACATAGCAGTGGTGAGACTTGAACTGGATCACCACCCGCAGGGTCTTGTCCACTGCGCTGCTCCAGCTATTAAGTCAGCACCCAAACCTCAGTCTCTGAAAACTTGCTTTTTTAATTGGAAAGTCTTATGACAAGTTGTTGTTGTTCAGCTCTTGTTCTGGGCAAAGAGAGTCCACCACCAACACCATATGTGCCAGATTTGATACAGCTCGCAAAATGCACTCTGAAATTCTGTCGCAATTCTAAAAAATAAAAGACAAGTAGGATCTACCAAGAACATAATTCATTGCAGGAAATTCTCGTGCCAGTCCAAGCTCTGCTCTCTTGTTCATTCTGATGTGGAAGCCACAGGGCATCTTCCCACTAATTTGTTGCCCTTGATATTTAAATAATTTGTTCCAGCTCAAAAACAGTGACTAAGCGGTTACAAGACAGTCCTGACAGAACGTACTACTGAGAAAAGCAGGAAGCAACAGAGGCTGGGAATTCCATGGCAGGCAATGAAAATTGCTGGGTGACTGGTCAGCCCCCAAACTAGAGAGGATGGTCTCCAGCACCCTCTCCGCCCCTCCAATCTGGGATTCCTCTTCTGGAGTTTGGGAGGAGGAGATGGAAGAAATAATGGCTAACAAACTATAAGGGAGAGGTGGTGCTGTGCAAGCATAAGCAAAAAGAAAAAAAGAGAACTACAGACAAGACATTTCTGAAACATATACCCTGAATTCCACATGAAGCCATAGGAAGGGCAAATGAAAGGGTAGCACATGCAACAGACTCAGGAAAAGGAGAAATGCCCCCGCTCCTTAGTTGACCCAAACTCAGGTTATTGCACAAGGCCCTTCACCACCCTGAGCTAACCCTGGAGGTGGCCAGCAAGACGAAGAACAGGAAGCAGGAGCATCAGAGCCAGAATACTGCCAAAGAGCCCCCTACTGCCTCAAACTAAGCTTTCCCCTTAGCAAGAGCTTTCAAGACCTCAAAACCCCATTAGGTTATTTAATACATTTGCACTTAATACATTAGGTTGACTCCTTGACCTGTATTTTAAAAGCCACCACAGCATTTTCTTATCAAGCCTACTGTTTCAGGAGAATCAATACAAATCAATACACCCTCTCTGCTAACCCATTTCCTAACAGTCACAATCATTACCATTCCCTTTGACTTCACCATAGAAACTGGACCCTGGAAGCAACTGTTTTCTAGCTGTGTACACCAAACAAGAACCCTCTTTTCCAGCAAAGGCCCGGCTGAGCCAGCACACAGCGAAGGAAAGAACAGCAAGCCTGCTTATTTCAGGCATGGGTTCCAATCCACGGGAGGAAATGGCAACGACCTCACACATTTATTCAGGACTCCTGGAGCTTCAGGAAGCAGCTTTCAGTTGGAATACCTGAGCTGAAACATTAACTATACATATATAAACTTCTGCACAGATAACCCCTTTTTTTTTTTTAGAATGTAAAATTTCTTTTTCACATTGTCTTCCTGCATTTATGCAGATAAGTTAAGAAATACATAGAGTGACACACCTAGAAGTGTACACAACCCTCCACCCAAACCAGCAGCCTCTGCGCTTAAACTGCCCCACAGTTCACAACGGTACGAGCATCACAAGATTATTCAGAGTGCCATGAAGATGTTGCCACTGGTAACACTGCTAAAAAGGGTCAGCTTTTTTGTGTGTGGCCAGCGGTAGAGCCCTCTGGCTTGGAATGTAAGTGGAAAATCAGCAAACTGCACCAGCAACAAGGATTCCAAATCTGGGATGAGGGTGCATATCTCTTTCTGTTCCCTCTACCATACAGACATGGCACAGGCTCATACAGTGGAACGATGCTGTAAAGGGAGAGCAGCTTGGCATTCCCAAATGAGTCTCCTCTCACCAGGACGTTCATTCAGACACCAATACGAAATCTAAGGCTTGGTGGATCTCACCAGGTCAAATAAATGTGATCCCTGTTTCTCCTCTCAAATGTCTCGTGCTCCAGGCAGGATTCAGCATTGCACTTCATTGCTTGCCCAACCAAGTCTTTGTGGACGGAGAGATAAGACGCAAGGGTAGTGTGGTGGGGGGAGGGGGTGTATGTCTGGAGCTTCCCTTCCGTAAACCTTTCTGACGTGCTGCCAGCAAAAAAATGAACCCACAAAACTCTGCACACCTCCCTTCAGACCCCAACAAGGTGGGACACGATCAAGACCGGGAATGGTTGGTGCCTCATCTTTCATTTTATGCTGATGGCCAAATTGGAAGAGGGTGAGCTTCTGTGTTGAAGACATACTTATCGAGGTTTATCAAGTCCACATCGTCAGAGAAGAGCAAGAAAAGATACTTGAGTGTTTCCCCGAGGAAAAAGCTTTCCATCTTGTCTCTTGGCTCCGGGTTGCTGGTGCTCTGGACGTTGTTGATGGACGTGTAGCCACCAGTGGGGACCTGGGCAGAAGGATCCCAAGAAAACAAACCTGAGCATGGGACTGCTCCCTGCCTAGAGCCATTTGCTTATTGCTTGGCAAGTGTAATGCCACACACATCTGCACCAGCCATTCCCCACCCCCTCCACGTTAGGTTTCCAAATCCCATGTTTTCTACGTCATGAGGAAGGGTTGTGCACAGGAGGACAGCCTCCAAGAATGTCGTCTTTCCTGCATTGCCTGGTGTCATGCATATGACTGCCTTGAATGTTCTAAGCCAGCCTTCTTCAACCTGGTCTCCTCCAGGTGTTCCAAACTACAACTCATTGTGCTGGAGGCTGATGGGAGTTGCAGCCCAAAACATCTGAAGCACACAAGGTTGGCAGAGGCTGGCCTGGACAGCCAACACAAGCTGGAAAAGTGAGATGATAATCTTTAAAAACAAGCACCTTAAGAGCATCCCTATACCAAAGAACACACCAAGGCCAGCCACTTGCTTCCAACAGGGGTCAGCCAGTTGCCTCTAGGTAAAGTCCTCAAGCAGGGCATAAAGACAACGGGTTTCCCCTGCTGTTGCTCCTCAGCAAGTGGTCTTCAGAGCTATGCTGCTTCTGAACATGGAGGCTTCATTTAGCCACTAGGACTAATAGCCACTGGATTTCTCATGCACACACACCCTCTAAAGTTAATTAAGCTCAAGGCCTTCACATTTTGTGGCAGCAAGTTCCACAAATCAGCTGTGCATCATGTGAAGATATGGACCAAGGCTGCCCAAGAGCTTCCAAAGCGCACCCCAGAGATCCGCTTTACCCGTGTGTATTTATTGAAGCTCTGCAGTATCTCCCAGCCCCAATCCTGGTACTTCTTATCACCAGTGAATCGATACAGGTAGAAAAGGCTCTCCACTGTCTCAGGGCGCAGAAGATTGTGCCTGTCCGCTGCCTGGGGTAGGGGAAACAAATAAAGAATTATAGAAGAAGAAAGAGGCCCTTTGTAGCCCCATATCCCTCAGCCCTGAGGGTTGTGTGTATGTGTACTGGCCTCTCCTTCCTCCATTCTACCATAATCCTTACTTTTCTTGATCCAAAATGTTTGCAATATACCCACTGAGCACGTCCGTTTTTAAAATGTATATATGCATGCCAGAGTATACATCCCTAATAGGTGCTTGTAGCACACAGAAGCTAGTAGCTTGCTTATTTATTTTCTTAAGTTATTCATTTTATTGCATTTGTTGTCTCATAACATTGTTCTGTTAGCTGGTCTTTTAATAAATAAGAAAACAACATGAATGCAAAGAAGACAGGAAACCACAAATGCAAAACTCAGTTGCACCCGACATGGAGCCAAGAATCACAAGGCCCGGGTGACACCAGCTAGCCGTTTAATAGGCCCCAGTTGAATAGAAAGTTTCTCATGGTGTTAAAACACCACAAAGATGATGCCAGGCAAGCTGCACAGGGAAGACTCTTCCAAAGGTCCTCTCACTGGCACTTACAATGAAGTTGCACAGTTGCTAAGAGACCCAAAGATACAAACTGGGACTCTCATGTCACTGGCAGAGGAAGAGGAGTGCGTGGAGAGCGCACCGCCCCTGGCAGCGTGATCCCGGTGGGGTGCCATCACGGCTGCCCCCCCCCTTACAGGCAGTGTGCCACGCCCCCAGGACGCACACCAGCCTCGCCCCCGCCTGCTCTCCCCCCCCCCCCCCAGTGCTGGAGCATGACACTCCGCCACTGTCTCATGTCCAGGCATCCCTCGGGTTACAGGCGCTTTAGGTTGTGCGTTTTCGGGTTGCGCACGGCGCTGAACCTGGAAGTACCAGAACAGGTTACTTCGGGGTTTCGGCGCATGCGCAGAAGCACCGAATCGCAACCTGTGCATGCGCAGACGCGGCACTGCTGTTGCGAACACTGCAGGTTGCGAACGCGCCTCCCACACAGATCACGTTTGCAACCCGAGCGTCTTCTCTCTAGATGGTCTTTAATAACCTCTCAGTTTTAGACCACCCCCCCCCAAAAAAAACACCAATATCGGAGTAATACAGTTTTAAGAAGGACAGATGGAACACCCCGCACCTGCTGAGTTGCTCACCTTTATCTCCACATCCTTCCGGTCCTTTTGTGCATGCATGTTGAAGTGGACAATCTCTGGGCTCAGGCCCGTCTCCACTTGCGCATACATCTGGTAGCAGGTTTCTGCCAGCTCCACTGCCAAGGCCATGTGGTCCGCGGGGAGCCCATTGTGGGCACCAAGAGCCAGGGCTCCGGGCAAGAAGCAGACCAGGTGATCCTGCTCAGGAAACACAGGGCAAGAGTTAAGGAAGAACCAAATCTCTCTATGAGTTTTCAAAGTCTATGCTGGGGCGGGGAGACTTCTCTGGCAATCTATCTGCAAGGCGCCCTGATACAGAACCAGAGGATGTTGAAAAGGGTTCTTGGGCACGTGCTCCATTTGGATGGGGTAATGGACAGGTCGACCGGGTCCCTGCATTTCAAGGTGGGTTTGGTTTTTTTACTATGTATACTGCTTTCCTGACAGTGCACTTGGGGGTAGAAATTAAAAATAAAGGCTTATGATCTTAATAGAGACAACCCAGAATGAAACGAGGATAGGGAGGGAAGAGGAAGAATGCTGCCAGACATGAGCTGAAGATTGTACCCTAGGACACAGCCGGCAGTTCCCTGTGGCTGTGCAATGGACGACTGAGGGCCGTTTTCATGGGAGCTACTCCTTGAATCAACCGGTGAAAAGTTTGTGAGGTGCCCCAGAGCCCAGAAAAAGACAGATCTACAACACTAAGAGGGCACCCACCAAAATGTGATAGTGCATTGACAAATTCAGCTTGTTTTATCCAGTGGAATTAAGATTTTGTTTGGGGAATAGAAAGGAAAAATCTGGCTAGCAGTCCACATACACTCAGAACTGTATCCCATTGTATTCAGTGGAGATCACAGTCAAGAAAGGATGTACAGGATTGCTGCCTAACTTTCATGAAAAAGGAGGAGAGGTGCAAGCCTTTTACAAAGTCAAAGACCAGGACACCCTTACAGATAAAAACGGGTGAAGCCTGGTGGTTCAGGGAGGAGCAAAATGGAAAAAGGAATCGGACCTCTTTACAGAACAGAGCGGTCAAGAGAAAACAATGTTAACAAATAGCTCTCCCAGCCGTGGAAAGCAAGCCCACCATTTTAGCGCTGAAGCGGCCATGAGCAAGTTCACCAACAAAAGTCAGTCTCCTTGGTTGCGATTTCCGGAGAAGGTGCATCTTCACCCCCTCGACACCCTTCACGTAATCTTCCAAAAGCCTGACAATTATAAACACACACACACACATCAGGAGGGCTTGGTTTTTTAAGCACTGTGACTGCTGCCAGCAGAGGCAGACAAGATACTTCCAGCCTGTGTGACATTCACATTTACCTTGTGTGTGTCAATCTGTGAATGAACTGTCACAGGTCATAGAACAAAATGGCTTTTTCAGAACAGGGGAAAAAATTAGTTTAAGACAGCCTTATGCAAACTGGCACCCTTCCAGATGCTTTGGACTACAACTCCCATCAGCCCCAGCTGCACTACTACCAGCTCTAGCATCATGCAATCATGCTGGCTGGGGATGATGGGAGCTGTAGTCCAAAGCATCCGAAGGGCACTAGGCTAGGGAAGTCTGGTTTAGGAGGATTATGAAATGCCTGGGGCAGTGGACAGATTTCCAACATGCTGTTGCATTTCCTTCCAGGTCACTCAATAGTCTGCCTCCATACGGAAGGCACAGATCTTCAACAGGCCCCTTGATGCCCACCTATTCCCCACTTCCAGCAAGGTTCAATGTAATCTAGAGTTTAAAAAAAATAAAGGAGGCGATGGGGGAAAGTAAAAAGGACTTACTCATTTTCTTTCTTCCCTCCCTGGATCCATTGCTTGAGCAGGTACTCATAGTAGCTGTCTGCTCGGGCTCCAAGAGTATAGACCCCCAAGTGGGTAAACTGCCCACTGTTGGTGTTGATGAACATAGGCACCAAGCCGTCGTTCTTGCCAGCAAGGGTGTGGACATGTTTCATCACCCCGTCCACTGCTTTCTACATGTACAAACAAGGGAGACTCATTTGTACGCTTACACAACCCCCACCCACCCCAGGGAAAAGTACAAAAACAGATGGACTGAATTTCAAATTTTGATTTCTCAGAGACAAGCGAAAATGCAAGAACAGCCTTGCTGGACCAGGCCAAGCAGCCCAGCACCTTGCTTCCAATAGTGGCCAGCCAAGTGCCTCTCTCTCAGTGGCCGCAAGACTTCCTAGGCAACAGTTGCCTCCGGTTGCCCGTTCTCAGAATCCAATAGTTAGAGGTATACCAGATCTAAACAAGAAGGTCTGCATTTGCTAGCTGGGCTAATAGGCATGGACAAGCCTGTTCTCCATGCTCATTTATTTTCCTGGCATAAACAGTAACTATTACCCTGTCAAAAGAGAAACTACTTTACACTGCATTTTAACAGATCCTTAAATCCTGCTGCATTGGTTACTGGAAATACTGGGGGTGGTTTGGAATCGTTGGGATCATATCAGACAATTGTCTCTCCGACCCCTCCCTCCCACCTGTTCCATTCTGGGTGTCTTGGCTTAAGTGCCCGGGTCTATATAGCACAGGAATGATACATGTCCCAGAAGCTATTTATTCCCACTTCTGGCCTGCAAAAGTCAGGATGGCATGGATTGACATTCCCGTTTTCTGGCAAGAGATGGAGGGGGTGGGACTAGATGGCCAACGGTCCCCCTCTGCATGCCATCAGAAAAGGAAGGAGAGAAGAGCTCACCAACAGCTATACCTGAAATTTCTCTTCCCCAGTAAGGCGCGAAAGCTCCCTGAACTCCAGCTGGATGCTGGTCACCTCTGCTACGGTGCTATCCGATGTCCAGCGAGGAGGATGCGCTGTGCCCCGACCAATGTTGACATCCGAAAATGGAATCTTAGATGGGGTGTTGAAGGCGGGCATGAGCCTGCTCCCAATATCTTTCTGAACAGTCGAGAATATGTGATATTGGCAGGGTGGGGTGGGGGAAGAGACAGGAGGAGGAGAGAAAACAGCCAATATCATTTTATTATTCACTGTGAGCAAAAACCACTTTGATGAATCACAGAACTGTAGGGTTGGAAGGGTCCCAAAGGGTCATCTAGCCCAACCCCATGCAATGCAGGAATAAGCTAAATCAGTCTTGCATGGCATTGCCATGTTGATATTGGACTTGGGATTGCCACCTGGATCCGAGTGCTTCATTGAGTTTGTTTGCCTTGTGCAGGTTCAAACTTGCTATTCTACAAGCCACCTGAGTTGGTTTGCTGTATGTACCAAAGGGGAATATTTCCAGCCATGCATTCAGTTAATAGGGCTGTCATCAGCCAGGCCCACTGGACCTCACTGTCACACCTCACAAGGAAGGCACCTAATGCAGTACAGAACTAGAGAGAGATAGTAGTCATGGGAGACTTCAACTTCCCTGATATCTGTTGTAACTCAAATTCCACCACAAATGAAAGGTTCAACAAATTCCTCCATTGCCTCACTGACAATTTCATTTCCCAGAAGGTGGAAGAAGCAACACGGGGATCATCTATATTGGACCCGGTCCTCACTGATAGGGAAAAACTGATTGGCGAAGTGGAAGTACTGGGAAACTTGGGAGAAAGTGATCATGTCCTCTTGGGTTTCATGATACAGAGGCAAGGGAAAGTTGAGTGTAGTTGGACATGCACTCTGGACTTTAAGAAGGCCAGTTTTGAAAAGCTGAAGGAACTACTGGGTGAGATCCCGTGGTCAGAACTACTCAAAGAGAAGGGAGACCAACATGGATAGGAGTTTCTAAACGGAGAAATATTGAAGGCCCAAATGCAGACAATACCAACAAGAAAGAAAAGTGGGAGGCATCTAAGGAAAGCAGTCTGGTTGTACAAGGAGCTTACAGATGAGCTGAGAGTTAAGAAATGGAAGAATTGGGCAATCACAAAGGAGGGGTAAACAAGAGTAGCCAACAGTTGCAGGGTGAAGGTCAGGCTGGCTAAAGCTCAGAATGAGCTCAGGCTTGTGAGAGAGATGATGATGATGATGATGATTAATGTTTATTCTGCTATGTCTGAAGCCAGAGGAAAACAACCAAATTGTAGGTCCTCTACGTAGGGAAGGCGGAGAAATGCTACTGGGTGACAAAGAGAAGGTGGAACTACTCAGTACCTACTTTGCCTGTCTTCACCCAAAAGGAAAGTGATGCCCAACCTGGTGATAACAGAATAAATGATGCAAATAGAGAGCTGCAGCCCAAGATAGGAAGAGAGGTAGTAAGGGCACACCTAGGTACTTTAATTGATTTCAAATCTCCAGGGCCTGATGAGTTGCACCCAAGGGAACTAAAGGAGATTGCGGGTGTAAATTCAGAGCCTTGGTTTATGATCTTTGAGAAATCTTGGAGAACAGGTGAAGTCCATACAGAGTGGAGGAAGGCAAATGTCTCCATCTTCAAAAATGGGGGGAAATAAGACCTAGGTAACTACAGACCAAGAAGATCAAACCTATCCATTCTGAAGGAAATCAGCCCTGAGTGCTCACTGGAAGGACAGATCCTGAAGCTGAGACTCCAATACTTTGGCCACCTCATGAGAAGAGAAGACTCCCTGGAAAGGACCCTGATGTTGGGAAAGATGGAGGGCACAAGGAGAAGGGGACAACAGAGGACGAGATGGTTGGACAGTGTTCTCGAAGCCACAAACATGAGTCTGACCAAACTGCGGGAGGCAGTGGAAGACAGGAGTGCCTGGTGTGCTCTGGTCCATGGGGTCACGAAGAGTCGGGCACGACTAAACAACAACAAAACTACCGACCGGTGAGCTTGACAATGATACCAGGAAAGGTCCTATAACAGATAATTCAACAGTTGGTCTGTGAGCATGTAGAAAAGGATGCTGTGATTACTAAGATTTTGCATGGGTTTCTCAAAACAAGTCATGCTAGATGAATCACATTTATTTGATGAGAGTCACAAGCTTGATGGATCAGAGGAACGCTGTGGACATAGTGTATCTTGATTTCAGTAAGAGTGTTGACAAAGTTCCCCATGATATTCTTGCGAGCATGCTGATAAAATGTGGGTTGAATGAGGTAACTATGAGGTGAATTTGTATCTGGTTGACTGACTGAATCCAAAGAGTTCTCATTAGTGCTTCCTTGTCAGAAGGAAGAACAGGGACAGGAAGGGTGCTGCAGGGTTCTGTCCTAGGCTCATTGTTGTTCAGTGTCTTTATTAACAATGACTAGGACTAAGGAATTGAGGGGATGCTAATCAAATCTGCAGATGACACCAAGCTGGGAGGGGTAGCTAATTCTGCAGAATACAGAATTGTGATTCAAATGACCTTATAACAGATTGGAGAACTGGGACCAAACTAACAAAGTGAATTTCCATAAAAACAAATGAAAGATTCTGCACTTAGGCAGGAAGAACAAGCTGCACTAATATAAGACGGGACACCTGACTTGCTAGCAATACACATGAAAATGACCTAGGGATCATAAATTTAATGTGAGTCAACAGCATGATGCAGCAGCAAAAGAAGCCATCACGATTTTAGGCTGCATCAACAGAAGTCTAGTTTCCAGATCCAGGGAAGTAAAAGTACCACTCTATTCTGCCTTAGTCAGACCACACCTCGAATACTGTGTCCAGTTCTGGGCACCAAATTTAAGGAGGATGCCGACAAGCTGGAACATGTGCAGAGGAGGGCAGCCAAGATGATCAAGGGTCTGGAAACCAAACCTTATGAAGAACAGTTGAAGGAGTTGGGTAGGTTTAGCCTGGAAAATAGGAGACTGAGAGGAGGTATGACAATCATCTTCAAATATATTAAGAGCCGTCACATGGAAGAGGGAACAAGCTTGTTTTTTCCTGATCTGGAGAGTAGGACTCGAACCAATGGCTTTCAAGGAGGTCGGATGGCCATCTTTCATGGATGCTTTAGATGAGATTCCTGCATTGCAGGGGGTTGGCTAGATGACCCTAGGGGTCTCTTCCAACTCTACAATTCTATAATGCGGTCAGTGGCTATGGGCTCGCTGCCTTTCATGGAAAGCTATCTACCATCTCCTGTCTTGCCCTGGAGAATCCCCCACAATCCCTGTCGTGCCATTTCAGAACTACTGAGCTAGCCAGCCTTAGAGGTCGGGCCCTCCATCACGAAGCCTGTTTTCTGAAGGGGGCAGGGGCATTCTGGGGCTGCCAAAGCCAGCACTGACTTGCTGGGGTCCAAAGAGCTACTTCAGAAGGGCCTAAGGGCTCATGCCTGACATTTTAGAACAGACCCACACCCCCGCTATATTACGCAATGTTACCAAGGGCTTTTGACATTTCCCTCAGTTTCAAACACAGCTTGCCTTTAAACATAGAGCGGGGCAGGGGGAGTAGGGGGAGAGGGTAGCCATTCAAGAAGCAAAATCAAAAAAGCTAAGTGGTTTGCTGCATCCAAGCTCAGCAACCAAACAGAATGCCACTAATGCTCATCATTTGCTTGACAGCTAGATCTGCCATGGGTTGACTGCTCTGAAGTGTCACTGAGAACAGGCAAAGCAGTATTTCCCAGACTCAGGTATTGGACTGCAGCTCCCATCGTGCCTGACCACTGGCCGTTTCAGTCCACAACATCTGGGAGGGCACCAGGTTGGGGGAGGCTGCCCTTGAGGGTCTCCCTCATGACATCCGCAGCACACAAAAGGGTTTCCCCAATCCTTGGATTTGCAGAGCCCTTTATCAGCAAGTGTCCTCCTGGCTCTCACTGGATTGAGAACTCGAACTCAGAGCGCAGTCTCTGCCAACATCTTCAATGCTCAAATCAGTGTGGTACAAAACAGGGTTCAAAGAAACAACAGGTGCTGTGTCTGGCTAAGCAAATGAAGACAAGCACAAACACAACCTGGGTCCCGTTATGTGGGATTTTCATTGTGAAGTTTTCCCCCCATTAACATACACCAAATACATTAAACATTGACTTCCCTTCCCCGCTTTCCATGGCTCCTTTTAACTTTCCCTTGCTGTTTCATATTCTATTTACTCTGTATCCTATTTTATCCATTTCATCTCAACGCAATTTATATTGCTGAAATTTACTCTAATCCTGCTAATGTTTGAATTTGTTTACAATGATTCTTCATATATTCAATAAACGTTTTCCAGTCTTCCTTGAATACCCTTTCTTCCTGATGAGTGCCTAACCTCTCCTAAGAGGATGAGCTGGAGTGGACTCTGGTGGTGCAGCAGAGGTGTCAGGATCAGAGGTGAGACTGGCACTGGAGCTGGGGGTTGTGGATGCAGCACTCCCAGGTGACGCGGGAAGGGGACAGAGCAGAGTGCTGGGAGGCTGCACCACCGGGACCCTCCCCAAGATTGGATTCCAGCCTCTCAAGGCCCAGGCACAGCCTGTCTCCCCAGGGTCACCAGCAGGCAGCTCCTCCAACACCCCAACCCTCTCCTGGTCTGACCGCTCTCTCTGCAATTTCTCTAAGGGACTCATGACAAGGTGGCAGAGGTGGGTATGGAAAACATCCAATTAGCCACTGTAAACAGACACTGGTTTTAAACTGGCTTCCCTCAGTTTTCAGTTCCACAGGGCTGCTACTTTCTCAAGAGTGCCAGAAACGTTCAGACATTATTGTGGGAATTTGGCGGCGGCAGCGGTGGGGTGGGGGACGTTGGTTGTTGTTGGACTGCAAGATCGCAGGGCTACTTACAGCTTTTTCTAGGAAGAGGTTGTCCCCCGTGAGGTGGTAAGTGCTCAGCAGGCTCCCAAGGATCCGAATGGCGCTCTCAAATAGGTTGACGTCCACATTCTTGTTGAAGTTGAGGTCAGTGGCAACCCACTTCCTTGCTTCTTTGAACTCTGCATTGGGGAAGGGAGTCAAGAGATTGTCAACGGAAACCCTGCACCAAGGTTTTCTGGGCTGCTGGGGAAGGGAAGACTGGGGAAATCCCCCTCCCTCATTCTTAAGGCCACATCTGGGAGTGGCTCCTGCCCACCTGGATGCCAGGTAAAAGAGCAGCCTCCCAAGCTGCTGAACACAGGTTTGCTTTGTTGGCCTAGGAGCAGGAGAAGCTGCCTTTATGCCCATTTAGGAAATGGGTCCATCTAGTCCAGTGCTACCTACTCTAACTGGCAACAGCTGTCCAGCTTTTCATGCAGAAAAGTGTATTTGCCATCACTTGTCACCTGGACCCTTTTAACTGGAGATAATGCCAGTGCTCTGCAGCAGCTATGGCTCCTGCCCAATACAGCTCTCTACCATTCATGCATGTGGAAGTGTGTGGGGGCAGGGGGCAGGTGAAGCTCTCCACAGCAGACACCGTCAACCTGAGGTTGGGGGCCCAAAATAAACCCCTTCCCCCGAACTCACACACAAAAAACAAAAAAGAAAATCTTCTGCAGCTATAGCAAAGTGTGCTAATATTCAAGGTAATGTGCCAGCCCTGGCAGAAAGCTTCTTTCACCTCAGATAACACTGGCGGAGCAAGAGAAAACAATGGAAAGAAGGGCATTGCCTGGCTCCGCATGTGCCCATTTGACCACTCTGATCTGCAGATCTGCCCCTGTTGCAGGTGCCACGTAATACCTGTTCTGCAGCTGCAATAAATCATTCTTCTGGCACAGCAATACCTGCTCTGTGGAACTCCCTGTCTATTGGCATCGGGCAAGTGCCTTCACTGTATTTTTTCTGCTTAAAACATTTTTGTTTGAGCAAGCCTATGAAGACACATAAAAGCAGGCATGTTTTAAATCTCTTCTTTTTGTTTACTGACTTTGCTTTTATACCGTATATTTCGCCCTATAAGACGCACCAGACCATAAGACGCACCTAGTTTTTGGAGGGGGAAAACAAGAAAAAATAATATTCTGAATCTCAGAAGCCAGAACAGCAAGTGGGATCTCTGCGCAGTGAAAGCAGCAATCCCTCTTGCTGTTCTGGCTTCTGTGATAGCTGCGCAGCCTGCATTCGCTCCATAAGATGCACACACAATTCCCCTTACTTTTTAGGAGGGAAAAAGTGAGTCTTATAGAGCAAAAAATATGGTAAATGCTTTTCATTATTTGCTTTTAATTGTCTTACTGGTGATTTCAACACTTCCCATAAACCACTCAAGAGGTTCTGCTACGATGAAGTGGTGTAGACATTTGGTAAAATAAATCAAGTAAACGAGGCCAGGTGAAAAGGATGACATGGGGGAAATGAGGCAGACCTTCTTTCAAGCCCATGATCCACATGGTGTCCAGGGCATCAATGAGTGTCAGGCCAAGGCCAAACCATTCGCTGAACGACTTAGAGATGGGCTTCAGCTCGTCGTGGCCCCAGGCAAACTCCTTGTAGCCTTTCCAAGCGTGGCGGAATGCTTCTATCACTGCCATCTGGCGCTCATTGAGAGGTACTAAAATCAGAAAGCAAAAGAACTCAGCTGTAGGACACAGGAACTTAGCTGCTGGGACCAGCTCTCTGGATTCTGTTTAGGCAAGGGCCCCCTCTGACATTGCATGATTCGCCTACTCTAGTCAACTACCAAACCATTTCCCCCCCATTTATCAAACTTATTAGTTAATCGTATAGTTAACACTGTTATTATTTATAAAGCAATTTATTTTTTTGCTTTTTCATAAGTGTTTCGTTAGACAATATATTAATATATTATACAATCCCCTTATTTTTTTTCCCCTTCCCTTATTGTTGTGTGTGTATTTATTTATTTTTAGTGTAAGTTGTTTGGAGACCGTCAGGTGACAAGTGACTAATAAGTTTGATATTTTTTTTTTGGGGGGGGAATTAACAATTCAGAATGTGAAACCACGGACTGAAGTTGGCTTACAAACAATGGCTTGTGCAACAATGATTTCCCATTACTTTTTGAACGCAATGTACTGGCATGAACCTGGTTTTTTTCCAACACCCCTCCCCAGACGCTCACATGGCCAGAGATGTGAGGCAAGAGCCATTAGAAAAGTGAAATCAGCATTAGGCAAAATTAGGCATGGTTGCTTTGTTTATCCACAAGACTGATCCTAGTTTGTTCCAACAAACCATGGCTAAAACAAAACCATAAAGGTAAAGGGACCCCTGACCATTAGGTCCAGTCTTGGCCGACTCTGGGGTTGCGGGGCTCATCTCATTTTATTGGCCGAGGGAGCTGGCGTACAGCTTCCGGGTCATGTAGCCAGCATGACTAAGCCGCTTCTGGCGAACGAGAGCAGCGCACGGAGATGCCGTTTACCTTCCTGCTGGAGTGGTACCTATTTATCTACTTGCACTTTGATGTGCTTTCAAACTGCTAGGTGGGCAGGAGCAGGGACCGAGCAACGGGAGCTCACCCCGTCGCGGGGATTCGAACCACCGACCTTCTGATCGGCAAGTCCTAGGCTCTGTGGTTTAACCCACAGCGCCATGAGTGTTAAAAAAGGTTAAAATAAACAACATTTGAATGTTACATGCAGCCATACTGTCTGAAACAAAGGGGAAATGGCAGGAAGAAAGCTTGGGCCCACATCTTCACTAATATGTCAGATAAATTAAAGAATGGAAATTGAAAAGTGTTTGAGAAGGACTGAGCTAGTGAAGGTTGGAATGTGAAGGCTGTGTTCACAACAGAACCGTGAGAGAAGAACAAAGTAGCACATAAGCAGGAACTTGAAGAAGAGTAGTAGTTTGGATTTGATATCCGCTTTCTCACTACCCGAAGGAGTCTCAAAGCTCACATTCTCCTCTCCCTTCCTCCCCCACAACAAACACTCTGTGAGGTGAGTGGGCTGAGAGACTTCAGAGAAGTGTGACTAGCCCAAGGTCACCCAGCAGCTGCAGGTGGAGGAGCGGAGACACGAACCTGGTTCACCAGATTACGATTTATCCACTACACCACACTTGTTACTATGAACTGTTGTAGGAGAAGAGATAAGGAAGTTAGTAGCCTATTGCCATCGCTTGTAGAAGCCGATAGAAGTTAGAAGGTGGAAGTTATTGCCATGTATGGACAGACCTGACCCTTTGTTTGTAACTGTATATACAGTGGTGCCTCGCAAGACGAAAATCCATTCCGCGAGTCTCTTCGTCTTGCGGTTTTCTTCATCTTGCGAAGCAAGCCCATTAGCGGTTTAGCGGATTAGCGCTATTAGCGGTTTAGCGGCTATTAGCGGCTATTAAAGGCTTAAGGGATTAGCGGATTAGCTGCTAAAAGGCTATTAGCGGCTTAGCGGGCTTAGTGGATCAGCTGATAAGCGGCTTAGTGGATCAGCTGTTAAGCGGCTTAGCGATCAGCTGTTAAGCGGCTTAGCGATCAGCTGTTAAGCGGCTTAGCGATCAGCTGTTAAGCGGCTTAGCGGCTTGGGGAAAAGGGGGGGGAGGGGAAAAAACCCCGCAGGAACTCGCAAGACATTTTTGTCTTGCGAAGCAAGCCCATAGCAAATTTGTTTTGCGAAGCACCTCCAAAACGGAAAACCCTTTCGTCTAGCGGGTTTTTCGTCTTGCGAGACATTCGTCTTGCGGGGCACCACTGTACCTGCTTGTGCTTTTTTCATATTTGGTGTGCCGCCCCCCACACTACTTGCTGGATGAGACTGTGATGCATCGGCCCTGCAACACCTAAATAAACATCCTATTTTACTGATGACTGGCATCTGGATTCTATTGGCCATTCCAAGCAGCCCAGGGTATCAGGCTTGAACCTGGATATTTCCGCAACAGTCTCTGTACCCAACAGACACGTCTGTTTCAGACCTGTCTGTTTTGTGTAGCAGTAACCAGCAACTGCCTGCATGGCAGGAATAAGCTTTGACCTCACCAGAGATGGGGGTTCCGCTTGACTCATTACCTGGCTCTTTAGTATCTTCGGATTCCACAGGCAAGGGCCTGTCCGGTTCCTTTATTTTGTTGGAAGGAGGTTCTGTGCCCTGGTCCGGCTCAATAACTGCTCCTCTCCAGCTGCAAAAAGAGAACTATTCAAGGAAAACTGCCTGGGTTCTGCTGTCACAGCAACGTCAGAAAGATGCACAACAAAGGCTCAATCAAGGATTGGGGTGCTGCATACCCAAATATAGATGCTCCTCTTTTCCCGGGGGTGCAGATTTCTCCGCACAAAAGTCTCTTAAATGGTTCTCCCTTACTGCCCCTTATGCCCAGAACACTCCCAGGTCCTCTGTGGTGCCAGCGTGTAGCTTCTCCTTAGTCTCAGAACTTAACCCCCAGCTGAACTGAAGCCCAGGCATCTGTCACTAGATGTTTTCCATGTTAGCTTCACATCTCCATTCCTGCTGCTCCTGCGGTTGTCTCTCCTAAAGGGTCGAAATGTGTGTTATAACTTTCTTGCAACCAAGCAATGCTCCTCCAGCCAACTACCTGATGACGGACTTCTCCGTTTTTTGTTCTTTACCAGCCTGGCCAGCTTCTCCCTCCTCCTTGGCTGCTTCATCTGGGAAGTTCAACCTCGAGTCTCTCCATGGTGGCCTGATCTGCAGGTTTGGAGGTCCCCGCCGGACAGGAAGCTGCTTCGGAGGTTTCTAAGGAAATGGAGCAGAGGAAGAAAACAATGACTTCCCATCTTCCCATACACACCTACACATACCTGTAAAAAGCCACTTGCTTTGTCACCTTTGGCAAGACTGGCAGGGAAGTAAGGGGAGACTTGGCTCTATGCCCATGTCTGTGACCATATCTGCAGGGCTGGGATAAACTAAAACTGCCCCTACCCTTCCCTTCCCCTTTCATCTGTTGACAGGGAACTGAACCCAGCTATTTCCTAGTTTCTCAGGACAAGAAGCCACACTGAGTCCTGGCCTTATTACTAGCCTCCATTTGCTTCTTTAAGATGAGAGGCTTCTCTCATCAGGCCAGAAGAAAACAGGCCAGTAATAGTGATGCCACTGTTGCAGAAATTTATGTATAGGTTGGGGGGGGTTGCCCCTCCAGCAGATATCATGCACATGCAGCCCACTACCAAAATCAGCACAATAACTTTTGTGGCTTTTGTGATTTGTCCCCACAAAACACTTCATCACAGATTCTTCCTCTCTATCCAAAGGGCCTCTCCAGCACAATACCAAATGTAAGAATTCACTGATAAATGTATCTATGTACTGACTCACTGGGAAAACTTCAGAAATTCATATAGACACGTGAGCTCAGCTCCTCAGCAGACAGGTAGCCGTTCCAGAAATAACAAACCCAGATGAAGACAAAAGGGTGTGATTAACTTGGCTGGGAAACAGGGAAATGTAAATATCTCTTTTGTTCCACTTGATGGGTGTTTGGTGGAGGGCAAGGGGAACCATGGGGCAGGGTCCAAGATGTTCAGATTACTGCCACAAGACCTCCCCTTTCATGATGTAACCGGGATGTATTAGTGATGTGGTTTTTTGGGGGGTGTAACATGGGGATTAGCAGCTAATAAAAGTTTGGGTTCTCTTTTGTTCGGGGCTTCCATCTTGTTCCACCTTGTGGCAGGTGGGAGTCCTGTCACGACAGTCTTCAATAAAGACCAAGCCTACTGGTTGCTGTTTTGCTCTGGTATTCCCGGCTGGTGTCCTTGTTTTTTGTCCAAGGGAGCCCTCAGATTTCTCCATTAACACCACCTATTACCATGAAAAGGATCTGAAGCTCTGTGAGGGTCCCCCATGCCTGGAAATACAGGCAAGACTGGAAAATGGAATGTGCCTCCTATGAAAAGGGATGGAGCATGAAGCCATTTGCACAGCCCTGCCTCCAAAGCAAAAGAGAGTCATAATTGCACCACCCAATGAGACAGGATAGGGTGCTTGCCCCCCCCCCCCCGCAATCCTGCTTAACTTCAGACACAGGGAAAATTCAAGACATAGACCACTTCTCTCGCCCACTTTGCCAGAGAAGTTGTATCCCAAGTGGACCTGAGCTTCCTTCAGCAGCAACCTCTGACCACACTAGGTGACACACCAGTGGCCCAGGGCTTGAGGGACAGGGCTGTCACCCAAAGAGTCTTGCTTACGTGAGTGGTAAGCATGCAAGACTTCGTCAGCAGCCTGCAAAAGACACAAGGTGGAGTCCTTGGCTGGGAGTCAAAGATTAAAGATGTGAAGCAATCATACAGGGCCTTTCTTAAACCTCAGTCTCCTTTCTGAGAAAGGTGCTGGCAAAGAAGCCTAGTCACGAGTCTGGCATTTCCTCAGATTAATGGTTAATCAAGTTGTGTTCCAGACAGCCTTGAGAAGATAGGCAATGGTAGAAAACACAAATGAAAACCACCCTCTCCTGTTCTTCCTTTGTGGTAAAGGTAAAGGGACCTCTGACCATTAGGTCCAGGCGTGGCCGACTCTGGGGTTGCGGCGCTCATCTCGCTTTACTGGCTGAGGGAGCCAGCGTACAGCTTCCGGGTCATGTGGCCAGCATGACTGAGCCGCTTCTGGCGAACCAGAGCAGCGGACGGAAACGCCGCTTACCTTCCTGCCAGAGCGGTACCTATTTATCTACTTGCACTTTGACGTGCTTTTGAACTGCTAGGTTGGCAGGAGCAGGGACCAAGCAACAGGAGCTCACCCTGATGCGGGGATTCAAACCGCCGACCTTCTGATCGGCAAGTCCTAGGCTCTGTGGTTTAACCCACAGTGCCACCCGCGTCCCTTTCCTTTGTGGTAGGGTTGTTGTATTTTAGGTACTCGTAAGAACCTAAGAAGAGCCCGCTGGATCAAGCCAATTGCCCATCTAGTCCAGCATCCTGTTCTTACAGTGGCCAAGCAGGTGACCTAAAGGGAAACCAACATGCAGGATCTGGGCGCAAGAGAACTCTCCCCTTCTGCGGCATCTAGCAACTGGTATTCAGAAGAATTACTGCTTCACTGGATGACCCTCGAATTCTAGTGTCATGAGGAAAGGGAGAAAAACTCCTCTCTATCTGTGCATGATTTTGTAAACGTCTGTCATGTCACCTCCACCCTCCTCCACCCTTGTAGCTTGCAGCAACCAGCATTTAGAAAAATTGTTGTATCCAACTGTGGAGGCAGAGCTTAGCTGTTGCGGCTAGCAGCTAATGATAGCCTTATCCTCCATGAATTTGTCTAATCCTCTTTTTAATCCATCCAAGCTCATGGGAAGCACTTCCTCCTGTGGGAGATAGTTCCAAAGTTTAACTGCCAGTGGTGCATGCTCTAGTTATCTCCTGCTTGGTCTACTGCAATGCACTCTTCGTGGGGCTACCTTTGAAGGTGACCTGGAAACTACAACTAATCCAGAATGCGGCAGCTGGACTGGTGACTGGGAGCGGCTGCCGAGACCATATAACACCGTCTTGAAAGACCTACATTGGCTGCCAGTACGTTTCTGAGCACAATTCAAAGTGTTGGTGCTAACCTTTAAAGCCCTAAACGGCCTCGGTCCTGTATACCTGAAGGAGCGTCTCCACCCCCATTGTTCAGCCCGGACACTGAGGTCCAGTGCTGAGGGCCTTCTGGTGGTTCCCTCATTGTGAGAAGCAAAGCTACAGGGAACCAGGGAGGGCCTTCTCGGTGGTGGCGCCCACCCTGTGGAATGCCCTCCCATCAGATGTCAAAGAGAAAAACAACTACCTGACATTCAGAAGACATCTGAAGGCAGCCCTGTTCAGGGAAGTTTTTTGTGTGTGACATTTTAGTATATTTTTGGTCTTTGTTGGAAGCAGCCCAGAGTGGCTGGGGAAACCCAGCCAGATGGGCAGGGTACAAATAATAAATTATTATTATTATCATCATCATCATTTGCTGCGTGAAAAAGTACTTTATTTTCTCTTCCTCAACCTTCCAACATTCAGTTTCACTAGATGTCCATGCGTTCCAGCAGTATGGGAGAAATTAAACTTTTCTGTATCCCTTTCTCCATGCTATGCATCGTTTTACAAATGTTCATCATGTCACCTCTTACTCACCTTTTCAAAAGGGAGCATTACTAAAGGAAGTCTGATATAAAACACACATTTTAAACAGCACAATTAGCCAAATAATAAAATAATATCATACGCTTAGATACAGAGGGTGCCTGCTGTGTGTTAGGCTGCTACCCCCCAACCCTCTAAATTCCAAAAAAAAAGACATTGGGGAGAGAATTACTTGAAGTGAAAAATCCCCCGGATTGGCATCAGCATTTTGTGGAATTGGAAGAACTGCCTGATTTGCTGGCTTCAACCCAGGGACCTCCATATAAGTCTTTTGTTCCTCTGAAGCTCTGCTGGTTAGACCTGGAAAGAGAAATTAACCGCAGTGAATGCCACCTGATGCAACATAATGAAATGAACGTCCAAGACTCCTGGTAAGATCTCATCCAGTTAAACATGTTTACATGCTGGCTCCAGGCTTACCAGAACAATAAACAAAACCATGGAAACCAAATCATTGTGCCCTGTCCAATGTATCTTGCTCCCACAACAAAAATCACCCACCAAGAAGAACTAGCATAATTTCTTTTTTCCTTACAAATTAGCCCAAAGAGCTGAGACTGGGTTTGATCTTTCGATTCATTCATTATTGCAGTCAGGACTAATGACAGGGCAGCAGGTGCAGCTGGGGCCCAGCAGTCCAGAGGGGGTACTCACTAACTTGAACATGTTTTATGTAACATATTAACAAAATATGTATTTCATCTTCAATGCACGCACAATTCCAAAATAATAGCTTGCAAACTTTTGCTGTGAACTATGCATCAACAGCAAGTTAGCTCCGTCAGCAGAGCAAGAGACTCTTAATCTAATGGTTGTGAGTTCAAGCCTGCACTGCAGAGGGGTGGACTAGATGACCCTTGTGGCCCCTTCCAACTCTACGATTCCCCCCCCCCATTGCCGTTTCTATATATTCTATTAACTTTGTCTGCCATTCTTACTTCGTTGGTATTTTATCTTCCCTCTATCTCTGAGCATATACCATCCATGCAGCTGTAGTAAGCATACATAAAAAGAGATTTGTGGTCCCTGGGTATATTTTCATCTGTTATGCCTAAAAGAAAAGCTTCTGGGGTTTTAAACATTTTTTTCAATTCATCATTTCCCAGAAGTTTTTAACCTTTTTGCATGTCCACCATATATGATAAAATGTGCCTTCTTTTTTCTTTACATTTCCAACAACTATCAGTTTTAGTTTTATACATCTTAGCTAATTTACTTGGCATTAAATACCACCTATAGATCATTTTCATATGGTTTTCCTTCAGTGTGTAACATGCAGTAAATTTTAGATCTTTTTTCCATAATTTCTCCCAGGCACTCATTTCTATATCATGCCCTTTATCCCTTACCCAATGGATCATATTTTTTTAACCCATTTTACCAATTCATTTACCCAACGAATTTTACCAATTCATCTTTTGTCTCCCATTCTAATAGTAGTTTATACATTTTAGAAATTATTTTTTCTTTACTATCAATAATCTCTCTTTCAAATTGTGAACTTTGGGTCGGAAAACCCCTTCTTTTGTCCAGTTTTAACACATCATTTATTTGATGATACTGTAACCAATCCATCACCACTTGTCCAAGTCCCTCCTTTTTAAAATCTTACTACTTCTGAAAAGTCCAAGAGTTCTCTATAAGTTGCCCAGTGTCCTTCCATGTTACGCCAACTCTATGATTCTATGATTTCTGAGTATTTCCAACCGTCTACGAACATTCACTTCTACGCTTTGACAATATGATAGCACAGTCTCATCTTACGATGTGGGTTTTCGTAAGTGAACACCATGCGAATACAGTCATATCTCATGTTACGTTTGCTTCATGATACGTTTCTTCAGGTTGCGTCCCACGGCGACCCGGAAGTACTGGAAAGGGTTACTTCCAGGTTTCGCTGCTCGTGCATGCATGCAAAATGACATCATGCACATGCACAGAAGCAGCAAATCACGACCCGCATGTGCGCAGACGTGCAGACGCGGGTTGCGTTCTTTTCAGGTTGCGAACAGGTCTCCGGAACAGATCCCGTTTGCAACCAGAGGTAGCACTGTACAATGAAGTACAAGTTGAATGTTTCAAGTGTTTGACTAGTTCAGCAATGATCGTGTAGATGCTTATATGCTTATACCACTGATAAAAGTCATTAGGATCTTAACATCCTCAGCAGGTACAAAACATCACATTTATTATTGACACCCAAATGAGATCATGAATTTGTTTTACATCCCATGTAAATACTTTTTAGCCAATAAGCCCTTGATTAGGGAGGCCTGGGGTGGGGATTTTCACCGTGGTCTAAACTTGCATTCAGCACCGCTGATTACAGTAGCACAAAAGAAGCAAAACAGCCTCTGAAAATAAGCAAAGATCCCCTTAATTTTTCTCCAGTGGTTGCTGCTTTAAAACTGGCCTCCCACCAATGAAGGGCCTCTTCCTTTTGCATACAGGACCCTCTCTTTGTATAGAACTTTCCAAACCTGTCCTGAGTTTAGGATGAAAGCTTTAGTTGCTTTTTAAAAATTACAAATTACAAATCTGCAACCTTGCTAAGCTGCAGAAAATCTAAGTAAGTTAAATAGACCTACTTTTCCAGGGTTCGGACATGTTTGCGTAAGTGATGACTCCGCAGACAGCCAGAAAGGCGAACAGGAAGAGGATCAAGCTCCGCTGGAGGCGCGACAGCTGCTTCCATTTCTGAGATTGGAACAATAGAGAGAGAAATCAGAAATGCAAATATAATAACTGTGCTATTTATATAGCAATAAATAAATAATGCCAAAAACTCACGAGTCTAAATCAGAAAAGAACCCTAGCTCATTACATGAATGCATTGACAGCACATGCCTCCTTGTGAGTTTTCACAAGCTGCACTAAACACTTCCCAGTTTGTATCTCCCTTTTCACTCTACACAGAAAAGCAAGGATGAATCTCTGAAGCAATTATGTAGACAGTGTTCCTTTACCACATATGAAACTTTACAATAAGGGTGGGCAGACTTCAGCTTTGCTGGATCCACTTTGCTTTTTTACTGGAACCCCAAGATCGACCGTATCAAAAAACAAAATCTTAGAATGAAAGACTTCTGAGCCCAGGAACTTCTTATGAGCACCATAACTGAGCAGAGCACACAGCCCTTCTACATAAAATATCCACTCTGGGTTCCCGCCTCCCCAGTTTTCAGTATTTCAGCAATATTTGGGGTAAATTTGTTGATGCCATTGTTAGGAACACAGGATCTTGCAACATTTAGTGAGTATTATAATAAAGGAAGAAAAACTTTTCTCTATCCACTTTCTTCATACCAAGCATCATTTTATAAACTCCTATCTTGCCACCTTTTATTGGCTTTTTTTTCTAAATTAAAAAGTCCCAAATGCTGCAAACTTCCCTCATCGGAAACTCACTCCACCCCCAACCCCCCCAACTGATAATTTTGGTTGCCCTCCAACTCTACAATAACATTTTTGTGGTAAGGCAACCAGAACTGTATGCAGTAAATTTTAAGCAACTGGGAGTGAGAAATCATTCCTGGTGTTCTTCAGATTGCCCAGAGATCTAGCAGTGGATCCCAATCTACCTACAGATCCTGACTTATTTTCTGCCCCACTCTGATCTATAGTATAATACAGTACATACACCCCCCCCCCCCTTCTAGAAGGACTTAAAATCTGAAATTTAACTGTTGGGAGGGAGGAGGGAAGGGGAAAGGAACAAACTGCAAGCAAAAACAGTTAAACAACTTAAATTGTACTGCAACTGTGGAGAAAATGTTAGAGCAGATGACCAGTCCTGCTGGCTCAGACTGACCAATCCAAGACTCGGTTCCAACAGAGGCCAGCCAGAAGCCTCCTGGAAAGTCCGAAACAGGAAATACAACAGCCTCCCTGGCCTCTCTCTGTTGTATGCCTCCAGCATCTCCTCCAGCTTCTGAACACAGATCCTAAATAAAAACCACTGATGTAGTTCCATAAAGAAGTAAGAAGAATCCAGCTGAATGACACGAAAGGTCCACCTAGTGCGACATCCTGCTTCCAGCAACGGCCAGCCAGATATTTCCAGAAAGCCCACAAGCAGGGCAGGAGGGCAAGAACCCCCTTCCCTCTGGCACTCAAGATGCACACTGCCTCTGAACATGGAGGTTCTATGCAGCCACCATAGCTATTCCGCTACGGAGGGATTAGAAAGGAGAGTTTGTCCCACGCGCCTGCACAACTGCCCTGATTTCACTGCACTTGGGCACCTCCCTCTCTTGTCAGCATCTTGCCTAAAACAAAAAACAAAAAATGCCAGAGATTCCTCTTACGTACAACAGCACAGCTCATGAGATCGGGATCAAGGCCGCTTCTTGACTTTTTCATGGCTTAACTGCAACAGCTGTCTGAGGAAAACACAGAGCCAGTTCTCTGTTCAAAGTTTCTTTCTCGAAAAGGAAGCTGCCAGGGCTAATGCCACCTCTCTGTTTCCTGTCGCACCCCAGAGGTCTGCCTTTTGTTGTTGTGATGATTCAGTGGGGAGAGAAAGGCACCCTGCCTACACCTTGAAGGTACAGCACCTGCTGCCAGCATCATGAACTGATGCAAGTTGCTTTGGAGAATAAATGTTGGTCTGAAAATCAAGGGGAGGGGGGAGAATAAATAGGAGAAAAGCCAATCAATGACTACCAATTGTGATGGCTGTATTGAGCCACCAGATTTCAGAGGCAGCATGGCTCTGGGTATCAGTTGCTAGGAAGCAACAATGGGAGAGGGGAGTTGTATTTATGCCTCACATGTGGACTTGGGTAAGTGGCTGGCTACTGGGGGAAGAGGATGCTTGACCTGACAGGCCCCCTCTGGACTGATTTAATTATCAGAAGAACATAGGAGGAGCTGGGCTGGAACACCTGTGTTCAGAATATTAGATACTAGCAGAATCAAACTTGGGGGGGGGGGAACATGCCTTTAAGGCTTCCTCCAAGGCTTCTGGGGGGGGCATCTGGTTGACCACTGAGGGAAGCAGGATCCTGGACTCCATGGACATTTGTTCATATACCTATCTTTAAAAGCTGGAAGGAACCCAGCAGGGGCAGGAGTCTATTAATCTAAAATGAAAACTCCAGGTTTGTTTTCAAAACATGTAGGAATTGATATTCTTATAAATTGTTACTATTAGTCCAGTTTCCTGCACCTATGAGACTCTTCCTGTTCTTTTTATAACCCTGCCCTTTGAAGGAACAAAGGTAAACACACCAACATTTACTATCCATAATATTACCCTTAAAAAAAAACACCATTCAATCAACCATTACAATACAGTGGTACCTCTGGATGCGAATGGGATCCATTCCAGAGCCCCGTTCACATCCTGAAGCGAACACAACCCACATCTGCGTGTGCGCGGGTTGTGATTTGCCGCTTCTGCGCATAACATCATTTTGAGCGTCTGCGCACGCACGAGTGGTGAAACCCGGAAGTAATGCATTTCGTTACTTCTGGGTTGCCGCGGAGCGCAACCCGAAAATGCTCAACCCGAAGCTGCTTCAACCCAACGTATGACTGTAACAACAACAACAACGGGAAGAAGAGCAAGCAGAATCCAGCCCAGCACCTCCTCCACCTGCACTCTCCCACACCCTTTCCCCACAAGGTGATTGACAGCTGGTGCTGATGTCGTGATTAGGAGATCAAGCTAGGACCTCAGAGGTAAAGGTAAAGGAACCCCTGCCCGTACGGGCCAGTCTTGACAGACTCTAGGGTTGTGCGCCCATCTCACTCAAGAGGCCGGGGGCCAGCGCTGTCCGGAGACACTTCCGGGTCACGTGGCCAGCGTGACGAGCTGCATCTGGCGAGCCAGAGCCGCACACAGAAACGCCGTTTACCTTCCCGCTAGTAAGTGGTCCCTATTTATCTACTTGCACCCGGGAGTGCTTTCGAACTGCTAGGTTGGCAGGTGCTGGGACCGAACAACGGGAGCGCACCCCGCCGCAGGGATTCGAACCGCCAACCTTTCGATCGGCAAGCCCTAGGCACTGAGGCTTTTACCCACAGCGCCACCCGCGTGCCCAGGACCTCAGAGACCAAGGTTCAAATCCACACTCACTCATGAAGCTCACTGGGTGGCTTTGGGACAGTCACTGCGTCTTGGCCTAACCTGCCCCACAGGGTTGCTGTGGGAATTAAATGAGGAAGTGGATCACACTGCATGCTTTATTATGGCACTCAGAATCATGTACCTTGAGGTCCTTGGAAGAGAAGGTGGGATATGAAAGCAATCAATCAATCGTTCAGTCATTCTACAACAGTACATATGATTCAGAAAAGTGGGACAGAAATCCAACCAGTGCAGCTAATGCAACCATTTCAGACTGCAGGGAAGGGGTCAGAGGAAGTCCCTGCATTTCTCACCTGGCCCTACAACTAAATCTAAAGGGCTGCCATACGGAAGAGGGAGCAAACTTGTTTTCCAGCTCCAGAGGGGAGTACTTGAACCCATGGATTCCAGTTACAAAAAGGGAGATTCCGACCAAAAACCAGGAAGAACTTTCCGTGACAGTAACAGCTGTTCGACAGTGGAACTGTCTCCCTCGGGAGGTGGTGGACTCTGTGTGGTCATCTGTCCTGGATACTTTAGCCGAGATTCCTGCGCTGCAGGGGGCCCGGCTGGATAACCCTAGGGGTCCCTTCTATGACTCTTAGCTGCTCCATTTAGAGCCTGGATAGCTCAGTTGGTTAGAGCATGGTGCTGATAACACCAAGGTTGCAGGTTTGATCCCCATATGGGACAGCTGTATATTCCTGCATTGCAGGGGGTTGGACTAGATGATCCTCAGGGTCCCTTCCAACTCTATGTTCCTATGATTTGGGTTGGACTGGTGAAGTTGGAGGGGGAGAGTCGTAACCACCCTAAGGACTATGGCTATGCAATGCCCACCCTGGGGGCTTCCTGGCTTTCCAAGGCTTGACGCATGCGCCCTGCGCGGCACTTCCCACCCCGGCCTGAGGAGGGCAGAGCGCTGCGGCCCTCTCCGCGCACCCCACCACCTGCCCCGACTCTATGGCTTCTCCCCTCACCCGCCAGCAGGAGCGCCTCCGCCAGGCCTTGCTGTTGTTGTAGCCGCCGACGGCGGCCGCCGCTGCGTCGAGGGCTCCGCCGGGGCTGAGGGTCACGGTGATGAAGTCCCGCCTGGTGGAGGGTGGCAGCGGCGTCGAAGAGGAGGCGGCGGAGGAGTACATGGCGGCGCGGGCAATGGCCCCTCAGGATCCGCGAGCCGCTCCTCCGCCGGCTGCCATGTTTTGCTTTTTTTTTCCTCGCGTCCGCCGAGCCCGTCGAGATGACGGCGCAGAGCGGCCGCTTCCGCGTCTGCGCTCTCCCTCCGTCGTCCGCGGGTGGGTGGGGAGGAAAGCTCTATGGTTATCACCTTAGCAACAGCGCCCAGGGAGCGCCTGGGAACAAGGCCGCGGAGCCTTTCTCTATTTCCCCTGTGGTGAAAGGGTTAAAAGCGGCCCCGCCAGCAAAAGACTGTTTGCCATAGCCAATAAATCACAAGCGCCTTCTTAAAAGGACATTGCTGTTTTGCGCCATGCCCGCTAGAGGCCTTGTTTTATTTATTGCCATTTTATATACCGCCCTCCGCTCCAAAGGATCTCAATGGTGTGGGGGCATGGGTCTCCCTGTTGCAGGAATTTATGTATAGGTTGGGGGAGGTTGCCCCTCCCGCAGATATCATGCACATGCAGCCCACTATCAAAATCAGCACAATCACTTTTGTGACTTTTGTGATTTGTCCCCACAAAACACTTCATCACAGTTTCTTCCTATCTATCCCAAGGGCCTTTGCTGCACGATACTAAATGTAACAATTCAGTGATCAATGTATCTATGTACTGGCTCACTGGGAAAACTTCAGAAATTCATATAGACGTGAGCTCACTCAGCAGCCCCTCTGCCTGAGTGATAATTCCTGGCATCTTAATACCTGAGTGCCAGACAGGTAAGGATTCCAGAAATAACAAACCCAGATGAAGACAAAAGGGTGTGATTAACTTGGCTGGGAAACAGGAAAATGTAAATATCTCTTTTGTTCCCTAGCCGGAATTAAGTTTGCCGGAAGAAATATCAACAACCTCAGATATGCACATGACACAACCTTGATGGCAGAAAGTGAGGAGGAATTAAAGAACCTTTTATTGAGGGTGAAAGAGGAGAGTGCAAAATATGGTCTGAAAATATGCAAAATATGGTCTGAATCTCAACATAAAAAAAAAACGAAGATCATGGCCACTAGTCCCATCACCTCCTGGCAAATAGAAGGGGAGAAAATGGAGGCGGTGAGAGATTTTACTTTCTTGGGATCCATGATCACTGCAGATGGTGACAACAGCCACGAAATTAAAAGACGCTTGCTTATTGGGAGAAAAGCAATGACAAACCTAGACAGCATCTTAAAAAGTAGAGACATCACCTTGCCAACAAAGGTCCGTATAGTAAAAGCTATGGTTTTCTGAGTAGTGATGTATGGAAGTGAGAGCTGGACCATAAAGAAGGCTGATCGCCAAAGAATTGATGCTTTTGAATTATGGTGCTGGTGGAGACTCTTGAGAGTCCCATGGACTGCAAAAAGAATGGGCATATTTTTATTTACAACACTATCCATTCTGAAGGAAATCAGCCCTGAGTGCTCACTAGAAGGACAGATCGTGAAGCTGAGGCTCCAATACTTTGGCCACCTCATGAGAAGAGAAGACTCCCTGGAAAAGACCCTGATGTTGGGAAAGATGGAGGGCACAAGGAGAAGGGGACGACAGAGGACGCGATGGTTGGATAGTGATCTCGAAGCTACCAGCATGAGTTTGACCAAACTGCGGGAGGCAGTGGAAGACAGGAGGGCCTGGCGTGCTCTGGTCCAGGGGGTCATGAAGAGTCAGACACGACTAAACAACAACAACAACACACTTGATGGGTGTTTGGTGGAGGGAAAGGGGAACCATGGGGCAGGGTCCAGGATGCTCAGATTACTGCCACCAGACCTCCCCTTTCATGATGTAACTGTGATGTAGTTTGGGGGGGATGTAACGTGGGGATTAGCAGCTAATAAAAGTTTGGGGGCTCTTTTGTTCGGGGCTTCCATCTTGTTTCACCTTGTGGCAGGTGTGAGTCCTGTCGCAACAGTCTTCAATAAAGACCAAGCCTACTGGCTGCTGTTTTGCTCTGGTATTCTTGGGGGGTGTCCTTGTTTTTTGTCCAAGGGAGCCCTCAGATTTCTCCGTTAACATCCTTCTCGAGGCTTTGTCCTCACAACAACCCTGTGAGGTATACTACGAGAGATTCTGGCCTGAGTGGGGAGCTGAGCCCTGGTCTCTGCCAGGTCTCTGCAGCTCACTCTGACCACTGCACCAAACTGGCTTATAGAGAGATGAAAGAGGCGGGAATATTTTTAAAATAAAAATAAATGCAACAGAGATTCGTCTGTTTGTCTTTTGCAACTTTTATTTCATGGAATTGTAGTGTTGGAAGGGATCCTGGGGTCATCCAGTCCAACACCCTGCAATCTCAGCTATTGTGTTGTAAACAAAATAGCACCCTGTTGCAACAGTTTAATAAAGATCAGTCTCACTAGCTGCTTTGCTTCTCAATATTCTCTGGTTGGCCTCTGTTATTTTCTCCTACAGATGGAGAACCTACAAAGGACTCTATAAGGGCTCTTGTATACCCCATAAGGAAATAAGGGCAGATTTTGTTTACACCTGCTACTAAGAAGTGTCTAAGGCAACTTGCAATATGAAAGTGCTTTTAATATTATACACACACTCACACATATAGCTATATATATATCCGAAAACTTCCCACAACATGGAAATTTGCCATGTTGATAGAACTGCAAACCTTAAAAATGGGATTTGGGATCACACTGCTTGCTTTAATATGACACTGAGCACTTTATGTTTAATATCTGTTAAGACAATTATCTATACCCAGTCTTTCATCATAAACCAGGAGTGACTTACTTGTGGCCCTCCACATGTTGGACTACAATGCTCATCAGCCTCAGCTGAACCTGACCCGTCAGGGTTGAAAAGAGCTGTAGTCTATAACATCCGGAGGGTCACACATTAATCCTGACCTAAAGTATGTTATTATTGCCCATTCCGTCAAGCAGCCTTATGTTGACCAGAAAGCATGGGCATACTTATACCCAGAATTTTTTTTCATCTTTGGCACTATGGTGGAATGCTGCTAATTGGCTCATGGAAAACATACTGCAAAAGAAATTGGACCACTAATGGACAGGAAGGGCTCTGGATCCGTGTCACAAATCGGTAACTCCTCAACTCTTCATATGGCACTACAGTGTATGGCCTTTAAAGGACCTTAGTTTTCCATTTGCAGATCTTCTGATATTGCTCACATTTAAAAGCTTTTATTTTGGAAACTAAAACTTTAAACTTAAAAAAGTAATTATGGCTGCAAGCTTTTTTTAAAAAAAAAAAGTTCTATAAATGTGGGCAGTATCAGCTGATATGTGAAGACAGAAGTGGCTGAGTAAGATTTTCAGTGGGCAAGAGCCATCAGAAGCCTTGCCCTTCTATTGTCTAGCAGGAAGAGAATAAGTTGCGCAAAAAACAAATACATTATGTAAGCTGTCATGATTTGCGTCATTTACACAGCTGAGCCTTTACTTGTCAACCAATCTGGGTTGCCTGTGTACCTGCTGGTTTTTAGTGCAGAAGGCAAATGATCCTGTATATATATAGCTTACACCCACCCTCCCTGCATCTATGTCTAGGGAAGGAAACTAGTAAACTATGGAAGGGCAACTGATTTGGGGGTTGCTAGGGCTGGGCATTGCAACTCCTCTTGTTGCGTTTTCTGCCTGTGTGCCAGGTCTCGGGAGTAGGGCCAGTTTTTAAAAAAGAAACACAAAAGGCAAGCTAGACTTTTTAAAGCACTTTTAATATGTGAAAATTACAAAACGGGCAATATAGGGTTTTCATCACTTTCTTCCAGAACGTGTATAAAGCAGCTTTCCCCAATGTGGTGGCTTCAGCTATGGTTGGATTCCCATCAGCCCCAGTCAGCATGGTCACAGATTAGAGAAACTGTAGTGTCCTAAAACAACTAGAGGGTCCCAGTTCAGGGAGGGCATTATCAGTATCAAAAGACGGTTTGGGGATAATTAAAAAGGAGAAAGAAAACAATGCACTCTGCTACACAAAGATTTGCGAAGAGGGAAGCTTTCAGCTCAAGCTGAAAACACCAGATTCAAAATGGCACTGCCAAAATAGATGCAATTCAGATCCTGTCTCTTCCGCAGTCAGGGCAGTACTTCCAAGATGAGGCAAGAGATTCTGGACACAGACAATGCCTTTAACTTTGAGTGTATAAAGTTCTTGCAAACGCAGATTTAGGTAAGCACTGTTTGCTCCTCACTGGAAGCTTATCTCCAAAGTCTGAAGCCCAGAGCTTTCTCAAGACCTACCACCTAACATCCTTTTAAGTGGAGTTGTCCATAATCAAACATGGGTCCTCCTGTTTGTTCTGCCACTGAGTCATGCTCCTCCAAGATAATACAGAGCCCCTTCACCCAGCATTGGTAAATATCTATGGAATATGTGCAGCACTATTTAGAGGTTCCTCTCAGCTATCTGCTGCCTCTCTGGTTCCTTTGAGTGTTGACACCAGCAAAGAATTCCATCCCCCAGGGCTGCCTCCAATTTCAGCATTACACACAAGGGCCCTCTCAGCCATAGTAAGGGTGGTGGGTCTTATTTCAGACAGCTCTTTGAAAGTTGCAGAGAATGCTATTGGGACAATCAAGGGCAGAAACCATCACTCTCCAGGCACAGTGTGACCTAACAACCCCACCCCAGAAGCAGAAAAGTTAGACGATTTTGGCTTTATAGTATCATAAACACTGATTGTTTCTCAAAATTATTCTTTTCTTAATTACAAAGCAACAGTCAAGCAAAAAGATGGTCGCAGGGGACAATCTTCCAAGTTGGGTCTTCATTCAAGCTCTTGTTAATGTTTCTGCTTTGGTTTCATCGAGAAGAAAAGGTGACTGGAGGTCTTTGGCTTTCAGGTACTTCTCTAGTCCCTGCAAAAGAAAACAATTTTGAGCCAAAGGCCACATTCCCTTATGGGCAAGCTTTCAGAGTTTGCATGACAGTGATGGTCAGGACCAGAGATGAAAGTGGGTGGAATAACCAATGTGGCTCTTACTTTTGTAGCTTACTTCCGTGGAATATGTCAAGAGGCATCAACACAGTTCAGCATACATTCAAGCCAAGGCAAAGCACTCACAGCAGTGGGGCAAGCAGCTTGCAGAGAGTCCTAACCGCCAGAAAAGCCTCAAGGGCCACATTAAATTCCCAGGCCTGAGGTTCTCCACCCATTTTAAAAACTAACCACGACTTTTGCCCCTAAGTCAGGGGTATGGGGTATCTGTGGCCCTCTAGATGTCAGAAGCCAACTCCCAGCAGCCTCAGCCAATGGTTGGAGATGTTGCAAGTATGAGGTGAATTGCTGCTTGAGAGCCAGAGGTTTCCTCTTGCTGCTGTAACCCATGGGTAGGCAAACTAAGTCCCGGGGACTGGATCCGGCCCAATTGCCTTTTAAATCCGGCCTGCGGACAGTCCGGGAATCAGTGTGTTTTTACATGAGTAGAATGTGTCCTTTTATTTAAAAAGCACCTCTGGGTTATTTGTGGGGCATAGGAATTCGTTCATTATTTTTTTCAAAATATAGTCCCACAAGGTCTGAGGGACAGTGGACCGGCCCCGTGCTGGAAAGGTTTGCTGACCCCTGCTGTAACCCATCTTTCAGCCTTTATTTCCTGTCACATACCGATTCTCCCTTAAGTCCCTCCTGCCTATTCTGGATTTTAAACCTCTGTAGACAAGGACCTGCTAGGTTGTTAACTCTAAAAGTGACACACATACACTTATAAAACAATCAAAAAGATTTTAATAATAATAGGGAAGAAACTATTCTTAGCTGCTTTTCTTTTTTCTTATTCTGACACAACAGTATTTTGTGTTTTTTTGTAATTATATGTAACCAGCATCACAAATTCCAAATGGAGGAAAGCCTATATAGCTCTGCGGTTCCAGGCCATGGAGTCTGCCACAGTTGAAAGAAGCTATTGCCTGATCCCTTATGAAGGGAGAGTTTGCTCATGTGGAATTTTATCCCATATTTGCCATGTTGGCTGAACATTCTTCAATCTCAGGGCTCTTCAACAGGCATAGGCAAGCTCCGGCCCTCCAGATGTTTTGAGACTACAGTTTCCATCATCCCTGACCACTGGTCCTGTTACCTAGGGATGATGGGAATTGTAGTTCCAAAACATATGGAGGGCCGGAGTTTGCCTGTGCCTGCTCTACAGCATCCCCAATATTCTTTGCACTGGCTCAGAAATAAGAACGTATTTCCTTAGAAGCAGATACTGAATCCTTAACAGGAGTTCACATAAAATGTTGCCCTCACCTCCCCAAAGTAAGAGACTAGAGGTGAAATCTCACATACAGCGGGTGGTTCGTCATCTCCTGATAAACTGAAAAGAGAGAAAAATGAAAACAATGTCTCTCTGCAAACATATGACAAGCCACAGAAAAGAGAGGCAGCCAGGCAGCCCAGGCAACAACAGAAATTGCTCAACACAGCCCGAGGCTAACTTCACATTTTATTTCATCTGTTTGGTTTTGGTATTTTAAAACTGTAATCTACCATGGGTGCTTGGAAGACAAGTCATATATAAATGAAGTAAACAATAAACAGAAGCACCAGAGCATTAGCTGAGTGTTTTTCCCTTGCCACCCGAATAACTGCAACCAGAATGCATAACTGCAATGTACTTCTATATGCAGGAGATTGGACTTAGATGACACTTTGGGTCCCCTCCAACCATACAATTCTATTATTTTATGGCCTCACACACCTGGGACGGGGAGAAAGGCACCCCAGATCAGAGAGGATGACCCCAATAAGCTTTGATTCATGAACCCTGTGTTTTATTATTATACCCCCCCCCCCTTAAAATAGAACAAAATAAAACCTGCGCCATATTAAGAGTTTGGTCACAACATGTGATGTTAACACAACGTCTCCTGATCTAGTGCCTTCCAAATGCTGCAGGAATACAACATCCATCTTGGCGGCTGCAGCAGGTGGCTGGAATCCAGCCCCATCTTGGAGAAAGCTGCTTCATTGCACTCTTCCCCTCTCTGGTATAAACCCCAGAGGGCACAATTTATCTCCACAAGAAGATCTCATCTGCGCTATACACTTAAGGCACTATCATACTACAGTGGTACCTTGGGTTAAGAACTTAATTCATTCCAGAGGTCCGTTCTTAACCTGAAACTGTTCTTAACCTGAGGTACCACTTTAGCTAATGGGGCCTCCCGCTGCCGCCTCATCCTGAGGTAAAGTTCTTAACCCAAGGTACTATTTCTGGGTTAGCAGAGTCTGTAACCTGAAGCGTCTGTAACCCGAGGTACCACTGTACTTTCAACGGCCATGAAACCTGGGAGCTGTAGTTTGCTGAAGCTGCTGAGAGGTGTTAGGAGAGAACCCCCCACCCCAATTCCCCTCCAAAAACACCAATTCCCCTCCAAAAGCACCAATTCCCAGAGTGGTTTAGCAATCGCCAGGGAACTCTGGGAATTGTAACTCTGGGAGCAGGAAGGGTCTTCTCTGAGAATCCTTAACAAACTACAGCTCCCAGAATCCTTTGGGAGAAGCCACACCTGTTTAAAGTAGTATCATAGTGCTTCAAGTGTATAGTGTGGATGAGGCCAAAAATCTGTTGCAAGGATGTTAAACAGATACTTAATGGTTAGTCCTGACCAGACCCCCAGCTATTCCCCACTCAGAACTACAGCTCCCAGAGTTTCCTGGGAAGAGGGCTTGACTGCTAAACCACTCCACAAATTGTAGCCCTGTAAGAGGAGTAGGGGGTCTTCTAACAACTCTCAGGACCCTTAAATAATTCCCAGGATTCTTTGCAGGAAGCCATGACTGCTTAAAGTGGTGTGATAACTGCTTTACGCATACTGCCGATGGGGCCACACGCACACAGTGTTTCACTGTGGCAGCATTCCATGTCACAAATTCATCTAGTGCTCCCTGGCCCCTTGGGGTAAACTACGGTTCCCACAATCCCTTGGGGAGGATAAATCGGAGAAGCCTTCACAGACCTTGGTTCTTCAGGTATCCTCTGGCCATTGCCATTGACAAATCGAGCTCCTGCCTTCACAGCCCAACGATAGTGTTGGGAGAGGAGTGACCGGCGAGCTGTGATGGGAGTGTCTTTGTTGGCCGCATCGGAGTTCTTCAAAGGCGAGAACTCCTCTTCCCTCGGGACCTCAAAGGCTACGAACTTCCTGTTAACAGAAGGGAGAAACTGGAGGCTTAAAATGGGAGTTTCAGTTGTGGTCGTGCCCTCCTGTATCTGCAGCACGGAGCCATTGAGGCCACGGCACGTTCCAGAATCCAGGAAAACGTAACTTGCCATATCCATGAAAGGAATGCATTTGGAGGCAAACAGCGAGACCTTGCAGCTGTTCTGCAAGCTGCCAATTCCAGCTGGACTTGACTGCAAAAGCAAACTAAAGCCACATCCACACCAGACATTTAAAAGCACTCTTATACCATAGGAACCAGTCTGCACCCTGCGGTCATCATCCGAGGCCCAGGAGGTCTGGAGAGGGGCAAAAGGAGAACAGGGACTTTTCTGTGGTGGCTTTCCGCTTGTAGAAAGCTCTCCCCAGCAAGGCTCACCTGGTGCCATCGTTACGTATCTTCAGGCACCAGGCAAAAAGCTTCCTTTTTAACCGGGGCTTTGGCTTTTAACCACCTATGGCCTTTTAGAGTGGGTAGGATGTTTTAATGTATTTCTTCTACCCCCCTCCTCCGGTTTTAATGTATGTACGGTGTGGACTTTTAAAGTTGCCATGCCCCCCCATGTGACTAATAAATTTAATTAATAAACAGATAATTTCGCCACCATGCCTTCCACACCCCAAAAGTAGTCTAAGGGTGCTGACTTCACAGGCTATAATTCACAGCACTCTTAACAAAATACAGTCCCATGACTGTTAAAACAGAACAATATAAGGGTGCTTTAAATTTATGGCGTGGATGTGAACTAAATATTTCTAGATAGGTGATCTGAAAAACATGATGCATTCAAGCTGGGTCTCTGGATTCTAGCAGAATGCAATCAATATCTATCATCTATCTATCTATCTATCTATCTATCTATCTACACACATACCTGTACAGCACATTTGGTGTAAAGCACTGCTCAGACAGCTTCTAATAAAGAAGCTTAAAATTTCACTGTTGCTGGTGGAGCCATCATTGTTATTAGGAGCACAGGTGGGGTGGGGGTGGCGCTGTGGGTTAAACCACAGAGCCTAGGACTTGCCGATCAGAAGGTCAGTGGTTCAAATCCCCGCGACGGGGTGAGCTCCTGTTGCTCGGTCCCAGCTCCTGCCAACCTAGCAGTTTGAAGGTACGTCAAAGTGCAAGTAGATCAATAGGTACCACTCCGGCGGGAAGGTAAATGGCATTTCCGTGCACTGCTCTGGTTCGCCAGAAGCAGCTTAGTCTTGCTGGCCACATGACCCGGAAGCTTTACGCCGGCTCCCTCGGCCAATAAAGCGAGATGAGCGCCGCAACCCCAGAGTCGGCCAGGACTGGACCTAATGGTCAGGGGTCCCTTTACCTTAATGCAGCCAGGCATATAAATTCCAAACGGTTTTCTTAGGCAGTCCCAGATACAACTCATGGTAGTAATCTAGAGGCTACCAGGGCACACCATTCTGCCCTGTTACAGCAGCTACAGCTGCACATGTAATGTTCTCATCTACTGACTGCAATAATCAATCCCTCAAAAAAAGAAAATGCTCTAGGGTGCAGCAGGTAAGTGCGCCTGCCATTTTGATTCAGAAAACAAAACCAGAAGCTATCAGAAGTCGGGGAGACACCCTGTGTTGTCACAACTCCTTACCCCGTAGCAGCTGGTTCCATTATCATTTAGCAACCTGGTGCGCTCCAAATGTTTTGGACTGTGCCCCCCCCCATCAGGCCCAGCAGAGGCTGATGGGAGGTGTAGTCCAAAATGTTTGGCAGGCACCAGTTTGGCCAAGGCCAGTTTATTGAGTCTCCCCAACTCCTGCCCCAAAGAACAGAATACACTGAAAGAGGAAAGAGACACCTTTGGTACTAACTTAGAAAACTGGAACACATCAAACACAAACTTCTCCAGCTTTATCCCGTTGGGTTTTAGCGGCGTCACCCGATTGCCCTCCTGGTCGACGAAAGGGACTTTCTTGACAGCCACATGGCGTTTCAAGCGGGGCTCAAACTTCCTGGTGGACAGGAAAGGACAGGCACATAAGCACACAGGAGACTTCCTCAAACTCTGCTCTGCTAAAAAATGTTGCTGTGCAGCAAGATTGCTCAGGGCTGCCCCAGGTCATTCCTTGCACTGCACAGCTGTAAGGGGAAGCAGAGGTGCGTTCTGCCTTTTCACTTGCCTGAAATCTACTGCCACAATCAGTTTGATGATCCAGGGTTTCAGTGTTCCATCAAACTATCTCCATGCTTCTTTCTGCATTTCAAAGGGGTGGACTTGGTGGCCCTCCCAAGTCTACAATTCTATGATTCTATGGACAAGTTTAATTTAAATGGGGGGGGGGCGGGAAAGTGGGAGGAAAGCTTCACCCCCCTGATTATTTTGTTCCCCCACTTTTCTGCAGGAGGGGTGGTGTGTTTGACAAACTGCTGGTGGGGACCTTTCTGCTGAGCTGTTTTCATGGAGAAAGGGGGGGGACGACTCTGCATAAGTTATTTTTAGCAATTCGTCGGACACTTCCTGGAAATCTTTGGATAATGATTCACTGGTATATTGGAGTTGTTTCTGTGGGTTTTCTGAAATCTGCCTTTCAAGCAGAAGGCAAAGATTTGTCCTAGGACTGTAGTTTAAGAGCTATACGACAGAGGCCGCAGTTTAGGAGAGCGTGTAGGCAAGCCGTCTTTTTTTTTGGCTGCCTGGATGATAGCAACCAAGTTTTTGAGTTCTCCTGTTTTTCCAATTACAGGACTACAGTCATGCCTTGGGTTACAGGCACTTCAGGTTGCGTTTTTTCAAGTTACGGACCGCTGAAACCCAGAAGTACCAGAATGGGTTACTTCCGGGTTTCGGCCGTCGCGCATACGCAGAAGTGCTAAATTGCGCTTTGTGCATGCACAGAAGCACCGAATCGCAACTCGTGCATGCACAGACGTGCAGCTGCAGGTTGCAAACCCTGTGGGTTGCGAACGCGCATCCCGCACAGATCACATTTGCAACCTGAGCGTCCACTGTAATTCCTTTGCATTAGAGTTTCTTCAAAATAAGAACCTAAGAAGAGCCCTGCTGGATCAGTCCAATGGCTCCTCCAGTCCTGTTCTCACAGTGGCCGACCAGATGCCTGTGGAAAAGTGCAGGATCTGAGCGCTGTCCACTGCTGTGTATTTTCCAGCAACTGATATTCAGAAACATTAATGTGGAGGCAGAGCATAGTCATTGTGGCTGGCAGCCGTTCCAAGCTTTATGCTCCATGAAATAGTGTTCATTATAGATTTTATCTTCTGCATGCAGTATTGCTGAATAAAGTGAGTTTAAAAGCCTACTGAAGCTGCCTGCTATAAAAATGGAAACGCATAGCTTTAAGAGCTATAGAACAGGCAACCTCTGAAGGTGGTAGACGCTCCTTTGCTGGAGGTTTCCACACAGAGTTTGGATGGCCATCTGTCAGGGATTCCTTAGCTCTGATTCCTGCATTGCAGGGGGTTGGACTAGATGACCCTTGGGAGTCCTCTACCAAGTCTAAAGCACTATGATTCTACAGCTTCTAACCAGAAAACTGTGTAATGGAATTTTAAGGTCATATGTATATATATATGTCTGGAGCAGCACAGGAAGACCTTCCTGAAACCAATTTGACTCCCTGAAACCATTTTGACTCCCAGACTGACCAAATGCTTTCTCTGCAAGGAGGGAGGGGGTGAGGGAACCTTCCCATTGTCTCAGGAATTGGGTAATCACCATCTCAAAGCAATGGCCAGACTACCAGGAAAGACAATCAGATAAGGCATTATCAGATAACCTGGCAGATAGGAAAAACAACAACATTCAAATTTCTGTTGTAGACCGCCTTTTCTGTGATGTATATATGATGTATGGAGGGGTGGTCTTGAGCTCCAAGGCAGGGAATTTAAAATGTCTATATAAGGGCAGGCACACCTTGGATCCGGGTTCCTCCTCTCTCCTACGTGTGGGGGGAGCACCCTGTTGCAACAGTTTTAATAAAGATCAGGCTTACTAGCTGCTTTGCTTCTCAATATTTTCTGGTTGGCCTCTGCTATTTTCTCCTACCAATAGGGAACCTACGTAAGGACTCTATATGGGCTCTTGGGTACCCCATAAGGGAAAAACGGCAGATTTTGTTTACAACAACTAGGAGCTCAGTTTGTCACAATCCTGATACAATGCTCAGAAATGCCTGCATCCCTTCCCACCCCACTGATTTCCAGGATGCAGATCCCACACTCATAAACTCTGGAACAGGTCATGGGAAAGTGAGCATGCACAACCGCAGGACTTACTCTGTGACAGCCTTCAGGAAGTCAAGACTAAAGAAGTGATTGCAGATATTTCCAGCGCTGTATGTCAACCGGCCATCCGTGTTTCTCCTCTGTGCCGTTTCCAAGGAAATCTCGCTGTATTCCACCACCTGATATACTCCGTCCACAGAGCAAACCACCCCAACTGGCTCTGTGGGGTAGGCTTTTTCCACTACCTTAACAAACAAACAAACAAAAAATAGAATTTTTGGGCCAGAGTCAGGTAGCAAGTGAAATAACCGCAAAGAGTGGATCGAGCAGGTGGAGGGGCTGGGTAATTCTTTTTTAAAATATTTTTTATTGGAATTTTATTTACAACATAACATAATCTCCCCCAATATACAATCCACCCTCATTAAATGTGAACATAACATACAATAAGCATAACATACAACAATACAAACAACAAATAAAAGACTTCCTTTATCCTGTATATGGCCTCCTTATTTACTGTATTTTTTGCTCTATAGGACATACCCGACCATAGGACACACCTTGTTTTAGAGGGGGAGAACATTTCTTCCATTTCTCCTGCCGCTTCGCCGAAGGGGCACTGCACAGAGGGGGAGAAATTTTTTTTCTTATTCTCCCCCTCTAAAACAAGGTGTGTTCTGTGCGTTCAAGGTGCGTTCACCCAAAGTCTCCGGAGCGCAGCGGGAGTTCCTGCTGCGCTCTGGAGGCTTCAGGCAGCTACCTTGGAAGCCTGGAGAGCGAGAGGGGTCGCTGCGCACTGACCCATCTCGCTCTCCAGGCTTCAGTGAAGGCAACGCGAAGCCTCTGGAGCACGGCGGAAGTGCTCCCTCTGCGCTTCGGAGGCTTCGCGTTCCTATTGCTGAAGCCAAGGAGCCTGCATTCGCTCCATAGGATGCACACACATTTCCCCTTAATTTTGGAGGGGGAAAAGTGCGTCCTATAGAGCGAAAAATACGGTACTTCTTATAAACTGTTTCCTTTATGAATAATTATTAAGATTTTTCTAATTATAACTTAAATATCAACAAAGTCTCCTGCAGACATTAATCAAAACAAGTCCAGGTATGTATTTTAGGGCACTGTTTTGTGAAGTATTCTCTGCATTTCCCCCATGCTTTTTGAAACTCTTATCTAGTGTGATCTCTAATTGCCTCTGTTAATCTAGCCAGTTCAATATACTCTTAATGGTTTGTCTTGCCATTCCTTTTTTGTTGGCATAGTTTCTTTTTGCCAGTTTTTAGCAGTTAGGATCCTTGCCGCTCCTGTGGCATAGAGAAATCTTTTCTGATCTTCTCTTGCTATACCTGTGTCCAGGTAATTCTTGATTCTACAGATCAAATCCAATTCCGCTCAGAGGATGCTGGATTCAGAAATTCACATGGTCAATTAACTGGATGCATATGTTTGCCTGTTTGGCACGAGATTACTTAACTGTTGCAGGCCCAGGAAGTGGGGGGAAAGGATCTCTGCCAGTCACCCCTCAACACCCTTCTAAGATTCTACCTAGGCACTGCCCATAGGTGTTCAAAGTTCATCTAAAAAACTCACTTTTCATGTTTTGTTTCATTTTGCTTTAAGGGTACTTAAAGTTCCACTTAAAGGGACGCGGGTGGCGCTGTGGGGTAAAAGCCTCAGCGCCTAGGGCTTGCCGATCGAAAGATCGGCAGTTCGAATCCCCATGGCGGGGTGAGCTCCCGTTGTTCGGTCCCAGCGCCTGCCAACCTAGCAGTTCGAAAGCACTCCCGGGTTCAAGTAGATAAATAGGGACCACTTACTAGCGGGAAGGTAAACGGCGTTTCCGTGTGCGGCTCTGGCTCGCCAGATGCAGCTTGTCACGCTGGCCACGTGACCCGGAAGTGTCTCCGGACAGCGCTGGCCCCCGGCCTCTTGAGTGAGATAGGCCCACAACCCTAGAGTCTGTCAAGACTGGCCCGTACGGGCAGGGGTACCTTTACCTTTAAAGTTCCATATACTGTACATCACAGACACTACCTATATCCAACATGTTTATGGCTCGGACGCAGGAGGAAGAAACGCAACACATTACATGGAGGCAAAAGCAGATCTAGATTTTTTTTAAAATGCAGTAACAAATGAGGAGGAAGGTTCATTTGAGCAGGGAGGGATTCCCCGCTCTGGGATCCCACAGCTAATTCTCCCCTCATCTCCTCGCTGGCCCAATGGGACTAATTTAGCCAGCTAGCCCTGGTGATCATCTAATGTTTATTGGATGGATTTCCCCCCTAAATTGATTTTTTTATTCTTGATTTTATTGTTATTTACGCTTTATATCATATTTTATGCTGCTTTTTGTAGCATCAATTAAGTGTTTTAAATTTGTTGTTAGCTGCCCTGAGCCCAGTTTTCTGAACCAGGAAGGACGGGGTATAAATAAAAAAAATTTATTATTATTATTATTATTATTATTATTATTATTATTATTATTATTGATCAGATTCCATCTGCAACCTGCCAGACACAAGCAATGCATTGGGTTTTTTTTTAAAAAAAAAACACCAGATATTGGGGGGGGGACATGTGGAAGGACCAAACTCCCCGCCCCCAATCCACAACAGTTTTATTACCATATTTTTTCATGTAAAAGACAATGCTTTTGGCTTTAAAAAAATTAGGCAAAAATTGGGTGTTGTCTTATAGACGGATAGTGAATGCAGAGGGTGGACGTGTGATTAATGGCAGCAGCAAGCAGGAGATTGGCAGTGGCGATTGGGCGGGTGATTGGTGGCTGTGGCAAGGCCTGCTGGCGATTGGCTGAGGCTGAGGCAATTGGGCAGGCGATTGGCGGCTGTGGGAAGTGGGCAGGTGGGCTCTTGGTGGTGGCAAGCAGACAGACAATTGGTGGCAAGGTGTGCGATTGCCAGTGGCTGTGGCAAGTGATCAGCAGTGGCGAGCAGGCAGGTGAGCGATTGGCAAAGTGACCTCCCCCACCCGCCACAGCTAAACAACTTAATTTCTTAATTTTGGGTTTAAAAAAAGGGAGGGTTGTCTTATACCTGGGCATGTCTTATACATGGAAAAATACTGTAGTTTAACAAGCAGTACGACTGCGTCTTGTGTTGGGGGTACATTCTGGAGATGGCGCATATGCACAAAAATATGTATACCCGAAGCGCCTCCTTGGAATCACCACTGCACGACCATCCTTACCATCCAAGCAAAGAAAACAGCTTTGAAGCTGGGCTCTGGGAAGCTCCTGCAAAATCCTACAAAACCTCACAAGAGCCTTCCGGCATCCAGTAAGCAACTACAGTGGTGCCTCGCAAGACGAAAAGAATCCGTTCCGCGAGTCTCTTCATCTAGCGGTTTTTTCGTCTTGCGAAGCAAGCCCATTAGCGGATTAGCGCTATTAGCGGTTTAGCGGCTATTAAAGGTTTAAGGGATTAGCGGATTAGCTGCTAAAAGGCTATTAACAGCTATTAAAGGCTTAAGGGATTAGCGGATTAGCTGCTAAAAGGCTATTAGCGGCTTAGAAAAAGGGGTTGGGGAGCGGAAAAAAATCTCAAGACTCGCAAGACATTTTCGTCTTGCGAAGCAAGCCCATAAGGAAATTCGTCCTGCGAAGCGCATTGAAAAAAGGAAAACCCTTTCGTCTAGCGGGTTTTCTGTCTTGCGAGGCATTCGTCTTGCGGGGCACCACTGTACTTAAAAGCTCTTTCCGTACCCCTGATGCAAAATCAACTTTTAGACTCTTTTCAGCCTTGCATGCGATTAATTTGGTGGATTTCAGCCAGCTGGCTTTCAACCACGTAAGGTTTAAACTGCACAACTTAATCAAGCATTAAGATGCATTTGTCCTTTACTTACACCCCAGCTGTGGGTCCTGGGGTACCACAGGGCATAACCATGATGAGCAATGTAATTGTCATTTGGATGTTGAAAGGACCATCAGAAGATGAGTCACCTCTAGCAGAGATGGAGATCTTATCTTTGCTCCTCCTTGCTCATTCTTAACCATGACAGCCCTCCGCCCTGCACACAAGAGAATTGTGCGATCATCCCTGCCCAATGTTTTTTCTCTGTCACCTTAGCACCACAATCAGCTCCTTTCGAGACACAGAAACCAATGAAGACGGGATCTGCCATTTTGACAAGGATGTTGTCCACACAGTAGACATGGACGTACTGGACGCCACACCGCTCCATGTGCTCCAGGATCTTGTTGTCCATCAGGGCGCGGTACAAACCACCGTTGCCATCTGCAACACACAAGGAATGAGTTAACTACCAAACAGAAACTGGGTTAGGACCAGCACCAACTGGCCAGCATCCATCCTATCAACCACCCACCTTTGCCTCTCACCCGCAATCTCTGTAACCAGTTTTACCACTGCTTGTAAATGGAGGCGGAGGAATGTATAACCAAACAAATGCACATGTAGCACTTGCAATTTTAAAAATATAGGCAGCCCACCTTCAGGGGTGCAGGTCAAAGGGAAAGATGGTTCCCTGATCTTTCAGGCTGATAAAATATGGCCTTACTCTGGCCTTTGAAAGCTGAGATACGGTATATATTTTAGGACACATCCTATCCTGTTGATTGCAATATTCTGTCTTTTATTTTTGGATTGTAAGCCTATCTTGTTTTGACTATGTAACCTGCTCTAGGAGTCTTTTAAGGCTGAAGAGCAGGGTACAAATACCATAAACAAACAATTTTTAAAATAAATAAATAAAATGAAACCCATCCTAGAACTTCACAGTGAAGGGCAGGTAAGAGACCTAATAAATAATTATTATAATAGTATGTATTATATGGCATGATTGTATTCTCTATACAATTGTATTCCCTATACAGTACAAATATTGAGGGACATGATCACTCAGTGCAATCAGTATATGTAAATGTCTGGCTCACTTAAAGCTATATAGAACCTTTACTCTCAATAACAAGGCAACTCACAGGCGGATAATACTTTTATTTTTATAAATCTTCATTATTTGTAAAGGGAATCTTTGTATGAGTTAATACTGTATCATCCCTTCGGACCTGTACTTTAACTCTGTACTTTTGTCCTTCCAAGGTATGGTGCTTTCGATCTATTGCTCCCTTTCCTTTTGTTGTGGTTGCATTTAAAAAAATAATAAATCAATTCTGAAAAAGAAAAATGATGCAGCTGTGCTGCTACGAGAAAGCTCTGCACTGGCCACATGTGAAGGATTTGCTACATACAATGCCCCCTTTCACTCAAATATTCAAAACGGTGCCAGTGAGAGGCCTTCAGAAGCTCCCAAGCAAGACGTAAACACTTTCCCAACTTCAGGAAAGGTGCTCTATACCTGGTGCCATGGCAATCTTCCCTTTCTCTTCCAAGATGGCTTTCCCATCAAATGCCACGGCTGGGAGCATCCTCTGCTCAAACATAATGATGTTGGACTTCTCCAGGTTAAAGTAGTTGTGCTCCTGGAAGAATTTCTCTGTCGGTCCCAAAGTGAACTCACTGGTCATAATGTACCTGCCGGGGAGGCAGACAGGGCACTGCAGTTAGAAGCACTGGACAAGGAAACCAGCAGGGTTGGATTCACACAACCAAAGCAAGCAGAGAACGTTTCTTTGAGACTGAGCCAGAAACTCCAGCGGGTGCAGAATGCCGCGGCAAGACTCCTAATGGGGTCCTTGCCGCGGGATCAGATTCAGCCGGTGCTATACCAGCTGCACTGGCTCCCGGTGGAGTACAGGGTCAGGTTTAAGGTGCTGGTTTTGACCTTTAAAGCCCTATGTGGCCTAGGACCCACGTACCTACGGGACCGCCTCTCCTGGTATGTCCCACAGAGGACCTTACGGCCTGCAAACAAAAACACCTTGGACCACAGCCGGGCCACAGGGAGGTTAGGCTGGCCTCAACCAGAGTCAGGGCCTTTTCAGCCATGGCCCCGATCTGGTGGAACGCTCTGTCACAAGAGACTAGGGCCCTGCAGGACTTGACATCTTTCCGCAGGGCCTGCAAGACAGAGCTGTTCCACCAGGCCTTTGGCCAAGGCACAGCCTGACTCCCTCCTTTGGTAATCCTCACAGAACTCTAGCCCAATGGTTGCCATCAATTTGATTCTGAATTGATTTTAGAATGAATTGATTTTAGAATGTATTTCAATTAATAGATTGTGATTTATGTAAACTGTGTTACTTTTACTGTTGTTAGCCGCTCTGGGCCTGGCTTTGGCTGGGGAGGGCAGGATATAAATAAAAAAATATTATTATTAGTAGTAGTAGTAGTATTTTTCCAGTTGGGCACATCCAGGGCATGACAAACGAGCATGACAAGCACATGCCTTTCTTTTGAAGATTCAAAAACACAGAAGTGAACAGCAATGCCATGCAAAGATCACAACGCGGGGGGGGGGGGGGGGAATCTGTGAAGTCAACCAATACTTCTACATATCTCTATCTTTATTTCAGCTATTGTGATATACCGTATTTTTCTCTCCATAAGATGCACCAGACCACAAGACGCACCAAGTTTTTGGAGGAGGAAAACAAGAAAAAAAATATTCTGAATCTCGGAAGCTAGAACAGCAAGAGGGATCACTGCGCAGTGAAAGCAGTGATCCCTCTTGCTGTTCTGGCTTCTGGGATAGCTGCGCAGCCTGCATTCGCTCCATAAGACGCACACACATTTCCCCTTACTTTTTGGGAGGGAAAATTGAGTCTTATAGAGCAAAAAATACGGTATTTACACATTGTGATGTTTAGGTGGTGATATATGACCATGCTAAAAACCAGGTATTGCCCAGCCCCCAACAGAGCCCTGTTTTCACAGGGCCCAGCCAGATGCCTGTGGGAAAACCCCAAACAGGACTGAGAGCCCAAGAGCCCTCTCCCCTCTTGTAGCTTCCAGCAACTGGTTCAGAACCGTTGCTGCCTCTGACTGTGGAGGCAGAGCAGAGCCACTGGGGCTAGGAGCCACTGATGGCTCTCTCCTCTAACACGAATTTGTCCAGTCCCCTTTTAAAGCCACCCAGGTTGGTGACCATCACTGCTTCCTGAGGGAGGGAGTTCCACAGTTTAACTATGCGCTGAGTGAAGAAGTCATTCCAGCATTCAGGTTCATTGGATGTCCATGAATTCTAGTATTATGAGGGAGGGAGGGAAACTTTCCCCACACCATGAATATGTCATTTTATAAACTTATATTGTGTCACCCCTTAAAGGTAAAGGGACCCCTGACCATTAGGTCCAGTTGTGGACGACTCTGGGGTTGTGGCGCTCATCTCGGTTTATTGGCCAAGGGAGCTGGCATACAGCTTCCCGGTCAGGGGCCAGCATGACTAAGACGCTTCTGGCGAACCAGAGCAGCACACGGAAACGCCATTTACCTTCCCGCCGGAGTGGTACCTTTTTATCTACTTGCACTTTTACGTGGTTCCGAACTGCTAGGTGGGCAGGAGCAGGGACCGAGCAACGGGAGCTCACCCCGTCATGGGGATTCGAACCGCCAACCTTCCGATCGGCAAGTCCTAGGCTCTGTGATTTAACCCACAGCGCCACCCGCGTCCAGTGTCACCCCTTACTCACCTCTTAAAGTGAAAAGTCCCGAATATGCTTCTGCCCCTCTCTGGAGGTAGTTTCAGTTACATGCAAATTTATGTAGATTTAACCAACTGATTAACATTCAGCTGATTATCTGACAAAGATTTCAGGGGACAGTCCTGATATTTTTGGAGCTTTGGAAATAGCCTAGTTAAATGTTTAACCAGGGGCCGGCAAGGTTTACCTCGCCTGGGACAGTTCACTCCAGCGGAGATCCCTCCGTGGACCGGATCGCCCGCCCGCAATTTTCGGCGTCTGCGCATGCACAGATGTGATTTCCGGCGTTACAGAAGCGAATCCCAGCTCGGTACTGCACTGGTTTAGCACAGCAGGCGGGGACTCGCCAAGTGGCCGGCTCAGCTCACGGGCCAGTTAAATGACCCCCGTGGGCTGCTTGTGGCCCATGGGGCAAAGGTTGCCAACCCCTGGTCTAAACAGACTTTGCCAATGGGAGTCACACTGCAAACCAAGAAGAAGAAGAGGAGTTTGGATTTCATATCCTGCTTTATCACTACCCTAAGGAGTCTCAAAGCGGCTCACAATCTCCTCTCCCTTCCTCCCCCACAACAAACACTCTGTGAGGTGAGTGAGGCTGAGAGACTTCAGAGAAGTGTGACTGGCCCAAGGTCACCCAGCAGCTGCATCTGGAGGAGTGGGGAAGCGAATCCAGTTCACCAGATTACGAGTCCACCACTCTTAACCAATACACCACACTGGCTCCAAGAAGAGGGCATCAGATTGGCGTAAAACCACCCTGCCACTCAGCAAAAGGAACAACAGCAAAGAATTTTGGGACACCATGTGACCACAAGAGCCACTGGCCAGTGCCTTAAGACCCCAGGAGCCAGCTACCCACCAAGGGACTCTGCAGCGAGTTCCAAACTTATCACCAGCCAGCTGCTCCACTCTGCGGATCCGCTCCGCCTGGATCTGATAGAGGGTCTTATGGCTCGGCAGCCCCACATCATACATGCCCTTCGGGTAAGGCACCCCTAGGCGTGTCCCTTGCCCTCCAGCCAGAAGGAGCACGGCCACCTTGTTCTGGGAGATCTCACGGAGTCCTTGAAGGAGACAAGAGAAAGATCACTGGAGGAAATATATATGTCATTCAAATCACGGTTGGAAAGGACCACGAGGGCCGTCGAGTCAAGTGCAATGCAGGAATCTTTTGCCCAATCTTTTGTCAAACCCACGACCCTGAGATTAAGACCCTGAGATTAAAAGATTATCAACTGCAGTCCGGGTGGCTGCCCTTGGAGACAGTGCACAGGGTGAGAGGCTCCTTTGGGGGCCTGGAAGCCCCCTACCCGCACCCCAAGCAAGAATCATCTGAAAGAGGCACAGGTGTGATTGTGCAATTTCTGTGGACCCAGCTGCCTTCTTTCCCCTCATCGCTGAACAGGTCTGACAGCTCCAGAAGAAGCTTTAAAAACTGAGGCAATGCCTGGGAATTTAAATTATTTGAAGTACTTTTACTCCAATTCGTAAGCGCCCAGAGCAGCTTATGATGACAGTTAAGTCGGTTTCTTCCCTCAGACTTTCCACCAAAAATATACAACACAAAAGGAAAAGGAACTGGGAGGGAGAAGGTAAAAAGCAATCCCAGACAGTACTACAGCGGTACCTCGGGTTAAGTAATTAATTCATTCCGGAGGTCCATTCTTAAACTGAAACTGTTCTTAACCTGAAGCACCTCTTTAGCTAATGGGGCCTCCTTCTGCCGCCGCGCTGCTGGAGCACGATTTCTGTTCTCATCCTGAAGCAAAGTTCTTAACCCGAGGTAATACTTCTGGGTTAGCGAAGTCTGTAATCTGAAGCGTATGTAACCTGAAGCGTATGTAACCCGAGGTACCACTGTACTTAGTACATAGAGGCGGGGGACAAAGCCTCTAGTAGCCCTAGGTCCTGATGATGTCAGAGTGTGCTTTACTTCAGCTCTATCTACACATGCCCAGTGGTTCTTTGGTCTTCTAGGCAGTTGGTTGGAATCCTCAGTCCCAAGTCTCTTTGTAAACTGCTCAGAGGTTTTCTGTCAAATAACCAAACAGTATATAAATTTTGTTAAAGGTATTAAAATTATGTAACACAGGTGCACAAGTACAGTGGTACCTCGCAAGACGAATGCCTCACAAGACGAAAAACTCACAAGACGAAAGAGTTTTTCGTTTTTTGAGTTGCTTCGCAAGACAAATTTCCCTATGGGCTTGCTTCGCAAGACAAAAACGTCTTGCGCCTTTTTCTTAAAATCGTCAGTGCATTCCTATGGGAAACCGTCAATGCACAGTGGTGCTTCGCAAGACGAAAAAATTCACAAGACGAAAAAACTCGCAGAACGAATTAATTTCGTCTTGCGAGGCACCACTGTACTCTGAATGCATAACTGGTGTTTGCACAGCACCCAAGGCAAGTTTTGACCCACCCCAAAGCACACAGCAAACGGACACCCAGGCAGGCCAAATTGTATTTTGCAAACACTGAAGGCTTTGCCAACATGGCGCCCTTCATAAACAGGTGGACTACAACTCCCAACAGCCCTAGCCAAATATTGCCACCAATGGCAACTGGAGATTATCAAGCTGGAGGAAGAAGGCTGGATTACATGGGGCATCACTCCTTCAAATGTTTTACTCAACAACAGCATTTTGGGCCACAGACAACGCAAGGGAACAGTTTCCTGGTGTCTAAATGTACAATTTTAGGTGGCACAAAACTTATTTTACTGTGTGCGAAAGTTGTGCAATCTTCCTTTCTTCATTCAGGTTGTCTCTACATGGAACAATGAAGAAGAAAAATATGCCGGTTTATATGTCGTCCACTACAGTACTGTATTCCAAAACGGCCTTTGCCAAGGAAGGTGCGGTCAAAGGGGTAGGTGGGTGTGTCTGTGGGTGTGTCTGGTTAAGTGGGCGTGACCGACCAAGGAAAGGCGGGGTTACAAGAACAGAACCAATAATGTACAGTAGTCCGTTCTCCACACGCCCACTCTCCGAAAATTAAAGCACTAATGGATCGGACCAAAGGTCCATCATTATCCAACCAGGTGCCTCTGGGAAGCGCACGTAGGCAGGCAGGTACAACCACATGCACCCGACCTCCGGCAGTCTCAGGTAGACTACCTTTGCGCCGAGGTTCTACAGCGAAAGGTTAACCCAGTAACCCACAACGTTCCAACTGCTTGTTCATCCTCCACCTGCAACCCCCAGAGGTCAAAAGGGCTACCAAAAGCCAGGTCTCTCCTGGCCTTACCCTCTTCCTCCCACTGCTCCAAAGTCCGCGGGTCGCTCCTGCAGACGCTGCCGAAGAACTCTGGAGGGATGGGCTCTATCCGGCAGCCCAGTCTCTCCTGGCGCGGCTCTTCCTCCCGCGCGCAGGCCTCCGCCGCCCTCCGGCAATGCTCGCCCAGCTCCTCGGCGTCCAGTTTCGCCAGCGACTCCAGGAGCGAGTCTCGCTGCGCCGGGTCCAGCTCGCCCCAGAAGCGCAGCAAGTGGGACTGGCCGGCACACTCCAGCCGCGCCCGGATCTCCTCTTCCAGGCACGCCATCACCTCCTCTCTTTCTGCGCTGCTTGCTGAGCTTTTGCAAAGGGGAAAGAGAGTCTTTTTTGCAATTTGCAACAGCTACAAAACTGTCCCTGGGGAGCGCGCGCCGAAGTTTGTGGAACGTTCCCCGGGAAGAAACGGAACGTCGCCTCCACCTCGTTCCCCCTGTGAAGGTCGGTTACTTGCAAGATCCTCTCTTGCAACCACAGCACGGAAACCCGTGTCACTTCCAAATTCCCGCCCCGCCCCCTTCGCCTGAGTGGACTGATTTCAGGCGTGCGCTCGTCCAACCAGGCAGGGTTCCCCTTCCATTAGCAAGAGGGGGCGGGGAATAAAACAAAATTGCAACTGGTCAAACTTTTAAAAAGCAACTGGTCAGGCCTCAGGAGGAAGGAGAGGAAATTGTAGCCAGCACACAGTCCCGCCCCCAGGCATAAGGAACGCCCCCCCGCTTCTACGTCCTGTTTCCCGCGAGGATGCAAAACTGTTAGCTGTCTATACTGGGCGCTCGCTTCGAACTTGTTTGTCTGATCTGAAGCGATTCCGCTTACTTGCAGCGTAACGCTGTGCATGTTTATGCATAAGTCCTCCTTCAGCTCGAAGCGGGTTGGGGATAATTCCAGGCTTGCAGCTGGATCCTTTTAACCGAACATGCCAAGGACTGATCCTGGAGTCTTTGGAGGCAAAACGCCCGCTCTGCCCGCTGGAAGTTCCCGTAACGTTTCCAGCCATCTGTCAGGGATGCTTTAGTTGTGAATCTTGCATTGCCACCCTTTAGAGCCCCTTCTCTACCAATCTGTGATTCAACGCCTGCCCCCAACGCGGTGAATATCCGTGACTCTCTCCTTTAACCTCCTGCAGAAACCGGAGTCCCTAGCGGAATGGTCTTAGTAACGCCAATCCCCGCCCTTCCCTGGCAGACCCACCTGCGGGCTCCACCACAGGATGTTCAAACACAGCACGGCGTGTACTGTGCAAGAAAACGGCCTTGTTCGAGCAGGTTGTCCTCTTTCATAGCAAAGGAACACTGTCTTCCAAAGCCGCCGTCTATGGAAACAGCACTATTTGTCTTTTAGATACCTTTATGCTTGTTTACCAGGTATAATGGGCCCGAAAGGAAAAATCTGTTCCCTGAATTGACCCCAACGCCTCTTCCTGCTATGTAGTTTATATTACTGTATAAAGGATATTGTAGAGTTGGGAATTGGAAAAGTTCAGAGAAGGGCAACCAAAATGATCAAAGGGGTGGAGCAACTCCTCTTTGAGGAAATGTTGCATTGTTTGGGACTTTTTGGTGTATTATTATTATTATTATTATTACTACTACTTTTTATACCACCCCAAATCTGGAGGTCTCAGGGCGGTTCACAGAAAAGAGAAGTGTAGAGAAAAGTTTACCGAAGACTGGGAAAAGTTTGTGGAATACCTGAGAAATGTGTGTGATGTGCAAACAACGCTAGTGGGGTTTCAAGAAGCACTGTAAAAGTTAAGATGTATTGCCAAAAAGAAATAGAAGGGGGAGGGAAGATAAATGGCAATACAACGAAGGGAATGCGTACTGAAGAATAACTATGGATGATTACCAGAGAAGCTGAAGGAAGTCTAAAATGTTTTTTATTTGTTAAAATTTGGATAAAATTGTATAATTTTGTTGGAAAATTAATAAAAAAATATTTTAAAAAGAGAGAGAAGTGTAGAGAAAAGGCAAGTAAACAGGAGACATGATAGAAGTTTTTGGATGGTATGGACAGAGAAAAGATTTTGGAGGAAGTTGGAGGCAGGAATGCTTCTGAATACCAGTTGTTTGAAGCCAGAGGAGGGGAGAAAAGGGCTCTGGTGCTCCCAGTGCTAGAAACTCAAGATATATCAGCTAAGTGCAAAATGGCACCTTAGCTCCAGGTTGCAGTTTACCAGGGGGTTGGACTAGAGGACCCTCAGGGTCCCTTCCAATGCTACAATTCTATGACTCTATAATCTCAGCTACATTGCTTGACTGTATCTTGCTCTTGCAACAAATCACTTGTTCCAGTATGCCAGAAGGAGAAACACACACAGTGGAAATGGAATAAACCATGGACTAAGATATGGTTACCAGATTTTTTCAAATGAATCCGGGGACACTTTTTTCTTTCTTCTTTTCTTTTGAAGCTGAGTAGCAACAGGGAGTCAGTAGTGGGGATGGTGAGACCAAAGACCCTGGGCTGAAGCACACATGCATATTGTATAAAGGTGCAAAGCCTTTCTTTTGCACCCTGTGAAACATAAATGTGCAAGGTTTTTTTTTCCCCATAAATGCAAGGCTACTTATTTAATGTATACTTTATTTTAACATCTGTCACACCCCAAAGACTGTTCAAAGTGTTTATTCTAAGCAATATACAAAGATTTTAATATTTGCACTTTTTAAAATTATCATCCATGCACTGCTCTCATAAAATATATGAGAGGAGTGCATGGATGATTGGGCAATGGCCGTCCACCCGCAACTCCCAAGCCTCCTCTGATCAGTCAAAACAAAGGGGGAAGGGGGCAGGAGATCCGTACCAGCAGACGTCCCCATTTCCCCTTTGGCAGTCAGCAGCCTGGAGCCAGCCTGGTAGTGCAGTTGGCTCTGGCAGTTGGTTCTGGCCGGCTTCAGGAGCTGCTCGCTGCTGTGGCGCCTGCCATTTTTCCTCTCTGGAAGTCCCTGTATGATGGGTTGCGCACAAGACACATCATATGGGGACTTCCAGAGAGGAAAAATGGCATGCGCCACAGCAGCGAGCAGCTCCTGAAGCCAGCCAAAGCCAACTGCCAGAGCCAACTGCGCTACCAGGCTGGCTCTGGGCTGCTGAGGCTGCCTCTGCCACATTTCCCGGGAACAGATTTGCAGATCTGGGGACTGTCCCCGGGAACCAGGGATGTCTGGTAACCCTAGACTAAGACGGAGGTTTTTAAACTGTCAACAACATGATGCCCAGAAATCTCAGCATAGTCGCAAAACCAGTAGCAAAATGCGCCTGGTGCATGGGGAATTTTAAACACTGGTTCAGATCCTGCTTGAGGATTTTGCAGTGGGGCATCTGGTTGGCCACTGTGAGAACAGGATGCTGGACTAAATCGGCCATTGACTTGCCTGAACAGGCTCTTCTTATGTGCCTGTTGAATTGTAAGTTGCTGTTTGATTGCACTGGCAGAAAGTTAGTTCAGTAACCTAATAAAAATAATTTTATTATTTTAAATTATTTATTAAATTTATATACCACCCTATCTATACCTAGAGGTCTCTGGGCCATTCACAGAATAAAATCAGAATAAATGTAAAGGTAAAGGTACCCCTGCCCGTACGGGCCAGTCTTGCCAGACTCTAGGGTTGTGCGCCCATCTCACTCAAGAGGCCGAGGGCCAACGCTGTCTGAAGACACTTCCGGATCACGTGGCCAGCGTGACATCGCTGCTCTGGCGAGCCAGAGCCGCACACGGAAACGCCGTTTATCTTCCCGCTAGTAAGCGGTCCCTATTTATCTACTTGCACCCGGGGGTGCTTTCGAACTGCTAGGTTGGCAGGCGCTGGGACCGAACAACGGGAGCGCACCCCGCCACAGGGATTTGAACTGCCAACCTTTCAATCGGCAAGCCCTAGGCACTGAGGCTTTTACCCACAGCGCCACCCGCGTCTCCAAAAAAATATCAAAAAATCAGAATACAAAACCACAAAATACATGATCAAAACACACACACACTCACAAACCCAATAGCCCCCCCCCCATTTTAAAAGGGCTTAAAAGAATAATTATTACAAATGGTAATTATTGTTTATACAGCAGCATCAATGTAGGAGATAAATTGTTTTGCAGGAGTCAACAGAGGCAAAACGAAAACCAGGTCCCTTGAGGAGCTTACACAACTGCCTCATTAAGAGTGATGAGGGAGAGAGGTAGAAAAAATTCCACAGCTGGGTTTTTTTCTGTAATTACCCCCCACCTCCACCATTTTCTAGAACCAATGCAACCACCAACCCAGTGGAATTGGACAGCCAGGGGAGGAGTGTCCAGTAATGGCTACCATACATTGAAATTGGAAAGGTATAACAGTAGGTGGGCTAGAACCAATGGCAGGCATAGCCAAAGTCTGCTTTTCAAACCATTTTGCTTCCTGCTGAGTTCTGCAAGGGCCACACTGAGATCAGGGAGGAGGAAGGTGGTAGCCAGGGTCTTCCCCTGGATTGACGTTGGTGGGACAGGGCCCCATTTGCCTAGTGGAGCAGCCTCCCCTGAGCAGGGAACTGCCAGGAGGTGACCTTTTTGGTGACAGTTCCTCCAGGATGGCTGCCTTGGGTCTCAGTAAGGGGTACCCTGTCTCACAGGCAAGAGATTCCAGGGTGGAGCAGTGAAGAGCGAACTGGCACTACAGACCTCCCTTGGTTAGATTTCCAGCACAACACAAGTCTCCGTCAAAAAATTATGCTAACACCTTAAAGACTAGCACGTCTATGATAGTGTAAACTTTAGTGGACAACAGTTGAACTCTGTACAGTTCTGGTGGCCTCACTGCAAAAAGAATACAGTGGTACCTCAGGTTAAGAACTTAATTCCTTCTGGAGGTCTGTTCTTAACCCGAAACTATTCTTAATAGTTAAAGCTATGGTTTTCCCATTAGTGATGCATGGAAGTGAGAGCTGGACCATAAAGAAGGCTGAGCGCCGAAGAATGGATGCTTTTGAATTCTGGTGCTGGAGGAGACTCTTGAGAATCCCATGGACTGCAAGAAGATCAGAGCTATCCATTCTGAAGCAAATCAGCCCTGAATGCTCACTGGAAGGACAGATCCTTTAAGCTGAGGCTCCAAGACTTTGGCCACCTCATGAGAAGAAAAGACTACCTGGAAAAGACCCTGATGCTGGGAAAGATGGAGGGCACAAGGAGAAGGGGATGACAGAGGACGAGATGGTGGGACAGTGTTCTCGAAGCTACCAGCACGAGTTTGACCAAACTGCGGGAGGCAGTGGAAGACAGGAGTGCCTGGCATGCTCTGGTCCAGGGGGTCATGAAGAGTCGGACACGACTAAACAACAACAACATTCTTAACCTGAAGCACCACTTTAGCTAGTGGGGCCTCCTGCAGCCGCCGCACCGCCAGAGCACGATTTCTGTTCTCATCCTGAAGCAAAGTTATTAACCTGAGGTAGTATTTCTGGGTTAGTGGAGTCTGTAACCTGAAGCGTCTGTAACCTGAAGCGTCTGTAACCCGAGGTACCACTGTATTGTAGAGTTGGGAAACGGTCAGAAAAGGGCAACTGGAATTGTCAAGCGGGTGGAGTGACTCCCCAATGAGGAAATGTAGCAGCGCTAGGGACTTATTTGATCCGACAAAAGGCAAGTAAGAGGTGGTGTGAAAGAGGCATATAAAATTATGCATAGTGTGGAGAAAGTGGAAATAAAAAAAGGTTTTTCTCACTCTCTCTTGTGGATATCAAATGAAGCTGACTGTTGGGAAATTTAGCACAGATAAAAGTATTTCTTCACACATAGATATACTCCAGAACTCATTCACGCAAGTGATAGTAATGGCCTCCAACCTGAATGGCTTTAAAAGTGAGTTGGACACATTCCATGGAGGAGGAGAGGCTTATCAGTGGCTGCTAGTCATAACAACTATGCTCAGACTCCACAGCTGGAGGCAGCAACGCTTCAGAATACCAGTCCTGGAAGCCATAGGGACAGAGGGCTCTTGTTGTGTTCCGTTCAGATCGCAGGTTTCCCACAGGCGTCTGATCCGCTACTGTGAGGACAGGATGTGGGCTAGATGGGCCACTGGCCTGGTCCAGTAGGCTCTTCTTTAGGTACTTTGAAAGCCCTTTCCCACCCCGCAGTGGCGCAACAACTATCCATCCCCTTTTGCAGAGAGAACTCTGGGACATTTGTATGGCAGGGCTTGTTCTTTTCATTCTTCTTGTATGAACACATTTAGCAATTTTTATGCTTTATTATGTGCTTGTTCTATGCATCTGATTCTTAAATGTTTGATACGTAAGTCAGTATTTTTAAATGATCTGTTAGCAGTCGCTTTGAGGATCGGGAGCAGGAGAGGTTTCTTAAGCCATGCGTCTGAGTGTCCCGATCACTCAGCCGGGGCTAGTCCTGGGGGAGCTAAGGGGCCATTTCTGCTTCATTGTAGAGAATGTAAAAAAGGGAGAAAAGTATCGTTTTAAAGCTGCTTGAGGGAGGGGGGGCATCGAACGCGTGGAGGCAAAGAAATCAAACTAGCTCGCGAAGCGCCTCAGCCAATCCCCTTCCAGGGCGCTGAGCCGCCGGCCAATGAGCGGGAAGATTTGATGCCAGTGTCGTTGACGTCACAGACCGGAGTCCCGGCCAACTCTTTGGAACGTTCGGAAGATAACTTTTGTGTTCCTTCGGAACTTTGTGTAGCAATTTCGAGAGCAGCGATGGCGCATGAGCGCGGAAGTGATGGGCGCTCGCAGCCCGGCGGCAGCGCTACCGAGGGTCTGCCTCAGGCTTTCTTGCATAGCCTGCGGACCCTCTTCGACATCTTGGACGACCGCCGTCGAGGCTACGTGCACTTGCGGGAGATCGAGTCCCGGTGGCTGCAGCAAGGGAGCGAAGCTGGGGAGTTGCCCCGGGGCGTCTTGGAAGGGCTGCGGCGAGCCGCCCCGGCCAGCGGCTACCTCACCTTCGAGCGGTTCGTGCAGGGCTTGAGATCCTCGCTCCTCAGCCCAGACAAAGGAGGCACCTCACCGGGCCCCGCGAACAAAGGCCCCGGGCGCCCCGGCGCCCCTGCTCCGAAAAGCAGAGGAGAAGCGGAGAGGGGGTCCGGACGCGGCGCCGGCGAGTGCGCTTCCCGGTCCCAGGAAAAGATCGCCAGCGCGCCGGCGGAATGCAAGAGAGCAGGTGAGGCGCAGGAGGCTAAAGGGTCTCGCCTTCCCCGCAAAGACTGAGAACCCATGACTTTTAATTCGCGGGCACAGAAGTGCCTCTGAGCATGTGTGGAATCCCTTTCCCTCTTCACGTTGAGTAACTGCCCTAACAGAGCCGGTGTGGGTGTTGCGGTGGTAACAGAGGGGCCATGGAGAAGAGCCCAATTAAAACCCCCACTTGGCTATGGGTGACTCTGTGGCGGGCGCGATATCTCAGCCTAGCTTACCCTGCAGGGCTGTTGTAAGGAGGGTAGGATTGAGGTAGCAGGGAGAGTTCTGTGTGCCACTTTGGGCTCCGTAGAGGAAAGATGGGAGAAGAATGTAGATTAATAAAGGAGGATAATGCATGTTTACCTTGCAGAATGTATACATGGGTCCAATGATGCTTACCTGCTAGTATAGCTTTTTGGTGGATCGCAGCCTAACTGCACAACCCTGTGCTTCTTGCCTACTGAGAAATGCATTTCCTGGAGCCTAAGGCACAGTCTACCTACTACCTTCATTTTATATTCACAAAAGCCCTGTGAGGTGAGCTAGGCGGAGAGATAGTGATTTGCCCCAAAGTGGGCTACTTTGAGGTTAGTGCATGGGTAGGCAAACTAAGGCCCCGGTGGCCAGATCCGACCCCAATCGCCCTCAATGACAGTCCGGGAATCAGCATGCTTTGACATGAGTAGAATGTGTATTTTAATTTAAAATGCCTCTCTGGGTTATTTGTGGGGCCTTCCTGGTGTTTTTACATGAGTAGAATGTGTGCTTTTATTTAAAATGCATCTCTGGGTTATTTGTGGGGCATAGGAATTCGTTCAGTCTTTCCCCAAAAAAAATATAGTACGGCCCCCACAAGGTCTGAGGGACAATGAACCAGCCCACTGCTGAAAATGTTTGCTGACCCTGGGTTAGTGGGTATGGGTTTGCAGCCTAAGCCCCCTCCCCACACATTTACCAAACTGCTCTCTGTAGCACCTGCCTTTAAGCATCACACCTATTTCAGCGGCTCACCTAGGCTGCCTGCCACCTGCATTCCTTCCTTACCTGCCTGCTGCTCCATCCTCATGCTGCAGTTACTGTGGCCATACTGTTGGAAAATACAGTACAGTGGTACCTCGGGTTACATACGCTTCGGGTTACATACGCTTCAGGTTAAAGACTCCGCTAACCCAGAAATATTACCCCGGGTTTAGAACTTTGCTTCAGGATGAGAACAGAAATCATGCTCCGGCGGCGCGGCGGCAGCAGGAGGCCCCATTAGCTAAAGTGGTGCTTCAGGTTAAGAACAATTTCAGGTTAAGAACGGACCTCTGGAACGAATTAAGTACTTAAAACGAGGTACCACTGTATAGAGTGGTACCTCAGGTTAAGAACTTAGTTCGTTCTGGAGGTCCGTTCCTAACTTGAGGTACCACTTTAGCTAATGGGCCCTCCCGCTGCTGCCGCCGCGCAATTTCTGTTCACATCCTAAGGCAGAGTTCTTAACCCGAGGTACTATTTCTGGGTTAGCGGAGTCTGTAACCTGAAGCGTCTGTAACCTGAGGTACCACTGTATTGTGAAAAGAGAGGGGTGGAGCTATGGATGAGGGGCTCATGGATCTAGTACAACCCACACCCCTTTAATGCAGGAAATTTCCTCATACAATAACCCTGAAAAGAGGCCATCTAACCTCTGCTTTAAAACCTCCAGTGAAGAGAAACCACATTCTGTTCCACTGCCTACCACTTCGTTCAAAGCCTTTTTTCTTGCAATGTGCACCCACTAATCTGGGTTCTTATCCTCTGGAACAAGAGACAAGAGAGAACAGCATTCCAAATATTTGAAGATGGTTCCTATTGCCTTTTTTAAAAAAAAAACAAAAAACCATGCATCTCTCCAAAGCAGAAACTACAAACTGCCCAAGAAGATACCTCACACGAATCCAATAAACCACCATAAAAAGGGAGGCACGGAAACTGGGATTATTTCCAGCAAACAGATTGCTTGTTCTAAACATCAGGCGCTCCCTTGTATCAGGTTAGACCTTTTGTCCATCCAGCCTCCTCCGACTGTCAGCACCTTCCCAGGGTGGTCTCAGGCCTTAGACCTGGACTCTTGTGCATGCCAGGCAGATGTTCTATGGCAGCAAAGTCCTTGCCCTCCCTGATCTAAACAGATGACCCTTGCATTCTTAAAGTGTTTTGGAGCGCTTGAGCTGACTGATTGCCTTTCTCTCCAGGGAGGTAGAAAGGAAGAAAGGTTGTGACCGTTACCCCATGCCAATATTGGGAGGGTGTTGGTTTCTGAGATGGGCGGGTCAGGTGCAAACGCCGGTCCACTGAAAGGTCTTGAAAGAGCTGTTGTGTGATAAACTGGGGTTTTTCTACCACAGGGCGAAGCTGCCCACTAGGCCAGGTGTGAGGAACACCTGAGGCCATTCAGACTACAACTCCATCATCCCTGACCATTGGCAGTTCTGGCTGATGGGAACTGGAGGCCCACAGTACTGGGTTCCCCAAAAACAGGACATTGAATTTGCCTAGCAGGCTTTGCAACTAAATGAGTTGACCTGTGTCTCCCTGACCAGATGCCAAAGGCCCTGAAGGCCTTGCAGGGATAGCAAGAAAGTGCATTGTCATCCAGTCCATTAATATTTCTTAGCAGATTCCCCCCCCCCCACTCCTTCAAATTGTTGATAATTGATTTCAAAAGGGGTGGCTGGACAAGGTCAGGGGGTCCTTAAGTCCACCCAGCAACCCCTTTTTATTCCTTCCACTGTTTCTTAAAAGAACACTCACTCTGCAGTTGTTCTTGTTAATATCTCAGCTTGTTAATATTAACCAGGAGATGTAAATATGGGTAATATCCGATGCTAGATTAATGGGCACATTCAGTGGCACTTTGCTGGAGACAATGCACGGCCTTTTACTTCATTTTAACCCCTTCTGCTTTGAAAAAGTGTGATGTGCAATCTGAAAGATTTGTACCATGGGGTTTTTTGTGTGTGTTATAGGTGCTGATAAATAAGGTACCAATTCAGAGTTCCTGTCACTGAAGATGATTTGCTCCCTGGACATGCCCCCGTTTTGCCACCCAGGACCCTCGCCTCCCCCCACATACATAACACAAAGTATTTAATTAATACAACAGAGAGATTATAGGCATTCAATCATGTACTCAAATTATTCTGTCACATTCAGAAATATTAGCCTCTGATTTTAGAGGGCTGCAGGTTGGGTGTGGTTATTCAACAACAACAACTTTTATTGGTCAGCCCAATACAGGTTTTAGCCAAAAAGCTGAAAATGAAGAAAATGAACGATGTAAGCAAACAATCTCAAAACATTTTTCCTCCCCCATTTAATTATATTTATTGATACTTGCCCAAAGATATATAAAAGTTCATACCCAGTACAGAATATCTTTTTATAATACACTGAAATAAATGTTTACTCTAAAAAGGAATAAAGAAGAAGAAAAAAGGGGAAAGGGAAATAAATGAAAGAAGAAAGTGAAAAGGGAAAGAAATACTCTCTGAAAAAGCAGGTTCTTAACCCGAGGTACCACTGTATAGAGAGAAATAAATGATTAAAAAGTAGCTATAGGGTTGCAGGCATGCTTTCCTAAATTTTAGAGAAGGTTTGAGGGAGGTAGAAATACACTAGAAGCAGTTTTTCCTTGGTAATTCCCCCTTCTCTCCTCCTGGTCTGGGGAGCGGGGGAGGGGAGACCCAGGATGGCTTTAATTGGATCACTTCCCCTTTCACACCTCTCTCCAATCTACAGCAACCAAAGGTGGCAGTGGTGGTATCCGAAAGCTGGCAGGGCAGGCTCAGTACGAGAGCACCTCCAAGTTGGTAGCAGAAGTGCGGAGGCAGCCAAGAGGCCGTGGTGAGCACAGAAGACACACCATCACCAACGGGGTGGACTACAGCATGGTAAGAGAGCCCTTTCTTTTCACGCATTGGTTGGACGCAGAAGTATGGTGGGAGGCACCAGCTGAGAAATCCCCAAGGAAAGAAGGCTCAGGGCCTGGAGGTTGTTGGTGGGACAATGACAAGTGGTCACAGGGACAGGAAGAAGGAGACTGGGTGTTGGACGCTGAAGAGGTAACAGGGTTTAGTGAGCAGGGTGAGTCTGTGGCAGAAGGAAGTCTAGAAGCAGAGGCTGGAGAGGAGGGAAGCCAAGAAACCAGGTGGGTGAAGAAGCCAGGGGGTCTCCCCCTCCTGCTGTGAAAAGCTCCCCTCCGGTCTCCTAGAACCAGAAGAGACATGAAAAGGGCAGAGGAGAGGTTGGCTGCACACAGGTGCAATCTCAGGTTGCTGGGGGGAAGCCCCTGAGAGGAGGGGACTCAGAAGGCTGTGGGGAGGCGGGGATTTTCAGACATGGCAACTGATCCAGGGGGCAGGACCTACCGGGAATGAGATGCTCTTCTTGTTAGGCCTGACACTCTGCCATGTCTGTGAAGGTTGTGTTTTTGGCAACTCCAGTTTGAATGATGTGATTACTGCCGGCTCGCTCTTGTCACCTGGAGGAGCTCTGAAAACGTTGGAAGCAGTGACTTACCGGATGGGGGCCAGTACATTGCGGCTGAATCCTGATAAGATGGAAATGCTGTAGGTGTCCAGAAATTAGGCACATGGCCAGTTCTGGGAAGGGTTGCAGCACCCTGGAGGAACACATTCACAGTCTGAGAACGCCTTTGGATTCCATCTTGTCCCTAGAGTCTCAAGTGGTATCTTTGACTAGGAGTGCTTGTGCCTGGCTTAGGGTGACTTGCCAGCTGTGGCTGTTCCTGGGATGGGATAGCCTGACCGCTCCTGTCTGGACTACTGCACTGTGCTGTATGCTGGGGGGCTGCCTTTGAAGACAGTGCAGAGGCTGCAGCTTGTGCAGAATGCAGTTGCTAGGCTGGTAAGTTGGACCGCCTGATGGCGCTGTGCGTAACTGGTCCTGAAAGTATCATGTTTGCTTCCAGTGAGCTACCAGACCCAATTCAAAATTTAGTGCAAGCATATAAAGTCCTAAATGGCTTGAGGCCTGGTTTTTATCTTACTGCTGACTTCAATTAGAGATAGCTGTGCTGACTGCTGAGAACGAAATCTACTGTAGAAAGATAATGAGGCTGCTGGCTGAGAAAGCTCCCCCCCTCCCCCGCCACCCCAACCTTTTGGCATAAAGCCTTGTCCTTCTCACTGCTTTGCTGAGCCCCCTGGTCAACAAACCTCATGGCAGCCTCAGATCTGTGGAACTCTCTCCCACTGGAGAATTGTCAGAATCCGGGCTTTGAACTAAGGATTTGTTTGGTGCTGACATGTAAACTGGAGTGGGAGATAATCTCAATTATAGGGTTTTATGTTCAAATCTCTCTCTGTTTCTCTCTTTGCTCAATACGTGTGTGGATTTTAAAAGGGGGCAATATTGACCCCATGAGGAGGGCTGGGAAGGAAAATAAGATTGGAGACCTGTCTTTGCCCCAGAATCTGAGGGGGGGTGCCCTCTCACCCCTCCTCCATCAAATCGCCCCATCTGGAGAGCGCCTCCTGCGTGTTTAATGGCTGCCTGTTTGCTTTCAAGGAGCAGGAGGCTTGCATACACATCCCTTGCTCTGATCCGCATTGATCTCCCTCGTGGGGTCCCTCATAGCTCATTGCAGCTAGGCTGATTGGGTGAGGGTGGGGGGAGACAGCTTCGCTCGCTGGCTTGTTTAGGTGGCCGCTTCTCCTTCCCTGCCCCCATCTTCTCTTCCCTTCCCTCCCCCCCCCCCCCGGGGAACCTTCGATCAGCTGCAGGCTCGATGCTCCCTTGCCAGCTTTGGGGATGCTGGCCTTTTCTACCCCCCTCCCCCCGTCGCCATGGCAATCACCCCCACCTCCACCCGAGGAGGCCATTCTGCTGCGGGTGGCTGACCGAGCTGGATGAGGGCCCTGGCTGCGTACAGCACCCTCGTCGTGCCTCTGGCCAGCAGCCTCCACAGTCCCAAAGCTCTGGATTTTTTCCTGTGGGTATGTCCTACCTCACGTGGGCTTGGGAAGGCGGGTGTTTCACCCTAGGTGCATGCAAATCATTTGAAAATAATTGTAATCTGGGGTTGCTGCCTTGAGGGTTTTCTGGTATCGGTTCTGGATTTGGGGGACAGGGTGGCAGAAGGAGGGAGGGAGGGGGTTTATGGATAAAGGATCAGGAGCGCAGGAGGCTGCCTTATTCCGAGTCAGGCTATTGGTCCACCTACCTCAGTATTACCTACACTGACTGGCAGCAGATCTGAAACTGCAGTCTCTTGCATGCAAGGCAGACACTCCACCCCTGAGCTATGACCCTTTATGATCTGCATTATGCGAGTCATGCACCATTCAGGCACCTAGCTCCGGGTGCCCTTGCTGGCACCGACTTTCCAGGGTTCCAGGCTTTGCCATCAATTTCTACTAGATCTTCTTCAACCAGAAATTGAACCTGGAAAGTCCTGCTGGCGGAAGGATGTGGTCTACCTCTCCCCAAGGACTGTGGAATGACACCCTCCAGGTGTTTAGGATTACAGCATCTACATTGGCAAAGGCAAAGGGTGTAGGTAACCTCTAAAAATAAAGGCTGCTAGATATCATGGTATATGCATGCATGCGATGTGAGGGAACAGAGCAGCACAATGTTCAATGCAGTACTTCATGGGGCGGGGGGAAGTCTGCTTTTTTGTTTTCATTTAAAAACCAAGCTTGTAGTCCTCATGTTTGTAAATTTGTTTCAAGCTGAATATGTGGAAGGCAGGTGACAGTGAGTGTTGGGAGAAAAGCACTTTAGAGCAGGTTCGGAGGTATGGTTTTCCTGCGCTAGACACAGGCTCTGCTCAACTTGAGTCTTTGGAACGTGATTAGAAGTCAAGAATAGGGGCTGTGAAATGTGGAACCCATGGCCCCACAGAGTTTTTAGCTGAAAAAGATGGGACTTGGAGTGGCGGCTGCTGTTTGTGTGTCGTTGCATTTCTCTTTCCCCCAGAATGGAAACTCAACGTGGAAAACAAAACATGAAAAGGCTAGGGGTCACTGTGGGGTGCTGGCTGGTGCAGGAAAATCCCCCAGAAGTAACAAACTAGGACCTGTTACCAAGTTCTGAGATGTGTGGCTTAGAGTCCACCTCTGAAATTATTCTGGAACGGGAGTAAGAGGGGAAAGAGAAATCGGAAACAAACCCCTTTTAATTAATTTTTCTCCAAGGAGCTCAAGGCAGCATGCGTGGACTAGGATAAGCCACCTGAGAAACAGTTTCTATCCAAATGAGATTTTGGTTTTAAACGCAGTGTAAGGGATGCGGGTGGTGCTGTGGGTTAAACCACAGAGCCCAGGACTTGCCGATCAGAAGGTTGGTGGTTTGAATCCCTGTGATGGGGTGAGCTCCCGTTGCTCGGTCCCTGCTCCTGCCAACCTAGCAGTTCGAAAGCATGTCAAAGTACAAGTAGATAAATAGGTATCGCTCTGGCGGGAAGGCAAACGGCGTTTCCGTGCGCTGCTCTGGTTCACCAGAAGCGGCTTAGTCATGCTGGCCACATGACCCAGAAGCTGCACGCCGGCTCCCTCAGCCAGTAAAGTGAGATGAGCGACGCAACCCCAGAGTCAGCCACGACTGGACCTAATGTTCAGGGGTCCCTTTACCTTTTAAGGTAGTCTCTGTGGGTGTATTTAGTTATGGGGTATCAGGGTTTTTAGGGGGTTAACCAGGCTGGGATAGCAGGCAGAAAGTGTGATGTTGATTTTTTCAATTTTGTTGTTCTGTATGGGACAATGACAATAAAGATTATTGTATCGTATCGTGGTTCTTCCCATCTCATTTAATTCCCGCGACAACCCTGTGAGGTAGGTTAGGCTGAGAGGTAGCGACTGGCCCAAGGTCACGCCCAGTCAGCTTTATAGTCATGTAGGGACTGTGCACAAGATGTTTCCTCCCCCCTCCCCCCGCTGGTCCTATCATGGTGGGCTTTTTTGTGAGCAAGGACTCGCTGACTGCGCCTGGGGTTTGTGTCTTGGCAGCTGAAGCAGCTGAAGGAGCTGGAGAAGGAGAAGGACTTACTGCTGCAAGGGCTGGAGCTGGTGGAGAAGGTGCGCGAGTGGTACCACCAGCAGATCCATGCTCTCCAGGAACGCCAGAAGCAGCTGGGCAGCGGCAAAGTTCACATCGTGAGTAACAGGTTGCCGCTGGGTTTTTTCGTTTTTTTAAGCGAGTTTCCTCGCTTGCTCTCCAAGGAAGGAGAGCACAACCTTCAGACCGTGTGGAATGGTCACACAGCTCTTATCATTAGAAAATTCTTCCTGGTGTATCCTCTCTTGCATTTCCCTTTGTGGCTTAGGGCCCTCGTATTTATGGGACCGCCTCTCCTGGTCTGCCACGCAGAGGACCTTAAGGTCCATGAATAACCATAGTTTAGAGGTCGCGGGCCCTAAGGAAGTCAGACTATCCTCCACCAGGGCCAGGGCCTTCTCAGTGATGGCTCCAACCTGGTGGAATGCTCTGTCCCATGAGACTAGGGCCCTGCAGGATTTAACCTCCTTCCATCGGGCCTGTAAGACAGAGCTATTCCGCCTGGCCGTCAATTTGAATTCAGCCTGACCTTTTATTTCTCTTCTCTTCGCTCCCCCTCCCCTTTTATGAAGATCACCCGCTCTGGGACCCCACAGCTAATTCTCCCCTGGCCTCCTTGCTGGACCAAGTAGGACCAATTCAGCCAGCTAGCCCTGGGGATTATCTAAATGATTTTTGAATTTTATTGTTATTTATGTTTTTATACTGTATTTTATGTATTTTATACTGCTTTTATAATTAAGTGTTTTAAATTTGTTGTTAGCCGCCCTGAGCCCAGTTTTCTGAACTAGAAAGGGCAGGGTATAAATAAAAAATTATTATTATTATTATTATTATTATTATTATTATTATTATTATTATTTGCTATCTGGGGCTGCTGGCTTCTGGCATGAAGGAGCTATGGTGGAGTGCTCCTGTGGATTGACAGCTGGCCTGGCTGCTCTCTTATATTGCTTTCTCCCCCCCCCATCCCCCCCCCGGCTTTGTCTCACACAGGACTTGTTCGCAGACGGCACTCTGAGCCACCATCTCCTGCTCAAACTGCAAGCGCTGAATCACTACCTCAGTGAGCTATTGTCTCTCTCAGCAAAGGTGAGAGCTGTGGTACCGACCAGGGCCAAGGAAGTGGGAGTGGTGGGAGTTGTTAGGTCCTGAGTGGGCTAGCAGAGGCTCCTAGCCATGAGGGCCATACTCTGCCTTCATACTCGGAGGCCGCAATGCTTCTGAACACCAGAAGCTACAGGAGAGGAGAAGGCTCTTGTGCTCAGTCCTCCTTGCAGGTTTCCCTTGGGGGGGGCGCATCTGGTTGGCCACTGTGAGAACAGGGTGCTGGACCAGATGGGCCATTGGCCTGACCCAGCAGGGCTCTTTAATTAATTAATATCATTTGGGTGGCGCTGTGGGTTAAAGCCTCAGCGCCTAGGGCTTGCCGATCGAAAGGTCGGCGGTTCGAATCCCCGCAGCGGGGTGCGCTCCCATTGTTCGGTCCCAGCGCCTGCCAACCTAGCAGTTCAAAAGCACGTCAAAGTGCAAATAGATAAATAGGGACCGCTTACTAGCGGGAAGGTAAACGGCGTTCCGTGTGCTGCGCTGGCTCGCCGAGCAGCAATGTCACGCTGGCCGCGTGACCCGGAAGTGTCTCCGGACAGCGCTGGCCCCCGGCCTCTTGAGTGAGATGGGCGCACAACCCTAGAGTCTGGCAAGACTGGCCCGTATGGGCAGGGGTACCTTTACCTTTTATTAGGCATAGCAAACCACACATTATCAAACAGACACCGTATACAAATTGTGTAAAATACAAGCTCAACATAACAAGGTTTATCCCAGTCAGATCTTTAACTCCAGAGAGAATCATTTTGCACAAATAATACAATACAACACTAGCACATCACCGATCAATTAAGAACCACTAAATCTCTTTATAATGGCCCAGTCTTTCTACATGGACAGCACTCAGAAATCCAGCCACTATTAATTTGATCATTCCTGTCCGAGAGCAGGTCCTAAACCATTGGTGGTATACAGGTGAAACTCAAAAAAATGGAAAATCGTGGAAAAGTTCCTTTCTTTCACTAATTCAACTTCAAAGGTGAAAGTAATATATGAGATAGACTCATGACATGCAAAGCAAGATATGTCAAGCGAGGGTAAATGACCCTCTATATTTGGGTATTGGTAATTCTGACAAATAATTTGCTGGGGTAAATCCTCTCCCATTAACTTTTATTGCTGGGTGTTTATTCATCTCACTCACGTGGCATTGCAGTTCCACATCCCAAATTCATTGGCGGATTAATGCTCTAGCAAACATCACTGGGGGCATTCAGAGTGCTCCCCACCGGGTGACAACAAAGGAGAGGGCCTTTTCTGTTGTGGGAACCCTCAATCTGGACCTAAGCATAAGAGCAACCTCTGGGCCCTGTGGCTTCCAGTGACTGTGGAATCAGAGCATAACAGCTGTGGTTAGTAGCCATCAATAGCTCAATCTCATCCATTCATTTGTCCAATCCTCTTTTAAAGCAATCTAGGTTGGTAGCCATCACTGCCTTTTGTGGGAGGGAGTTCCACAGTTTAACTGTGCTCTGTGTTAGTTAGTTAGCTATGTGTTAGTTAGACATGGGTGGCGCAGTGGTCTAAACCACGGAGCCTAGGGTTTGCCGATCAGAAGGTTGGCGGTTTGAATCCCCGCGACCGGGTGAGCTTCCGTTGCTCAGTCCCTGCTCCTGCCCACCTAGCAGTTCGAAAGCACATCCAAGTGCAAGTAGATAAATAGGTACCGCTCCAGCGGGAAGGTAAACGGCGTTTCCGTGCGCTGCTCTGGTTCACCAGAAGCGGCTTAGTCATGCTGGCCACATGACCCAGAAGCTGTACGCCGGTTCCCTCGACCAATAAAGCGAGATGAGTGCTGCAACCCCAGAGTCGGTCACGACTGGACCTAATGGTCAGGAGTCCTTTGGTCAGGTGTTAGTCATAGAATTGTAGAGTTGGAAGGGACCCAAGAGGACATGTAGTCCAACCCTCCTCAATGCAGGAATCACAGCTAAATAATCCCTGACAAGTCGAGGAGTCACTGAAATACTTTCTCGTGTGTGAGAATGAGGGATGACGTTCATTAAGAAGATGGTGGTGGTTTGTCTTTTTGAGAGAGTGTGAAGCACGTGCAGCCCTGGAACAAACCATTTTTCTTTGTCTCTAGCCACTGAACCCCAGTTTTGCAGTGGGGCATGCTAAACCCTCTGCGCCCACAACCTCCCCTCCTCTCGTCGGATCTCGGCAGGCCTTCAACATGTTGAAGGAGCAGAACCGTCTGCTCACCATGGTGAGTCTGCTATTAAGTGCCCGTCCGTTTGAGTCACTGCCAGCCCACCTGTCCCCAGCCATGTTTTCTTCCCTTCAAAAATTTTTATTCATTTTATAACACAAATAAAGGGACGCGGGTGGCGCTGTGGGTAAAAGCCTCAGCGCCTAGGGCTTGCCGATCGAAAGGTCGGCGGTTCGAATTCCCGCGGCGGGGTGCGCTCCCGTCGTTCGGTCCCAGCGCCTGCCAACCTAGCAGTTCGAAAGCACTCCCGGGTGCAAGTAGATAAATTGGGACCACTTACTAGCGGGAAGGTAAACAGCATTTCCGTGTGCGGCTCTGGCTCGCCAGAGCAGCGACGTCACGCTGGCCACGTGACCCGGAAGTGTCTTCGGACAGCGCTGGCCCCCGGCCTCTTGAGTGAGATGGGTGCACAACCCTAGAGTCTGTCCAGACTGGCCCATACGGGCAGGGGTACCTTTACCTTTTAACACAAATAAACAACACAAACAGAAAAACAAACAATACAAACAAATTCTTGTCTTATCCTTATTTTTTCTAAATGTTGTTAGGTGACCTTCCCCAAGTCCCCCCTATCTGATTTTCATTTTACCTCCTCTTTAGCAGTTTACCTATATCATAATTTTTAACCATTTTTTTTATCACACTTTTACCATAAAAACCATCACATTTTATCCCTTACATATAATACTATTTTCAAATACACTATCTTCTACTTCTAACCCTACAGCCTATATCAACTTCCAAAGCTATTCTATGATTTAAATATTAACATATTTTTTCAACTTTAAACTTCTTCCAATCTTCTTCCACTGTCTCTTCTCTCTGGTCTCGGAGTCTCCCAGTCAGTTCGGCAAGTTCCATCATCTTCATTTGCCATTCTTTGATAGTTGGTAAATCTTGTTTCTTCCAATTCTTCACTAGTAATATTCTCATAGCTGTTGTGACATGCAGAAAAAAGTAACATCCTTTTGGGGGATTTCACCCCCCACTATACCAAGTAAAAAGGCTTCTGGTTTCTTAATAAATGTGTTTTTCAAGAAGTCTTTTACCTTGGGGCACATCCACCACATGTGGTAAAAGGTTCCTTCTTTTTCCTTACATTTCCAGCATTTATTATCATCAGTATGATGATACTGTGGGTGGCGCTGTGGGTAAAAGCCTCAGCGCCTAGGGCTTGCCGATCGCATGGTCAGCGGTTCGAATCCCCGCGGCGGGGTGCGCTCCCGTCGTTCAGTCCCAGCGCCTGCCAACCTAGCAATTCGAAAGCACACCCGGGTGCAAGTAGATAAATAGGGACCGCTTACTAGCAGGAAGGTAAACGGCGTTTCCGTGTGCAGCTCTGGCTCGCCAGAGCAGCGATGTCACACTGGCCACGTGACCCGGAAGTGTCTGCGGACAGCGCTGGCTCCCGGCCTATAGGGTGAGATGAGCGCACAACCCTAGAGTCTGGCAAGACTGGCCCGTACGGGCAGGCGTACCTTTACCTTTACCTTTTATGATACATTTTTGCCAACTTCACTGGTGTTAAGTACCATCTATACATCATTTTCATCAAATTTTTTCTTAATACACTACATGCTGCGAATTTAATTCCTTTTCCCCTACAATTTCTCCCAGTCCACCATCATAATATTGTGCCCCACATCCCTGGCCCATTCAGTTATTACAGATTTCACCTGTCCCCAGCCATGTGGTGGTCTTAACTCTGCCTTTACCCCGCAGGAGGTGACAGACAAAAGCGAGCGGATCACCAAGCTGGAGCTTGAGAAGTCTGCTCTGATCAAGCAGCTGTTTGAAGCGCGTGCCCACAGCCACCACGAAAGCAACCTGCTGGACTCCACCTTCATCTAAGACCATCTTTGGACATTGTGCAGGGCTGCAGGGAGCCACCAGCCCTGGCTGCAAGCAGCTTGCAGGATCCTGTGCAGCCGCAAACAAGGTGGCGACTTGCACCTTGCCCTCACCCCTGCACCACCTGGCCTCGGATCCCTTTTGCCTTGTGGCTGAGGCCTGAAATCATGACATTGGGTGCAATTTACTCTCCTGACGGTTGGGGAAAGGAGCGCTGATGTGCAGGCCTGCATTGCTCCAGCCCAACCCACTCCAGGATCCAGATTTGGATTAGCTGCTGTTCCCCACCCCACCTCACCCCCCCGGAAATGCCGGCGGTGTTTGGTGTTTTTATTTTAACTCCTGCCCTACGACGCCATTCCACTGAGTGTGGATGTGGAATTGGGGCTTTCACTCCAGTATTGATGGTCCGACCCGTTTCCCGTGGTTAGAAGTCTCCTCCTTGACGTGAGAAAGGAGATTAATGGTATTTATCTTTAGGATATCTGCAATTCATTGGCAAGCATTCCACATTGAGGGAACGGCATGTACCCCATGCTGGACCCAGCGGCAGAATGTATGCATTCACACACACCCCAGGGTGTTTGTGTGGGGCACCCCCCCCCAAGGGGGCCCGGGATGAAGGAAGCCCGCTGTGGCTTGCTGATTCTTCTCCACTCCACCCCCGGGTCAGTCCTGACCTGGGAGCAGAGCTTCAGGCTGGGTGCACACTGGAGCCAGGCTCCGGTGGGAGCCTGTTGTGGGGGCACCTGGTCATGCCCTCTCCCAAAAATGTGCCTGGGGAAACAGCCCCCCACCACCACCTCGCTACACCAGTGGCTGAACCCTGGAAATTGTTCCAAAAGTGGGATTCAGGCCCAGAAATGAAGTCCCTCTTTTTGGCTCAGTTGTCAGGAGTGATATTTCTCTTTGGCTTAAGAGGAGAGTACTTCTGAGTTCATGCAGAGTGCTGTTTCCTCCTTTGCTGTGGCTGGGCTTTGGACAAACCTGAACCCCCTTCCTAAACCTGTGCCTGTTTTCATAAGAGCATCTCTGCTGAGTCACAGCAAAGGCCAAGCAGACGACATTGGGGATTATACTGCCTCTTATGCGAGAGGATTGTTTGAGCTGTTGCAGCTAATAGACTTCTCGTTTCATATCAGGTGGTTGGAGGTTTTCAAGCAAGCCTGGATTTCTCCAGGGCGTAGATTGAGTAGGCTCATTTTATGTTGCTAGTTATTTTAACCAACTCTTTGCAGGGGGTTGGACCAAATGACTCTATAATTCTGTGAACAAAACACAGCCATCTTTCGAAACTCTTAAATTCTCTCCATTTTGCAATTTTCCTCCAGCTGAGGACTGCCTACAAAGATGCACACAGTGAGAAGAAGTGTACATAGAAATGCACATATTAGTGAAAATAACATGCATAAGATGCATTATATTGGGGGGAAATTGCTCTGCAAAAACATGTGGATATTAAGTAAAATTGCATAACAGCATCTATAGAATCCTAAGGGTTGGGAGGGATCCCAACGGTCATCTAGCTCAACCCCCTGCAATGCAATAATCTCAACTGAAGCGTCCAGGACAGAGGGTCATCCAACCTCTGCTTAAAAACCTCCGAAGAAGGAGAGCCCACCAGTTCTTGTGGGAGTCTGTTCCACTGTCAAACAGCTCTTTCCGTCAAAAAGTTATTCCTGATCTTGAGTCGGAATCTCATTTCTTGTCATTTGACTCGATAGTGGGAGGCACTCAAACTGAAAGGCAGGTGAGTTTCCATGATAACCTTTTCTTTAAATTGCTAGCTAATGTGGAATGGAAGCCTGGCAAAATGAGAAGCTGAATATGGGCAGACTTACCCACTATCCATCACACTCCAAATAGAATGTCCACAGACATGCTGTGACATCACTGATCGTCCACCAATGGCAGAAAACCGATGACAGCTACAGTGGGTTTTGTGGACATGTAACGCTGGGGGAGGGACGTGGGTGGTGCTGTCAGTTAAACCACAGAGCCTAGAACATGCCGATCAGAAGGTCAACGGTTCGAATCCCCACGACGGGGTGAGCTCCCGTTGCTTGGTCCCTGCTCCTGCCAACCTCGCAGTTCAAAAGCATGTCAAGTGCAATAAATAGGTACCGCTCTGGCGGGAAGGTAAACGGTGTTTCTGTGTGCTGCTCTGGTTCGCCAGAAGCGGCTTAGTCATGCTGGCCACATGACCCGGAAGCTGTCTGCAGACAAATGCTGGCTCTCTCGGCCAGTAAAGTGAGATGAGCGCCGCAACCCCAGAGTCGGCCACGACTGGACCTAATGGTCAGGGGTCCCTTTACCTTTACCTTTACTAACACTGCGGGAATCCCGTCCACTTTTTGCCACTGCTGTTTTGACTTGGGATGTCTCTGCAAAGAGCACCCCACCCCCCGTAATCAGAATTGTAGAGTTGGAAGGGACCCCGAGGATCATCTAATCCAGCCCCCTGCAATGCAGGAATATGCAGTTGTCTCATACGGGGATTGAACCTGCAACCTTGGCATTATCACCACCATGTTCTAAGCACCCGAGCTATCCAGGCTGTGGTTAAGATGCTATGTGACTCCCCTCTTCAAATATGTTTACCCTCCCCAAATAGGTTTACATCTGAACACTTGTATGCCATTTTTGTATGTAGCATTTTTGTACTTGTCTGAAGTTCTTCATGTATGTACATGTATACTTGTTCTGTGACCATGGAGGATTGTTGGTTCCTTTTTCCTCCCAAATAAAAGCTGAAATGAGCCTGAAACCATTACTGCTGCTGTTGTTGTGACTGTTGTTGTTACTCTTATTTATCATGCTAATTGATGCTTTTGAATTATGGGGCTGGAGGAGACTCTTGAGAGTCCCATGGACTGCAAGAAGATCAAACCTATCCATTCTGAAGGAAATCAGCCCTGAGTGCTCACTGGAAGGACAGATCCTGAAGCTGAGGCTCCAAGACTTTGGCCACCTCATGAGAAGAGAAGACTCCCTGGAAAAGACCCTGCTGTTGGGAAAGATGGAGGGCACAAGGAGAAGGGGACGACAGAGGACGAGATGGCTGGATAGTGTTCTCGAAGATACCAGCATGAGTTTGACCAAACTGTGGGAGGCAGTGGAAGACAGAAATGCCTAGCATGCTCTGGTCCATGGGGTCACAGAGTCAGACGCAGCTAATCAACAAAAATCACATGCAGGGTGCCTCACAAATAATAATGATAGTGCAGGTCTCTGTCCCAAGGGGCTTACAATCTACAAATGGTCCCAAGGCAGCAAGAGTGGGCTGTGTGCTCACCTAAGAGCATTCATTATTATTTATTAATAAAAGTATTTATATACTGCTAAATCACAAAACATATCAAAGTGGTTTACAACATTGAAAAGATTAAAACCACACACAATAAAAGCTTTAGAAAAACAGTAAAAGCCATTTTGAATCAAAAATGTCTGTTAAAAACCCACGTCAGTCAACCATTTAGGGAGTGGTATTTCCTGCATAAGCCTGGTGGAATAAAAAAAGTTTTCATCAGGCTTTTAAAACTTGATACAGAGGGCACCTGCTTTGATGTGGCCAAAGTTTCTGC